>NW_024412429.1:12862215-12963176 GCF_014898765.1 Herpailurus yagouaroundi | reverse complement strand
CAAGAGTTAAAATGTGGGGGGCGCCTGGTTGGCTCAGTCGGCAGAACAAGGGACTCTTGATCTCAGGGTCATGAGTTCAAGCCTCACATTGGGCATAGAGATTACTAAAAAAAAAAGAAAGTTAAAATGCTTGAACAGTTTTGATTCTTATAAATTATGAATTTCGTACTTTAATTCTCAACTGAAGAGTTTTGCTAAAACATCTTGAGTTTTCAAATAAAATTCAGGAAAGTTAAAACATTTTTAGCCATCTTTGAAATGTTTTTTATGATTACAGATAAGAATGTCTAATGAGACAGACTGCTGTAATCCCTTCTTCTTCAGTCCTTCCTATCTTATACTTGCCATTTGTTTTTGTTTTTTTTTTTCTCAACAACTCAGCCTGGTGTTTTCCAGACTGTTCTGTTAGGGGGCTTCATACTGCAGCCACCCTTTACAGCTGCGTTGTTACTGAGGGCGGGAACACAAACACACATGCTGACAGATAACTTTGAATGAATCCGCAAAAGTAAAAAGGCCAAAAAGCTTCTCTACACACTGTTGCCGTTGGCCAATTTACAGTGAGTGGAAGTGTTCAGTTATACTTAACATTCCAGATCAATTCGCCAAGAACCTGACTGTTCTTCCCCCGAGTATCCTCCTGTGTGCCTATCAGGATCCCCCCAGACAGACCTTTTTTTTTTTTAAAAGATTCTGTAGCCCTTAAAATGACATTCTTTATTTTCTGGCTTCTTGCAATAAAAAGAAATCAGATGTCCTGTCTAATTTTTACTGCATGCTTATGATTTGAAGCCATATTCTCTATAGGATAGTAATTATTCTTAAAGATTGGGGATCAGATCAGAGTTGAATAGAAAGGGAATAATCCTCTCAAGTTTTTAAAAACAACTTGTATTTAGAGTTTGAAAGCACCGTAGAGATCATTGGCTATATTTTCACACAAGAAAAAACTTAGATCATGACTTTCACTTACGGTGATGGACCTAGGTAGCAGTATTTTTTTTTTTAATCTTTCCTTCATATAATGTGTGCCTATAATTCACCTAGCATTTATAGTTTGTGCGTCTTCATAGGAATGCAATAAACAAATTTGATCAAAGTGACTCAGAGAGGGCACTTATTTCATCTGTTAGGCTCAGGGTTTTTTTAAATATAAATGGCCAATCATTACAGCTAACTCAAGTATTTGCTTTGGCGTCTTAAAAAGTAACACAGCTACTGGGGCGCCTGGCTGGCTCAATCAGCAGAGCAGGGAACTCTTGATCTCAGGGTTGTAAGTTTAAGCCCCACGTTGAGCGCAGAGATTACTTTTAAAGAAGTAACGTGAGGTACTAATACATGTTACAATATGGTCAGCCTGGAAAATGTTATGCTAAGGGAAAGAAGCCAGACACAGAAGACCACATATCGTATGATTTATTTATATAAAGTATCCAGAGGAGGCAAATCAATAGAGACAGAAAGTAGATTAGTGCTTGCCAGGGGCTGAGGGGAAGGGGGAAATGGAGGGTGGCTGCTAACGGGTACACGGTTTCTTTTCGAGTGATGAAATGTTCTGAAATTAGATAGTGGTGTTGCTTGTGTGGCTCTGTGAAAATGCTTCAAACTGCTGAATCATACACTTGAAAAAGGTGAAAGTTGTGCTGTGTGAGTTGTTCCTCAGTAAGAAAACAAAAACCAGCAATGCGTATAAACCTACCACATAATTAGCCCTCCGTAAAGATTAGCTGCTACTCCTGTTAGGAACCATTTGTGAATTTTAAGAAAACAATGCCAAAAATCCCGGTAGTGTAATATTATTTATTTCACTGCCTGAAATACTTCTAAGTGGTTTAAGCACTGATAGCTTATTTTATTTATTTTTGTTATCACTGGCAGTGCTTCTGATATAAAAAAGCTGTTTTTCCAAATGCAGATGTTAACTGTAGCGGTATTTTTGTAGGAAAGGATTCCATGTTTTAGTCAGTATTCCAGTATCATTTCAACAGTTCTCTTAATATAAACATAAGTACCATTAAAATGGTAAGTTTTATGTCAGTATATTTTACCACAATTTAAAATATAGTAATTAAACAAACATGAAGTCTAAAGAGAGTTGTTTATTCTGAATTAGTCTCTATGTGCCATGCTCTAGTCTTGTCTGTTTTATTAATTCAGAAGAAGATAATCACAGATACAAATCCTTAAAGATAGCAGATTATATATATATATATATATATATATATATATATTCAGTTTGGAGCTTTGAAATCATTAACAGCTAACATTTCATGTTTATATATACCAGGTGCTGAATAGGGCACACAGGAAATAAATTCCATACCTTAAATTTATCTCAAAATGTTAGCATAATAAAAGATTCAGTGATTTTGGTGTGGGGGGGGGGGAGGGTGTTAGCTTCTCACTTCAGCTCCCGTATCAGTTGTCAGTAACTCACACAAATAGAAAGCCCTAAGTTTCCGAATCTATAATAAAGAGGTACTGTAGAGCTTCATGAATGCTGGGAGCAGAAAAAAAACCCCGATAGTTTCAAGGACTTAACATGAGAAATAGTTGCGGACAAAGACGATTTACTAAGTTGTAGCCCTAGTGCCTGGTAATAGCACTTGATGCATTAATGCAAAATGTTTACTCTGATGCCTGGGTGGCTCAGTTGGTTAAACATTCTACTTCAGCTCAGGTCATGATTTCACAGTTCGTGGGTTCGAGCCTGCGTCAGGCTCTGTGCTGACAGCTCAAAGCCTGGAGCCTGCTTCCGATTCTGTGTCTCCCTCTCTCTCTCTCCCTCCCCCACTTGCGCTCTTTGTCTCTCTCTCTCTCTCTCTCTCTGTCTCTCTCTCTCTCAAAAATAAATAAACATTAAAAAAATTAAAAGTAAAATGTTTACTCAGATATTTGTTTGATAAGTTGACTTACAGGTCTTCATTGGGGTAGAATTTGTTAATAGATAACATAAATTGTGGTAGCTGTTACCAAGCTACTTCAACAGGACTAGCATTTGGTTTGAGTGTGAGTCTAGGTTGGGATGGAGATAGCAAGAAATTTTCTCAATGTTATTGCCTTCAAGGAACTTGGAAAGTCATTGAGGGGAGGGAGGGTGTGGAATACGATAAAGAACGGTGTAGTAAAACACAAGGAAGAGTGTGGTCCACTGCGTCAGTATTTGGTGAAGATGTGAATGAAATGCTACAGATCATCAAAGTGGTGACTGCACTTATGGTGGAAATGATATTTAGCATAGTCCTTGAAGGACTGCCTTAAGATGAAGAAGGAGTGAGAGGTATTCCAGGCAGGAATATTGACCCAACTTGGTTAAAGGTATAAGCCTACGAGTCAACCATGATAAGACCCAGCTGGCTGGAGCTGGCAAGGTCACGTTAGGAATAAGGTGACATGTGGTTTGATTGGTTAGTTTGACACTGGATTACACAGACTCTTAAGCATCAGGAGCTGAGAAGTTCACATTTCGTCAGGCCGTGAGGGAGCCAGTAATTTGATGATTTGGTGTTCCAGGAGAGATTAATCTGGTGGTTTTATGTAGGATAGGAGAGTGTGAGTGGAGAGACTAATGGGGTTGCTCAGAGTACCCTTGTGGGTAGCATACGCTTTTCTGTGACACGTAAGACTGGTCCTAGGCAGAATTGTTCTAAGTAAGTTGTTACCTTCCTTTTGCCTTTTTTTTTTTTCCACTTTGTCTTCTCATGTCTCTCTTTAGTGCCCCCATCCTCATAATAGATGCTAGACAATTAGCTGTTATTCCTTCAGTTAGTGATTTTAGATATAATCTTTTTTCTTTTCAAACTCACTTTAATAAGTGATTTTTGTAAGCAAAGCTATTCTTGTCAGATTCTCATTAGGGGTTAATGATGAAATGGCAGGGAATCCAACCTTATGGAAAGGGCGCACCCCCGCCCCGTGGAATCATGCTACGGGACAGACCACCTATAAGGGTATCTCACTTTGTGAGATTAAGTGTTTCTCAAAGTGTGGGCCAAGGGTAGCCTGAATTAGAATACCCAAAAGGTTTGTTTACAATGCAGACTGAGCCCTTCCCAAGACTGAGCAAAGCTAAAAGCTTTGTGAGGTGAGGAAACGTGCATCTTTAACCAGAAATCGGGTCACTTATTACCCATACTAAAGTTTGAGAACCACTGATTGAGGCATTTGTAATTTTCTATGAAATTATTCTAGCAAGTGGTCGTCTTAGATGCCATTTTCTGCATATTAGGTCTTTTCCTAGTGGGATGTTTCCCAGAAGACCATCTTATAGATGGCATCTTATTCTCAGGTGGAAGCCAAACGTACATTACGTAATCTGATGTTTTGGGGCCCACTGTGGCCCTTTTTCTTACAGTGTGATCGACTTCTTGATGCCTAGTAAAGTCAACAGTTCCCCCCTTAAGGCATTAATATTGCATAAGCAGCCCATCCTGTGTTGTGTTTAATCTGTCAAATCTCATTAAATCAAATGTCTTTTTTTTGTCAATGTTTATTTTTGAGGGAGAGAAAGCATGAGTGGGGGAGGGGCTGAGAGTGATGGGGACAGAGGATATGAATCGGGCTGTGAAACGCAGAGCCAGATCACGAACCGTGAAATCATGACCTCAGCCCTAGTCAGACGCTTAACTGACTGAGCCACCCAGGCAGGCGCCCCAAATTCCTTTTCTGTAATAATGTCAACATTACCAGTGTCTGGAGTTGAAGGATTCCTGTTTTGCTGTTTGACTGCTCCTTTCAAATTCCTGTAATTATTAGGCTTGTCCTTAGAGTGTGTTATAATGATCATTGAACGGTATTTTTAAATTCTAGCAACTAAGCTTAAAAAAAAAAAATTGAAATAGGAATTCTAGAACACTCAGAAGCTGGACAAGTAAGTGAAAGTAGCCTGTTTTGGGGCGATGAGAGGGATATTATTATGTATAATTTGCTTCTTGCTGGGTAGAAACACTTGATCTTGGAGTTTCCCTTTTTATTATTGCACCTGGCTCCCCTTTAGCTTTATTGACCTTTGGTTAATATTACCATTTTGTTACTTGACTGATAAGCAAATTAAATACTTAACAGATAAACGGATTTCTTTATATTCCGGATAGGTGGAGTAAGGAATGGAACCCAGAAATATTTATTCCCCAAGACACAGCGTGCTACTTTTCATTCTCGTTTCCTGGTTAACATTGAAACTGAAATAATGTGCCCATGCTGATAATCATAACTGAAACTAGAACCTCTTGTTTGTAATATGAGAAGAGCCACAATAGGAAGGAAGCAATTTGTTTATCCATCTTCTAACCAACCTATAAAACCCAAGAGTTGTATTTGTTTTAGAAGATACTTATAAGCAGCAATAATGCACTTTGCATTTTGGGTGGATTAGTTCTCTACCTAAGACGCAAATGTGCATTCTGTCTTCTTTCCTAAGAAAAGCACTTAACAAGACAGATTTTTTCTGATTTTACCCTTTTTTTTTTCTGTATATGTAGTTTTTAATTTGGATTGTTTTCTATTGACCTAAAAACATAGTTTTTTTTTTTTAATTAAGTTTATTTATTCTTGAGAGAGAGAGAGTGAGCAAGGGAGGGACAGAGAGTGAGGGAGACAGAGAATCCCAAGCACACTCCACACTGTCAGTGCAGAGCCTGTCTTGGGGCCTTTCCATCTCACGAACCAGAATCAAGAGTCAGGGGCTTACCAACTAAGCCACCCAGGCACCCCAAAACACATTTTTTTTAAAGGAAAAGAATTTTGTAGTCATGTTTTTAAGACTCCATCATAATACAGATTCATTATTCATATAACTATATAGTATAGTTAGTTTGATGTGGACTGTAGAGCCTTTTGGTTTGCAACTTAGTTGTTTATTTAAATGAGGAATTAAGTAGCTAACTAGACTCCATCAAGGTGGGTGTTAGAGTCTCTCCATAAAAAGCCTAATTAGTAAGTTTCCAAGTAGAAAGAAAGATTTTTAAATTTTGATAATTGTCAAAAATAAAATGCTCATAACACAGCATTACTACAGAGTAAAAAAGCCATTAGCCATAGCAAAAAGTAATACTCAGTTTTTCTAGATAGTTCTCCAAAGATCATTTCACATCTACTACAACGTTGCACTGTGCTTTTAGTTATTAAAATAGAGGATCTGCAGTCTCTGCTGTGAAACTCCAAAAAGATGTCACCATTTAAATTTGGACTTAGTAATGTGAAAGCTTTTAGCTGCATATAAAACATTTGTAACTCTTTCAAAGGACAATCCTCATGCCTTCAGGATTGTCAATTCATTTTACTACTTATGTAGTTCTAGATGTATCCCCTTTGGGATATACTGTAATTTTTCCTTTAAAGTTTTTCAAAAAATGTAATTTTGAAGGACTTAGTTTGGAGAGAGTTATTAACATTCATCTCATTTGGCAATCTCCAATAGGATTTTGCCATTGCTAGATGATTTCATAGGTGCAGGATTTGAATTCTGATGGATAGTCATGAGGGGTAGAGTCCTCATTTCATCATCAGCTTTACTAATCATTTGATGAAGATGCGGAATGTTACTGTTTCGGTCTCCTAATGATACATCTTTGAAAATGGACAAGTGAATGGACTTCATAATAATTAACAGCCACAAAAACATCTGCATTGTAAAATTATTCTCACTGCTGATAAGATTAAACATTTTCTAAGGTCAGTCGGGACTCAGTGAAAGGCTTGTTTTTAGTTTCTTTACATGTGTAGATTTCTATATAATTTATAAGGAGTATACACACACACAGGTGCTTTGGGAACACAGACTGAATCTGAAAATACGTTGTCAGCCTCAGGTGAAATTGTGAAATAAGTGTTTACTTTTTCCTTGCTGTCTTTTCTGCCTTCCTCTGTCCATTTTAAAATTCATCTATCCCTCGCACCTTTCAGATATTTAAAGTTAACCATCCCACCCCATGCACTGTCACTTTCTACGACACGCATTTTTATACAGAGCAAAATCTACCCCTAACTGCAATGCATGACTAATAAACGATCAGTTCGCAAGTGCAAATTGAATTCCTCAGCTTCCACCTCTGACCTCCTTCACCCTCTGTCTTCACCCTTCAGACAAGTGAGCATTAAGTAGTTTTCAGCCACAACTCCACCCTGCCTTTGTTTTCTCCCCCATTGCTCTGTTCCAGTTGATCTCTACCTATACTAGTTACTAAATTGAAATTTTATACTGTGGAATCTCAGATCATATAGTTGCTTTTACTGTTTGGGTGTTTCTTTTTTTTTTCTATAATTTTTTTTTAATTTTTTTTCCAGCGTTTATTTATTTTTGGGACAGAGAGAGACAGAGCATGAACGGGCGAGGGGCAGAGAGAGAGGGAGACTCAGAATCGGAAACAGGCTCCAGGCTCCGAGCCATCGGCCCAGAGCCCGACGCGGGGCTCGAACTCCCGGACCGCGAGATCGTGACCTGGCTGAAGTCGGACGCTTAACCGACTGCGCCACCCAGGCGCCCCTATAATTCTTTAAAAAAGTAAAAAAGGAAAGTAAGGGCCCCTGGCTGACTCAGTTGGTAGAGCATACGAATCTTGACTCGGGGTCATGAGCTCAGGCCCCACATTGGGTGCAGAGATTGCGGGGGGAAAAAAAGAGCATCTGCCACAATGCCAGTTATCGCGTTGTGGATCCTTAAAACTTGATTCACTTAAAAAAATCATTTTTAATGTTTATTCATTTTTGAGAGAGAGACACAGAATGAGAGTGGGGGAGGAGCAGAGACAGAACTCACCGCAGGCTCCCGGCTCCGAGCTGTCAGCACAGAACCCAACGCGGGGCTCGAACTAACGAACTGTGAGATCATGACCTGAGCTGAAGTCGGACACTTAAGCAACTGAGCCCCAAACCTTAATCCACTTTTAAAAGCAGTGTGGGTGTTTTTCAGTTGAGGTTGTTTTCAAAACTGTTTTTACCGTGTTCTTAGTCCCCGCGTAGCATTCTGTCCTGAGCACAGAATTTGTTATCCGAGAGTCTTAAGGACTCGTACAAATCGTTCATCCTGTGTTATCACTTTGTTTATGCTTTTGAGATGTGTGTAACAGAAGCTTCCACAGGGGAAGGAGAACAGAGTGTTGCTCAGAGTTAATTCTTGGAGTGTTAACATTTGGAGCAAAGCAAACAGGACAATTTGTGAGGAAAACTGTGGAGATAGAAAATATTTTATAAAAACGTAACACTCCCACACTGTACAACTCTTGTGTGAAGGTTTATTTCCTTTTAGGAGTACTGGCACTTAACCCAGTTCAGTCATTGTTTATTTTTCAAAATTGATTTAGTTTATTTTGACAAATGAGTTTATCAAAATATGCATTTGGCCAAAAAAGAAGAAAAAGAAATAGGTACTCCAAAGGTACTTATTTTTTTTTTTTTAAAGACTTTATTTTTAAGTAATCACGCCCAACGTGGGACTCAAACTCATAACCCCGAGATCAAGGGTTGCTCACTCTACCCACTGAGCCAGCCAGGTGCCCCTGTTTATTTTTTTGTTGTGAAAAACTTTCACACTGACTTAGTAATTCCCCTGTTTTCTTACTGCTCCTCATAGAGCAGCTGTTTGTTTGTTGTCATTCAAGATAGTTATTTATTTCATGATTATTTTTCTCCTTTTAAATAATATGTGTTCATCATGAAAAATTCAACAAACACCAAAGGTTGTAAAAGTAAAGAACTCAAAATTAGCCAGCCAGCCTGTTCTTCTTCTGCAGAGGCAACCACTGTTTTCCCATGGACCCTTCTAGAGATTTCCAGTGCATATAATCATATCATTGTTTTTCATGCTTGCATAATATTGCAGTGTTTAGTTAACCATAATTGAGTTAACTCATCTACTGAGGCATATTTCATTTGTTTCCTGTTTCTCTCTCTCATACTCAGTCTTGGCAGATGTTATTGCTTTTTTGGACATGTTATTTTAGAGGTTTCAGTATTTACCTAGAATTTCTTGATTTAGTCTTTATAATTTTAAAAGCCATTCATTCTTTCAGGGAATGAGAGCTGTTTTTCAGAAAATTGCTTTTGTAATGTCAGGTTATCCTGATGTGAGTGAAGCCTCCTCCTGCAGGCTGAGAGGAGAGAGTATGAAGCATTCAGGCAGGACTGTGATAGACTTGATGGGTTTTCACTTTGTCTTTTCTTGCTAAAAGTTGTGTGTACCTTCGGCATGTGATTCTGGGGCATATTTTGTTGATATGATTGGTTGAATAGGAGGAGGGTTATGTGGTGGTAAATTGCTTTAACAAGGGTTAGTATAGATAGGCCTTGGTCCAAAAAGTGGCTACAGGTGTTGCTGTGGGGGGTGAGGGTAGGGAGTTGTGAAGAAATCTTAGATAGCTTTTTAGTGAAAATCTGCATATTAAAGATAAGTTACTTAAAATTTATTCTTGGAGCGCCTGGGTGGCTTTGTTGGTTAAGCATCTGACTCTTGATTTTGGCTCAGGTCCTGATCCCAGGGTCGGGGAATCAAGCCCCACATCAGGCTTGCGCTGACAGTGTGGATCCTGCTTGGGATTCTCTCTCTCAACATAAATTAAAAAAAAAAAAAATCATTAAAAAAATAATAAAGCAAGTGTTTAATTATTTGAATAGCAATCCGATTTTCCATATTAGCTGTTAATTCCTCAGAAGTGCGGATAGTGCCTTATTTACCTGTTTATTCCTGGCGGTGCTTACACGTAGTGCCACGAATATTGACTGATAAATTAATAAATGGAAATGGCGAAAAGGAAATATAGAAACTTTAAATTCTAGTTTTTCAGAGTTAAATAGAAATGTCTTCATTTTTTCTAATCCATTACTCTTACTTAAGCAGTAAAATATTTCTTGAACTCTACATTTAATCTGTGTGTATATTCTGTGCAAAACCCAGCTAACTCACTAATCCTCAGCTGTTTTTCTTATGCTTGTTGAAAAAGAAAGAATATGAGCAAGATGAGAGAGGCTTTATTTCCCCACAGTTGGAATAAAATTTGGCTTGATTATTCATCAGTTAAAAGTATCATTTCAAGGGGTGCCTGGGTGGCTCAGTCGGTTGAGCGTCCGACTTCGGCTCAGGTCATGATCTCACCGTTCGTGGGTTCGAGCCCCATGTTGGGCTCTGTGCTCAGCGCTCAAAGCCCGAAGCCTGCTTTGGAGTCTGTGTCTCCCCTTCTCTGCCCCTCTCCCGCTCACACTCTGTCTTTCTCTCTGTCTCTCTCTCTCTCAAGAAAAGTAAACATTAAAATTTTTTTTTAAAAAACGAAAGTATCATTTTGAGCTCTTTCTTCATTTTCTGCAGTGGAAAGTTATGGAAATGAAATTTCAAAGAAATTATTTCAGCCTACAAGAATCAGAAATATTCCTGTTAGCTTTTTAAAACTCATGCTTTCCTTTGAACTCATGTACATTATTTCAGTCATACTTGTAGGTGCATGTCTGTTATGTAATAAAGCATTATATATAATGTGAGGGCTGTCTTTGAGGTCAAGTATTATTTGACATTTTTTCACATGTAGGTAAAATTCACCCATTGAAAATTTAATAAACTTAATAAACCTATCTACAATTAATTTTATTTCTGATAACCTTTGAGACTTAAAAGGAAAACAACCACAGCTTTACGTCTTATTTTGAAAACGAGAAAGCAAAATATTCATGAGAAAATGGGCCATATATTATTTGACAACCGAAAGTTTCAAAGCATTTGAGAATTTTAAATATATAATTATTGTTTTACAATTGGTACCTTTGGTAATCTTTTGTGCATATATATTAGAAGTATTTCCAAAAAGATTTTTTTTTTTAATTTTCAGAACAGCTTTGATACCATGATACTTTATTCTTGCTGTTACCAGCAGGATGAATTTTTTAAATGAAAGTCCTTCCAGTTCTTTTCATTCTTTTTGTTAAAGTTCTTTCCATCCTATGATATTATATATGTGGACTATTTTAATTGGAATATTTAATACTAGTAGAGGAAGGAATTTTTTTCAGTTAAAGATTTTTTAAAGGTGGGGCACCTGGGTGGCTCAGTCGGTCAACCGTCCCACCTCTGCTCAGTTTGTAGGTTCAAGCCCCATGTCGGCTCTGTGCTGACAGCTCAGCCTGGAGGCTGCTTCAGATTCTGTGTCCCCCTCCTTCTCTGCCCTTCCCCCACTCACGCCCTGTCTCTGCCTCTCAAAAATAAAATAAACATTAAAAAAGATTTTTTAAAGGTTCCAAAAGAATAGATTTTTTTTCACTTAAATTCAAATTAGTTACCATATAGTGTACTTTTGGTTTCAGGAGTAGAATTTAGTGATTCATCACTTACATATAAGAGCCAGTGCTCATCCCAACAAGTGCCGTCCTTAATGCCCATCACCCATTTAGCCCATCCCCCCCCCACCTCCTTTCCAGCATCCCTCAGTTCTCTGTATCTAATAGTTTCTTATGGTTTGCCTCCATCTCTGTTTTTATCTTATTTTATATAATCCATATTTTAGATATTCTTCGTTCCTCTGAAAATTCACTTACGGAGAAAATTGCACTTGGGGGTTCTACATTTATACCAGTAGAGGTCGCTGTGCGCCTATGAAAGGAAACCCAGTGTTTCCTGATGGGGAGCTGGTTATCTGTCCTAGAACTAGTATTCATCATTGGTATTTCTGGGAATTCTTCCCCCACCTTAACAAAGTGGCCTGCCCGTCATCATCTAAGAAATAGTCACTTGCTATTTTTCCACGTAGTGGGAACATATCCTAATGTTTAGTAGTGTCATGGCACATCTTCCCATAGTATACTTAGGTGCATCAGCTAAAGCACCAGAAATTTTGTTTTCACACACAAAAAATCATAGCCTCTCAGTGTTTGAAGGAACTTTAATATTCATTAGATTCAGCAGCTATTATTCTAACATTTAAGTTGCTAATCCAAAATAGTCCCAAAGGAATTCTTTTCAGTACAGTCCTCTGCTAGTTAATAGTATGGAGTTTGACTTGTTGAAACTGCTTATCCGTTTGCATCATGGTGTCCACCTTTCATAGTGTTTCATTCTCTGAGTGCATCAACAAAAAATTTCATAGGAGAATATTGCTTTATGACGTTACTGCTGTAGATGTATCTACTAGTAATAACAGAGGGGTGTTCAAGAACTAAACAAATATATTTGTTTGTTGTAAAACTGTAATGGCGCCCTGACCAGAGAGTCGAAGCAAATTTGTAAGCTTTAAACTATCCTTGTCAATGTGATCCAAGTTAGTGTTCAGGTGATTGTAAAGGTGATAAGGAACGTTGTGAAAGAAGCAAGCAGTTGGGAGGCAAGGAACACTTCTACAGACCACTGTGATTGAGCCTTAATTTACAGAAAGAGAATATTGCCCTTGATGCCTTTACACAGTCCTCCAGTGCTAGCTTCCTAGTCCTCGCTGCTCAGTGTAGACTGCAGTGCTAACAACACGGATCCTGGAGGGAGATTGCCTGGATTTGAGTCCTGGTTCTGCCACTTCCTGGTTCTGAGGTTGGCTTACAGTTATCTCCTCTGTACCTCAGTTTCCTCATCTGTAAAATCGGGTTGCTGATAGCATCTGCAGTATGCAGTAATTAAGTTACTAGATGTGAAAGTACTTAGAATAGTACCTAGAATGTAATAAAAACTCAAGCTGCTATTGTTACACACACTCCTTTTTCTAGAACCCATGCTGGGATATGGTAGCTGAAGTCCTAGACTGTTCTGTTCCTGACGGCTCTCTGAGGATCAAAATAGTGTATTCTGTGTTTTCTCTAGCCCTCAATTAATGACATCTGTATCAAGAAACCAGCTAGGTATATCACTTTTAATGATCTGACCTTTCTTCATTTTTTTTCTTTAAAGTTGTTCTCATGTTAATTCAATGAGTTTTCCTTCTTTTGATCTAATATTTTGCTCTGGAATCTTTCCTGTGGAATATATAATCATATTTCTGTTGCTGTTTTTAATTACTCATATTGACACTTTTTTTTACATTTAAATAAATGCCCTAGTTTCAGTGAAAATCACAAGACATGAGTTTTTTTTCCTTAACAGAATTTCTCTGTAACATTTAAATTTGTTACAACATTTCATATCAGAAATTTATTAGATAATTTATAAGGCATTTGCATTCAACCCACTTAAAAAATTTTAAACAACAACAAAATTAAAACCCGGCCATTTATATAAAAGATCTATTAACTCTCAAATTCTATAAATAAAAATGTATTACCCACATACCAATTCGGAGTGAGAGAAAACAGCATTTGGCACATCAATGTATAGACACATTTTTATAGGTATGATCTTGGTCTTGAAATGTGAGACCAGTAAATATTTTAAAATTTCATTTTCATTACATACTTTCAAGATCTGTGCCCCTAAGCAATTACCCACATAGTCATTGCCTCTTGGTAGGTGAGATAAGTCAATTATATTAAGACATTTGGTTCCAGCTTGCCCCAATTTATTACAGATACATGAACTTGGAGGAGGGATTATTACCCAAATGGGTTGTCTCATAAACATTTGGCATTTTTTTAGGGGGCGGAGGGTTGGAGAGATTCCCTAAAATAGACAAAAGGCCATTAACTAGAATGTCTTCTGCATTAAGAGGCATGTACTTCTTAGGAGAAGTGTGTTAAATACAATGTTTACTCAGCTATTTCCTGAAAGAATACGCCTTATTAATACCCCTATATCCCACCCACAGTTTTATTTTATTTATTATTTTTTATTTTTTTTTCAGTATATGAAATTTATTGTCAAATTGATTTCCATACAACACCCAGTGCTCATCCCAACAGGTGCCGTCCTCAATACCCATCACCCACCCTCCCCTCCCTCCCACCCCCCATCAACCCTCAGTTTGTTCTCAGTTTTTAAGAGTCTCTTATGCTTTGGCTCTCTCCCACTCTAACCTCCCACCCACAGTTTTAAACTAGTCATGTACGTGAACATCCCTTTCCTGTACACACACACACACACACACACACACACAAAATATCCTGCTCTATAGAACATCACATAGTACAGTATGATGCTGGCTATTTCTTCTATGTAACTGTACTTTAGCTGTTCTGTAAGTCAGCATCAGAGAAGGAGGCAGGCCTTCTTTCTGTACATTTCTCCCAGTTATATTAGCATCTGTTATGAGTGGTGAATTCAGAACGTTGAAGTAATTCAGTTTATCCAGATGGCCCAATGGCTGGGAGACAGAGGAAACGTTTGCTGGACTATATTACGATCTTTTTCTTAAGTTTCAGTTCCAGGGTTTTGTTTTTATGTGATACAATTACCATTAACTTTCAGTGTTTTCTATGTATTTTACAAGTTTAATAAGACTTGGAGTTAAAACATCAGTTTCCTAACTGATTTTAGTTTTTCAGAGTGACATTGTAATCAGAACATGTCAATAATCCTGTGATGGATGTTTAGGAAAAAGCCAGGGATACTAGTTAGATCATTTTTCAGTATTTTTTTTTTCATTATACCCTCTCCCTTCTGCCCAGATGTATATATTTCATGTAAAACTTTAGCTGAAGAGTTTTGTTTTAGGGGTATCTGGGAGGCTCAGTCAGTTAAGTGTCTGACTTCAGCCCAGCTCATGATTTCACAGTTCTTGGGTTTGAGCCCCGTGTCAGGCTCTGTGCTGACAGCTCAGAGCCTGGAGCCTGCTTCAGATTCTGTGTCTCCCTCTCTCTCTACCCGTCTCTTGTTTGCTCGCTCTCTCTCAAACAAATAAACATTAGAGAGTTTTATTTTAAGTTAGGGCATCGCGGGGGGGGGGGTGCCTGGATGGCTCAGTCAGGTAAGCCTCCAACTCTTGATTTCAGCTCAAATCATGATCTCAAGGTTTATAAGTTCAAGCCCCACATCAGGCTCCATGCTGACAGTGCAGAGCCTGCTTGGGATTTGCTCACTCTCTCTCAAAATAAATAAATAGACTTAATAATAATAAAATAAATTAGGGCATTAGGATAATGTATAGGTGAAGAACATAACTGTGACATTGGGCAAGTTACTTCATTGCTCTGTTTCTTCTTCTGACATTGGGCAAGTCCCTAGTCATGTGACATCAGGCACGTTATTCAGTTCCTCTGTTTAAGAGGACTTAGAACTTAATTGTGCAACATGACATTTAGAATAAGACTAGCACATGGTAGCTATTATTATTTTCATTATTATCTTGATTCTAGAAAGAAGGGTGTTTGGACTACAGACATCAGGAGTACCAGGTTGTACTTGTTGTTAATATTCACTGTTAAGATAAAGTGTCCCCAAAATACAGAGAGAAATGGAATGGCGAGGTGTCTTTAAAGTCTCTCTTTTTAGCAGGACTTGACTCTCAGAAAAGCACACATTTTACAAGATATGTGCAGTGTATGGTAATGTACTAGCTATAAAGCCAATGAAAGCTACAGTCTCTGCAATCTTATTTATTTATTTGAGTGTAGCTGACACACAATGTTACATTAGCTTCAGGTGTGTAATTTAGTGATTTGACAAGTTTCTACATTATGCTACATTCACCGCAAGTTTAGCTACCATCTGCACCCCCCCCCCCATTACATGGCTATTATAATATTGTATTCCTTATGCTCTCTTGTCTTCACCCATTCCGCCCATCCCCCACCCCCTTTCCGAAACTCTTCTGCCATCTTGTTTATTATTGTACGTAAACATGTAGGAAAGTATAGAGGAACAAGGCAACCATTCAAGAAATAATGCTGCAGCCAAGACTGGAGCCGTAGCAGTAAGTGTTTATTACGGCTCACAGTTCATGCATTCTCGGTCTGTCTGAAAAGACAGAGGTAGAGACAAGTCTGTGGAGGAAATAGAAGGTGCTTTGTGCAGAGGGAAGCCACAGGGGCCTTCAGAGAACTGCCTCTAGTGACGTGGGTGACTGGGGAGTAATAATGCACCGAACCAGCTCCCCAGCAGCCACACACAACCTGGAGTGTGATGCTTCATGCTCAGGTGCTGCAGGTGACAAGCCGCTGTGATGCCTCTGACCAGCTCCATGGGACTGCATGCTCCTTTAGCGTGGTCGAATCTGTCTTGCACGATGAAATAGGAGGAATAGCAGGCTGTGAGGCTGTCTGGAGGTACAAATTCTGTCTGAGAGTCTTGAAAAAATTGGCCTTGGGACTTAGCAACGTTTGTGGGTCATCGATCAAGAAAAATTAGAGCAGGAAGGCACTTGACAGATTAGATGATCCATGAATAAGAGCTCCAATATGTCAAACTGGGGAGGAGAGGGGAATTTGAAAAGCTATGTTTAATGTGCTTTGTTCCGTAATACACAATAAAACTTTTTAAATTGCAGTATAATTGACATACAATATCCTGTTAGTTTCAGGTGTACATAGTGATTATCTATCTTCAAGATTATGAAATGATCCCCACAGTAAGTGTAGTTACCATCTGTCACCATACAGTTATTATGTTATTGACTATATTCCTTGTGCTGTCCAGTACATCCCCGTGATTTACTTATCTTATTTTTTCTTTCCTTTTTTTCATTTAAATTTTAGTTAACATACATTGCAATACTGGTTTCAGGAGGAGAATTCAGTGATGCATCACCTACAAACAACACCCAGTGCTCATCACAAGTGCCCTCCTTAGTACCCATCACCCATCTAGCCCATCCCCCCCCCCCACCTACCTCCATCAACCCATAGTTCGTTCTCTGTCATTAAGAGCCTCTTGTGGTTTGTTTCCCTCTCTTCTCTTCCCTACTCCTTCCCATATGTTCATCTGTTTTGTTTCTTAAATTCCACATATGAGTGAAATCATATAGTATTTGTCTTTGACTGACTTTTTTCACTTAGCATAATATATCACATTGCAAATGGCATCCACACCATTGCAGGTGGCAAGATTTCATCCTTTTTGATGGATGAGTAATACTCCATTTAATACACACACACACACACACACACACACACACACACACCCACCACATCTTCTTTGTCCATTCATCAGTTCTCTATGGGCTCTCTCCATAGTTTGCCTATTGTTGATAATGCTGCTATAAACATTGGGGTGCACACACCCCTTCGAATTTGAGTTTTGTATCCTTTGGGTAAATAACTAATAGTGCATTTGCTGGGTAGTAGGATAGGTCTAATTTTACTTTCTTGAGGAGCCTCCATACTGTTGTCCAGAGTGGCTGCACCAGTTTGCATTCTCACCAACAGTGCAAGCAGGTTCCCCTCTCTCCGCATCGCCACCAATACTTGTTGTCTCTTATGTTGTTAATGTTAGCCATCCTGACAGGTGTGAAAGTGGTTTCTCATCATGGTTTTGATTTGTATTTCCCTGATGATGAATGATGTTGAGCATCTTTTCATTTGTCCACTGGCCATCTGGACGTCTTCTTTGGAAAAGTGTTTATTCATGTCTTCTGCCCATTTCTTAACTGGGTTATTTGTTTTTTGGGTGTTGAGTTTATAGATTTTGAATACTATGATTTATTTTATAACTGGAATTTATACCTCTTAATCCCCTTCAACCTGTTTTGCCCGCCCCCTAACCCTGCCCCCTCTGATAACCAACAATTTGTTTCCTGTGTCATTAAGTCTGTTTCCATTTTGTTTTGTTTTGTTTGTTTATTAGATTCCACATATAAATGAAATCATATGGTATTTATTTTTCTCTGACTTACTTCACTTAGCACAAGACCCTCTAGGTCCATCCATGTTGTCGCAAATGGTAAGATTTCTTTTCTTTTTTTTTCTAAGTAGGCTCCATGCCTACCACGGGGCTCCAACTCATGACCCTGAGATCAAGAGTCACATGCTCTACCAACTGAGCCAGCCAGTGCCCCAGATTTCTTGTTTTTCCTGTGGCTAAGTAATATTCCATCATATGTATATACCACATCTTCTCTATCCATTCACTTATCGATGGACCCTTAGGTTGCCAAATTAAAACTTTTTCATATCCTCTTGGTAGAGGGAAGATAATATGGAATCTTATTATATGCAAAGGATTATAGTAAGAACAGGTTAACTGCAGTTGCTGGGTGATGACCACCCATCTCTCTGCCTTGGTTGCCTCATCTGTAAAGTGGGAGTGCACAGACCAGCAGCTGTTTAGAATGAGTATCAGGTGACATCATGGTAAAAATTCCTCGGAAGTTTGGAGAAGCTTAAAAAAAACTTTTGTAAGTGAATAGTGCTGTTTGTTGCACTTCTAGAAACCACATTCTCAGTCTCTGGGAATTAAGGATAAAACAGAATTTCCTCAGGCCGCCTTTAAGTGAACTAGGTAAAGAGAAAAGAGGCAGTAGAATTGGAGTTACCAGCTTCTACAAATAAAAATATCAGACATCTGGTTGAATTCGAATTTCAGATAAACAGTGATTTTTTAGGGTAAGTATATCTGAAATTCAAACTCAACTGGGCATCCTGTATTTTACGTGCATCTGTAATTAATGAGAAATCTAGAATCACAGTAGAGCCAAGACATTGGCTGATGGCTTGATGTCCTAGAATGTGTAGGGGTTTCACCAGTGGCCTTGGTCTCCATGAACTACTGTAGGTAACCTGGAAATGATGTCTCGCTCTCCTGTCTCCTTCCTCCTCATCCTCAGAATTGGGGAGTGTTGGCATTATTGAGCATTGTGTGGCCATCACTGTAATTATAGAATAATAGTAATGATTATTCTGTATTGACCACCTGCTATACTAGACCCTTTACGCAAATTACTTACCTGTGAGGATAGGCAAAATTATTTCACTTCACAGATGAAACACACGCTCTAGCCCAAGTTACACAGCTAATTTGGATAAAAGGTGGGCTTTCACTCCAGGGTGTGTGATGATAAATCCTCTGTTCCTAACATCCACTCTGCATGTTTTGGATGTAGGTGACTTGTAGCCAACTCGGTGACAGAGAATTGCTGAGAGCTTCCTTCCTTCTCTGTGATGTGAACCTCTCTTCAGAACCCTGGGCTGCGTGTTCAGATGCCAAGCTCGGTCATTCTTCTTTTCAGATTTAGCTTTTGTTCACTTTGTTTGCCTAAAATAATGTTTTATCTTCCTAATTAAAATAGTGCGCTGTGATCCCTTCAGAAATCTTTAGGTCCCCTCCTCACATCTGTAGATTTTCAGCATGGGATGAATGAGCTCATGTCCGCCTTCCATGTGACAAGTTGGAGAAAGACGTACAGGGGCCTACAGAAGCTGCTCTGTGCCCAGCACTGATCTATTCGCCACACACAGCTTTAAAAAAATTTTTTTTTAAGGTTTATTTATTTTTGAGACAGAGAGAGACAGAGCATGAACGGGGGAGGGTCAGAGAGAGAGGGACACACAGAATCGGAAACAGGCTCCAGGCTCTGAGCAGTCAGCACAGAGCCCGACGTGGGGCTCGAACTCATGGACCGCGAGATCGTGACCTGAGCCGAAGTCGGACACCTAACTGACTGAGCCACCCAGGCGCCCCATACACACACAGCTTTTAAAATGAGCTACATCGAGAAAGAATGGAATCCATTGTTGAAAAATATTTTATCAACCAAATTATGTGGGAAGTTATTTTTATTTTCTTTCAGCTCTATCACCACCACCTTCTCCATCTGATTTCACTTCTGCTGTGTTCTTAGCTGCAGAGATTTTAGAAAGATGACAGTTGGTTGACTATGAAATGTAGGATCTATTTTTATTCCAGATCATCGATTGAAGTTTGACAGACATAAAGCAATGGCATGTTCTATTCAATTATAAGATTAGTACCTACCCAGTGAGTTCTGCTAGTCTAGACAATGTTCTGGTTCTCTAGTAATTAAAGATCACATTTTGGCCAATTGACTTTGCAGGGAGATTTTAGTTATAGGAATTTAAAATTCACACGCACCCAACCAGCTTCCTCTGTGTATGCCCGCTTCTCCCCAATTTATCTCTTCACCCACTTGAAAGCTTCTGAGAGCTTATGTGTGTGCCATGTCCTGCAAAAGCTTGTCTTTGTCATCTTTCTCATTTTTGTAAGCTGTATTTGACAGGTGCATGTGACATTTGGGAAACTGTTTTCAAAGTTGCATTTGGATTTTAGTAGCCAATTTAAATATATGAGAAAGCCACATCTTTTTACAATTTGAAGCTGAAGGCGTTTTGCATTCAGTATCTTTTAAGTAAGGAATAAAGTGAATGAACAACGACGAAACAGTCCCAGTTTTAAGTATCTTTCAATAACATTTTGGACTAAGGAGCATAGGAGATACTCAAACTCAATACAATCAGTTCAGCACAATCCATCCTGCAGTATAAACTGATACCGTTAACTATTTACAGCTGTACATTTGAATTCGCTAACTTTTGAGACCTGGCTAAGATAGATATTTGATATCAGTTTTGCAGAACCCATTTATATGTGGGTTCTTATGTAGAATTAAGTAATAATAAATCATTCAAGACTGAAATGATCAGGAGACAGAGTTTGCAGATTAATGGTAGTAGGGCACGTGTGGAAATTCCTTCTCATGCTAATGTCAGTAATGATCATGCATCTGGCTATCGATGCCCTTGAGCCAATTTTAAGATATCACTAGCATGCAACTTTTTATCTCTGGTGCTTAGCAATGTGCCAGACCATGCCTAGTTCTCAGTAAGTATTTGTTGGATGAAAATTAAATGTCCTGGTTGGAGTGTGTTCATATTTATTATATTTAACAGAGAAATAAAAAGATCTTTGCTTCATTTCATTTTACATGCTCTCCTTATTGTTAAGGAATGTGGGAACAGAAAATTTGAGGTTCTAAAATATTTCAATGAACAACAAAAATAACAGTTTAGAAATATTAATAAAATCCTTTATAAAAGGCTTTTTCTCAAAAAGCACATAAACACACCTACCTCTTCATACATGGAAAACAAGTATGACAGAATCTCTAGGTACTTTTATATGATATAATGATAAATATTGTCCCCAGAAGTCAGAACTTCCTATCATTAAAAATTTGCTCTTAATTTTTTTTTAACATTTATTCATTTTTGAGAGACAGAGCATGAGCGGGGAAGGGGCAGAGAGAGAGGGAGACACAGAATCTCTCCAGGCAGGCTCCAGGTTCCGAGCTGTCAGCACAGAGCCCGACACGGGGCTCGAACTCACGAACTGTGAGATGATGTCCCAAGCTGAAGTCGGATGTTCAACCGACTGAGCCACCCAGGCGCCCCAAAAATTTGCTCTTATAAGCAGGAGTTATAAAATAGCATTGGCTCTGTATTCAAACTTCCCTTGAGGTGTTATTGAATACCGTAGCAGTTAACATCTCTGTTCTGGGGCACATACTGTAAGTTCCCTCCTGTGCCCAGTGGCATAACAATAGAACTTTGTTCATCCAAATAAATACTAGATACAAATTATCCAGCAAAGTCATCCCTTATATTCTGCTTGTTTCACTATAGTTTTCCAGTAGGAGAAATCCCACTTTTATAATTGAAATCAGTGAGGAAAAAAAAAGTAAATGAAAACTTGAGGTTTTGCTAGAATTTATTCCCTCAGGTAAGAGTCCTGCCTGTAGAGCCACTGTGACTGACTGAAAGAATAGACCCACTGAGTATGAAAAGAGAAACATTTTGGAAAATGTGTTGCTACTCCAAGTTTTATATAGTAGCTAACAATGTTGAGTCTCCTTCTCCTGACTTTTTAATCTTCCTGTTAATTTAACTCCAATGAGGGTACTATACAGGGAACTTTTTGGCTAAAAGGGTCTGGCCTAGGAATCTTTCCTGGTTACTGAGAAAAGTATAAAGTTATACTGGGGGAAGAGGGAATCTTGTAATTTAATTCTCTAAAAACTATGCTTCCAACCAATGCAAATTGTTTTATTTTTTTTTTAATATTTATTTTGAGAGACCGTAAGAAAGAGAGAGCACATGAGCAGGGGAGAGGCAGAGAGAGAGAGAGAGAGAGAGAGAGAGAGAATCCCAAGCAGGCTCTGCACTGTCAGTGTGGAGCTCAGCACGGGGCTCAGTCTCACGAACCATGAGATCATTACCTGAGCCGAAATCAACAGTTGACTGCCTAACCAGCTGAGCCACCTAGGTGCCCCTGTTTTATTTTTAAGCCATCTTGTAGTAGTACCCTTAGAACTGCCAGTCTTGCTACCTTTAACATTTGTGCCTCTGGTGGGATAATCTGAAATAGAACAGGCCACCGCTGTGCCCTCGACCCATTTAACTTGTCCTCGAAATTGCACCAGTCTTCTCTGTTTTCGGTCCAGGATGCGTAGTCAGAATTCACTTTGGCTAAGCTGAGATTCTTTATCACCCTACTTAAAATGAGCATAACCGTATGTCCCCGTTTGCCCCAGAGATCCCTAGTTTATGTCTCTTGTCTCAGTGTGATTATTAATAGTGCTTCTTTTCGATCTTGAAATGTCCTTCCATGGACAAGAAATTATATGGTCCTCATACTTTTAACTGTGAAATCAGATGCATGTAATGTAATAGTCACAAGTCATACAACAACACACGGAGTTTGAGTGACTTAGAAGGGAGAATGGAAGTTGTCAGAATTTGGCCGGTTAATCTACCAGCTGTGAAGGGGAAGGCAGAAATAGCAACTTGCTGATGTGTTTGAGGAAGATTGATGGCACAGAGCTGAAGCCCTGGAATGACTTTTAGCCTTGAGTTAGACATTTGTCTCAGATTTTTGTTGAGTGCCTACCATATGCCGGGTGCCACGGGGAGCAGTGGTGATACAGCAGTGAATGTGAGAGACCTGGCCGTGTCCTCAAAGAGCTGGCAGGAATTATCCAGTCTGGCTCCATCCAACCCACATGAACAGGTCACTATAAAACTTTACTTAGTAAACCAAAGATGTTGGCGTATGTTCAGACTGCGTGAATATGTGCAGACTCTGAACATGTTCTCATAGTCTCTAGTCTCATAGTCTAACGTTGCTACTTTATGGGATCGTAAACTCAGGGTAGTGTTTCTGTGTGAGGAACCACCTGTAAGAGCTTGTGCCCCACTAAATCGGTTATGCATCTGGAGTGGCTGATACCTGCCGTGCTAGTATCGTAGCACTTCCTGTCGAGAGACATCAGAATGTCTGTTGTGATACACCTGAGAACTAAACAAACTGGTCATTTAGTTCCCAAACCACTCAAATCGTCCAGTGCTTATAAGAAATCCTGACTGGGGCACCTGGGTGGCTCAGTCGATTGAGCGTCCGAATTGGGCTCAGGTCACGATCTCACGGTTTCTAGGTTCGAGCCCTGCATCAGGCTCTGGGCTGACAGCTCAGAGCCTGGAGCCTGCTCCAGATTCTGTGTCTCCCTCTCTCTCTGTCCCTCCCCTGCTCACGCTCTGTCTTTCTCTTTCTCTACAAAATAAATGAACATTAAAAAATTTTAAAAAAAGAAATCCTTACTGATTTAGAATTACTTATCCATGATCTCCCATTGTTCTGAAACACAGCCAGTAAAAACCAGGAAGTGGGTACCGGAGGCTCCTGAGCAGCCAGAGCAGTTGTGACAAGGCCTGTTTTGGAGGAACACACAGGATCGGGAGGGCTAAGCCAAGCACGACAGCTTTGGGCAGGCCAGGCCATGGCCAGGGCAGCTAGTCAAGATGGATGTGGTCAAGCAAGCAGGCCCAGGGTCTTATTGTAGGGGGCATCAAGCCATCTGGGAGTTAATGGAGAGAACGTATGCGTTCAAAGGCGTTTTGAAGGACAAGGACGAGGGTCCAGCTTACTCCTGGTCTACATGAACGCGGACAAGTCTCTTATGAAACCCACGTATGGACCGTAGAATGGATTCAGGTTGATACCAGACACCGCTCTAAGATTCTTAGCCATCTGGTTTTCTAGTGCGAGGTTAGTACGGAGATGAAGCTGATGAGCTGTCCTGAGCGAGACAGTCCGGCAACGAGGCTGGCATCTAGTGTGGGCGGGAGACAGCAGCAGGCAGTAACTGGTGGTAGCATCACATTGTGAGCAACAATAGAAGTCTCGTAACGAAGAGCAAAACCCAGCCAGAGGCCTTGCATTTTGCCGTGTCCAAATATGCCGCTGAACTGGGCTTACATTCCGCGTGCAGATTTGTAGTCCCGACAAAATTATCTTATGTGGAAGATCCCATTTCTCAACATTGTAGACAACTGAGATTTAATGTTTATTGTAGACAAGGAGTCGTCTGTTTTCTTTCCAAGTTAGTTCACACAACCACAAATCCATATTTAACTCTGAAGCCTCTATTTCTTTCTTTTTTTTTTTTTTTTTCTGGTTGATTTTCAAGGGACCAGTTTTTTAATTTTAGGTGTAAGAGGGATGTTGGCTATGGCCTTGACTTTTTCTTGCATGTGTAGAACATTGAGTCCCATCATTCTTCCTCTCAACACCAAATGGCTTTCTGGATGTGCACTGCTTAGTTGTGTTTTCCATTTGAAAACACTTTGAAGTTCTTCCAGTGTAATTAAGAAAGTTTATTTTTGTTGAATGAAAACAGTAGCAACAACTCTGTTTTACTTGAAACTAAGTGCAAAGATGGCGTCCTGTAAAACAGGAGGTATTAGGTCCTGTTAAAAGCACATGAGCCTTTGAGGTTGATCTCATTGAAATCCAGTGTCTCCCACAGAACATCGTTGAGATGGCAGGGAAGGCACCTGAATTGTCTATGCCCAGATTCCCTCATGTAGAACAGGGATTCCACGAACAGTACCTTCCTCAGAGAGCCATTTGGGGATTGCGTGAAATCATGTATGTGTAGTTTTAGCACGGTGCCTTGTATGTACTTGAGTACTCATGACTATTATTTTATTCAGATTTTTTTTTTCAAAGGCTCCTACATGCTATAGATTTAGATCTCTTTAAATAACGTTTCAGGAGCCACTTTTTCTCCCTGTTCACAGTGTGTCTGCCCCAATCCCCCACCTCATTGTCAAGCCACAAGCTGGCCCTGATTTGAGGGAGGACAGGAGGTAGAGAATCACTCTCTGATGCCCTTGGGCATGAGGGTTCTGGCCCATAAGGAAAAGCCATGGAATATTCGAGAGAGATCAGTGGATGACAGGGACAGGTACATTCCACATTACCTGTTAAAGGAAAGGAGCTTAGTTTTTACTTTGAAAGATGAAAAAATACCATAGCAAACTTTAATTTTCCCTAAAAGTTCACTTCTGACCTTCAGTAACCCTATGAGGAAACAATCACTTTTTCCCCCGTAGGTCTTACACTGCTCTAGACTACAATTCTTTGGGTAGACATTTCATTTTTCGTTTTATGTCAGCCTTATAGTTTGTTTGATTCTGTTGTATGCTTTCCTATCTGAGGAGCAAGCACAAGGCATCTTATATATATCGGATTTGATGGTTCTTCAGGAATCTAAATGGGAAATGGATGTGGGTCGTGTCCTGACTTGTTTCCAAAGTCAGCTCTTAGGATCCCCATTACTCTCCAGCACAGCTGACCAGCGTCCCCTTAGCAGGGAGAACACTTGGCAGTAAGCAGTTTATGAAAGACACTTTTTTGGAAAGCCCTGAACATTCCTTATACTCCCCAAGGAAACTTTATTTAAAATTACCACTCTTTATTATACTTAGCTAAAAATATTCATCCCATATCATGCTAAGTGCTCAATTAGGTTGAATATTTACACATACATTAAAACTTAGCAGTGGCTGTATTTACAAAGTGTAAGGGAGCACTAAGTAAATGTACTGCTCCCTTTACTGGAAGCACCACTTGACCGTGGAAAGGAAGAGTGGTAGGATTGTACAGGTTTGTGTTTGGGGTGGGAAATTTTCTCTTTTCTTTCTTTCTCTCTCTTCCTTCCTTCTTTCCTTCCTTCCTTCCTTCCTTCCTTCCTTCACTTCTTTCTTTCTTTCTTTCTTTCTTTCTTTCTTTCTTTCTCTTTCCTTCTCTTTCTTTTTCTTTCTTTCTTTCTTTCTTTCTTTTTCTTCCTTCCTTCACTTCTTTCTTTCTTTCTTTCTTTCTTTCTTTCTTTCTTTCTCTTTCCTTCCTTTTTCTTTCTTTCTTTCTTTCTCTTTCCTTCTCTCTTTCTTTCTCTTTCTCTCTTTCCCTTTCTTTCTTTCTTTCTTTCTTTCTTTCTTTCTTCTTTCTTTCTTTCTTTCCTTTTCTTCCTTCCTTCCTTCCTTTCTTCATTTCTTTTCTTTCTTTCTTTCTTTCTTTCTTTTCCTTCCTTCCTTCCTTCCTTCCTTCCTTCCTTCCTTCCTTTCTTATGATATTGCACCTTCCTTGTGGAATGCACAGACAGGGCCCAGAGGAACAGGGAGCAAGGTTGGAGATAATGAGAGGGCAGAACAAAGGGCAGGTGATGGTGGGTGAGGTTGGGAGACAGGCTCAGTAACTCCTAGGACTCCAGGGGATGTGGGATCTGGCCGAGAGTGCATAGGTAGATGGGGTGGCCGTCGGGAAGGCTCACTGGTAGAGTGTAAGCACACACTACAATAAAGCCTGGATGGTAGGGGCTTGAAGGATGAGTGGAGCATAGGCTACGATTTGTCTAATGTCAGCTGAAAGTCTTCTCTTTGTATTCTTCTGGAGGGGAATAGTCACTTGGGAGGGAAGGAGGTGGTGAGTTGTCTGTGGGAATTCTTAGTATTCTCTATGCCTGCTTTCCAAATTATACTTTTTAGCTCTGATCGCTCTAGTTTGGGGTAAGCAGGTAATGTATAATTTTCACTGAGTTTCCTAACAACCAAAGGTGGGAAGTGGCATTCTTCTGTAACACGTCACACCCAGGGTCTGGACTTTTCACTGGCAGCTGGGGTACAGTGGAAAGAGCATTGGAAGACTGGGGTTCAGATCTGACCTCTGATACTTACCTTACACCATTATCACACCTGAGCCCACTTCTCATTCATGAAACTGCCTTAACACCTGTCTTCCCCAAATGTGAGGATAAAAAATGTGCAGAGACCTTGTTCTAGAGACAGTCCTAGCGTATGCTCTATAAATGTTCCATTCGCAATGTCACCTGTAATGAGACCATCATCACCAAGGTTTTAGATATTTATTTTATTCATTCATTCATTTATTTATTTTGAGAGAGAGAGAAAGAGAGTAGGGAAAGGGCAGAGAGAGAGAGAGGGAGAAAGAGAATCCCAAGTAGGCTCCATGCTCAGCCCAGAGCCCGATGTGGGGCTTGATCTCGGGAGCATGAGATTGTGACCTGATCCGAATCAAGAGCCAGATGCTTACAGAGGAGCCACCCTGGGCACTCTATCCCAGAGTATTCTAAGTCTTAAGGGCTTAGTAAGAAACCATTCATTCAGCAAATAGCGCCTACCTGCCACATTTTTTAGGCACTTCATTTTTTAGACACTAGTTCTACCACGGTGGCAACATACACATCCCAGCCTGAAGTTCAAAAAAAATGAAATTGACCTAGTGCCCATTCTGTACTGGTGTGGATGGTGTTACACAACAACAAAAAGATTTATAGTTTTTTTTTTTAATTTTTTTTAACGTTTTAATTTATTTTTGAGACAGAGAGAGACAGAGCATGAATGGGGGAGGGGCAGAGAGAGAGGGAGACACAGAATCGAAAGCAGGCTCCAGGCTCTGAGCCATCAGCCCAGAGCCCAACGTGGGGCTCGAACTCACAGACCGTGAGATCATGACCTGAGCTGAAGTCGGATGCTTAACCGACTGAGCCACCCAGGCGCCCCAAGATTTATAGTTTTTAACTGCACATATATGTATGTATACATATACATTTGGCTTCACACAGTAGAAGTTTAACACTCTCAGAGCTATAAAACATCTGACTGTTGGCTGTCCTGGAGGCCAAGGGACCAGTTACCTACAATGTCTCCCCACCCATTCTCCCCTACAGCTTCTGTGCTATCCCTGGTGGTCTGTGTGGGGCCTGCCTGGATCAGCATGTACGGAAACTTCCTGGTTTTTTCTTTCCAAGAGGTTGACGTGCACACTATGTGCCCAATTTCCTCCTTACTTCTCTGCTTGTACTTGTGCTAATTCTAGTGATAACAGCCTTTTGCATATACACACATTCTCTTTATTTGCTTCTGTTCTCTCTTTCCCATCTGAGGAGAGTAAGCACATGCTGGCCTCCCTCCTAGGCATTTCCCCCAGATAATTTTCCGCTGCCTGTGCCTAACACTATGGTGGTTTTATACTTGATAGGGGATTGGATAAGATACTAGTCCCATATCCATAAAGTTTATAAGCTCGTAGAGCTGACAGTTTATAAACCAGGAGCTATAGGACAAGACAGACAGTAAATGCCAGAACATGAGACTTTGTCTACTATTTTTTTTTCAGTTTTCAAATGAAAACAAAAAAAAGCATTAGTATAGATTTTCACATTTTCTGCATTATTATTTGAAATAGTACAGAAAAAGGAAAAGTTGTAACTATTAAGAATGAGCGCATATTGGTAATCAGTTTGGCTTTAGGTCTTGTTTTATTTGTTCACCCGACAGATAATTGAGTGGCCAGGCACTGTGTTGGGTGCTAGAGAAATTAAGTGCCGTCCTCCATTTAGAAGCTCCGAGCGTAATAGTAACAGAAGGCAGGAAAGCATGGAAACCAAATATGTACCCAGTGTGTTGCATGTGACTCCGTGGATCCAGGTCTGGCGGCTAAGAGGAAGTCGTCCGAAAGGCTTCATAAGGAAGGTTAGTCTCCTGCGTTTTGAAGATGGTAGAGGGTGTGATTTTACACAATGAACCCTGTGGGGGTGTGGGGAAACGAGCCTCAGAAAACCAAGTGAACCTCGTTGGGAGGGTGAACGCTTGTAGAGTCTGCTAAGGGAACACACACACACACACACACACACACACACATGCACTCACGGGAAATTGTATAATTTTGAGAAAGGAATGATACAAATATAATGTGATGGCGATTCTAAATGTTTTTCGACTTTATCCGCTAGGGTAGGAAAGATTAAAGGCAGGTCTCGGTTAAACTTTTTTAGGAAGTCGAGACATTTCTTCAAGACGCATTGCTTATTAACCCTAGATATGAAAAATTTATAAAAGGCAAAAACTACGATGCTTCTTCATATAACTGAATCCCAGGAAATCTTGGCTCTGGACCTGAAAATCTTGAAATAAAATGTTTTCTGGAACATTAATTGGAAGACAGCTTGCTATCACCAAATTGTTAGTCTGCGGTAGAAACTCAAAACTGCTAACAGATGCCTCCTACAGATTTTTAAAATATGGAATTATTTCAGCCAGCTACCAAACCATTGATCTTTGTAATTTTTTAAAACTATGAAATATGCATATAAATCTACATAACTGTTCAACTGAGAAAAAGTGTTCCTCTTTGTACTATATACCGTAGACGTCTGATTTCCAAACTGAGATTTGCTCGGATTAGAATTTAGCTATTTAAATTAACTCAGGAGTTTATCTAAAAAACAATTTACATTAAGTTTTTTTAAAAAATAGAGTTTAAATTTTTCGACTTCTTTAGTCATTAATTAACCGTGCAACCTTGGACAGGTTCCTTAGCATGCCTGAGAAATGCCCAGGTTCCTTTAAGACCATGCTTCTAATTTTGGCACTTGAGATTCGTACAACGCACATAATAATCTATAGATGTTGGTGAAATATGTAGGAGAACTCCCCAATTATCACATTCGTTAGTTAACGAATTTACTAAGGCCTATGGGAGTGGGCCCACTCTGTGCCCATCTACGTGAATCATATTTGCTCCCAGGTAGAAGTGAGATAGGGTGAGGGAGGAAAACAGAAGGCCTTTAGTTAGACTCCACTCCTGGACACTGCTCCAGTCAACTCAAAATGGGAGCGCAGGGGGAGACATTAGCTTTTACTCCCCGGTGGCGGAGACAGCGGAGCCCTGAGTTAATACAGACCTGCCACACCCCCCCCTCCCCCCGCCCAATCCAGCTGACCAGGTGCCTCTTTAAAAAAATAAACAAATGTATCTTTCTCCTATTTTTATAATAAAAATGCCAGTCGCGAAGCCCCTTAACTTTGCAAAACTTCCCTTTTGGAATTTTTTTTTTAACTTTTGCTAAATAGTAAAGAGTATCTGTCCCATTGTACAGATAAAATTGTGTCTCAGAACATGCGGATTCTATTTTTATTATTATTTCTATTTTAAAAGTCATGCAAGTAATGCATACTGTAGGAAAAAATATAAGATAGAGATAAGTATGGAAACAATAAACTCACCTAGTCCTAAATTTGGGCATTTTTTTTGTTTGTTTTTTAGAGAGAGAGAGGATGCAAGTGGGCGAGAGGGGCAGAGGGAGAGAGAATCCCAAGCAGGCTCCCCACTCGGCATGGAGCCCAGCACGGGGCTTGATCCCACAACCCTGGGATCACAGCCTGAGCTGAAATCAAGAGTTGGATGTGAAACTGACTGAGCCACTCAGGTGCCCCAAGGCATATTTTTTATTCCTAAAAATAAAGAAGATTTTTATTTGCCATATAGAATCTATGAGTATATAGAGTAAAACTTTGCAAAAATAAGGTTTTCACTACTATTTCACTGAAACTAACATAATCTTATGTCAACTATACCTCAAAAAATATATATAGAGAGAGAGATCACAATAAAAAATGCAGGGGTGCCTGGGTGGCTCAGTCGGTTAAGTGTCCAGCTCTTGATTTCGGCTCAGGTCATGATCTCATGGTTCATGAGATCGAGCCCTGTGTCAGGCTCCACGCTGACGGTGTGAAGCCTGCTTGGGATTCTCTCCCTCCCTCTCTGTCCCTTCGCCCACTCATGCTCTCTCTCTCCCTCTCTCTAAGTAAACACTTAATAAACTAAAACTAAAAATAAAAAATACAGTTGGAAAAAAAGAATGCAATAGTAGCTATAAACATTGGAAAAGCAGTAGTTAAATCATCCTCTTAAAAAAAAAAAGGAAAAGAAAAACTTTTTAGAGAGTATAAGACCATGTAGGTTGGAGGAAACACCTGAGCCCTGGTGTCACCCAGAGCTGTGCTTTTCCTATTTTGCCAGTTGCTCACCAGGTTGCTTTGGGCCACAGGCTTAATCTCTCTGTATCTCTCCACAAAAATGGGGATAATGATGCCTGTTTGTCCTGGGCGCTGATGGGAATCTATGGTAAAGGCACCGCGTAAAGCGAGCGGGTAGCTGTTACCCTAAGTATGTGGCTGTGCGTAATACTGGCATCGAGCACGTGTGGCTGGCCTATTGCTTGAACTGTGACAGTTTTGGGGAGACAGATTTCAAAGGGCTCAGAGATAAATTCAAGGGGTAGGGTTTCAAAAAGGGAAGCGGACACGGGAGGGCTAATGAACTCAATAATGTAATCCAGCTATGATACGCAAAGTGACGCCTAGTCCCGATGAAGGGGAAACAAGATCTTTGTGCAAACGACAGTTCTGGGGAAAGATGCACGGTCCAAGGTGGCCAGGAAAAGTAGGGCAACGCTCTAGGAAGCCAGCCAGGAGGCTACAGGTTGGTTTGAGATGCGGCTTATGTAAAATACTGCAGACGGCACCATGTCTTCTACATGTTGCTCAGGGTGAAAACAGTGAGGAAGGGAGAGTCCCATGGCATGGTGCGGGGGCAGGGGGCAGGGGGCGTTACATTAACAGACAGAACAAACACTCGACATAAGAGGGAAAAATCTAAGGAAGGTCAGACGACAACGAGAAGACCCCCGTTATTCTCACAGCGGCCCAGCCTTGAAAAATTACATCGCTGCGAACCAGAATTTATAGGTTGACCTCAAAATTGCTGCAAAATCCAGAAATTGTGGGAAGCAAGAAAGGATTCCTGTGCTTGGAATTTGCTAGGCGAATGTTTTGATTTTCAAGGAAAGAAGAAGGTAGTTTCTTAGAACTACAGGCCAGTGGATTTGTCATCATTCCCAGCGTGATGCTAAAAAGAGTTGATTGAAAGGTTTGTCAGCTATTAAAAAGGGATTCTGTGTCCCAAAGAACTGGCATAGGTTCACTGAGAAGAATTCCTGCCAGAAGTAAGATTGCGGCTTTTAAATAGGGTGATTTGATTGATCCCTGAAAAATGTTGTAGAGGCTCTGTGTCAGGATGCGAGGAAGGTCTCTAAGAAAGTTGCTAAAGATCTGTTTAGGGAAAGGATGGAGAAATCAGGCCTGGATGGCAGTGCAGCCGACTGGCTCGTCCCCCCCCCCCGCCAAATGCTGGCTAGTGCACCAGTGTCAGCCCTACAGGCGGGACCGTAAGGGTGGCCCCCGATCGCATAGTAGAGCACGGGGTCGGGGGGGGGCCAACCCTCTCTACCTGCCGTTGCCTGACAGTGTGAAGCAGAAGCAAAGCCACAGCCTCGGTCACAGGGAGGAAAGCAAACTCAAATGGATAAAGAAGAAGCACCAAGATGAAATGAGGGGGGCAAGGGACGAGGACAGCCGGGAACAAGGAGTCACAGGCTGGCACGCGGGGCCAGCGTGGACAAGTCTCCAAGAGGAGGTTTCAGTGCTGTGGCAGCGATGTCTACATTCTGAGTGCTCTTGCGGATCTAAAGAGGCAGAAATGGGACACAGATGTCTAACCTCAGCTTTGCCTTCTTCCATTTCCCTACTACTGATTTGAATGAGGAAATGGATAGCCTGCATGCTGATTAAACCTACGGGTTATATGAAGGTGGGAAAGAAAACTAAAATGTTGTGTGAGTTCTGTCCCTGGGTCCAGAGAACTTACTTGTTGCAAGTGTGAGATAAAGCGATGCTGCTTAATAGTAACCCGTGAGGGGGGCGCAGGCTCAGTCGGTGGAGCGTGCGTGTCTTGATCTCGAGGTCATGAGTTGGAGCCCCATGTTGGGCGTAGAGATTACTAAAAAGACAAATAAATAAAACTTAAAGAAAAAAAAAGGTAACCTGTGAGGAAGAGACAGAGTCAGACTCACGTGGCTGTCAGACACCAAGGAGAAGGCTCAGGTGTCTACAGCAGCAGAATCTGGTTCTCACTGAGATGGGTGGTCATCCTTGACCATGCTGGCCGGCTCCACACAGATCACATTCCATCTGAAGGTTCAAATTCATTTCCAGTTTCCATACCTTAAGGGACGTGTTTCAAATGTGTCCCTAGGAGAATGATCCAGATTTGGGGGAGTCTGTATAAGGCAGATGAGGATTCATATACTCACATTAGAGAATATTTGAAGGGTTTTATGACCACTGGCTTAGAATAAGTGAAGTGCGACAGAAAGATTGGACTTATCCTTTGTGACACCAGAGGGCATGGATTCAGGCTTCTTAGCCCTCAAAGGTGTCCCAGAAGAAATGGCAGCCTCAGGAGAGGCCCAGCCCCTAGGGAGGCTCCCTGGACAAAGGCCACTTTCAGGGGTGAGAGACAACCCAGGGATCCAAGTGGGCATTGGCTGAGACATGTAAGCCCCTTTGGACTTGAGATTCTGTGGTTCTGACTCGGTATTCTATATTTCTGTGTGGTTGTGGTTGCTCAAAGCATCACGTGCAAATTCTGAATTGTTGCTATAGAAGATGTGGCTATTTGAGATGGTCTCCTTTTTTTGGGTGTGTGATTCAAGATTAAAAAGTTTAGTAGGAGCACCTGGGTGGCTCAGTCGGTTAAGTGCCCGACTTCAGCTCAGGTCATGATCTCACGGTTCGTGGGTTCGAGCACCTGCGTCGGGCTCTGTGCTGACAGCTCAGAGCCTGGAGCTTGCTTCGGATTCTGTGTCTCCCTCTCTCTCTCTCTCTGTCCCTCCCCTGCTCACACTCTGTCTCTCTCTCAAAAACTAAACATTAAAATTTTTTTTTTAAAAAACTAAAAAGTTTGGGTTATCTTGTAGAAAAAAGGCATCAGTTTCAACCTGGTTCATTCCCTGATTTGATCATTACCCTTCAAGGTCGAACCTGGTTGAAATGAAAGGTAGAAGCAGGTGAAATGAAACTGCAGAATCTAATTTGCATATCGACCCTTCTGGATGCCAGAGAGCAGCACACATTCCTACACGTCAAAGTGAGCTGTGGATTTTTACTTAATTCTTAAAACACAACAACAACGAAGCTTTTCTTTCAGATAGGTAGATTGTTAAGGATAGATATTTTGATATACCTTTATATCTTAAAAAAAGTATTGTTGTGGATCTAAAAGGAAGTCCTTCCTCAGAACTTTGGGTGCTAAGTCATTAACTATAACTGTTAAATGATGGCACACAGTTGACGCCCTGGTAGGGTGCTGAATAAAATGCAGAACACCCAAATCAATTAAATTTCAGATACATAACAAGTGAATTTTAGTGTAAGTTATGTCCCATGCAATATTTGGGACATACTTATACTACAAGTTATTTCTTCAGTGTTTCCATTTGCTGTATTTGGCAACCCTATCCCCTGGTTCCCTGATGCGTATTGATTTGCCAGAGTTTAGGATGTTTCCGTGTTCTTTACAGTTTTCCTAAAAGAAATCAGCTCCAGTGTCAGCCTTGCCCTCAATCTGTGGCCCCACCGGTTAGAGCCACGGTGCACTCAGAACCTTTGTTCAACTGAAATGGATGCGATGAACGCCGTTTACACAAGAAACCCCCTTAACTCATCCTCCCTTTCTCCCACTCAAGAAAACACGGAACATAAATGTGAGTGACTGTGACAGGGACAACCTTGAATCCTTTCAACTTCTTGTTTAAAAGAAATAATTTGCAGATTGGCACTTGATCATTGGAACTAAACCCAAGAAATTACTTGAGACGCTCCTCTCAGCTACCTGCCGACTGACCCTGAGATTGAGGACGAGTGGCTAGAATTTAGTGGTAAAAGATGAGGGTTGTGGGTTTTATTCACTTCAGAGATGTGTTGCTTTCTTTGCAAGAGAAAAAGTGTCTCGGACCCAAGAGGACCTGTCTAAAGAGACAGAGACAGCAGAGCAAAGGGCTTACTTACCTCACTACTAGAAACACACCCCCAGCATGGATATCATGAATAGTCGGTTGGCAGTTTCATTTGTACATGTAACAAAACAAAATTGGAATCCATCTAACCCCATCTTGATGCGGAGGGCCATTTAAGTAGTTGTAGTTAAAAGCTTCTTAAGAACACAAAGGACTGTGTAAGTGAGAAATGAGTGCAGGCGTATCTCAGCGATATTACGGGTTTGGCCACCACAAGAAAGCACATATCACAATAAAGTGAGTCAAAGCAAGTTTTTGTTTCCCGGTGCATATAAAAGTTATGTTTATACTACACTGTAGTGTATAAAGTGTGCAAAATAGCATTATGCTTTTTTGGAAACAGTGTATACTTCATTTAAAAATACTCCATTGCTGGGGCACCTGGGTGGCTCAGTCGGTCGAGTGTCCAACTCTTGATTTTGACTCAGGTCATGATTCCAGGTTCATGGGATCGAGCCTTGCTTTGGGCCCTGCACTGAGCATGGAGCCTGCTTGAGATTCTCTCTCTCTCCCCCCCCCCGCCCCCTCCCCTGTTTGCATGCACACATCCTCTCTCTAAAATAAATAAAATAAAAATACTTTATTGCTGAAAAATGCTAACCATCATCTGAGCTTTCAGCAAGTCATAATCACTGATCATAGGTCACAATAACAAATATATAATAAAAAATGTGAAATATTGTGAGAAGTATCACAATATGACACAAACACAGGAAGTGAGCAAATGCTTTTGGAAAATTTGCACTAATAGACTTGCTTGACACAGGGTTGTCACAAACCTTCAATTTGTACAGAACACAGTATCTCTGAAGAGCAATAAAGCGAGGTGACACCAGAATATCTTTTTTCATTAAAAATTTTTTTTTTCAACGTTTATTTATTTTTGGGACAGAGAGAGACAGAGCATGAACAGGGGAGGAGCAGAGAGAGAGGGAGACACAGAATCAGAAACAGGCTCCAGGCTCTGAGCCATCAGCCCAGAGCCTGATGTGGGGCTCGAACTCACGGACCGCGAGATCGTGACCTGGCTGAAGTCGGACGCTTAACCGACTGCGCCACCCAGGCGCCCCTCTTTTTTTATTTTATATCCACCACCAAATGTTTGGTTACTTAACTGTAAAAAAAAAAAAAAAAAAATTTGCCCAGGCAGTTTAAGAAATATAAAAGATATATTTGGGTATATTTGGAATAAACCAAAAATAAAGAATATATCATATATCCACTGAGATAATTTTTTTTAATAAATGTTTTTAAGTAATCTCTACGCTCAACATAGGGCTCAAACTCACGACCCTGAGATCAAGTCGTGTGCTCTACTGACTGAGTCAACCAGGCGCCACTCCACTGAGGTAATCTTTAAATTATTACTTTGAGATATAATTGAGGATTGATATACATTTTGTAAAATATTTATTTTTGAGAAAGAGAGTTGGGGAGGGGCAGAGAGAGAGAGGGAGAGAGAGAATCCCAAGCCAGCTCCACGCTGCCAGTGAGGACCCCAGGTGGGGCTCAAACTCATGAACCATGAGATCATGACCTGAGTTAAAATCAACAGCCGGGCGGATGCCCAACCAACTGAGCCACCCAGGTGTCTTGATACACATTTTTTTTTCCTAAAGACAAACCCTAACATACTACCACTTCTAAATTGTAGCTTGAGTTTCATTTCTTTTTAGTAAATAAGAAATAAATGAGTAGACATAGAATTTATTCGGCTCCTTTGCTGGTAGTCAAGTATCTGTTTTCAACACTTTCAACATCCCTGACGAGTTAATATAATGCAAACAAAAGAGTGACATTGAATGCCCGTCTCACTGTCACCCGGGTCCTCCTACTTTAACTTAGAACTACCAGTCGTGCGTTGCCTCCTTCCCTGCGGCATGACTCCATGCCCTGTCCGCTTGTGGCCTTGTGGCATGTTAGTGTAAGTCCAGCCACGACTGTGTTAACGTTGGACAGTTTCTCCAACGTGGCACTCTATTAAGCATCCTGGGAGATGTTCCAAAGAGTGAGCTATAGAATGTGAAAAGATGTGTGACTTGTCATAATTCCAGAGGGAAAGAAAGCCAGACATTTTGACAACATTTTTGGCAACTCGATTCTCTGGAGATGATTTGCTCGCATGCTTTTTGCTGGCAGCTTAAACCCAGCAGTGGGTTCTCGATGCAGAAGAGCCCTTTGTCAGACCGGGTTTATCTTGGAGCCTTGCAGAAGCTTCCTATCACCTGGCCTGCACCAAGCTGGAGCCCTTGTTGGGGGATACAATACAGTCCTCTGTTGCGGAGACATCACCAAAAAGAGGACAGACTTCGGATTCAAATGTAGGCCCTGCCTTGCAAGAACGGTACGAGCTGAGAGGGTGACTTAGCCTCTAGGAGCTGGTGTCCCCCTCTGTGAAGTGAGGTTAATGACGGCTGCTTGAAGGTCAGGAGCGGAAGTCAGGCCCTCATTCCCCCCACTTCGTACTGCAGTGATAAGTTTGCAATCCCTCTGCGGTCCCCTTGCCAGGATTTGCAAAGGCTTGCTAATAAGCTCAAGCAGTCACTTAAGGAAAAGGATAAATAGTTAAGCGCAAGGTTGTCCCAAGAGGCAGGAAAAGCTTCTTTGAAATCGCCAGAGGCCAGGGAGGACACAGGCTTTTGACCGTGTTAAGTGGCAGGTGGTTGGAAAAGTAAGTAGCAGTTTCTTTTGAAGATACAAAGGGACAGTGGAGGGGCGCCTGGCTGGCCCAGTCTGTAGAGCGTTCAGCTCTTGACCTTGGGGTCATGAGTTCAGATTCACTGATACTGCTTAAGATCATTGTAGAACAAGTCTTTCCAAACAAAGGTTGTATATGTTAGATCAGTGGCTTCCACACTGTATCCCAGAGGCCGTGGGGTCCTGTAAGGAACCGGGCAAACCGGCTTCTAGCCAAGCGGTTCGGCACTCGTGCGTCTGACACAGTGGACTCTTATAGCTCGGAACTAGGCAACTACCTGTAAACTCATGCTAGAGTCCCATAGCACTCCTGACTCTGATATGGATGCTTGGAGCTATTCTAAGCTGACTCGTGGCATGTAACAATCTATCATTTTGCTAAGGCACAGATGTGAATAACCTTCCCTGCAAGGCGAGTGAGCAAGGATGTGTCACTTTGCTGGTGAGTTGGCCCCGTTGACCGCCACCATCGGGGTCTCCAGCCAGCCTTTTTCTACTCATTGTTGCCTACCTGTTTTAGGGGGGAAATGACATACTGTAATGGGATTTGTAATCCGGGGGTCTGGTAACATCTGAGAAGTGTCGCTCACTAGTGTCTAAGGTCTTCCCACTCTGGGCAGCTGGATGGAATGCGGGTGGGACGTGGGACGTGTCCTGGAATGTTCTGTGCCACGTCACCTCGTGAGCATGTGAGGGAATTCTGTGTGGGGTACAGAGGCTGTACATATCAGCTCTCAAACACTGCAGATGAAGAGTTTTTCTTATCCCAAATCCTGGTCAAGGCTTCTGAGAATATGGTCGTAGAAAGCCGCCCATATTTTTTTAAAAAGCCACATCCTGTTCTTTTCTGCTTTCATATTTCCCCAGAACAGATATTCCCTGACATTGTGCTGTTTGTAGAAAAAGAGTATCTGTCAGTGGCTCATTAACTTGGGTCATGTTTGGAGTTCTCTGTGAGCTTATTAAATAAGACGCTGTGCCTTCTTGAAAACTATTATTCTGCTCCAAAAAATAAAAAGACATGCAGTTCAAGTATATTGTTTCTCCCTGACCTCAGAGTTACTACTCGGTGCACCGAGGGGGCCTCGGTTAAAGCCAGGCTGATGGCTGTTGACCGTGGAGTAGTGGGGCCAAGTCCTGTCCGCACTACGGTGTAGGTGTGAATATGACCTTGTCTGTTGCATTTGCCACCACTGCAGGGTGCTCGTTCTGTGGATATGGAGCCCTAGCACCATCCTGGTTACTTTACATGCCCTTGAGACAGACGGAAATGAAGGCAAATTCACGCAGTTGCGATAACTAACCAGACCGCGTGAGCCCATTCACTAGTTCTGCCCAAGCGGGCAAGGAGAGGAACAGTCTCTCTCTCTCTCTCTCTTTTCTTTTCATTTCACTCACTTAACCTTCTCGTGGTTCTTTTAAGCAGCAAATTCCTGATTTTAAATACTTCTTCTAGATAAACAGATAAAGCATATACAGATTAAGATAAAGTCAAGAGCTGATACGGACACAGTGGAGTCCTCCATGGCGGGGTGGGTGCCGTGGATGAGGCAGGCTGGGTCCCCGGAGGGACTTCCGGCCACCTGTCCCTTCCCTCCAATCCTGGAGCCTTGCTCCTTCAGGGCTCACTGTCCGACAGGGCTGTGCGTGGATAATCCTGTCCTGAGAACTCCAGTGGTCACTGTTCCTGGGGCTATTTAATGGCAGCCAAGAAAAGCGAGTGTCTTGTCATTTCTTTGACTACAGTCATGTCAATTCTTCACCGCGAATTCAGTTTGCAAATTAGTTTCTGCAGCTATTAAAAAAAAAAGAAAAAAGAAAAAAGCATCTGTTCAACTTGGTGGCCATATAATCTCTCCAGTTCAGTTGTGACGACAGCTGAGGACACCAGATTGAATTTGCTTTAAGCAAACTGGATATATGAAAATTGAAATTAAAAAAGAAAAAAAAGGATGATTGTTCACTTTTCAAAAAGGTTTCTTTGCCTTATGAAGAAGGTTAACCAATAGGATTTCTTTAAATGCCAGTTTTTTCCCAGTACTCTAAAAATGAAATTTACTTACTGCCCTGTGTTTCTAGAGCATACTTTATGCGTGAAAGTGGCATGCCTCTAAAAAATATTAAAATTCTTTTAAGGTTAACTTTTAAAATTATTTTTAAAAAGCTGTTATCTGATGGGTTCAACTTTACTAAATGAATATTAATAGGTTTTGCTCCAGCCTGGGAGAGAGGAAGAATACATCCCACTACTGACCATTTGAATGGGCCACATTGAAAAAACGAGTGTAGTGCATCATGTGACCGTCATGTGACAGTCTCTGTTCTTGGAAACCCAAAGTTGAACCTTTTAACCTTTAAGCTAGAAGGAGAGCTGGCCTAAAGCAAGCTCCCATGGAAAAGTCATCAGCATTTAGCATCAGCCTCTAGCCTGGGGGTCTCCGTGTGGTTGAGGTGATTTCACTGCCAAAGGAAAGAATGTCACGGGGCTGTTTTTTCTTCCAGAAGGTCTAGATGATTGAAGGGGAGCCAGTAGACCATCAGACATGCAGGATGGCATTCAGTTGAATTCCCTTTCATTCCTTCTGCCCTTCCCTGAGGAGCCATTGAGAAGCCCTGTGCTTCAGGGAGGGGCCCTGACACGACAGCAAAGCCAAATCTCGGCTTGGCTTGCATGGAGCCTACGCTCTGGTCAGTCTTGAGGCTCTAGAATGGTGCCTTTGGTAACTTGCTCTTTTCCTCTTTCTCTTTGTTCTTTTTCATCTCCTCCCCCCACCCAAGTGCAAGGCATCAGGGTGTCAAAGTGCAGACTTCCCAGGGCATCTGTGAAATGTTAACACGGATGCTTTGTTTTCCTTTTATCTCAACAAAGGCATAGGCTTTGAAATTAAAAAAAAAAAAAAAAAAGTATATAAGTGCCCTGATTCCTAGTTACTTGGGGTGATTCTCTCCTGCAAACAGGAATGGCCCCGAGAGAGAGAGAGAGAGAGAGAGAGAGAGAGAGACTGCTGAGAAGTAAAGAGGGAGGAGGGGGGTGGTTTCATGGTTGGGTGAGGGTGAAGAAGAGAGGAACCCTGACTCCATAATGACCAGAGTGTGTGGCCTGTGGGATTACTAACGCCCTGATCCACGAGGAAGATGAGGGGCTCTGGGTCTTTCGTTCACTTTTTCAGTCGGTCACAGAGGAGCTCAGAGGCAAGGACAGGAGAGAGAAGATGATGATGGGAGCTGAGCTCTCCCAGGGATATGGACCATGGGAGGCCGGTGACGGGGCCTTAGCCGCTTGAGAAGGATTCACAGAGTTACTCCTGTGACCTAACGATGGATGGAGCATCTCTGTTCTCCTCTGTGTCGCCAGGACTCCCTGAGAACATGGGTGGCCAAGAAAGAATCCATATCCCTCCTGCCTCCTCTGTGACAGACACTTTCCACACGGCCCCTCCCTAAACCCCCACAGTTAGCCTTGGTGCTGGGATTAATCCCTGTTGTACACGTGTGCAAACTCACAGTAACCCAAGAATTGTACCCGCCCCCCCCCCCCCATAAGAAGCAGAATCAGAGATGCAAGCCTGATGGGTGGGTTCCAGAGTGTACCTTAAACAGTGTACTGAACTGCTTCTCCATAAATGAGCTTTGCTAGAAGGGTCTGCCACACCCTGTGTCTCCATCCCACCAGCTCACATGAGAGTGGACTTCATCACCAGTGGAAACAGCTCTGTCTGTGATGGTCCAGAAGTCTGTTATATTTGGATCATTCAAGAGTCCGTGCATTCGGACTTTTTGATCATTCATGCCAAATGGCATAATTTTCCAGGATATTCTATCTGAGATATTTGAATGAAATGAGTGTGGGACATCATAGGACATACAGCGTTTTAGAGGACAAGAGATCAGAGTGTCTTCTAGACTCCCAATCTTTGTGTACCCTTAGACAAATGGGAGACCTCTGAGCTTCGGTTTGTTAATGTTTAGGATGAGAATTTTGTGCCCTGCAATTCCTAAGTTCTGTTTTAGCACTAATATGGTGGTTCTTTCTGTTGTGTTGGAATTAACTATGCACAAAGATTGTATGCACAATACATGTGTGGACATGATGTGATCTCAGTTTAATAAAGGAGCCCTGGGTATCCCCCATCGTGGAAATAAACTTCCCCAATAGGGCATAATTGCCTTTATGTTATTTTAATTATTCTTACACTCCGTACTTGGAAAGACTAGACTTCATACTGTTCTAATCTAATGGGACGTGGGACGTTGCTCCACACATTTTAAGTAGGTTTTTAACTACAGAACAATGAAACATTAGCAAATGATGTTAGAACATGTCTGCACACACTGATGCTTTCCGATCTGTGCCAGGCATCCTGCTCCCATATGGGCTGACCAGAAGGATCAGCTGGACGAGGCAGATTGGGGTCTGGCATCCCTGAATAACTCTGGCACTTGCCTTTCGACGAGGCAGGGCAGGCTGGCTGAGGCTTGGATCTGAAAGTCTGTTTGCAAGGACCTAGTTTTCTTGGTACCGCTCCATCACCTCCTTAGTTAGCCCACTGGTGATGAATCCAATGCATTCGTGCCAGAACAGATCACACTCTGGGCAGCTTTTCTGTGGCTGGCTTCATAATCTCACACCTCCTCCTTGTGTAAGCGAACAGGGGAGAGGAAGGCAGTGAAGGCTGATCGGTCACTTTGCTGATCACTGGCAATTGTGCCGGGGAAGAAATGAAGGAGATTAATTAAAAAGGGGTCAGAGCCTCTCTGTAGATTCTCTTTCTCAACTGTCATTTAGAAATGATTCTTCAGGCTTTAGGCCATTTCCAGCCTGCTGATTTGGAAATCAGAACGCAATTACTTTAAGGGAGTAAAACGCGAAATAGACCACGAAGCCTTTACCATGGAATTAAAGTTAGGTTGATTTCTATTTCTCCATGCAGCTGCCTCGCCTGTCGTGGGCTCTCTGTGGAGATACTCTGCCTGGTCCCTCCTCCTTCTCTCTTCTGTGACACCTATAATTGACCTGGAAGCCTGGCTCCTGTTTCTAGAACAGGGTTTTTGCAAGTAAGAAAGGATATAGCTGTTTGGGAAGCAGGTGTGCTTCCCCTGCTGTCCTGGTGACCACCGGCCCTTCCTCAGCAGTCCCGCACGTGGGTCACAATGTGGGGTGGCCGTTGGCATGTCTGGCACTTCAGATACCTGGGGTGCAGCAGCTTGTGAAAGGAAAGGCATAAAATACTTGGGGTCAGGCACACTTAGCCTGAGGTCTGTTTCTGCCGCCCTGGAGCCGCGTTGTCTTGGCCAGATAGTTTCATTAGTTCATTAAAGAGGTCAGGTGCAGGGCGCCTGGGTGGCGCAGTCGGTTAAGCGTCCGACTTCAGCCAGGTCACGATCTCGCGGTCCGTGAGTTCAAGCCCCGCGTCAGGCTCTGGGCGGATGGCTCAGAGCCTGGAGCCTGTTTCCGATTCTGTGTCTCCCTCTCTCTCTGCCCCTCCCCCGTTCATGCTCTGTCTCTCTCTGTCCCAAAAATAAGTAAACGTTGAAAAAAAAAATTAAAAAAAAAAAAGAGGTCAGGTAACCTCCTTGAACCTTATTTCTCTGGTTTGCAGCGTGGGATGCATGAAACTGATTTGCAGGGCTGTTTGCACAGATGGAGAGAGCCACGTGTGTAAATTACCCAGAACCAGCAGACCCAAGTGAGTTACATCTGTATAGGGACACCTCTAAGTCCATTTGCCTTTATTATACCAGCTTTATAAAAGAATAACTGCATTTCAAAATTACGTTGCAGCAAAGAACATCATCAGTGGCAACTTGACCTGCAGAAAACTGGTTCTAGAACTTTTACGGTTGCCGTCGACTATTAACTAACTCTCATCTCCAGGCACTGCTGTGTCTCAGTTTATTTATTTAAAAAAAAAAAAAAATCAGTCGCCTGGGTGGCTCAGTCAGTTAAATGTCCAACTTCGGCTCAGGTCACGATCCCATAGTCTATGCATTCGAGCCCCGCGTCGGGCTCTGTGCTGACAGCTCGGAGCTTGGAGCCTGCTTCGGATTCTGTGTCTCCCTCTGTCTCTGCTCCTCCCCTGCTCATGCTCGCTCTCTCTCTCAAAAGTAAATAAACATTAAAAAATTAGGGGCGCCTGGGTGGCTCAGTGGCTTAAGCGTCTGACTTCAGCTCAGGTCACGATCTCACAGTCTGTGAGTTCGAGCCCCGCGTCGGCCTCTGGGCTGATGGCTCAGAGCCCAGAGCCTGCTTCCGACTCTGTGTCTCCCTCTCTCTCTGCCCCTCCCCCGTTCATGCTCTGTCTCAAAAATAAATAAACGTTAAAAAAAATTTTTTTTTTTAATTAAAATAAAAAGTCATCTTCTGTGCCATATTCTCATTGACAAGTGGGCGTTTTGGCCTCCTACTCTTTTCTGTGAAATTATAGCCATTATTATGGGGGACAGTGACGCACATTGGCAGCTGCTAACAAGGAGTGCGCTGGCTCTTTAAGGAGTTTGGGATAAGCCACCCATGCGGAGTGTCTGCTCTGGGGCAGACCTGTAGAGCAGCTGGGTGTCTTTTTTTGTGACGAGGCTTTAGATGAAGGAAGTGGCTTATGTTGCTAAAGATGGGGCTGCACAGCACGTCTGCACACTTGGGCTTAGTGGTCCAGAACCCAGAAGACGCCAAGACGGCACACACAGTGAATGCAAAGAGCAGGAGCTCTTACCGCCGCCGTGGCTTTGATTTCCAGCTCCGCTCTTTGCCACGTGACCCTGGGCAAGGCATTTGTCCAAACCCCAGTCCAAGCCTCTGTTACATGGCGGAGACGGTTCTATCTGCTTTGCAAGGTTAGGGCTTCTTCATAAGGCACTTAATATGGGAGGGGTCATGGTAGCAACAAAACTAGGCAGAAGAGATGAATAATAATAATAAATAACGAATTCATTGATAACGCAGTGTTGCTAGCCAGAGACAGCTCGTCGAAAAGATCGAGCACTGGCCAGGGAATCAGGACCCGGTTTTCATTCCCAGTCAGTGGCTCGGCCACTCTCGTTCCCACGTGACGCTGGACAAGCTGCCTAAGCCCTCAAATCTCAGCTGCTTCACGTGTAGGCTGGGTCCCCCTTTATAAGAACCAGAAGGTTCATAAATGTGAAGGCACTTTGATAACTGCAGCAGTCTCCAAATACAGGCCTTGTGACCATTATCTCCACCTCTGAATTGTTGTTTGCATGAGTACTTGATGTTTACTTTTTGCTATCCACCCTCTTCGGTGATGGATCATTTTACGTGCTCTGAAGCGACTCCGTCAGGGACTTAGGATATACACATCCCTGAAATCCACCAGCATAGAAATTTTTGCCAGAATCCCATAATAAATTTTCTTCCTGTTCGCTTCTTTAAAATGTTTTTGATAAGACAGAAATCTTTACTTCTCTTTCTTGGCAACAAAAGACACAGAAATTGAGCCTGTGTTGGTGTGTATTTGCATGTGTTAAATAGATCATTCTTGTATGTCCCCGCCCTACAATTTGAGTAAATTTGTGTCTTTTTCGTTTTATTCCCCGGTGTGGTCTCGGTGCCTTTTACCACACAGTTGCTGATTTGCTCTGTGACAAGCCTATCCTGTTACAACCTGGCAAATCTTATCCACATTTAAGGAAATGGCTCTGTCCCTCTAGTGCTGTAGCTACTGATAGTCAAAATGAGCGTATTTTCATTGTCGTTTTCTCTCGAGTAGCTTTTAAGTCAGCATTTGAAGGATGAATGCACTAGCAAAATACTTAGAATAATCTGAAGCAATAGATACCTTGGTGCCTGTTTTGTTTTGTGTGGATCGTTCACACATTTCACAGAGTTGTGTCTCCCCTTCTGCCAAACACACAGTAGAAAGATGAAACAATTATTCCGCATTTTTCTTAGCACACGTAACAACCAGGATGCCTTCAAAAATAAATATAACATAAATAAATGGTTGTTTTGGCATCGTCTAAGTTTTACCAACCACAGAGGCATAAAGATCAAATCGTAATTACTAAATATAGTTTGTCAATTACTGAAATGTATCATTTTGTTACTAATGGGAACTAATTGCCTGAAGTTTCCAAATATTTAACCTAATTCCTGGTTGTACCTAGGGCGTCTATGACAGTTCCATTAAACTTTTCAGCCCCAGTTCATTCTCATTTTAACAAACTATGGTGAAGTAATTTGGCATAGTGGTTGAAAGCATCAGTTTTCGGGTCAGACTTCCTGTGTGTGGATCCCACCTCTGCAACGTATACCTTGGTAAAGTTACCAGTTATAGCTACTTAAACACATCCACCCAGTTGAATTTTATGGCTATGTAGTAAGTTCTTACAGCAGGCGTCTGTGCTATCCTTTTTAATGTGGTTTTCAGCTTTTACACAGTTATTTCTTGATTTAAGAAAACCAGCAGATACCCCCCCCCACCAAAGGCACTTCTTAGATCTTAAGACAGCAAAAGATGGGGAAATGGGTGCTTTCAGAAGTTTATACCCACTTAGCTTAATCACATTATCGCTCACGGTTTTAATTGACTTCATGCACTAACAGTTTGAGACTTCTTTTAAGCCTAGCCGTTGCCACAGACTGAAAAGGTTATACCTGGTTGTGGTCTGTATGGAGCTATGGAGGCAGGGCCGCATGAACCCAATAATGTGGTTGGATTGGCCTTCTTTTTAGAACTCGCCCACTGAGGTCTTCTTGTGTATATGCGAAGGAAGGAAGGCCCGGCAAGGTTAGGTGACATAGTTACTGGTGGAATCGCGTCTGGAGCCTGGGTATGCTCCCTTCCAGGACAGGGGGCTCTGCTGAACAATTCCAGCACGAGGAGAGAGATGAACACTGCATACTCTCATTCTTCCTGTCCTCCTGGAAGAAGACATGGCGTTATAAAGCACAGAAATTCATCAAACATTGAAACATTTGCTGTTGTATTGACATCATCTCTTCTTTAGGGATTATCTTGGAAAAAAAAAAAAAAAACTAGGAAAAGTTATTCCATTGACCAGTGATGACCAGTTATTGTTCCTTTTGTCAACAGGCAAGATGATGAATGACGTTCTGGCACCTTCCCGTGTCCCAGGCCTTGTAGAAATAAATGAGACGTGCTTCAAAGTTCTAATGTGCATCACATCGGATCTTGTTTAAGGAAGCGTTAAAAGGAAGCCGCCGTTACCTATTGAGAAGGCTCTGTGCTCTCAGACATTGTTTCTGATTGAATCCACGGGTTGCAAGCATGCCTCCCTGTATTACCTGTTGGAACAGGTTTAATTTTATAAATTTTAAACACAAACTCTATGAGTTTCCAGTTCGTAATTGTTCTTTTTGAGGATGCACTCAGATGAACAATATTGCATCTGTAAGAGATATGCACCTTCCACAGGACCAGAATTGATTGGAATATATAAATGGCAACCAACTCCAGCTGTAGCGTGATCCAGAACCAGTGATGGAGAGGGCAGATTGCAAGGAAACCCTGCCGGGGGGAAAAAGTCGTATTGTGTTGGAACTACAGATTATTAGAACCATAGCTTTAGCAAACCATGGCTTGTTTCTTGAACACGACACGCATAGACTGTAGTTCTTGACTGGTGACTTTAATCCCTTATTAGTCGTCTCCTCGGACAGTCTCAAACGTTGAAAGTCTTAAGCTTTCATTGAAAGAACAATGCAGCTTGGAGGAAATCCGGGGTTCAATATAGTCTTCTGGGCATTTCATTCCAGCCTTCAGTGACCCGTTATTACAAACAGCAGGTACCCAGGTGGTAGAAGAGAAGCCTAGTGGGAGAAGAAGGAAATGACAATGAATGGGCATATTACATTGTGTTGTAAACATACTTTATAAGTACATTTCTTATTAGCTTCTTATTCAGGCAGAGCTTATCAAAGTTTGCTGCAAGTACCAGACCAGGATTTGCGTTTTGGAAATGATCAGTGTTCACAATACCTGCAGGGAAAAAAAACAACAACAGCAACAGCAACTCAAATAAGAGCACTCTTTGCACCGAAAAGAATATTTTTATCATTCTTTTGTTTGTTTTGGCTCTGTCACAAATTAAAGTGCTTGGAATACAGTAGTCTGTGGTCTCTTGAAACTTAATCAGTGAGAACCTAACACTCTCACAGTATGCTGTCTACTTTGGACGTTCATAATAAAAATTGAAACTGATTTTGGTTGTTAGTCGTTTACTTTATCTTGTAGCTGGCTCAGCGCATCTTTCGTGGTTCCTCTTTGTAGGAACCAAAGCCCTTGGCTTCTACAAAGGAGAAGCAAGGGCAAAGGGCAGGCAAGCCCTTTGTAGCACCCTGTGTCTAGACAGAGAGGTGCATACGTGGTTTGGGTCTTTCACAGTTTCTTACACCGAACTGCTGCCGATTTCTAGATTTGCACAACCACTCATTGTTCTTTTTTGGAAAGGCTGGGCTCTTTACGAGGGCCAAGGCTCTCTTTGATGATGCATTCTGCGACACGGCTTAGAGATTATTCCTCCCCAGGAATATTACGTGTTTGCTTTCTTCAGTTTCTGACTGTACTATATTTTCTGTTACATTGATTATAATAGAATTAGATTTTGATATATTTTCCAGTAAATAAGTAGAAAATTGAAGAAGGCTGTGGGTAATTTAGCCACAGCTATAGGCTTTTAGATCGCGTCTATTTTGGTTGACTCCCTGCCCAGTGTTTTAGAGTATATTTTTGTGTATTCCACAATATTCTAGTAAGAAATTTTTAAACTCCAAAGAAATCCAAACACGTGAGCCTATTCAGAAAGCTTAGACCTTGCTTGGCACTAAATTTGGTATGGAAATAAGCAAAGATCCCTTTCCTTCCATTCTTCTGTGGCCAAAGGCGCAACTGGCAGAGAGATACGCCACATATCTGGCTCCCTGCCCCCACCCCACCTGCTCCCCACAAAGGGAACAGCCTGGATTCGGGGATTCGTGTGGACATTCTAGTGCATATATAAGCAAAGGGATTTTGGAACTCTTAATGTAGAGGAGAAAGACAAATAAATAGAAGGTTCTGGGGTTCCTTTCTGAGGATGGGGTGGGAGGAGAAAGAGTAGGATAGCAAACAAACTTAAGAAATAAGGATCATTCCTTCAGAACCAAGTTCATGCGCAGTCTTAGCACTTAGCTGGAGGTGTACTATCAGGGCAATCTTTGTAAACTCCCAAGAGGCACCCTAACAAGGGCAGACGTTCATGCTTTTGTTCCCTGGATGAATTTCCTTTTCCAAAGCCTCCACCACCCTCTGCCTGAGCATCTGGACAAGTTCTCTTTGTGAAGCAGCGTGAATATTTAACACTCCACCCTCCTTCCCTTCCTTCTGCATGCAGCAAAGGAAAGCTTTAAAAAAAAAAAACATTTTTTTTTTTTTGAGCTAGATTTTAAAATACTATCAGGTGACTTTGACAGACTGAAGCTATTTGGTATTTACACAATCAGAAGGAATCGTTGATGTGAGTTGTTTGGTTTCTAAGTAAACGCTGGCCTCTTCCTTGAATTCTAATACCGAGATCTCATTCAAATAAGATGGTTTCAAGCAGTTCCTTTGTGGTTAATAAATTCTTCAGAGAGGGGAGAAAAAAACCCATAACATCTGCTTCAGAATGGTCTCTGCACAGAAATTGCACGTAGATGATTACTTTTATCAAAAGCAATTTGTTTTAAATGATTTAAGAATACAAGCAGTTAAGAAAGTGGGTGAGCGTGATGCTTTAGAAGGCCTCTTTCCATTCATTATTAGTAATTTTCCTAAATCCACTATTTCTTGATCCAATTTTTAAAATTGGGGAATATTCCACACTATTGTGGCTGTCATCAAATCACATCGTTTTTATAGCAGGGCTTTCAGGGGGTTGCTTAAAGATTACCAGGAGGGGAGCCTACTGAAGTGCTTAGACTTGGTCTTATTTATTGTCTCATAGGTACTTACTGTACCTTTTAGTATCTATGAGAAACCTTATGTTTACTTCTCTCATTTCTTCTCAGCTACACATCTTTTTCAAAGCATTTAAAAAAATTTTTAATGTTTATTAATTTTTGAGAGAGAGAGAGAAAGAGAGCATGAGCAGGGGAGGGGCAGAGAGAGGGAGACACAGAATCTGAAGCAGGCTCCATCCAGGCTCTGAGCTGTCAGCAGAGAGCTCAGTTGGGGCTCTAGCCATGAGATCGTGACCTGAGCCAAAGTCAGACGCCTAACTGACTGAGCCACCCAGGAGCCCCCAAAGCATTTTTAAAAATCTCGTAGAAAAAGACTTTACCCGTGGGCAATAAGGAAATAAAAGGAATATATATATATATATATATATATATATACACACACACATATATAATCTACAAGTTCCAACACTGTGCTCAAATATATTTTCTAAGAACATACTATGTACAATATTAATACCAATTTTAAAATCCACCGAAGGATCCATATTTCTAGAAATAAATGTGGCTTTCAGATGGCTAAGACTGTCAGTATGCACAGTTGGGAAGGAACTTGAATGCACCTTTTATAAATTTTGCCTGGGCGATCGTGGGTGAGGGGAAGATGCCTATTGAATGGAAGGAATTCCTATTCGGAGGATTTTTAAAAAATTTCTTATGAAGACTGAGCCAAATTCTTGTTTTATATGATCTTAAAGGACCCTTCGTGAAGAGTTGCATTAATATTTAAAAGCACCACTCCCCATCCCACCATGTCACGCAAGCTCAGTGAAGAGCCCCAGCTAACAGACATCCATTGGCACCTCACTCACTCTCATTACATTATTCCCATTCTTTTATTACTAACGGACAAAGGAAAAAAGCTAATGAAGGAAAGGGAGTCATTTTTGCCAGAAATGTCCATGTTCTAAGAGTTTTGTTTCGCCTGCGTAGATGGAAGCACATGTACATGCACGCACTTCGTGGGCCTGGAGGCCATAGCACAGTGGCCAGAATGCACTCAGGTCACAGAGAAGCAGAACTTCCAAAGACGTGGTCAGCTGGGGAGACCACGGGGAAGGACAGGCCAGCCGGAGGTTCTGTGATAAGAGCTGGGGAGCTTCCCGCCCAGAAAGTGATCACCAGCCCCCAGGTCGAGGCCCGCATCTCTGCGTGGGAGGCCCGGTCACAACTGAGGCCACATCTCTTTTCCAGCTTCTGGATTTTTTATCAGAATGTTGTACTTCTGTCTTCAAATACCAATATTCCTTCATTCACCCAACACATACTTACGTAGGACTTACTAAATGCCGGCTGCTGTGTTGAGATCAGAGGTGGGGTGATGAATTAAAGTGATGTCTGTGCTTATCATCAGGATCTGCATATTCAAAAGGAGCGACAGGGGTGTGTCACATATTAGGATACGAATGCAAAGGAGGCTCACATAGGCAGGTAGAGGCCACATGTTTCCCTAAAAATGACTAGGTTATTAGCTCAACATTCCAGTGTGGAAAACAGCTTCTGTTTTTTGGCCTTTTTTGTTTTTATTTTTATTTATTTATTTATTTTTTTGCTGTTTTCTAGTCAGTAACAAGTTTATTGTTCATTTGGTTTTCAGAATCTTAGGATTATATTCACGTACGTTAGTCAAACACTCCTGTTCAAAGGTATAGTATTTCCAAGGACTTACCCGATTCCAGTGGCCTCGCAGCAACATTCCTTGGGGCCAGATTTCACAAATATGTTCTCAGTGGGCCTTCCTCCTCACAGATTCCAAACAGGACCCCCTCTTTTCTTCTAGATCCCTAAACATTAGCGAGGAAGCAAGTACCACCACCCAAGAAAGTTGCATTAAATTCAACATGAGATGTGACAAGTTCCAAATATAAGTGGATGGAAACAAAAACTACTCTCAAGCACAATGACTTTGGCTTTAGAGTCTTGGGAAAATTATAAATAGAAACACCAGATGCCATTTCTACTATCAAAACACTAGAATTCAGAGTTTCTTAGAAGAGCTCTTTAATTTTTTTTTAGAAAAACTACACTTGGGGCACCTGGCTGGCTCAGTTGGTTAAGCATCTGACTCTTGATTTCGGCTCAGGTCATGATCCCAGGGTTATGGGATGGAGCCCCACGTTGGACTCTGCTAGGCGTGGAGTCTGCTTAAGATTCTCTCTCCCTGTTTCTCTGCCCCTCCCCCATTTACCCTCATGGACTCTCTCTCAAAAAAAAAAAAAAATACACTACACTTACTGAAACTCAAGGATACATGATAATGAGAGAGTGGGGAGAAATACCTAGAAAGTTCTTCTTGGCCCACATTTTCTCTGAAGTGAGTGTGAATCTCCTGGGTCCATCTTAGCAGCACACAAACGACAAGGTTGGTTTCTGTAGATCCCTGTGCCAGTAAACAGATGTGTAGAAGTAGGGTTGACTTCATGTTTGTGGTCTAGTTATATCGCGGTTAGATATATTACCATTAAGTACAAAAGAGGGAAACAAAACCAATAGAAAACCAGTAAGTTGTGGATTTCATTCATCGTTGGCTCAGATCTTTTATCGGAAGCAGAAAGATCCATCAGATCTAAGTACAGGAATTTACCCAACTGGAATATAAGACTTGTGATAAGCTTTGGAAAATCTAGCATTTCCATTCAGTGACGAACACTAGGCCCTTGCAGGCAATACGTGTTACTTAAAATAAAGCAAAGTATGAACTAAAGCAAGTGTATGACCACCACTAAATCATTTGCTAATTATCCTTTCTTGGACTTCAGCCAAGACATGGCAGTCATGCTCCATGTGGCCAAAATTCTACTTACGGTCCAACTAAAAGCAGTAATTCCTCAGTATACTTGACCATCAAACATTTCAGATTAAGGTTCCACAAGATAACATCCCAATAAACTCTTCTTCTTAGCATAGTAGAGGACTGAGGCTTCTTCAACAAACTTCAGTGTTTAAGGAATTTGAATATGTTGCATAAATGCACTAAAACAAATGCTCTTCTGGATATAACCCTACCAGGCTTTGCTCTTACAGAAGGGCCATCAGAAGGCTCACGGTACTGGTCTGGAGAGTGTGGGCAGTGCCAGCCACAGACCCTGGTGCACAAAAAAGCAGCTTCTAGTATAAATAGACACCAACTAAACAGTCACTCTCCCCCCAAGAGTGGAGCAGAGAGAAACCCCACTTAATAGGAGAGCTATGCTCAGTGTATTTCAGCTCATCCCGTAAAACTGAGTTGCTGGGGAGCCTGGGGGGCTCAGTTGGTTAAACGTCTGACTTCGGCTCTGGTCATGATCTCATGGTTCGTGATTTGAGCCCCGCATTGGGAGCCCGCTTTAATCCTCTGTACCGCAACCCGCCCCCCCCCCCCCCCCCCGCGCGTGTGCTCTCTTTAAAAAATGAAAAAATAAAAAAAAAAAAAAAACCACCAAGTTGCTAGAAACCAGAACCCCACCCATTTGAGTTGTCTACTCTTGCGTCAGGGAAGTTACTTCTCATCAAGTTTCTTCCTTTACCCGTGGAGAAAACAGATTCCTGTATTCACGCACGTCTCTTCAGCCACTCTTAGCTCATTCTTTAATTTGCTTCCTTTTCATTCCTTTCTCCTGATTTGCACTTGGGTTATTTGGGAAGTGTTTGCAGCTGAAGATACTTCCAAACCCTTCGCGTTGGTTCCCCAGTTGGCTTGCACATTGGAATCACGTGGCTAGCTTCAAAACAATGCCAATGCCCGTGTCCCTTCCCTAAAGATTGCAATTTCTGGGTATGTCCTGGGCGTTGGGAGCTTTAAAAGATCCTTGGGTGACGAAGTGGAAGGATCCTAATGTGCAGACTGAGTCTGGGAGCTACTGGGCTGGAGGAAAGGAAAGAAGGATTTGGTAAGCCTATGCCTGAATCTTAGCTCTGCCTCCTGTTCGTTGTGTGAGGGGGGTGAGTTTTTTAACCTCCATGAGCCCTGGTTTCCTCATCTGTAGAGTAGAGATAATCACGCCCACAGCTTTCTGGTCCACGTCGTGAAAATACCGTGTACATTAACTGATTCGTGACAGCGCATGGAATGCACTTGGCACAGGAAATGGTGGCTGGCATTATTTATCCCCAGGGTAGAATCAAGTTTAATCATTCCCAAGACTGGGACACACACTGCGGGTGATCAAGTGACGTCAGCTTAATGAAAGTGACAAAGAGTGGGGTGGCAGCCAGGCTCACTGCCACACGGGAGGCTCTCCCCTCCCGACAACTGAATTGTTCATCAATTGCTAGCCTGTTGGAAAGAATGATACAACCTTATACTCAGAGATAAGGCTTTTGTGTCCGTCTGTTTTCCCAGGATGGGGTGAGTCTGCCCGGGGCTTTGGGAACAGGATTTGCCTGGCAGATCAATCTGAGGAAATCTGGGAAGTTGACACTTTTGAAAGGCCAGCCTGACTCTGTGAGTTGATGGCACTTTTGCTGATGGCTCCTGGCCACGGAGCCTTACAGATGTAAGGACAGAGGTGGGGCTGTCGCGGGCTATCCACTCCTTACCTATCCTAGGTCGTTGCCCATTAGCGTCTGACACCTGATTGTATTTTTAGTCTAATGAGTCTCTCTTCTCTAGTTGTTATTTATTGCCTTGCATTCATCTGAAATAAGTGAAAATTAACTTCATTTAAAAAAAGAACTGAGGTGACTGTGTGGCTCTGTTGAGCGTCTGACTGTTGATTTCGGCTCAGGTCATGATCCCAAGGTTGTGAGAAGGAGCCCCTGCTTAAGAGTCTCCCTCTCCTCTCCCTCTACCCCTCACCTGCTTGTACTCGCTCTCTGTCTCAAAACAAACAAAACACAAACACGATGCCTTTGGGGATGAAGGTGATTCCTGCATGCAGGCACCTTGGGGGAGGAGAGAAAGTCTATCTCATTCTGCCTATTGTGACCCTGGGGAAGTGTCTTCCGTGGGGGAGGAGAGCGGAGGTTAACGGTGTGCCTTCCCTCATGACAGAACCCTGGAAAGGTGGAGCGTCAGAGCTGAATGGCACCTGAACCCCAGGGGTTCCTGGCTGTGCACACGCTGAACTTTATGCAAGATCTTAGGCGTATTGGAATGTTTCTTTGGCAAGGGCCATGGCTTTGCATCAGATTTGCAAAGAGCTTGGTAATCCTCCAATACTTAAGAACCAATTTTATTAAGGAAACTCAGAGAAAGGAAGCTTGAAAGCCCCCCCACCCCACCCCGGGCAGGGCGGTGAGGAGCACAACGGAATAGAGCTCAGGCGGCCACTCCGAGCTGCGGCCCCCGGCCCCCAGCTTCATTGCATGTCTCAGGCAGCAAGGGTGGGTCGGGGCTGTTTAAGCCCAGGTTCAACTAATCCAGTCTGGATCCCAGCCCAAGTCAGACAGTGCTGACGGGATGCAGGACACAGGTCCCATTTCCCTTGAGCGGAGGACTCCATGTGCCCTGAAGGCGCTGGGAATGAGGTAGACTGCTGTAGCTGCTGAAAATTCACATCGTTTTAACCTGCAGGGAAGAATCAGTCTGGCTCAGGTTCCTAATAGGAATGTGGGCAGGTCTAAAAGAATTCAGGCCACTCGTTGTGGAACGTAGGCGTCTTAGTTCAGGCTGCCATAACAGAACGCCATCAACTGGGAGGCTAATAAACCACAGACATGTCTTTCTCCCAGCTCTGGAGTCTGGGAAATCCAAGATCAAGGCTCTGGCCGATTTGGGGTCTGGTAAGGACCATCTTCCCCCTGCGTCCTCCTCCCTGGGGGGAAGGGACAGGCAGGTAGCTCTCTGGAGTCCCTTTTTATAAAGGTGCTAACCTCGTTCGTGAGGGCTCTGCCCTCACACGCTAACCACCTCCCAAAAGCTTCCAAATAGCATCACACTGGGGATGAGATTTTGAATTTATGAATCGTGGGGTGGGGGGGTGGGGGGAGGGTGGAGACACACAAATATCATCTAGAGCATTAGGCAAAGACCTAAAGGAAGAAGGATGGTTTGTGTTTTCTTTTATGTAATTTAGCTTTCGCGTGGGCTCATTGGCCAAACAGAGCCCCTTAACGATGCAAGAGAAAACGTTACCACACAAGGCTCCCTTGTGGCTGAGCTGTAAGGGGCAGGACTTTGCGGGATGCACGGAGAGCACTTTATGGGAAAGGCTTGGAGGGACCCCTGCTCTCCCCAGCAGAGGGTACGGTCTAGTGCTGAGCGGCTCAGGCTACAGAGTCAACCAACGTACCTGGAGTGAACACCTCAGCTCCGCTGCACGCTGGCCTTCAACCTTCACCTCCCTAAGCCTTAGTTTCCCAGCTGTAAGAGAGGGACAGCAGTGACTGCTTAGTGGGCTAGTTTTGAGGAAGAAAGGACAGAAGGCTTAGAAAGCAGCTTCCGTGTCTTACAGACCCCACCTGTTGGGTTGAAGGCATTCTGCGCCGTGAAGTCGTGTGACTTTAAATTACAGTTCGTGTTGTTCGGAAGGAGGGAATCACGCCTGACCGTTCAAGTCCTAAGTCTCAGATGAAAATACGAGATCTTGAATGACTGCCTTTTGTTTTCCTTTCACGTCGGCTGCTGGGTCGTAGGACCTCAAACTTTTCTTGGTTTGTTTTTTAATGACCCGAGTAAAGAAAGAACACATTTTTATTATAAATGATTCTAACAAGGACAGACATTTATAGAGTAAAGGTGACTGACTAGTCTGCGTTTTTCCGAAATGGCTAAGAATACACTTTCTAGGGAAACTGCTCTGGCAGGGCCGGGCCCCCCACCCCATGTGGCAAGCCTAGAAAATGTCTTTGATATGCATTTGGTTGCTTTACATGCCTATTGACCTGGCACGATATCACAGCTTTCTTGTGCCAAGGGTGTGAGGAATTTCCACACCCGGGAAATAGGGGAAACGGTATTTCGACAGGACTGGGGCGTGTCCTCCATCAGAAACTGTCCCAGCTGCTCTGCCAGCGTTGGGCACAAGAGGCTGACTTTGGCAGGAAAGGACGTGGGAGGAAGGAGGCAGGAGATACAGACTGTTCTGGGGGACAGAGTTTCATCATGAGGGCAGAGAATTTGGTGCTACTCTTGCGGGAGACCAACAGGAGACCACTGAGGGTCTGGCGCTGGGGACCAAGGTCAGGCTGACTCCAGAGAGGGAGGGGCTGCTGCTGGCACACCCTGTGCCTCTCTGCATATTGCAGAAGGGAGCCTCTGTGCTCCTAAGGCACACAGCATGGCAAGAGGGGCACAGCTGGAGTTCCGCTCCGCTCACCCCCTCACAGGTGCATTTGCGCAGTATGCAACTTGTACGACACGCTCAGCAGCCCCAGTACAGACCATCCCACCCCAGCCAGCAAGAACAAGGATAATATCGAGGGGCCATCCCTTATGCCCAGATTTTAGAAGCATGGTGAGATGGTGGAGAAGGTACTGGGGAGATGGACAGGTTAAGGACATTCCTTTTCACAGATCCTGGAAAGCATCTCCTTCAAGCTTATCTAGGGCTTTGTGGGTGCTCTTGACCTCTCCAATCCCCTTCTTCCCTTCTCTCAAATTCTTCCCAAGACAGGGTCTGTTCCCTTCTTCCATTCGAAGGCCCTGCGCTCCCTCCGCTAACCCCTTTGCTTCAAAGGGCCACAGAGCGAGCTCTCCATGGGTAGGAAGAGGGTCATGCAGAGCCTGGCACAGGGGAACAGCAGATCTCAGGTCGCGGGTGCCCAGCCTCATGCTGGGGGGCCTCTGGTATGTGAGGGATAAGCGCAGATGAGGAAGGGAGTTTGGGGCACCTCCCGGAGCATCCTGTCCTTGTCTTGTTCCATGTGCCAGTTTCCCAGGGCTGCCGCCGTCCTCCCCCGCCACCCCTCTTCTCTGCGTCCCTTTTCCTTCTTTCTCACGTAAGGACACTTGTCATTAGATTTCGAGCCCACCCAGATAATCCGGGTGATTCTGTCTAGAAATCTGCAAGCACATCTGCAAAGAGCCTTTTTCCAAAATAAGGTCACGTTCACCGGTTTCAGAGGTTAGGACGTGAACGTATATCGGGGGCCGCCATCCAAGCCACTGCATACTATAATCCCAAGCCTGAATTATGCCCTAATGGAATTTCCTCTTTTGTCCTTGGGGTCTGCCAGCGTTTTCATTCCAGCCCTGAGGGGAACCTGAAATATTCTGGAGTATCGCTTGAACAGTGCGAGGACACTGTCGACTGTGAAACAGAATTCCGTATAAGGGCCCAAGCTCAGGCCCAAGGAATGTACTTAGGAAAGACCAAAAGATCCTTAAATCTGTGCTCTCCTCCTTATTTTCATTGTGTTTGCGAATCCAAATGACCGTCCCCTCTCCCCTGAATTATTACAATACCTTCCTCGCAGGCCTCCTCCAGTTTCCTTTCCATACAACCCCTGGCTTTCAGAACTGCAGCCACACTGTGTGCTCCTGCCCTTGTGGCTGTTTCGAGACTTTGGGAGCCCATAGTTTTATTCTGAAGGCTCTCGGCTCATATCCTATCAGACAGATAAGATTGTGGCTGCCATATTCTAAAGGCGACGAGATGTTTTGTTTGCATTTTATTAAACACTAATTTCGACTTTGCCGGGTGTTTTTTTTTTGTTTTGTTTTGTTTCTCTTCAGATCTTGAGGACAGCATATTGTTTTCAGGTCTCCTACCTGTCAGGCGGCGCGTACTGAGATCATGGGAATATTGGTTTAGTGACAGAGTGCCTGGTGTTTAGTCCCAAATATGCCCATGACTCATGTCACCTGGCAGGTCAGGGTCTCTGTTGCTCAAGTAAACGCCAGGAGCCTCGGAGTGCCCGTTCGGCTTTTGACTTGGCGTCTGGACTCTAACGGCTCACAGAAATATTGTTCAGTCGTAGGCCAAATTGACAACTTGGCTATTTCTAGAAAAAAGACAAGACTTAAAAGTGACTTGGTTAGGTAAGGAGGCGCAGAGGCCCTGCCCCAGAGATGGTCGGGAGGGCCATCGTAACACTCCTACAAGGGAAGACGAGGTCACGGTTTACTATAGGAACCAGAAAGGGCTGTGCTGCGGGGGGAAGAGTCAGGATCTCGAAGGTGGGGGAGAGCGATGGAACCGGAATCGCGAAGAGCTGCCGTTCAAGCTGCGCTTTGACCACGGAGAGGGGCGGTCTGGGATTTCGAGGGCAGGAAACGCCAGAGCAAAGGCAGGGAGGTGGGGAGCCACGTAGCGGGGAGCAGCTCGGAGCCCCAGGCGAGGGGGCAGCGTGCGCGCAGGGGGTAGTAGGACTCATGGCCTGAGCCCTCTACCTCCGTCTCCGCCGCCCACCTGGAGGGCGGCACTTTGTTCATTTCAAGAGTTCCACAAATGTTACCGATTCAGTTACAAGATCGTATGTCATATAGGGCAGGCCCTGTCTGGTACCCGAAACATAACGGTGTACAAAGCCAAGTCCCTGATTTCGCAGGGCTTCTAATCTGGCGGGAAGAGGCGCGTTGATGTGATCTGCTGGGTGGGTACAGGTGCTACAGAGAGAAGGGAGAAGGGTAAGGGAGGAATGGGAAAGGGGCAGGGGAGGCCACGGCCAGTACTTTGTGCATGGAGGGCCGGGAAGACCTCCCGGATGACGAGGTGACATCGGCTCGATTAGAGATCAGAAGGGCTCTGTGCAGAGTGTGGAGCCTGCTTAAGATTCTCTCCCTCTCTGCCTCCCCTCCCCCCGACCCCCCTCGCTTGCACACACACGTGTGCACACTCTCTCTCTATTAGGAAAAAAAAAAAAGAAAAAGGAGAGGGGTGCCTGGTTGGTTCAGTCAGTGGAGCATGTGACTCTTGATCTCCAGGTTGTGGTTTTGAGTCCCATGTTGCGTGACACCATCGTGTGAGTTTCCGTGGTTTACGGGGCGTGGGTTTTCTTTCCTGGGGCCCCAGGGACGTCTTAAATGCATCGCTTAGAGTTTTGCTTTGCCAGGAGGCTCGGCTGAGCTGGACAGAGCGGCCTCATCGTGACTGGCGTGCGCTTTCGGGGGGGCTGTGACTCTCCTGTGTGTGTGTGTGTCTGTAAATGGGTTGGAGTCCTGACTTCCGAGTCATCCGATGGGCTCTGTTCTGTCTCCACCGCTGACCAGCTCTGGGATGCAAACATGTGGTTTAGGCTTCTTCTTCTTCTTTTTTAGTTTAATTTTTCACAGAGGGTGCAAGTGAGCGAGGGGCAGAGAGAGAGAGAGAGAGAGAGAGAGAGAGAAAGAGGGAGAGAGACAGAATCTCACACAGGCTCTGTGCCATCAGCTTGGAGCCCGAAGTGGGGCGCGAACTCATGAACCCTGAGATCGTGCTCTGAGCCGAAGTCGGATGCTTAACCAACTGAGCCACCCCATGGCGCCCCATGATTTAACCTTCTTGAGCCCATTTTCACACGGCTAAATTGGAGATCAGGAAGGTGGGTGCATATGAAGCCGTCGGCACAGCGCCTCCGATAAACAAGGCGTCCAGCAAGTGTGGCCAGGATTGTGCAGCAGTGATGGTGTAGCGAGGACAGTGCCCAGAGGGTGCACGGTCCTGGTGGTGTCTGTGGCCCAGAGTTGCTCATTCCCCCCTGGCGGTCTGGGGCCTCTTTCCCGGCACAGCCTGAAGTGCTCACAAGGTCAGACTAGGAGCCCCATCCTTGTATGCCCTCCCCAGTGAGGGCTAAACACCTATCGATTGGATGGAGACATGAATCACTGACGGAAATTCACCTGGAAAGGGCTCCAGTGAAGCAAGTTTTCCAGGAGAGGAAAATATTGTAGCAAAATCTCAGGAAATGAATTTCTTTCTATCAAATCTGTTTCGCTAAATTCTTCATTGCTGCTTTCAAATCCCATTTTTGTAATAATTAGAGTAGCATTAAAATGATCAAGGATAGGGGCGCCTGGGTGGCGCAGTCGGTTAAGCGTTCGACTTCAGCCAGGTCACGATCTCACGGTCCGTGAGTTCGAGCCCCGCGTCAGGCTCTTTTGGGCTGATGGCTCGGAGCCTGGAGCCTGTTTCCGATTCTGTGTCTCCCTCTCTCTCTGCCCCTCCCCCATTCATGCTGTGTCTCTCTCTGTCCCAAAAATAAATAAACGTTGAAAAGAAAAAAATTAAAAAAAAAAATGATCAAGGATAATTTTTTTTTAACAGTAGCTCTGGGTTTCAATAGTAAAATGTGCCCCGCATGGAGGGTCTGGCATATTTCACGAAAATACATAGTGTGGCACAGGTTGGGGGTGAGTGACAGCCTTCAGTCCCTCCACCCTGGCCACTGGCCTGATTGGGAATCTTTGAGGCAGAACCATCGACATGAATCTCCCCTTTGAGGGATTTAAAATTTCCCCTTTCATACAAGCAACTTTTTGAGACTTTAGATTAAGGGTGGAGTGGGAGCTCAGGGTACCTTATTGTTAGGATTTTAAAAGCCCCGGGGTGTCTGGGTGGCTCAGTCAGGTAAGCATCCAACTTGAGCTCAGGTCAGGATCTCACAGTTCGTGGGTCTGAGCCCCACATCAGGCTCTGTGCTGCCAGCTCAGAGCCTGGAGCCTGCTTCGGATTCTGTGTCTCCCTCTTTCTCTCTGCCCCTCCCCTGCTCGCTCTCTGTCTCTCTCTCTCTGTCTCTCTCTCAAAAATGAATAAACATTAAAAGCCCCGGAGCACAACTTGGGCATCAGCCATAAGGAGACCGATGTTGCCTAGTGGTACAAGGACCCCAGGGTGGGAGGGGGACCTGACTGCCCGACACGCCAGGTCCGACCGCCTCTTGAGGACAGCCTTGAGAGAATCAGAGTGGCTGCTTCAAGCCAGTGTCTGAATATCTTAGTATCTCACCAGCCACAAGGCCCTCGTGATCTTTGCATCCAAGCCAGGTTGACCACAGCTGTATGTCACCAAGACTGTGACGAGGCTCTGACGCAGGGGGAGAGAACCGCTGCTCATCTATAAACCAGTGACCAGGATGTTTATACAAAATGCTGAGCCAAGGCAGCATCTCTCTCTATCTCACCATCATTCCCGCAGCGTGCTTCCATTTTCCACACGTCACTTAGGACGGGAGCGTCCACATCCTGCACCTGAGCAGCCACGACTCTGACCCAGGACAGCCAGAGTCCCTCCTCTTTCACTCAACAAAGCCTGATAGCGTGTTGGGGACTGAGGAAGAACACGGCTATTTCTAATCCTTCGAGAAGGTTGAAAACCTTGCTTTCAGTCAATGTCAAGAAAAAATGCTGGCTTTCGTTGCACATTTGCTTTTTGCATCTAGCCGTCCTGGTATGCAGAGGTGTTGGGAGATCTGGAAGTGGGGGGAGAGGGGGTATAAATGGCGGTCCGTCGTAGCTGTCGGCGTCATCGGGGTCAGCCACGTAAGCAGCCGCTGGACTGCAACCTTGTCTTCATTCACAGGCCACGTGTCGGCCTCCTGACAACTTTAAGTGAGAAGTTCCACCATCTTGGGGGGCCTGGGTGGCTCAGGCAGTTATGCATTTGGCTCTTGATTTCAGCTCAGGTCATGATCTCTTGGTTTGTGGGATTGAGCCCCGTGTTGGGCTCCGCACTGACATTGCAGAGCATGCTTGGGATTCTCTCTCTCTCTCTCTGTCTCTCTCTCTCTGCCTCTCCTGCATGCTTTCCCTCGAAATAACCAACACACCTGTGTGAGGAAGATGAGTGCTATTTCCAGAGCACAAATACACGCGTCAATTTAATGCTATTATTTTTAAGGAGCCAAACTGCTCCAGAGAGGTCACCCTAATCAAACCTGGCTTTGTTCATTTCCTTTTCTCTATTTTTCCCGTGACCTCTGGAGAGGGCAAGTGAGGTGTGCTCATCCAGTTCCCAGGGACCCTGACTCCCTGAGAACGCTGATCCTTCTTAAGACCCTGGTAAAAATCTATATGGCCTCAACAAGGTTATATAACGTTCCCACAAAACCAGAATGAAAATTGCTTGGGCCAAATGCCGGCTGGTTGGTGACTTTGAAATCATTCTCCTACCACCACCCCGAGGGAGAAAACAGAGCACATTGCCAGCCAGAAGAGGTTGTGGGACCACTGAGGGTAAAAGGACTCAATAGAGACCAGCCTCTTGCAGAAGTAGACTCAAGGTTGGAGGTCACCACTATTGGGGCTTTTCCTACGAAAGGACGTGCCCCTCCCCCTCTGCCCCTCACACACACCCAGCTAGTGACACACACACAAGGAATAAACCTTACTTGTGGGGGTACTCTCTAGATGCAGGACACCACAGGCACTTTAAATACATTTTTGCAATCTTCACAACAGATCCACAAGTGTTCTTTCTCATCTGTGTGATGGGATTTAGAAAGATAGGGAAACTCGCCCAACATCGTGGCTAGTTTAAGTGGTGGGGATGAAGCTGAACCCGATGTCTGTCTAACCTACCTACCCTCCTACCCACCTACCAGCGTCACCCAGACAGAGACTAAGAGAAGGACAGGTAAACACATGAAGGTATTAGGTCCCCTGCCCAGAGCCAGACTAAGCTGGGAGCAGGGCAAGTTCATGTTTTGGGGCAAGTGCCCAGCCAGGATTAACTCCCCTTTCCTTTCTGACGTGCCATATATTTTGGCAGCCTGGTAAAGGAAATCATGAATGTGATGTGGGTTTAAAAAAAAATGTTCAAACCCAATGAATCATTGGAAGCCCTTTATCATTCTGGGGCCTCCAGCTTCAAGATGGCTGATCGCTTGCCTTGCGTCTTGAAGGTGATTCGGCTAGACAGAAACGTGGCCCGTGAATTCCACCTCAGGCTTTAGATGCTACAGTTCTTGGAGGAAGGAACCAAGAACTGAAGTCCCCAGTGGGATGTGTGATCTTATTCTACTGGCAGGCAAGCTATTGGTGAGAATGTGCCACTAAAACCAAGAGAGCTGAAAAGTTGAGAGCCTGAACGGGGTAGGTGGGGTGGAATGAAGGGGCAGGAAGAAAGTCCGAGTACCAGATGGGTCTGTTATTCAACCTTCAACCGATACTTTCTGCAGCGCGGGGATACAAGCACCTTCCCACACAGGACATACGTTCTGACGCGTGAGCCACCTGCATGCCTTGTATGTTCTGAGAAAGCCATGAAGAAATGGCTGACATACTTTCAGTTGTAATAGATGTAACCATGAGAGCAAGAGTCTGAAGAAGAGAATTTGGGGGTGGTGGTAGTGAGAGAGAGTAGAAAGTGTGGCCAAGGAAAAACTCTCCCTAGAGACATTCCAGCTGAGACTGAAGTCTGTGTTGCTTGTAGGTGTGATGGGTGGCTCCCGCCCAGTGTGAAGTAGGAGAATGTTATCATTCTAATTACATCACGTCTGCCGCCGAGCACCATGCAGAGAAAAGAGGGGACCGTGGGTGGGTGCGTGGAAGCAGAGGCTCTCCCTCCTGGTCGGGGGAGCTACAGAAAGTTGAGAGAAGTAGAAATGAGAGAAGAGGGTGTATATTCTCGAAGAGAGCCTTAGCAGGACTGGGGTGGGGGTATGAGAAGGTGGGAGGGGCAGTGAACAACCACTCAGGGATTTCTGACGGGACACACGTTTCCTAGACGGAGAAAGTAGTCGCCAGAGCAAATGGGCCCTGTGGTGGTTGTATGGGGTCGTGAAGAGCCCGCGGAAGAGAGAATGAGGAACACTGGCAGGCAGGTGCATGGGTCAGGGGTGGTGGTGAGGTGGGGGGGGAAGAGCAGAGATGGGAGTTCTTGTAAAGGAGTAATCAAATGAGTCTGTTAGATAAAGCCATTGGCATAGTGCTGGAGCCATCTCGATGACTCAGTAAATGGGAGCTGTTGTTTCACTAGGAACTGGCCAGATGTCTTGTAAAAGCCAGGAGAGAACCGGCAGAACAGGAGAGGATGGGAGTGGGGCCTGCAGGTCACTCTCAGGGTCACCAAGGGAAAGCCAGAAATCTCTGTAAGGATGGAGTGGGTTTCCATCCTTGAAAACCTGCAGGTGAGAGACATAGACGGTGGTTGGTCAGCCCTGGAAGGTTCGTGTGTCCTCCAGGCTCAAGGCATGGGCTGGAAGCTTCTAGATCTCTGAGTCTTGACCACAATGGCTCCGGCAGCATTTGAACACGGTGCCCAGCCTGGGTCCTGATGCCCTCAGGCCCGTGACCGTTGGCATCAGCAAGCCAGCAAGCGGTTGCCTTCACCCTGCACTGTCTGTTCTCCGTCCCCCGGAGGAGAGGAGTCCGCCCGCTCCTGGAGGCTTCTGCTGTTCTGTTCGCTGTTCTGTCTGGTCCCTCCCTCTCCCCTCCACCCCAACGCGTCTGCATTGCCGGGGTCAGCCAGGCCACTCAGACACAACGTGCTGAGGACACGCCATTGAGGTAATAAGCAAATGAGAGCTGGGGCCCAGACGTTTTTCTTCAATCCCAAATTCCTTCTCTACCAAAATATACACTCAGTTTAAAACACTTGCTTTTCAGGGACCCCTGGGTGGCTGAGTCGGTTAAGCGTCCGACTCTTGGTTTTGACAGGCTCAGGTCATAAGCTCACAGTTCCATGAGTTCAAGCCCCACATCGGGCTCCACGCTGATGGTACAGAGCCTACTTGGGATTCTCTCTCCCTCTCCCTCTCCCTCTCCCTCTCCCTCTCCCTCTCCCTCAAGATAAATAAATACAATTTAAAAAAGTAAATAAAATATTTGCTTTTTAAAACTTCTAATTGGAAAGTGGAACTTCACTTGAAATCTTTACTCTCAAAGTAGATTTCCACTGACTTTAAACAGGTATCTGACCTGAATAAGTTCCCCGGAGTCACCATCATCATCAGGAACCAGGGTTAGTCACTGGTTGCACCTGTCTTCTCACCAGAGAAATGGAGATAATCACATTTACCCATGTCATGGGATGTGAGCTGTGATTACTGATTTTAAATTACTGTTTTTAAACAACAGAACTTGAGTTTTCCCTGTGGGTGCTTTTTAACTACAGACTATTTACCCCTTTTAACACACACACACACACACACACACACACACACACACACACACACCTGCATATGCACACCATCAGCCCTTCTTATGAGACCACACATATTTCCACAAGGTTCACTAGGAATCCTAATGAAAGTGGCTCATGCTAGCTGAGCTATCACAGCCACAAAGGCCAGTGTTGCAAGCTGTAAGTAATGTGTTCCTGATTTTAAAAGCTTCCCGCTTATCATTCTCCCCTTTTAAGTTTCTCATCTAAGGCCTATCAAGATCTGAAAAGATGTCAGGGTGAAGCCACTGGGAAATATGATGCGTGGCTTTTGTTTCACATTTGGGACCTTCCCAGGCCTTCCTAGGCCCCAAGAGGAAGGTGGGAAAGGACATAGGTTGTCCCTTCTCACGGCTCGTCCTTACCAAGAAAGTCCATCCTGACCCTGGGTCCGCTGGCCCACCCTACCTGGTTCCCTGCCCTGAATTCTCTCACCTTTAAAGCCTGGGTTCCAGGCTAGGCAGGAGGGTGGGTGGCTTGCCACAGCGAGCGGCATCAGGAGAGTCACGATCCCCTGCGTGGGGCAATATCTGGAATCTTCCTGAAGGTTCTGCACATCCTCTGCAAACACCTGTTCGCCAAATAAAGACTTGTGTGGCAGAGGCACTTTGAATGGCCAACAGGGCGAGGCTGAGAGAAGTTTCCCAAAACCATACGGGGTGGGGGGCATTCTCCTGATGTCCTTAGGACAGCACGTCCCACTGGTTCCCATCCATGCACCCTCCCGTCCTCCGGGGGCTGAGGGCACAACAGTTGTCGGTCACAAGCACTGAAATGTCTTATCACAAGACTCCTTCCTGTGTGATGATAAAATGTGTGCGACCTTTGCATTCTAGTCTGAACTATAGGTTTGTTTTAATAGACTAGTCATGGTATAGCTGTATCAAAGCACTTAACTCTGCAGCTCCTCTCTGTCTTTGTTTTTTGAGTTTATTTATTTATTTTGAGAGGTGGGAGGGGCAGAAAGCGAGGGAGAGAGAGAATCCCAAGCAGGCTCTGTGCTGTCAGCACAGAGCCCGACGCAGGGCTCAATCCCATGAACCGGGAGATCGTGACCTGAGCCGAAACCAAGAGTCGGACACTTAACCGACTGAGCCACCAGGCACCTCTCCTCTCTGTCTCTAAACGAATGTGGGCTCTAGGAGAATGTTCCGGCAGAAAGGCTCCAGGTGCCCCCGTGTCCCGGTTTGCACAGGCGAGTGGTGCCCCGAGCCCTCTCTGGCCATGGGGCCTCCTGCAGAAGGGCCCCAGCAGCTTGCAGAGCGGTCTCCACACCGTCCTCCTGTGCCTTCCAGACACTCCTCACTCTTGCTTTTCCCGTCCGTCTTCCTCCACCCTCACCATTGTATCATTGTGTCCACTCTCCTGCCTGGGTGTTCGCCCAGCTCCCACTGTTTCATCTGTGGGAAACCGAGGTCATTACCTCCCTGCCTCTTTTTCCTTCTTGTGTCTCCTAGACCGTTCAGATCGTGCAGACTTCCCTGCCAGTTCCCCAGCTTTGTTTGCTGTTCGAACGCGTGGGCAGAGGTGGAGACCTAAAAGTCAACAAGCACACACACACCAAGAGGGCACTTGCGGCCGACGAAGAAGTTCCCAGCGATATCCCACTGGTGGCTGCGTTTATAGTAGAGTAGACGTCACCTCTCCATGCCAGGCTGAGGTCAGAGGTGATTTAGAGCAACAGCACGAATCCCAGATAGAGAATGTTCCTTCCGCACATCCAGTGTCGGTCCCGTCAGGAAGCCAGCGTCCCCACAGCTTACCCTGGAGATCCAGCACGATACCCGTGATTTAACGGCCCCTTCCCCCAGAGTGAGTTTGTTCAAGCATCGTAGGCCACAGCATCTTAAAGAAGCTTGTGGTCGCTAATGTTTTCATTTAGCAAATGGTGTGTGTCCCAAATGATGGTGAAAGATGTAGGGAAAAAAAATCTTAGCTAAAGTAGAAAATGTGCAGTTATCAGGGATGTAAGAAGCGTCCTGGTGATTTTTTTTCTTTTTCAAAACATGGTGTCCTGTCCCTCATCTGAGAGTCTTGTAAATGTAGGTAGTAGTAGGATCACGTGGCATTCGCACCCACTTCCTGTGCATTAGGCTCTTTACTGTGAGCCCGTCCCAGACTTAGTACTCTTTACTCCCTCTGGAGTAAATTCCTATCTCCCCCATTTTACAGATGGCTTAAGGGGACTTAAAAACTTCCCCAAAGTCATTTTGCTTCAAAGTAGCAGAGTCCCTATCCAAACCCTGGTCCCTCTGACTCAGAAGCTCCAGCATTCGACACACCCAAATCCACACCCACCACTTCTTTCTCAGAGAAAGCTTCCTTTTCTTCTCGATAAGGAACAATATCTAAAACTAACAAGGGCACCAGTTAGGGAATCACATTTATCTTTGGGGTTTTTAGTGTGTTTCCAGCTTTCTGTTTTATATCTAGGGAATGCATTTCGTGAGGCACTGTGTTTATTTTTCTGCTAGAGGTTATCCCGTCTCTTAGGCGTTGGAATTATTGGAGTTGGATAAGGAGGTATTGGCATCGATAATTTAGCCAGTGTATCTTCTGGATTCATTTTATTAGTTCTGAAAGCTGCCACAACCAAGTCCTTACGAAGACACAGTTTTCAGCATGTTTATAAAACTACCTCAAGAGGGAGCTCCTTGCAAGCCTTAGATTTATTTGGTTCTCTCAGGCCTGGAACTTGGTTTTAAACGTATTTTCAGACTGAGGCACAGGGAACAGAGTGGTGGATTGAGGGGCGCCAAAGGGGGTGAAAAGGATCAAGAGGTATAAGCTTCCAATTATAAAATAAAGAAGTCACGAGGGCGTAATGTACAAATGGGGAATACAGTCAGTAATACTGTATTAACTTTGTATGGTGACAGATGGTAACTAGACTTATTGTGGAGATCAGTTCACAGTGTATATAAATATCGAATCATTATGTTATACACATGAAACAGAATAGTGTATGTCAATTATACCTCAATAAAAAATATTGTTTTTTCAGAGAGTGGATTGCAATCCTATAGGAAGTTCGTGGAAGAGGCATGAGGAAACAAAATAGAAGTCCAGGAATTTGAATTCTTTGGATGGAGGCCATGAAGATTCAGGGACTTAGAGTCTATAAAAATTACTATAAAGAAAACTTGAAGAAAAAGCTTGTATAATTCTTTTAGTATGTAGAATCACAGTACTAGACCGGCTCAAAGGAAGGCAGGGAGAATTTCTCTTCTCTATTGTTAAGTACTTTGGGGAGGACACAGAAGGGAGGTGGGAGGCAGGATTCTCAGTTCTGCTCAGTATCCAAATACATAATTTAATGGATTGATTTGGTGTCCCAAGGCAGGGCGTTTGTTTTCAACCTTTACAAAAATGATGTTAGCTGTTCTGAAGAAAATGCAGAGACACAGCTAAAAAGGCAGAAGGGAAATGAGAATGCAATTCTAAAAATACATATATTTAATTATTCCAGTAAAAGGTATGACAGGAGGAACAGAGGAATTAAACAAAACAAAACAAACAGCTGGGATAAATAGAAAACAAACCAGAGTTGCAGATTTAAATCCAACCACATCAATAATTAACATTAAATGTAAATGGACTAAATACTCCAATTTAAAAGCAGAGATTGTTATACTGGGATAAAAGAAAGAGCCAATGATGCGCTGTCTTTAAATATAAATACAGGTAGGTTGAAGGTAAAAAGAGGGAGCAAGTATGCCCTATGAAAAGTGTGCTTTAGAAAACTGGAGTGCCCATATTAATAATAGATAATAGACTTCAAAATGATACATTTTACCGGAGATAAAAGGGACAATTTTCCAGGAACATATCAGAATCATATATACCTAGTAATAGAGCTTAAAATACACGAAGAAAACATTGACAGAATTTAAGAGAGTGATAAACCCACAATTGTAGTTGGGGATTGCAACATCTTTCTGTCAGTAACTGATAGAACAGCTGGACAAAAAAGCATTTCCATTTTGTGTCAGCCAATGGATGCTCGACTCATGATAGGTTTCTATTTAATTTTCTTGACTAATGAAGAAGCAGCTGTCTCAGCATCATCTGTTACACAAAGGATGTCTTGAGATTGATTATCATTGCTGTGAGAGTGAACCTAAATTCACTTATTGCAGAGGATTTCCTCTTCATTCCCACACTTGAGATCAACCCTGTAGTCTAGACAGGATGAGTTTCTAGTGAACAGAGTAAATTGCTTCTGCCCAAATAAGGCAAGGTCCCTTTCTCCAAGGAGGATTTTGTAACGACTAGAACGCAGGCTGTCAGGGAAGTGGGGGTCCTTGGAGGACCCTCCATGTTCAGTGTTTGATTATGCTGATGAGCCCTTGAGTTTAGACTGGATTTTTACCTGTGTAGTTAAGTGGCACTTGAAATCACAGACCCATTGCCTTACAGCCACTCACTTCCAGACCAAACTGTTTTTGGAAGAGCTGCTTAATGGGATTATTGCACACAAAGAGTGGCCTTCTGCTCCCAGCTTTAGGCAGTCCCCTTTCTCCCCCATCACTTACCAATTCTCAGCTTAGCCATCTCCTGAGAGGAGAATTTTTCAATTTCCTGTAGTGATCAGCTGAACAGTTTTCCCAGCCTGCAGAAATTATGGATTCAAAAAATTGTGGATACTCCATCAGGATAGTACAGAGTAGTTATTTAGGTTACAGCATCTTACGCTTCTGTATCAGTTCAGGTGCATGCGGTTATGGAGACTGGACCCTCGGGACTGGCCTGGAAGTAATTCTTATTTCTGAGTTAATGTTTTCTTAGTTCAATTTAAGCCTTATTCCCTTACGTTCTAACTTATAAGGAGCTGGAAAGTAGAAGATCTCCTATTATTCAGATCTACAAAATAGATGGAAGTAAGGACGTACAAGTTTACATTGAACCAAGAAGCCGATTAAAGAAATTGTGCTTATTTGGTGATTTGGGAGAAACTATCCAAGATTAAAATATTAGAGGGGCACCTGGGTGGCTCAGTCAGTTGAGTGTCTGACTTCAGGCCATGATCTCACGGTTTGTGAGTTCGAGCCCCACATCGGGCTCACTGCTGTCAGTGCGGAGCCTGCCTCGGATCCTCTGTCCCCCAGTCTCTCTGTCCCTCCCCCGCTTCAATTGCTCTCTCTCAAAAAATAAATAAGACATTAAAAAAAGTATTATATTTTGTCAGGCAAGGGGAAGAAGTCTTTTTTTTTTTTTAACGTTTATTTATTTTTGAGACAGAGAGAGACAGAGCATGAACGGGGGAGGGGCAGAGAGAGAGGGAGACAGAATCGGAAGCAGGCTCCAGGCTCTGAGCCATCAGCCCAGAGCCCGACGCGGGGCTCGAACTCACAGACCGCGAGATCGTGACCCGGGCTGAAGTCAGACGCTTAACCGACTGAGCCATCCAGGCGCCCCAAGAAGTCTTAAAATGTATTGAACAAACAGGGAGCGAGTCACAGTGGGCTTTTATCTGTAGACCACTAACACACATTACATAAAATTTCATCCAGAACAAGAGAAAGTAAGAAAAACATTAGAGACGAATTCATGGAAAAGAGATAAGACTAAGTACTCAGGCTAATCTATGGCATCATTCAACCTACCTTGCCCTGAGACACTCGGGTGCCCAAGCTAATTCTTTAGTTTTAGAATCAAGATTGTGATAAATGCAGTATTTGTTTCTTTTGTACACATTTGGCATCTATTGTTCTTTGCATCTGGTTTCCTCAGATAGGTTCGTAACGCTACCTGATGCCAAAGAAAGCCTTTGTGTGCCCCTTAAATCCTTGCTGGTCCCCCAGGTGGAATATGGCATTTTCCCATTTTGCCTTGAGTGAGAGAAGTAGAACATAACAGAAGGGCTTTTCACTCTAGCCTCCTGAAAGCCCTACTGTTCCCCCCAAACTTTTCGTAACACCTAGATAATGAAGAGGGGGGAAATTATGGTATCATTTCAGAAATAATCTGATCACCTAAACGAGTTATTTCTCTTCTAATGATTTAATTACATCGTCCAAAGAAGAAACAGACATTTGGAGCCCATTTATTTTTCTGTTAATCGACGTAAGAAAGTAGAAAATGGGTGAAAAGCCTCTTTTTTCTTTTCTTTTTTATCTTTTTCCTTCAAATTGTTTAATGAGTCAAGAATCATGGCACTTTATTGGAAAGATAGTACAGAACTCAAGTCAGAGAGGTCACTTACTAATTTTGTGACCTTGGGTTTCTTCTGAGCCTCAGTATCCTCCTCTCTAGACTGAGAAGTTTAGTCCTTTCCTCTCTGCCTCTGGAAGGTGTGGGAGGGGGACACGCTACAGGTGAGAGGAGCACGCAGACGAGGGGCTCGGTGGCCGCAGCATAGATGTCAGATAGTTACCAATCTTTGCTACAATCTGGAGCCCTTCTCTGCACCTAGTTACGCCTTCTCGTTACCTGTTTTTCCTTTCCCTAAGTTCAGGCTACTATTCCCACTGTAACATCTTCCCCTTTTCATTTTTCTTTCAAGGGAGAATGTACATGCAAGGAGGGGAGGGTCAGAGGAAGAGGGACAGAGAGAATTTTTTTTTGATATAATTTATTGTGAAGTTAGCTAACATACAGTATATACAGGATGCTCTTGACTCCAGGAGTAAATTCCCATGATTCCCTGCTTCCGTACAACCCCCAGTGCTCATCCCAACGGGTGCCCTCCTCGATGCCCATCACCCACTTTCCCCTCTCCCCCATGCTCCCCGTCAACCCTCAGTTGTTCTCTGTATTCAAGGGTCTCTTATGGTTTGCCTCTCTCTCTCTTTGAAGCTCTTTTTTCCCCTCCCTTCCCCCATGGTCTTCTGGTAAGTTTCTCAAGTTCCACATAGGAGTGAAAACACATGATATCTGTCTTTCTCTGCCTGACTTATTTCACTCAGCATAACAGAGGGAGAGAGAATCGTAAGCAGGCTCCACGCCCAGTTGGAGCCCAACTTGGGGCTCGATCTCATCACTGTGAGATCATGACCTGAACTGAACTCAAGAGTTGGACGCTTACTGATGAGTCACCCGGGAGGGCCGCCCGGCCCCCCCCCCTTCTTTTCTTTTTTCTATTTGCTCTTTTGCTTGACTGGTCAACTATCAGGTTTTCCGTTATTTATCATGTGCCCAAACTGCACATTTGAAATTTTTGTCTCCAGGACTGTCTTTAAACACCTCTCAATAGCTTCCTGTTTTAAGGGATGAATTCTTCAGGATCATTTTTCTAATCTTCAGGGTATATAGCTTGGTATTTCGTGCTGAGAACCAGGATTTGAGATCTGGTTTGGGAACTTGACTTGATGAAAGAATTAAGGACATTTCTTTCTCTGACTCCCTTTCCTGGGGTTGCTGGGTCCCCCTGCCTTTCCTTTACCCTCAGAGCAGCTGACTCCTGCCTCCAGGACAAACTAATACCTGCTGTTTCCCAAAGCTCCTTTTTTTTTCTTTTCTTTTTTTCTTTTAGCCCCAGATGAAAGCCCCTTTTTAAAGAAGTTGTTTTTTTTTTTTTTAAGTTTATTTCAATTTATTTTGAGAGAGAGAAAGAGAGTACAAGCAGGGGGAAGGGATGGGGAGAGAGGGAGAGAGAGAATCCAAAGCAGGCTCCAGGCTTAGCACAGAGCCAGGCTCAGGTCTCGATCCCACAACCCTGGGATCACGACCCCAACCGAAATCAAGGGTCAGCCTCTCAACCGACTGAGCTGCCCAGGCGCCCTTTTTAAAAGAAGTTTAACAACTGATTGGGTGTAAAGCATTCAGCTAGAAAGTAGTTTTATCCTACATTGCTTTTTTTTTTTTTTTTAATTTGAAGATCGAATTGGGTTTATTAAATGATTTACGAATTAGGCAGCATTTCATCTAGCAACTAGAGAAGACCTCCTAGGAGCTGTTTAAAATGGAAGCTTTTTTTATGGGAAGGAGGGTGGGGCAAAGAAATTATTAGGAAAAGAAAAGGTTGTTTTAGGCAAGGTCACCTTCCCTTAGTGGGGAGAGCAGGGGGCGTCTTATAGTGCAGATGACCTCATCTTCCTTTGAGGGATAAAGAGGGCCCATGTGACAGATTACCTCACTGGTATGGACCAGAAAATTCCTGACTGTCCAGTTCATTCTACATTTCTAGGGGAGGCTGAAACTGCAATTGAGCCAGACAGGAAGCCCCAGTTTGGTGGACGTGACTTAAGTGACACCATGTTAGCCTCTGGTTTCCTTCCTTCCTTCCTTCCTTCCTTCCTTCCTTCCTTCCTTCCTTCCTTCCTTCCTTCCTTTTAAAGTTTATTTATTTGAGAGAGAGAGACAGAGATTCCCAGGCAGGCTCCACACTGTGCTGACAGCCCCCAAAGTGGGGCTCGAACTCCCAAACCGTGAGATCATGCTGAGCCACCCAGGCGCCTCTCCCTGTGGTCTTCTTTTCTAACACTTACAAATCACAATATCACAGTCCACCCCCTGGACTTCGAACATGGATCCCTTATAGCAAAAACAGTCACGACAGTCAAAAGATCCTGGCACGTGACTAGAAGCTCATTCCATCATTAATAACTAGCCAGCCCATTATCGTGTCTCATGAAAATGTCTCCCAGGGAGAGGTCACTCAGCTTTGCGGACTTCCATTCCATCTGGTCGGGTTCTCACAGCGGGAGTGGTCCCCGTAGTATAGGCTTCATTTTTTCAGGCAGGATCCGTAGCGGGAGGAAGACATACGTAAGGCAAGGCGTGGGGAGAGGGCAAGGATTCCCGAGGTTCCACGCCATGCCCCGTGCTCTCCCCGCACCCCCACATGGTCACCAACCTGGGAGCCCCTATTCTACGTGACTCTCATCCTTTCACTTTCGAGGGTTAGTGACCCGATTCTTCTTTTGAGGATATGTCTCATTGATGCAATTCTAAAGCAATTTTAAACCCACAGATTAAGACCATGTGTCTCTTCATGTCACAGTGTTAAAGGAGACTTCAACTCATTCTGAAATCTCTATTGGAGAATGTCTTAAAGCAAAATTGCAACTTTATAGCTCTATTAGCTCTACATTATATCAAGTCTGAGTAGAGTGGCTTAGGAAGTCAAATGGAGGCCCACCCAACCTAGAATTCTTCCTCTGACAAAGGCCTCCAGGCTGTTTTGTTGGGCTGGGAAGGTGGATGGCGTCGGGAGTGTGATAAGGTGGAAAGATATGTTTTCCCTCTTTTGTGTCAGTCTCAGAATGTCAGGAATGTTCCTCAAAGGTGGATCTGTCAGCCTGACCTTTGCTAACTCCTCCTTGAATCCTTGTGTATCATATCTGCTACCCCTTGGGATGTAAGTTTTACGTTTTTATTATCTACAGTCATACAGCACTTCCTCTTTTTGTCCTCGAATTATCAAGTTTCGAGGAGAGCGCCTTCAGGATTTGGAGGCACGATTCCATCTGCAATTTCTCTGTTCCGTTCCTCTTGATCCTGGAGGCTTTGATCGTATCTGCTCAGCTTTTGTCTGTCAAGACGGAGAAAGCTAATTTTGGTTCTGAAAATGGAAAATTTTCAAAGGAGCCTTCCTCCATGAGGCACATAGTTTGGGAGGGGGCAGTGATCCTCACTGTGGAGCCGCGAGAACACCAGCCGGGGGGCTGTTGACAAAGGGTTAAGCATCATGGACAGCATTAGGAGAAGTGAAAAACAGAACTGATCCAAAGCATATAATGTATACTCCAAAGTAAGCCGGGCCCGCCCCTCTTAATGGGATCACTGCAGACACGCCAAATTCTACAGCTAGTCAATTGTATACATATGGTAAAACTTTTCTTACCAGTCAACATTTGCTGCCATGTGATTTTAATTAGGTACAGATTGGGTAGCTGGAAGAAAGCACTGGAATTAAATAGAATAAAGTTAAACACAAGCCCTTTTATAAGTGGCCCTGGTTTAGGTTAGGATGTATGCAAATGCCTGCGGAGGACAGGAGAGGAATGTGTGTTTTGGGGGGCTGGGGGGTGGGGGGGATGGGCATGACTCATCTTCAATCTGGGCACCCAGTTGTTTATCTGGAAGGGGAGCATGTACAGGAACGGGGATTATTCTCCTTTTGAAGTTGAAATTTATGCTGATGCTTGCACCTTGTTCCTCACAGGCTTCCTGCCCAGCTACAGGGTTGTCTCTGCAAGACGAAATTGCTCTCTGGGCAAACATTGCCTTTGGTTTTTTTGCAAGGCTGTGGGTTTTACATGCAGCAGATCGGTAGATTTGAAGCCTTTTCCTCCCAACCGGACTTTATTCGTCTGTGCTCCTTGTTTCTCTGGAGTTCATTTTACATAACGAATTAAGATGAATTCAAACTGCATAATGATGCTGTGTAGTTCACTCGGGAAAAGAAACGAAACGGAAGGCCAGTTTTGCCTCAGATCGGCCTGGGCCGGGCCGAGAGGAAACCGCTGCTCTGGAATGTGCTTTTCTCAAACTTCACCGCGTGTCTTTGGTTTTCTCTATAACTTACTATTATGGCTTTCACTTACTGGACGTCTTTTGGGGAAGCCACTCTCAATCCCAGCTTTCTCTTTCGGGAGATGAGGGTGGCTGCTGGCTTGCTGAGCTCACTTCCCTGAGGTTTACCTGGAGGTTTCAGGACACAAAACCTGGCCCACATCACAGGCCCTTTAAACAGAGCCCCTGGGGGCCCTGCTTTGAGCCCCTGAGGGAGAAGAGCCCCAGCCTGTGTGTTGAGGGGTAGAATGACCCGGGTCTCTGAAGCCTGTCTTAGGATCACAGCAGCTTCTTTCTTTCTTTCTTTCTTTCTTTCTTTCTTTCTTTCTTTCTTTCTTTCTTCTTTCTTTCTTTCTTTTTTTTTATGTTTTAATTTATTTTTGAAGGAGAGAGAGACAGAGCATGAGCGGGGGAGGAACAGAGAGAGAGGGAGACACAGAATTAGAAGCAGGCTCCAGGCTCTAAGCTGTCAGCACAGAGCCCGACGTGGGGCTCGAACCCACGAACCGTGAGATCATGACCTGAGCTGAAGTTGGACGCTTAACCGACTGAGCCACCCAGGCGCCCCCACAGCAGCTCCTTTCAAAGAAGGGGCAGGCTCATGGCCTGTGCCTTCGCCAGTGATACTGGGTACTGGTACTGGGAAGTCAAGGGCAAAAGAAGCAGGCAGAGGGCTAGATCAGGCAGGTAGGGTTCTTCACCCCCCTTTCTGGGGAAAGGAAGCAGAGCAAGCTGGGAACTTTCACAGTCACAGGGCGACGAGCTGGGGGAATCCCAGTCATTGGGGAGGAAGCCACAGCCCCCACTGCTGCTACCTTTGGCCGAGGCAGGCAACGTCCACCCCTGCCCCTCGGCTGATCTGAATGGCGAACGTCTCCCTCCATGTTCACCCGCCTCTCTTTATGAGTATTTGTGAAAATACTCACGTACATACCCTACCCTACAGACACACACATTCTAGTCTTTCTATTGCTTGGGCTCTGGCCCGAGAATTTTTCTAGGGGAAGTCACCAATTTTAGCCTAGAGGGAGTTATGTTCCCCTCCAAAATAAATGTCCATGGACTGAAATATCTTGGTCGGGGGGAAAAGTCAGAATGACCAATGAACTAAATGTCACCACACCGTTATGAAACTTCCTGAGGACAGCTTCCACATCTTCCCCTCTTTTGTGGACAAATCAAGCCTAAATGAATGACCCATTAATTTCACTTAGTTGAAATGGATTTTTTTAATGGACTGTGGAATACCATATTTAGAGAGATAAAAATGACACCTACCATCAGGCAAGTTCGTTTCTCTACATTTAGGAAGGAAGGAAGGAAGTCATTTGTACTCAGCTTCAGGTACAGGTCCTCGTGTCTTCTGTCATATTTATCCCAGGAGCCTTAACATGTTGGTTTCAGGCAAAGGAAACCACTTCCAGAAGCCACATGCAAGGAACCCAGATTCTTGGTTCACTGAACGGAACGCAAGAGAAGGAAGAGACTGGAGTTAGCCGCAGAGGAGCTTGGGCTGTGCAGGGTGGCCCAGTGAGCCAACTTTGTTACTAGTGCGGCGACCCTCTCCTGGTGCTTCTCCCCAGCCTCCAGCCCTCTGGGACCTGCGGCGGCCTCAGCCTCACGCAGAGCATCTTGCCCCCACGCTGGGGAGGAAACAGGCTTACGCGAGTGAAGCAGGGGCTGGGGCAGCACAGGAGGGGTGACTGCTTCAGCCCCTGGCCCTGGGGGCCCGGTTTTCCCTGGCAGAACATCCGCCCTCTGTGTCAAGTGCTGGGTGGTAGGAGAGGGGCTTGCAAAGTCACAGCTCCTTGAAACAGAGGGGCTGCCCTCAGCGTAGCAGAGAGCACAGACACGCAAACAAATGAATGTAGCACCATGTAAGACTTTGTTACGGGAGGGGGATAAATCAACGATAGGCAGCCCTAGCGCGGAAGCAAATAATTATGCCTAGGAGTATGGAGGGAGACCTTACAGAGGTGGGGATACTGCACGCAGTCTGGAAGGGTGAATAGAGTCATAGGGCAGAGATTCCAGGAAGGCGTTCCAAATAAAGAAGAGTAAACAGTAAAGAGATTAAGACGTGTAGGTATCAGAGAACCTGGCACATTTCTCAATAGCAAAAAAAAAAAAAAAAAAAAAAAAAAAAAATATTCAGCGTGGTTAGAATATGGGAAACATGGATGAGAGAGAGTTCACTGGGTACGAGGTTGGTACAGCAGATTGGGGCAAAATTGCACTCACCATGGTCAATTATAATTTCCATGTTGGCATCTCCCGCCAAGGTATTTACACCTCAAGGACTGGGAATGGGTCTCACTGCTGCTCTTAGTCCTTCTGAGTTCCCCTGTGGGCAGGTGTGTGTTGCTTAAGGCATCTTTATTTGTAACTTTATTTTTTCCAACTTTATTGAGATCGAATTGACACACAACATGTGTAAGTTTAAGGTGTATTGATTTGCTACGTTAATATAGTACAAAATGACTACTGCCATAGCATTAGACAACACCTCCATCCCACTGTGTTTTAAGAATACCCAAAAGATTTTCATTGGATGAATGCATGAATGAATGTTGGTTGGTATTGGAAGTCATGTTAACCCAGACTAATGAGCTGATTAGACTGTACCCTAGTCATATACTACAGAGATTTGTTTGGACTTCATCTCTTGGGGAATATAGAGCCATAAAGTGTACTAAAACAGAGGAGTGATCTAAACATCTGTGTTTGAGGAAGTAGTTCTCACTATAATGTGACAGACTGTCTCATTTGTGAGAGGCTGGAAGTTGGAAGGGCAGTTAGAAAACTACCATAATGGTCTGGAGAAGATATCAGAAGGCTTGAGTGAGTAGTGACCTGAGAGAGATTTACAAGGTAGAATTAGAATCCAGCTCCAGTTTTCGTGACCAATGGAATGGGAAGGAGGGAAAATCAGTGATCACAGTTGACTCAAATGAAACTAAGCTTGACTTTCAAATAGATTTCTACTCAAAGATTAAAAAGAGAAAGAATCTAACACTTAGGCACTAAACATAATCAGCTTCTTGATGTTGGTTTAGAATAACAAAACTTAGTGAATAAGAGTTGACTAGCCAATAGGATTTACATGGATATGTGATAGAACAGATTTATGTAGAGTATGTAACATAAATATTACTTTTATAATGTACAAAATATGCAAATATACAAGTAAAGAGTATATTCGGATGTTGTAAGTATAATCAGGGCTGCTACGTGTGGTCTCACAGGTTGTGCACTGCAGAAATCTAGGGGGCAACAGTAATAATAGCAATAGGTCACCCTGTAAAGCTATTGTATATCCCCCTTATGTTTCAGCATAACATATTCCTAGACTGTTGGCTTTAAAGAACACATAAATAACCTGCCTAGGATGGGAATTTGATGGAATTGCGAAGTTTAATCATTGGATGGGAGCCCTCCTGTGGCCAGGTCATTAGTGTCCGATGTGTGGTGGGTGGGATGGTGATGGTATTTTTTCATGTTGAAAATGAGAGACATTTTCTCCCTTTAAAGGACTCGAGAGATTATGCTCTTATACTCCGTTCTGACAGCCATGGGAAAAGTCAGTTTTTTGTTGGTGGTTATGTTTTAAGGCTTCGCGGCGTATGACTGTCCTGTGCCACTGTGCTCAGTGTTTCTGCATCTTGTTCAAAGCAGGCAATGTGGGATGACACGTGGACCTCGCCATTAGAAGGGATGAATTCACAGAAGCAGACGAAGGAAATACAATCCCTTCTGTTCCTTCATAACAATCAGATGTGGCTTTAAAGTTGGTGTGGATTTTGCTCACATGCTTCAGGGGAAATAGTTTCAAAATGTGACTATGGACCAGAATGTAGGTTTGGCTCGCTCTCAGCTGTGGCCTGTTGTGGCTTGCGTTTCTAAACCACCGCAGCATTTCTCCGTGGCCCGAGACCTCGCTGGAGGATGCAGGGGGCTTTGCAGAATGTGTCAGAGAGAAGAGCCTGTTGCTGGATGTCAAACGGCCAAGGGCCAAGGGAAGAGAAAGGAGCCTTGTTAATTTCCAACCCGCCCTGGGCCACTTCGCATTGTAGACTGTCTCCGGATACTCGGGCCCTTGGGACCCAGTTGCCAAACTGGGGTCTGGAATGGGGCCCCGGGCACAGTGCAGGTAGTGTGCAAAGCTTTGTGTTTCTCCACAGTTATTCATCTAGTGGAAATATGTCAGGCTGCCTCCGCCAGGGCCATGCATTTATTTTAAAGAATTTTAGAAAGGAAATCTATCACTTACCATCTTCCTCCCTCTTTGGGCGTGTTTGTTGTGATTGGAAATCATTCCAGCCCACATGGTTGTGGCTCCCCGCCCCCCACCCTTTGTGCCCCTATGTTAAACAGCCCTCCGTGCAAATAAACAGAAAAGGGCAGAGTATTTTATTCAGCTACAGAAACAGGAGCAAAGTTAGACTCCAGAGAACCGAATCGTGTGAACACGGCTTGTGTCCCCTGCTGTGTGCTTTCTTTTCTCCTCCACGGGGCCAGGCCAGGAGGTAGGGCAGAGGCTGAGGCCTTGGCCATGCTGGCTGGGAGCCCAGACCCCGGTAATTCTGCTGTAAACAGGACTCCTGGCCCTGGTTTTTGAGTAGAATTTGCCTGGGGTCTATCTGGACTATTCCGATCAGGAGAGGAAATTCTGAGCTGCTCTGAGCTTGATTAAAACCTAACGGGAACACGGGCTTTCATTTTTGTTCTCTTTGTCCTACTAGACCTGAAAATAACAAGCAATTGATCATTGTATTGTTAGTTCCCAATTAAAAGACTTTTTTTTAATGTGTATTTTATTTTTGAGGGAGACACACACACACACACACACACACACACACACACACTGAGTGTGAATGGGGTGGGGCCAAGAGAGGAGACAGGATCTGAAGCAGGCTCCAGGCTCCAAGGTTTCAGCACAGAGCCTGAAGCAGGGATGGAACTCACAAACCGTGAGATCATGACCTGAGTTGAAGTTGGACACTTAACCGACTGGGCCACTTGGGCGCCCCTGTGATATATGTGATTATTATATATAATCATTATATTACGTACAATCATCTATGTTCTGGACAAAGACTAGAAACCAGCTTATGGCTCTGTGTGAAACAGCAAACCAACAAACAAGATCAGTAGCAAGGTGGGGTGCCTGGTTGGCTCAGTCGGTTGAGCGTCCAACTTCGGCTCAGGTCATGATCTTGGGGTTCGTGGGTTCGAGTCCCCCATGCAGCTCTTGTGCTGATAGCTCAGAGCCTGGAGCTGCTTCGGATTCTTTGCCTCCGTCTCTCTCTGCCCCTCCCCTGCTCATGCTCTGTCTCTGTCTCTCAAAAGGTGAATAAACATTAAAAAAATACTTAAAAAACATACAGATTAGGAGCAAGGTTAGAAGTGAAAATGCAAGGGCTCTGTTGGCAGATAATTCACTCTGTTTCTCTATCTGTACGGTGAAGATAATGTTTACTAATCAAAGCCAATCTGTACTTCTGTTGTGAAGAACAATTACTTCTTAAACGTTAGGCCTTATTATTAACGTTGACCCTTGAAAATGTTAGCAAAATCCAAGACCTTGGTTTACAATTAAAGATTTGTGAAAAACAACATACTCAGGAAGCATCGAATACAATTGTGTTGACTTGTGGCCACTAATACTTTTAATTTTTTACTTGATAATAATTTATTAGCATGGATGATGATTAAAAAATGGTCAATCCTTGCAGAATACCATATAGTTCATGAAGCACTTTTACATGAACTATTGAACGTTTTTTAAGTTTTTAGTGTTTCTTTTTGAGAGAGAGAGAGAAACAGAGCATGAGTGCGGGAGGGGCAGAGAAAGAGAGGGAGGCACAGAACCCAAAGCAGGCTCCGGGGCTCTGAGCTGTCAGCACAGAGCCTGACGTGGGGCTCAAACTCATGAGCCATGAGATCATGACTTGAGCCGAAGTTGAATGCTTAACTGACTGAGCCACCCAGGTGCCCCCCTCTTTAAAAAAAATTTTTTTTTTAATGTTTACGTATTTTTGAGAGAGACAGAGACAGAGTGTGAGTGGGGGAGGGGCAGAGAGGGAGAGGGAGAACTATCTTTTTCTTAATGGAATAAAAACTCATACCCTAGGGGCACCTGGGTGGCTCAGTTGGTTAATTAACTGTCCGACTCTTGCTACCCGCTCAGGTCATGATCTCATGGTCTTGAGATCGAGCTCCTCATGGGGTTCTGCGCTGAACTTAGAGCCTGCTTGGGACTCTCTCTCTCCCTCTCTCTCGGCCCCTCTCCCGCTCTTACTCTCTCTTAAAATAAATAAGTAAACATTAAAAACATTCATACTCTGATTATTTCTCCTGCTCTCAACATATGCTGGTATTCTTTCCTTAGCCATCACCTATAGCAAAGGGGAGCTTATGGAAGACTCTGTGTTTTGTAAGGTGCTGTCACACATGGTGGGTGGAGAAAGAGAAAACAAAAACATTTAAGTTGTTAATTGTCTGTATATTGGGGGGGGGGCTGTTTATTTTGTATAGGACCAAGTTCTTGTCATTATTATCATGTCTGTACAAGGAAAAAATGTGGGTTAAATAGCAGACATGATAATTAAGCTCGACATCATCTCATATCATCGCCTGTTAAAAAGATAAATACGCAATAACCAAGTCACCAGAATAACGTAATGGGTTTGCCCCCCTGAGCTACGTCTTGCTGCGTGGTCACCTACCCACACCCCCCCACCCCCACCAGAGAGGCTTGCAACATGAAAGACTCACCTTTTTCTGCAGAAGATCTTTATTTCTCTTGCCCTGAATCCTCACGCATGAAGTGGAGAAGATATCTCCACGTGGCCCTGTAGCGTATTGCCATGAGTCCTCAAATTATAAATGTGGTATTTAGACTATGTCTGAAGGAAGCTTTATTAAAAGAAGAAAAAATTTAATAACTGTCATATCCTGATAACAGAGGTAACCTGCCATCCCAAAGGGGGCACTGATCTTGAGAGTAAGGTCACCTACAAGGACCCCCTCCTCTGGATTCCGATCTCCTGAGCTCACAGATTCTAGAGGCTCTCCTGTCCTCTCTGGACAGTGGGATGGTGGGAATTCATTCCAGATCTAGCTGGCGCCTGTGGACCTTCCAGAAGCTCCCACACGTCTCGCAATCAGGGCTTGATGTGGGTTCCACGTTCTTGAGGTTTAATTCCCTCTTCCCAAGCCTGGCTTCATCATCATGCAAACACAGAACTAGTATCATTGTGCCTTCTCTCCGCTTCAGAGGTGCCCACCCTCTTCCCCACATTGTGGGAGAAGGGACCCCTGCTTAGTTTTCCTCTCTGGTCCCTGAAACTTCATACCAGTCCTTGCCAAGCTTGTCCTAGTGCTGAGCATTATTAAGTTGGGGCATCCCACCCTTATAAGACTTCTGCTTGGAGAGAAACCAAGATTGTCCCCAGCTCCTTCTGGGGACAGGTGCTAATCTGCAGCAGACAACTCGCTGACTCTCCTCTGCCCTCACCATTTCGTGTGAACTTGTCACTTTGTTCGATAACTTGAGAGCTTTCACGCTTTTTTTCACCACGACCTACCAAAGAAAATATATTAGACATCACAAACCAGTACACAAAGACATGTGTATGATTGATACAGGTCTGCAGACATCTATCCATGTGAGTTTCCTCACCTTCGCTTCATGCATGCTGATATTTTCCGTTCTGTTCTATTTATTTGTTTATTCATTTATTTTTAATGCTCATCAAGATTCGCTAAATTAATTTTCATGGTTGTCTAAGGAGTCATGAGCTGGGGTTTGAACAACACTGTGTTAATTAATGCATCTGACTCCCTCTCCCCCATTTCTGAGACACTGTGACATCACTGGGCGCAGGAAACAAAAAGTGTCTATTTCTTCTTGTATCCTTTGCATATTTTGGTGCCCTTCACTAGCAGATGCTCAGGTAAATACTTGTTGAGGGAAGAACTCAGCCTGAGTGTTTCTGCCCATGCTTATCTACCTTGCAGGGCATTTGTAAGAACTGAGTGAGATCATGTATTTAGGGCGAGAACACAGGGCTTTGCACCAACAGATGCTCAATGAACATACGTTTCTTTGTGGTCTTCTAGACTAGCTCTCCCTCCAATTCACCATCTGATTGCACTGCAGTTTTTGGTTTTTGTTTTATTTTGTTTTTTAAGTGTAATGAGGGTTTGAACTCCACTAGCCTAAGGTCTCAGTCAGCCCAAGGGCTTTATAATTTTCTGAGTTGCCATAGAGTCAGGGCCAAGTTGCTCTTCCAGAACAGTCTAAAAGTACGGGAAGGTCTTGGGGGAGAGTCCTTTTGGTCATACGCTGGCCTGGGACTCATTTCTCCATGAAAACTAGAGACATGAGCTCATTAGAACTTCTAAAATGAAAATGACTTCCACGTTTTAAAAGATTATATAGTAAGTTTAAACTTAACATGAACTGTAGAGTGTTTTGTGAATTGAAAGTCTCCATGAGGGCTCAACATTTCAGAGCCACAACACCTAAATTAAGTCTGATGTCACAGAAAGGTGGTGACTTTTGATTCCACCAGAAACTGGTGGTGGGCTCAGGAGATACCATTTCTTCATCCGCAGAAAGGAGAATCTCACACATCCTCAAAATTCTGTGACCTCAACCATGAACTTGGGAGTCCTTCATGTTACATTTGCTGGAATGTATTAACCATCGAGGAGATAACATTCCGATGAAAACACACATCTCAGTGGCAAAGTCTGAATCAAATACGATGCCTGAAACCTCTTCTGTCTGTTAACAGTTTTCTTGCTGCTCTCATGTAGCAGCACTAACTGGTGTCTTACTGAGCTGAGAGCCAAAGAGGCAGGTTGTTATCTGTATAAATTAAGCCTCCGACACCAAGCTCTTGCATGAATCAGCACTGTCGTTTGTTTCGAATTGTACTTGTCCATGAAATGTGAGCTTTTTGTTTAATGCGGTGTGAACTGATCATTCGCATCTGGGTAATTTAACCAACCCACTTGCTGCTTTCTTCTAGGTCAGAATGGCTCAGAGGATAACGGAGTTTCAAAGTCTAGTGGAATACGAAGTCTTTCGCCTTCAGCTGTCTGGATTCAATTTACGAAGGCCAGTAAGTGAATTCCATCTCCTACCTGCTGGTACCTGTGCTTCTTTACAAGTTCTTAACGAGCAGGCGGTCCTGAAGTTAGAGGGGTGATTGGGACCGCCTGACCTGCGTCGGACCCCTGTAACTGCCTTGGCGTTAAATTCACGAATTTTTCAGACATCTAGGAAAAGTAAAATGCTCGGTGTGGAGAGGTTATCAGGGCGGTTCTCTGCCACCAGCTCCATAATACGGAAGCTTCGCATGTGCTCTTTCTAGGCATTTCCCTCTACGGAGGTTCTGATGGAGAAGAAAATCAGATAATAAGTGGTTCACCTTGAAAGCTAAGCTCCCCCCTCCCCCGCCCCCCACCCAATGTCAAAAGGGACTCCCTTACCTTTGTTGTTTTCAAAGGAACACGCCTTCAGCTTCCATACAATTCGGGGGCTGTGCCGTGGATGCTTGTGGAGAGGGAACAAGAAGCTCATGTCAGGCAGTGGTCTTCTCTTAGCTCGTCTTGCCCATTGTGTTGACCTCCGTGTCCTACTCTTCCTTCCCTGTAAGATAAGGTGCTTGTCCAGCCGCGTCCCTCCCCTGAGAATGCCCCTGCATGGCTCCCATCTCCTGCAGGATTAAACCCAGCCTTTGAGCCTGGCGTTCAAGGGCTCCGTGACCCAATCCCCTTCCCAGCCTCGTCTCGAACACCCCATCCTCACCCTTGGCTCTTGTTCTTTATCTGGTGTGATCTCTAGCCCCTTCTTCCCCTGCCTGCCTTGCAAGACTCCCTCATGGGTCAGACCCTCGGGGCAGCCTTTCTGGGACCCACTGTACCCGGCTGCTGCACACACCTCCGCCCTGTACTCACCCCGTCACATCCAGATTACGCTATTCCTTTTCTCTTCCTCCTGCTAGACGGGCGCCCTTCAAGGGCTCCCTCACTGTCGAGGCAGCATGGTGCAGCGATGAAGGGCACGGTGCCCGGAGCCTCACTCCCCAGGGTCTAAACCCGGTTTTGTCATCTACTGACTGTGTTAGACTCCATCTCCTGCCCTACTTCTCTTCTCTATCGAATGGGGGCCATAAAAACTCCTACACTGCAGGCTTTGTGGGTGTGTTAGATGCAACAGCGCATATGAAGTACTTGAGACCGTGGCAGGACCTGGTGAGAGCTACGGAAGCGTTGTCCGTTGTTAGTGTCCACCACGCTAAAGACTAAGTTCCGCGAGACAGCGCATTTTCCCCTTGAAGACGAGCGCCATGCAAATCGCAGCAATCATTTGTAGGCAATGCATATTTTCTGGGAATTTTAGAACATTTGGCTGAAGGAAGCTGAATGAAAATAGGGGCGCCTGGGTGGCTCGGTCGGTTGAGCGTCTGACTCTTGATTTTGGCTCAGGTCATGATCCCAGGGTCGTGGGATCGACCCCGCGTTGGGCTCCTCACTGAGCATGGAGCCTGCTTGAGATTCTCTCTCCCTATTTCTTTGCTCTCTCTCTCTCTCTAAAATACAATTTTAAAAATAATAATTTTAAAAAGAAATATATTTTATGAAATCTTAGGGGTTTCTTCACTTATTCCTCATTTCATAGCTGAATCACCAGCCTGGGAAGCCTGGGAAGCCATCACCGCTGCTTTGATTCCAGATGCTTCTAAGTGTATGAGCCTCTTAAAAGTCTCTTAAGCCTATTTGAGGTTCCTTTAAAGCCTGTCATCGTTTGGGCTGCTGTAACAAAAATGCCAAAAACTCAAAGGCTTGTAAACAACACACTTTTATTTCTCACAGTTCTAAAGTCCAAGCTCATGGCACCACGGATTCCATGTCTGGTGAGAGCACACTTCCTCACACTGTTGCCTTCTCAGTGTTCCCTACACAGTTGCCTCCTAGCTCTCCAGGGCCTCCCTTGTAAGGGCACTAACCCTAGTCCTGGGGGCTCCACCCTTATGACCCAATTGCCTCACAGTGGCCTTCCTTCCTAATGCCTCCAGGGTAGGATTTCTTTCTTTGTTTCTTTTTTTTAAATGTTTTTATTTATTTTTGAGAGAGAGAGAGAGTGCTCACAAGTGGGGGAGAGGCAGAGAGAAAGGGAGACACAGAATCCGAAACAGGCTCCAGGCTCCGAGCTGTCAGCACAGATGCCAATGTGGGGCTTGACCTCAAGAACCACAAGATCATGATCTGAGCTGAAGTTAGACACTTAACCAACTGAGCCACCCAGATGCCCCTTGAGGGTGGGATTTCAACATATGAATTGGTGGTGGGGGGGACACAAATGTCCAGATAAAAGCACCCTCGGGGTGCCTGGGTGGCTCAGTCAGTTAAGTGTCCGACTTCAGCTCAGGTCACGATCTCACGGTCCGTGAGTTCGAGCCCCGAGTCGGGCTCTGGGCTGATGGCTCGGAGCCTGGAGCCTGCTTCCGATTCTGTGTCTCCCTCTCTCTCTGCCCCTCCCCCATTCATGCTCTGTCTCTCGCTGTCTCAAAAATAAATAAACGTTAAAAAAAAAAAAAAATGCACCTCCCACCCCTGCACCTTCACAATATCCGTGACATGTGAAGACGTCTGCTCCCACTACTCTGCTGGTGTTGAACCCGCCATGAATGACCTCCTTTAAAAAAAAAAAAAAATGCCGTGTCTCTCCTCATGCCTCATTCTCCTTTTCCTTTCTTCCAAGGCTGTTGCTGTCGATGTCCCACTACCCCACCCCTCACCCCTGGAAGCTCTTCCTCTGCTCACCCGAACAGCCTTGCCTGCTTTCCTTGGCTCCTGGGCAGGACCCTCTCCCTTGCCTGGACCCTCTCTACTGCCCCCAGCAGCTGGGTTGGGGGCCTGCCCAGTCACTCTCTCCTGTTCTTCTAGTGATATATTTCTCCTCAGAGAAGTCACTACGAGGGTGATTTCCAGATTTGAGTCTCTAGCCCTGACTCCTCTTTTGAGTTAAAATTGCTCTCTGGCCATTTCAGCTGGGTGGGGGGGGTCTCTTCAGTTTCAGTGTGACCAACCAACTTGGTTTCCCCCACACCTGCACCCAGGGTCTGTCAGGAGAGATTTCGTACAGCCCTCTGGTCTTGTAACTACAGCCATCATTGACAAGTTCGTGTCCTTCAGCCCCTTGAAAGTGTCACCAAGCGGTGCTCCTCTCTCACAACAGTTTAGATTTGCATCTATTCTCCATGTTTGTCACCTCTGGCAACAGCTTCTGCTCAAGACTCCCGCTCTGGTGCCCCACTGCAGGACTGACGTACAATTTTCCTATCTGCTCAGAAACCTTAAGTGGCTCCTTCTGACTCATCAAGAGCCAAGTCCAGGTCCTTCTGCCTGGATTCCAAAGCGCCATGTAACCTGATCCCAACCTACCACATTGAACGTATTTCTAGAACCTTCTCCAGACGTTGGTGGAATACCTGCTTTCTTCCAGGCCCTCTCCTAGGTTCCTAGTGGGATCAAAGGATGAAGGAGGTAGGCCCCCTCCTCCAAGACCTTCACAGTGAGGTGAGAGGTTGGAGGTAGAGAGTGTTGCCAGGCACAAAAATTCTAATTATAACATAGGTGCATTGTCCAAAGGAGAGTAAGTGCCAGGAGGACCCAGAGAAAAGAGTTATCAGTATAGATGCATCCTATGCTATAACTTAGATAGTCACTTTCTTTCAACTTGAAACACATTGATGTTTCTTTTTTATTTTTATTTATTTACCTATTTATTTATTTATTTGAGAGAGGCGGGGAGAGAGAGAGAGAGAGAGTGCATGTGTGCACACACACAAGCCAAGGAGAGGGGCAGAAATAGAGGAAGAGAATCTTAGGCAGGCTGCACATCCAGCGTGGAGCCCGATGCGGGGCTCCATCCCATGACCGTGAGGTCATGAACTGAACTAAAATCAAGAGTCAGCCAATCAACTGACTGAGACATCCAGGCACCCGTAAATGTATCAGTTTCATGAGCCATTTTGTTAGCAACAGATCCAAACGATTCTTGGGAAACCAGACTATTCAACATTTTTTAATAGAAAAGTGTAAGTACTTTACCCCGAAATAGGTTGATTTTTGAGGTAGATTGGAAGGGTGTGCTTTCTTCTCACTATTTGGGGGGTGGGGGAGGGCTACACTTTGCCTGAATTTCTATTTTTGAAAGAGCTCTTTTAAAACGTATTGCTATTGGTAAATCCTCTATTGAGTTTGTATATGAATGTCAACATCAAATACTGGGCTAAAATGAAAATGGTCTTCTCAGAGATTAGCTCTTTTGTCAAATGCATAAAAAAGGATGGATTTCAGGGAAGGTGAGACTGATAGTCAATTCTGCACTCTTTGTGAAACGCTCTAATTTTAAGAGCACCCCTCAGCTGCTTCCTGTGTGACCCTCACAGATAAATCTGGGGTGAAAACTCTGACCTGAAGCTCCGGTAAGAAGATCTCACATCAAGAGAATTCATTTCTGTGGAATTTCCCAGCCTACACTCATGGTCTGGCATTCATGAGACTCTGTTGTGTTTGGATGAGAAGAAGAATTCTCTGTGACCTTGAAACTTTTGTTTTGGATGGCTCCTCCTTCTATTACTTCCTCATTGCATTAATGGCTGCCCATGGATCCAAGATAAACCATCTTCCCATGCCTGAGAGACCGTAGTTTAAACATTCGATGTTCTGTTGCTGCGTTATTAAGCTCAGCCTCCTAAGTTGCACTGTAAAATTCTAGAAGGTAAACAGTTGGGCATATATTTTCATGTGTGTCAAATTACAGGGCACACACACGTTTTGCTACCTCTTTGAACCCTGAATGAGATTTCAAGAGTGTGCACCTCGGGGAGGATCCCTGTCTTTGCATCCTGCCCCAGCCCCACCTCTACTTTTCCCCTCACCTGAACATCTGAGCCAGTGGAGAATAAACAGACAAGTGCCACCCCACCCTGTCCTATGGGTAGCCCTACCTTACAAACACACACACGTTCCTGCACACATACAAGCACACATATACATACCTGCCTGCAACCCTCCGCCCCCAAACATGCACATACATCCTGAAGGCTTTATAAAAGGCTCTCTTCAAACATGCACCGGATGTGTGCACAGAGAGTCCAAGGATGGGAAGAGACTGTCTGGAGGTAATCTCTGAATGTTTCTCTCTTTTGTCTTTGCACTGTACCCTTTCACCCTTCCTCTTAGCCAAAACAGATTTCCATGAGACCTTATTCCTCATGGCTCCTGGCTTTCCTTCTGTCACTGTCTTCTCTCCCTGGCAGAGCTCCAGCCTGTGGTATCCCTCATGTAGATGCTACTGGGATCTGTTTTTCCAGAGGTTATTCCGAGCCTTCCACACTCTGCCCCCTCCTTTTAGAACCAAAGACATTGGCAAGTCCGTTAGACCATCTGGACAAGAGAGAGCTAAGCCCAGGACGGGGAGCCAGCCCTGAGCCCCATCATTAGTTTGTTCAAACCAGTAGAGCTCTGGTACCAGTGGTTCAGCAATGGCCGAAGCCAGGTACTGATACTGTGATATCAGAGCTCACGGATCTAAATAGGACCCTCATCCCCTAACACTCAGTGGCCAGTTGCACCACTCTCTGAGGAAACCGATGAGCCACACAACCCTATGGCATGTCAGCTTTCATTTGTCAAGTTTGGGCAAGTCACTGTGCCGAAAACCACTGGGTGGGTATATACACATTTGCACGAATAGTTTTCAGTCATTATTGCAGACAGTCTGGGGCCTCAGCGGTGGGATTTGATTTTAAAAGGATGTGCAAAAATACAGAAAGAGAAGAGTGAGTAAGCAGTGATGGACATGAGAAGATGTTTAGAACAGCAGAAGCCTAAAATGAGCCTGGGCTTGCAAAGATGCAAAGGGTGGTTAAAAGGACTTTTAAACTATCTTTAGACAGAAGAAAGTGGGAATGGGGATCACAGAGGGGATTTAATGAGCAAAGGGGAGGGGGGGCTAAGGGATCCCTCTAGCCCTGGGAATCAGTGATTCTCCCAGACAGATGTCCGTGTTCCATATGAGGTCCACACATGTCCACGGATGTGAACTAGGAAGGTAACTCTACAGGCGGAAAGATTGGCTACTGAAACGTTATTAGTGATTATTGCTTTTCACCCAAAATGTTTAATGTGGCTTCCAAAATTACCGAATTGATTCCCAGGGTATAGTTTATTGTCTGCAAGATTCTGATTTGTTCAGGGTGCTCCCTCATGAGCTGATAATACTCTATACTTACACAGCGACTTTCATCTGTGGATCTTAAAGACTTTTATAAGCATCAATTAGTTCTCAAGTGCGACTTTGAAATTATTTGCACACCTGTGAAGTGTGGCTAGTAAACACTTTTCCACCCAGGCAAAGCCAGAATACTGAGATGGACGGTCTCCTGGGTGTCCGACTGCTTGTGGATGAGACCCTGGTACTGATGCCCAAATGAACTCCAACCTCTTCTCACCGTTTAGTCCCACCACTTACGTCAGATCTTTGTTTCGACATTAAACTATCAAATAACATGTGGAATTGGGGAGAAATTTCCAGACTTCTAATCAGTGTGTAGATTTGAGAACTGTGTATCCCTTCTGGCTTTACAAAATTGGAGCTGCTTTATAGCCTGTCACACGCATAAACTGAAACACAGAACCAGAGCTGTCTGGAAGGTTCTGGAAGCTTCTGGGACAGGATCGAACACTTTATTGTTGTGTCTCCACCCCATCCCCTGTCCTACTTCCCAAGCCTGTTAACCATTTAACCCTGTTTAACTAGTCATAGGGAATTCCTCTGGGTTCCAAGGTGAAGGGAAAAGCTTGCACATTAGAGGCTCCCCCCAACTCTTACCCCACGGTTTCTGACTCTGGCACTGACACTTTCCTAGTTGAAATCCAAACACTACCTGCTGCCTTAATTTCCTCTGCATTTGTCCCTCCTTAAACCCCTACCATCCAGGGTCTACTCTCTCTCCTCCAATGAATTCACTATATAAAAGTCTTCAATGACTTCCGACAATTCCAAAAGGCACTTCTCAGGCCATTCCACCTGACCTCCCTGATGCTATTGCCAGAACTATCCGCCTCCTCGAAAGTCTTTCTTTCTTTGGGGCGCCTGGGTGGCGCAGTCGGTTAAGCGTCCGACTTCAGCCAGGTCACGATCTCACGGTCCGTGAGTTCGAGCCCCGCATCGGGCTCTGGGCTGATGGCTCAGAGCCTGGACCCTGTTTCTGATTCTGTGTCTCCCTCTCTCTCTGCCCCTCCCCCGTTCATGCTCTGTCTCTCTCTGTCCCAAAAAATAAATAAACGTTAAAAAAAATTAAAAAAAAAAAAAAAAAAAGAAAGTCTTTCTTTCTTTGACCTCTGTGGCCCTGAAATTCCCATTTTCCTTTCGCCCCTCTGACGATTTCTCTCCCTCCTTCTGAGGGCATTTCACAAGGAATCCCACCAGCCTTTGTGGTCCTGGCGCATCTCTGACCCTCCTCGTGGGATCAAGCCTTGCCTTCCCGTCTCTGACAGGGATGGGGTAGCTCTCCCTGTCTCCCAGACTGAACAGCTGCGAGGTTATATCCATACTTCACTTCTTTTCATTTTCTACACCCAGGGGCTCACTGAGTTTTTGTTTTCCTTCTGAAGTAGCTCTTAACATTCGTGGCCACCTCAACTCAGGCCCCAAACCTAGGGCGTTTCCCCCAAACTCTTTTGATCGTGCACATTAACAAAACATGTTCATATATCGACCTCAGATTTTAAAAGTGTTTTTTTTTTAATGATTGAGATATAATTCACACTTCTGGTTTTAGGTTGCATATGTATTATACACTGTATTAGTCTTCTGATATTGCCACAGACTAGGTGGCTTAACGAACAGAAATTTATTTTTGCACAATTTTCGAGGCCAGAAGTCTAAGATCAAAGAGCCATGAGGGTTGATTTCTGGCAAGAGCTCTCTTCCTGGCTTATAGACCGCTACCTTCTCACTGTGTCCTCACAGGGACTCTTCTCCATGCATGCATAGGAGTCGGGGTGGGGGCTGGGGGTGCAGAGGGAGACAGGAGAGAAAGATCTGGTGCCTCTTCCTCTTTTTATTAGGATGCTAGTCCTATTTAAATACGGCCCGACCCTTATGAGCTTGTTTAGCCTTAGTTACCTCCGGAAGGCTCTATCTTCAAATACAGTTACATTAGGGGTTAGAGCCTCAGCACGTGAATTTGGTAGGGACGCGTGTCTTGTTGGTAACACACACATTTTCTATTAAACTATTTAAAATATGTAAAATATACGCTAAAAAATATGGGCACTTTAAAAGTAAATACACATAAAAATTCCAATATTTTCTTCCCACCATCTTTGTGGGTCACCTTAAGCATACCTGGAAGTACACACTGGTCATTCGAAACCACGGACGGTTTCTGCTCCGCCTTCTGATACAGCCTCTGCATTAACCTATATAAAACACTGGTTTCTTCTCCCTTCCTCTGAAAACTTTGGTGCTCTGGGTTGCCCAGAGGACAGGCCAACTTCCAGCTTGACCTTCACGGCACCACATGTCCCACCATGACTTTTGCTTCAAGCTATTGTTCTTCCTGATGGCTCACGTGGGCCCCTTTCTCCTCCTCTGCGGGTCCTGGGCCTCTAGCTTGTTTCTGCACAACCTTGCCTGCTCCCTCCAAAATGTTCTCCCTCCCTCCCCAAAGCTCTGTCTCGTCTCTTGGTACATTTGCTGCTCAACAGTGTTCCTCATACTTTCATGGGTGCCATCTTATTTTTCAGCTGGATCATGAGCTCCCAGAGCTCATGGTCCCGGAGTTTCTTCTCCATCTCATGTCCTTCTCTTCTCTGAACACAGACTCTGAACCTGTCCTCTGTCACTGCAGTGCTTCTTGGTCCTCCTTCCAGAATGGCAAATCCGCAGGGCAGCCTGAGCCTTCTCAGTGGGTGTTCTTGGGCAGAGACAATCTTGGAGGCCTTGGAGGCAAGGACACCATCTGACTTGCTGGTCACATGTGTACCGTGGACTGAACGTGTTTGGGGCAGGCAACTTAACACTACTACATTCCTCAATTTACTCCAGCTCAGCTTCTTGCAAATGGTATTTCCCAGAAGTTGGTAATGTATTCTCCTAAAGATTTAATAGAAGAAAAGTTGGCTGCTTGTTGAGAAGTATGCTTTTGGCTGCCAACTCGGAGTGCCTTAAATTAATGTTGACAAATGTGAGATGTATTAGCACAGCATCCGTCTCTTTAGTGCCTGATGGGGCTCAAGACGCGCACGTAAATCATTCAGATGACAATTTTCTGGGCTGAGCACTTGGCATTTACCTATCACAAATCAGTGCACCTGTTCACAGATGGCAGCACCGGGACACTGAGGATGATTTGAGATGATGGCCACTCAAGGAGGAAAATGACTTTGAAACATTGAAAAGCAAGCCTGGAGCTATCTCCAAATCTTCTTGAATTCCCCCTTTAAAACTCATCAGCGTATGCTGACCTGGACTAAAATGAAGGTATCAGCTTACCTCCTGGACTTTCACTTTATGGCCCTCTGGCTGGCAACGTAGCCATCCAGTTTCCAATGCGTGCCCGGGGACCGTCAGTGCTGGGATGGATGGCCTCCGAGATCTGTTAGCTGAAACCCACCCTGCTTTGTGAGGTGAATGTGTACAGGCTGAAAATTAGTTTCTGGGTCTGTTTTAGGAGGTGATTGTCCAAAAAAACTGAACTGGTTAATATTTAAACTACCTATTTTCTTTCCTTATTTGCCTGATGAACTTGGCAGAGTGGGTGAATGTCATAATCGTGTTCGGAGTCCAAAAATCATGTCGCAGTGTGTATTTCAGGTATAATACGGTTCAATGTCCTGAGCCAAGAGTATCCTGCCAACCCCTTTGGGTATCATGCAGTGGCACTGGGGTGTCACACATGACTTGCACAGACCGTGCAGGCTCCCAGCAGGGGATATTTTGCAGATTAGAGTGTACGTGCCGCTCTCCTATAAGGATCAGTTACTGAATTTCCTCTGTGTTTCTTCATACGTTTTCATCGTAGCCACCTGGGTCTCTCACGTTGACAGCAGAGGGCTGATTTGGTGAGAGTGACAGGTTTGGGGAAGGGCCAGTGCTGTTCGCGACAGCTGTTCACAGAATATTTCTTTGAGACTTTTGATCCTTTTCTTTTCATGAGAAACCCACAGAGAAAGACAGGATCCACAGAGAGAAGGGGGCTGGGAGAGGGGAGGGATCAAAGGAAAAAGAAAAGAATGGAAAAAGAATGAAAGGAAGGAAGGGAGGGAGGGTGGGAGTGAGGGAGGAAGGAGGGAGGGAGGAAGACAGAAAGAAAGAAAGAAAAAGAAAAAGGACAAGGAAGAAAGAAAGAAAGAACAAGAAAGAAAGAAAGAAAGAAAGAAAGAAAGAAAGAAAGAAAGAACAAGAAAGAAAGAAAGAAAGAACAAGAAAGAAAGAAAGAAGAGGAAGGAAGGAATAAAGGAAAGAAAAGGAGGAAGGGAGAAAGGAAGGAAAGACAAGAAAAGAAAGAGAAAGAAGGAAAAGGAGAGACAGTCTCGCAGTCAAGCCCACCCAGTTTTAAAACGCTGCTCCTCTGAGAAGAGTTTAGCTCAGGTCACACTTTCTCGTCCAGCCTCCACCTTCCACTGTGGCTGTTGGCACGGGCCACTGGGACCATTACAGACAGCACCGGGGGTGGGGGGTGGCTGGCTGTGCTGGCCTCCTTCTTTCTCCCGGGCTGGTGCTGAGGCCTGAGTGGGGAATACCCACGCTGGCTGCCAAGCGAAGCATTTTCATAGCCTGAGTCACCCAGACGGAGCTTTACTTTGTGAACACAAAACAGGCAAATCACGAACAGCACCCCAATCCTGGCAGGCGGGGGTGAGGATTATCGTGAAGTGCCATTAGGTGCACTCAGGAGAATTCTTAACCCCGTTGTTCTGTGATTCTGTTTTGCGCGAGGGTGATGGCGAACTTCGAACAATGGGCGAATGTTCTCCCCTCCTCACTGTTTTCTCTAACTCCCGCTTTGAAGCACAAAACCGGCTTGAAGTCTGGCAAGTCTGTGTTCATCACTGGGATTTAATTAAAATACACTGAGCCTTGCAGAAGCTTGTGGCTTAGAGTAATGGAAAAGTTTAGGGAATCAGGAACACAGACTGATCCTGGGAAGAAAGGTTAAATTTCCCCTCAAGCACTGGATTTCTCGCCTTCCATCTCCTCCCAGATGTGCCATTTACTCCTTCTTAAAAACAGCAGTCAGTTTTCTAAAAGAGGATCAATTAATTTTATTTCAAGTATGTGGTATTTGCATATACAGAAGTTTTATCCAAGTGTTCATACTATTTCATATTCCTTTGTGTTGGATTAATTCATAAACATCTATATAGATCCTAAAGTTTATTTATTTATTTTGAGAGAGACAGAGACAGCGCTAACAGGAGAGGGGCAGAGAGAGAGAGAGAGAGAGAGAGAGAGAGAGAGAGAGAGAGAGAATCCCAAGCCGGCTCCATGCTGCCAGGGCAGAGGCAGATGCGGGGCTCGAACTCTCGAAACTTTAAGATCATGACCCGAGCCGAAACCAAGGGTCGGACACTTAAGTGACTGACCCCCGCAGGCGTCCCTATAAGCATATATTTATCGAGCACCTACTATGTGTAGAGCAAATGTGGGGTGCGAGGGACGGCATGGTAAGAACTAGGCTGGCTTGGCTCCTTTCCTCACGGATCTTCTGAAGTCTTTGTGGTGCCTTTTGGTCTCTCCATCATGTTATATGAGCTTGACTTTCACAAAGTGTCAAATACTTAAGAAAAAATAAATGGTTTTGGGGGGTATCTGGGTGGCTCAGTCGGTCACGTGTCCGAGTCTTGATTTTGGCTCAGGTTATAATCTCACGTTTCGCGAGATCAAGCCCCGCATCAGGCTCTGAGCTACCACCGAGGAGCCTGTTGGGGATTCTGCCAGTTTTGAATGCCGCACTCGTCACCAGCATATAATTACATATAATTGAATATATCTCTCTAATGGTGATGATATAGCAGTATTCTTCAAAGCATGATACACACATTACTCCCACACATCATACATCATTTCAATAGCTCCGTAAATCAGTTGGTGGAGATTCCCACCGTGTTGCTTTAGTTGTTGGCTGAGAGAAGGCACTTTGGGACAGTGGCCTGACACACAGTTTTGGATCTAAGTCAACTGCATGTGTTTGTAAAAATTCCCATTTTTTTAAGCCTCCCTGCAGGTCCAACAGAATGAGAATCTCGGGAGTTGGGATCAGACATATGCATTTTCAGCAAGGACTCCCCCAGTCATTTTTGTTCAGAGTAAAATTTAAGAGTATTATTTTCGAGCTTTTCTCATTAAAACCAGTGCAAAAGCAATCAGTTAATTGGTCAAACCAAACAAACCCAATCCAGTGTTTGGGGTGGGGAGCTGATATCAGACAGGTCTATGATAAGTTTCCATCCCCCGCCCAAAGCAATAAATCATGATGTGATATTGCTTATGTTCAGCTTGTTGGGCCAAGGACCTTTGTCACGTCTTCTGATTTCTCACTTTCTTCATTTGCAGAGTGAGGGCTTAGACCTAATGATCTTTAGGCACCTTTTTTGTTAACATGAGTACACTAAGCAGGTACATGCAGTGGTGGCCAAAACTTTTATCCCTTCCTGTCCACGTGACCTTCCTACATTCTACGTGAACATTGGCCTCCAGGAGATTAAGGCAGAGAGGAAGAAGATAGATAATTAGCACAACAGAAACATGTCTTAGGGAAATTATGCCTTCAGACTTAATTCTAATTATTTCCTCTCGTCTTTTTCTTTCTATGGAATAATGTTCTTTGTTCTGTTAGTGACTGAGTTCATTGTTTTAAGTGATTCGTTCTTGTATTAATTCATTTACTGAACACTTAGGAGGGTCTGGTATGTTCTAGGACAGGGCCACATGTTAAGGATGTGAAAGTGCACAAACATTTTGACTTCATATGACCTTCCCCCTACTAAAATTGGTACAGTTTAGCCAAAGTAGTCCATTTTCAATTCTAGGCTCTTCTTCCTGAAAGAATGATGTAGAAAATATTTTTAAAAACGTTAAGACGAAAAAAAAAAAAAGACTAGTTTCTTAAATTGCAAACCTAAATTTTTGAAAGACAAATCCTCCCCAGTCACATATCACTGTCATCCACATGAGTGAGCGGACAAAACCCACAGCTGTATCATATGTTTTAGCCCTTCCCAGCACTCATATAATCACATTCCCTGGGAACAAAGTAAGGCAGGCAGAATTTTTAAAGTTTTTGACTTTCTTGCCACAGAGATGCTTATGTTTATTTTATAACACCTACTATATTCCAGATAGTAAGTCTATATGGATTCATTTCCTGCTTTTCTAAATAACTTTTAGAGGCTGACAGTACACCCAAAGGGGACCTCTAACTCATGACCCCGAGATCAAGAGTCCCATGCTCCACTGACTGAGCCAGCAGGTGCCCTGAAAGTTTGTACCTTTTAATCCCCTTCACCTATTTTGACTATAAGACCTCCTTTAAAAATCATATTTTGCGGTAGAGTGGCACCTGGGTGGCTCAGTTGATTGGGTGACCGATTTCAACTCAGGTCATGATTTCGCTGCTCTTAGGTTCGAGCCCTGCGTCGGGCTCTGTGCTGGAGCCTGGAGCCTGGAGCCTGCTTTGGATTCTGTCTCCGTCTCTCTGCCCCTCCCCCCCCCCACACACACTCTCTCTCTCTCTCTCTCTCTCTCTCTCTCTGTCTCTCTCTCTCAAATATAAATGAACATTAAAAGAAAAAAATCATATTTCAGGGGCTTCTGAGTGGCTCAGTTGGTTAAGCGTCCGATTTTGGATGGGATCATGATCTCACAGTTCATGAGTTTGAGCCCTGCATGGGGCTCTAACTTGATAGTGCAGAGCCTGCTTGGGATTCTCTCTCTCTCTCTCTCCCTTGCTCTCTGCCCCTCCCCCACTCTCCCTCTTTTTCTCTCTCTCCAAATAAATAAAATAAACTTAAAAAAATAAAAAATCAAAAATGATATTTCAAATTAATTTCCTCCTAATTATATTGGAATGTTTTTAATGACAAAAACTCATGAAAGGGTTAGCGTGTTTCAAAATTCTTGCTCGGTTGATAGGACTTAAATGTTTTAAACTAAGGGGTTACCTGAATTTATGAGCTTCTCTGTATATCTTGGATTTAGAAGTGGGGGAAAGGATTTGGATTTATCTTCAATTTATGATCAATTTTATATTCAGCAGAGAACTCTACCATGAAGTCGTTTTACTCAACTATTGTAAATTTCACACAATTTGAACAGATTTTTTTTTAAGTTTTATTTTTATTTATTTTGAGAGAGAGAGAGTGTAAGCAGGGAAGGGACAGAGAGAGAGAGGGAGACAGAGAATCCCAAACAGTCTCCACACTGTCAGCACAGAGCCCGTCTCCGGGCTCGAACTCATGAACCGTGAGATCATGACCTGAGCGGAAGACCGATGCTTAACCGACTGAGCCACCCAGGTGCCCCTGAACAGATTTTTAATTAAGGTTTACAGGTGAGTCACCATGTAAATTATGCAAACTTTTTCTTCCCCCCACAGAAAAAAACATGTACAGACCTTGCCCTTGTTTTGTAGGAAGGGCCCATGAATGAGTGTTAGAAGGCTTGCTCCCACCCTCAGCCGGGAGACAGACATTCTGTGCCCTTCCTCTTCCTCAGTTTAAAAAGATTCCTCTGCGCTCCCACGTACATCTCCCCGTCACGGAGAGCCAGCCGCCTCTGTCATGGTTACGAAGTTAAAACAACTCAGGAAAAAATTGTTTCTACTTCCTTGTTTGTGTGTAAAGTAAGACCCAGAGTTCTGCGGTATGAGTTCAATGGTGAGCTGACCCCCACATGCAACTATGAGGTGGTGGAGGGGGGGGAGTGTCCTGTCCTGGGGCAGCTAGAAGCATTTTCCCCAGAAGCTGGCAGAAATGTGACCTAACACTCGCTTCACGAGGCAACCCGCAGTGTCTGTGGGGAAGGAACGCCCCTGCTGGAATGCGACACGCTCCCAGGCCTGGACCCACGGTGCACACAGCAGGAGGGCCTCTGCTGATGGGGCACCTCCACGCTCCTTATGACACAGCCTTCCCGTCTCGGATTTCAGCCTTCTCCCGAAATGTCTCGTGAAATGGAAATCCTGAATGCTCTTTCCTGGTGCATTCTTACTACGTGCTAAATGGCTAATTTCATATAATTGAGGAAGCTTTTTCCAAAGACTAAAACTACACTCACTGCTGGAGAAAGTGTAAAAACATGTGTCGTGTGGGAGGGGGACCGGTATTGAAGGCCTGGCTGCATCTGCTTTTTATGAACACTTCGCACTTCCCCGGATACACGCAGCACCTCCAACAGGCGGCCCCGGGAACTGTAGTTTTTAAAAGCTGGCTTGGCCAGCTTTTTACATTTTTACACTGAAAAGTCACCTCCTCCAAAAAACAAATTACATATAATACCAATTATATTTTTGGAAATTCTGATATTTAAATACTGTTTAACATTTTATATGTATATATATAATATATATTTTATGTATATATTCTATTTATACATAATATATATTTTATGTATATATTCTATTTATATAATATATATTTTATGTATATGTTCTATATTTATATATAATATATATTTTATGTATATATTCTATATTTATTATGATATATATTTTATGTATATGTTCTATATTTATATGTAATATATATATTATGTATATATTCTATATTTATATATAATATATATTTTATGTATATATTCTATTTATACATAATATATATTTTATGTATATATTCTATTTATAGATAATATATATTTTATGTATATATTATATATTTATATAATATATATTTTATGTATATATTCTATTTATGTATAATATATATTTCATGTATATATTATATATTTATATATAATATATATTTTATGTATGTAGTATATATTTA
>NW_024412429.1:12844016-12862205 GCF_014898765.1 Herpailurus yagouaroundi | reverse complement strand
TATATATTTATATATAATATATATTTTATGTATGTAGTATATATTTATATATAATATATATTTTATGTATATATTATATTTATGTATACATATTTATATACATATACATAAATATATATATTTAAATATATATAAATATATATTATATATATAACATATATAATTATATATATTATATACATATGTATGTATACACCAGTCACAGGCAGGCCAATGCACTGAACACCCACATTGGTCCCCCAGATGGTCCCCACGTTACACATGAGGAAACTGAGGAAGCCAGAGGAAATTGTAGGAATTTGTCTTAAGTCAAACAGCTAGAAAGTAATGGAAGTAACATTCCTGTCAGCTCCATTTGCTCCAAAGTGCATCATCTTTTTTTTTTTTTTTAATGTTTATTTATTTGGGGGAGAGGAAGAGGGAGAGAGAATCCCAAGCAGGCTCACGCTCAGTGAGAAGCCTGATGTGGGGCTCGATCTCACGATGAGATCATGACCTGAGCTGAAATCAAGAGTCGAACGCTTAACTGACTGAGCCACGCAGACAACCCTCCAAAGCTCGTGATCTTAATGTCTGCAGTGTTGCCTCACCTCGATGACACAAACATCTGCTTTAGTTAATGGTTGACTCTGAGGACAAGCGAGGGAAGCTTTCCCATATAGACCCCGTGTATTTATTTTGAGCAGCACTTTTATGGCCTCCCATGCCATGCTCCCGCTTTTCCTTAGGGGCACAAGCAGAGAAGCTATGCAGGCTGTTTGTTCATCCCCTTTATCTGGACTATTTTCTACTCCTGATGTCTAATTTCCTTGTCACCATCTTTCACAGCCACCGAATCAATAGCCACATTTGTCCCTCTCATTTAAATTATGTCTACATATTTGTGGGAGTACCCAGAAGATAAAACTGCATGAAATACGAAAACACGAAGACCACATTGCCTTGGAGACTGTATTGCAGGATTGAGCTCTGAAATGCAACACAGTTTTGTAGTTTCCCTTTGATCCAGGCTCTGATGGAAGGCTTTGACGTTTTACAAAGTATGCCCATGTCCTTTCGGATGGCAACTCAAACAGGCCTTCAGATAGAGATGTGTCACTTTGGGCATCGAGCTAAGACTGTGGCCGTCAGAAAGCCACCAGGCTGGCGATGGACAGGTGACTCCGATCCCCCAGGCTGGGCTTGTTCACTCTCCTCTTGTAGGATGACATGCTAAGTAGTAGGTTTGGCTGCCCCCTCTTCCTTGGCCCCCAAATGTCCTCAAGTGGGATAAGCCTAACTCACCATGGTCTGGAACTTCCTCTAAGGTGGGAGCCACGTCTTCATATTTTCAGGGGCTTGGGCTGTGCCTGGCAGGCACAGAGTACATGCTTCTTAGCTGATGAAGAAGGAATAAATACATATACACTATTTGAGCAAATAGGAGACGAATGGCTTCTGCCTCTTAATATCACACCATTTTTGTGACGATGTTCCCGTAGAAGAATGTTTCAGCCCACAAGTTGGGAGCCCGTGGGCCAGCCTTTCAAACAAAGCCTCAGTGAAAGAACTGGAAACTTAGAAGATCTCCAAGTAAAAGTGCTCTGCACGATAAGTGGAAAACATGGCTTGACTCGGAATCTTTCTCATGCCTTCCCCATTTACCCCATTTTGGGACTTTAGGAGGCCCTGAATCTGTAGCCCGTGCTCTAAAATGCGGGTCCCCAAACTAGAGCTGTGCTGGGGTGTATGCCGAAGGAAGTAAACCACAGTGCCTAAATATAAATACAAAAGGCTGAATGTAAACACTGAAGTTTTGGGCGGTAACTTGTAGCAACTTCCACAAATGCTGTATCACAGCAAACATATGACAGTGACAGTGAAGTCATTTATTTGCTTCAAAAGAAAGTTACTATTTTCTCCAGATACTAATATACCCCACAAACATTTATGAAACCAGTCTTTCTCAATTTGCTTCTATTGCAAACAGATAAGCTGGTGTCTCTATTGCAATAAAAAGCCATGAACATACCAAGGTCTGAGAGGCATTTGGAGAGCAGGCACGTCCTATTACAGCCCCACCCCCCCTGCCCCCACCACGGTCTTTTCAGGGTCTTGCACGTGGTGCCGAGAGAGCCGGTGGAGGCGTGGCCAGGAGGGGACATCCTAGAGGCACAGCTCTAGCTTTTCAATTCTATTCCACGGATGTCTACATCCAAGATCCCTCCTCTCCAAGGAGGAATTCTGAAAATGTGCACTCGGCTCAGCCCCACCAGCTGATTATAGGAAAGGCCACCACTTTGAGAATTCAGTCTTTCATCATATTGTAACATGGAGATGACATTTCCCCGCCCACCTTAGGACCCCTGACGGAGCCTCCCACAGCCACAAACGATCCTTGCATTTGCGGGTTCTCTTCCTGTGGCACTTAGAATCTGTCTGGTAAGACAGTTGTTTATATGCACCTCGTGTCACATCCTAGGCTGCTTTCACGACTGACTAGTTCTCTGTGTTCGTGTTTTCCTCAGCCCTTGCTTTGGAGGACAGGGAACTTGGATTTGAATCCTGGCTTTCCTGCTTCTACTAGCCATGAAAACCCAGACAACTTATTTCTCCCGTTTCGGCTTTAGCAAAGTAACAATTTCTACCTCCTTGTGTTGATTTGAAGATTAAATAAGGTAGCATGATGCCGGGGGCGCCTGAGCGGCTCGCTCGGTTAAGCGTCTGACTCTTCATTTCGGCTCAGGTCTTGATTTCATGGGTTCGTGGGTTTCAGCCCCGAGTCAGGCTCTGTGCTGACAGCGCGGAGCCTGCTTGGGATTCTCCCTCTCCCTCTCTCAAGAATAAATAAACTTAATGTATTTTTAATGTTTATTTTTCAGAGAGAGAGAGAGGCAGAGAGAGAGGGAGGCACAGAGTCTGAAATAGGCTCCAGGCTCTGAGCTGTCAGCACAGAGCCCAATGTGGGGCTCGAACACACAGACGGTGAGATTGTGACCCGAGCCGAGTTGGACGCTCAACCGACTGAGCCACCCAGGTGCCCGTAAATAAATAAACTTAAAAAGAAAGATAGCATGATGCCTGGCACGCTATGACAACCGATGAATACCATCTGTCATTAATAATGAGACTCGTGGGTAGAACCAAGAATTGACCCAGGATCTTTCCTCATCAGGGAGGAATTCTGCGTGTCTGCTCTCAGCCCACCGTTGCAGGAGCTCTGGAAGCCCAAGGCCCTTCTCCCGGTGCCCCTTCTGCTTCGGGACTGCGGCTTTGCCAAAACATCACCCATTCTGCCACTTCTCCACGTGTGACACACAGACAGGTTTGTATAATGAATCCTTGAGTCATGTGAGTGTGGCAGATTTGTGTATTAAAGGGATTAGACTAAGCTCAGGATGTTCCTATTCTTCCTTCCTGAACTTCGCCCCTCAGGAGGCCAGCATGGAAAAAAGTGTTATTATCCATCTGATAGCAAATACTTCTGAGCAACAGCTTTGCTCAAGAGACCATGCCAAGGCTGTGGCATTTAAAAAGGAGTGTGGTGCAGCCACTCTGGAAGACAGTGTGGAGGTTCCTCAAAAAATTAAAACTAGATCTACCCTATAACCCAGCAATAGCATTGCTAGGAATTTACCCAAGGGATACAGGAGTGCTGATGCAGAGGGGTACTTTTACCCCAACGTTTATAGCGGCACTTTCAACAATAACCAAATTATGGAAAGAGCCTAAATGTCCATCAACTGACGCACGGATAAAGAAATTGTGGTTTATATACACAATGGAATACTACGTGGCAATAAGAAAGAATGAAATATGGCCTTTTGTAGCAACGTGGATGAACTGGAGAGTGTGATGCTAAGTGAAATAAGTCATACAGAGAAAGACAGATACCATACGTTTTCACTCTTATGTGGATCCTGAGAAACTTGACGGAAGACCATGGGCGAGGGGAAGAAAAAAAAAAAAGGTTAGCGAGGGAGGGAGCCAAAACATAAGAGACTCTTAAAAACTGAGAACAAACTGAGGGTTGATGGTGGGTGGGAGGGAGGGAGGGTGGGTGATGGGTATTGAGAAGGGCACCTGTTGGGATGAGCACTGGGTGTTGTATGGAAACCAATTTGACAATAAATTTCATATAATAAATAAATAAATAAATAAATAAATAGGAGTGTAAGGCAGGGTCCTGCCTCTTAGGACCTACGGTCCCTGTCACCAAGACAGGGTACAGTGTTAAAAGGCAGCTGAGGACACCAGGGAAGTTTTCCGTGGTAACAGAGTAGCACAAAGGGAAATAAGGAAGGGTCAGGGTGGCTGGAGAGGTCAGATCTGGGAGCAGTGGACCTTGGTCTCAGGGATTCAGAGGGATCCTGACAAAGAGCTTGGTGTCTTTGTGTCCTCCATGCTGGAGAGAACACTGTGACAGCAAGTTTGCTTTTCAGGGTAGAACGAGTCCTTGGTTGATTGACTCTGGCAGGAATGAAAGAAAATTCATACCAAATTAAAACGGGCAAAATCTGGAGGTAAGCTCACGAAGATGAAGTGATCTATGAATTTCACCTCAAAACCTTCCATTTGGAGGTGAGGACCACAAACAGGCCTTGCCAACAGGCAGATCTGAACAGGTCTAGTGATGAGATCCAAAAAGCAATTCCAGTCTTGATGTTTATATCCTATTTTACACAAAGACCACGTGCACTAAAAACTATAGTGTCAAGACTTTCAGCGTCTTCCAGTGTCAAGAGTCTGTGTGATAAATGTTTGTCTTACTAACATTTCTATTGAAATTACATATTATACAGAAAAAATGCACTGACTGTAACATGCAGCTTTGTGGATTTGCCCGAATGAACACCCCTGTGTAGCTCCAGTCCCGCTCGACAAATAGGACCCTTCTAGAACACCTCCCTTCCCTCCACAGTCCCCAGAGGTAACCACTGTCCTGCCACCTACACCACAGATTAGTTTCACCTGTTTTTAACTTTCTAGAACTGGAACTACCTGGTACGAATTAATGTATGTCTGGCTTTTTTTCTCTCAACATTATGTTGTAAGTTTCATACAAAAGTTGATTCATTTACCATGCTATATAGTATTCCATAATAGGAATATATCACACTTGATCCATTCTACTGTTGAGGGACATGTGGGTTGTGTGTTTTTTGGACTATTACATGCAAGTAATGATGCTAGAAACATTCTTATCCCTACACTGAGTACAGTTAAGTGCATTTCTGTCGATGTATGCCAGGGGGCAGAATTATGGGGTCAGAGATTCTACATCTGCTTCATTTTTGTAGCCATTTTCTTAAAAGCTTTTCCAAGGTGATTGTATGAATTTATACTCCCACCAGCAGTGTATGAGACTTATACACACCTTTGCCGACACTTGAGATTATCGCCTTTTTTCGTTTTAGCCATTTGGATGGTATGTTGTGGGGTTTCTTTGTTGTCTCAGTTTTTAGTTTCCTGATGACTGAAGGATAGCATCTTTTTGCATGTTTATGAGCTATTTGGGTATCTCCTTTTGTGTAGTAACTGTTCCAATCTTTTGCCCATTTTTTAATTGCAATGGCTGATTTATTTTTTTATTAATTGATTTGTCTGAGTTCTATATGTCTTCTGGATGCCAGACTTTTATGGGTCCCAATTCTTGCAGATACCTTCCGTCTGGCTGCCTTGGCAGCTTAGCAATTGGCAAATGCCTACAGGAGCAAGGGAAGCCTAAAATTGAGCTCCTGTCTCCAAAATTCCGTTTTTTCAGAGATTTTGGTCCTAGACCTCAGTGACTGGGAAGTTCTTTAATGGCTCCAAACATGACTGTGTGTGCTTAATAGTTTATCTGGATTTACTGCTAGTTTTTCACTTCAGAAGGGTTGGTCTAGTAGAATCTCTTCTTCCATCTCTAGAAGCATAAAGTTAAGAACCAGGTTGTTCATTTGGGGCACTTCAAAGGAAAACTGTAGAACAGAGGAGCATGTGTGATATCCTAAGGGCAGTGCCCCCACCCCCACCCCCACCACCTATTACTCTGAGACTGGGGAAAAACACTTGTGCTGGGCTCGGGCACAGGGTAGGGGGAGTTGGGGTACAGAGAGGGTCAGAGAGTTTAGCTGGTGGCTGTGCTGGGTTGTGCCCTTGTCCCTGGGGACGGGGATAAAATAACCTAGAGAAGGTTTGGAGATCCCAGAGCAGTGTCGCTGGGGTCAGCAGTGTCAGGGGGGTGCCTTGGTGGCTCAGTTGGTTAAGTGCCTGACTTCAGCTCAGGTCACGATGTCACGGTTCGTGGGTTCGAGCCCCACGTCGGGCTCTGTGCTGATGGCTCGGAGCCTGGAGCCTGCTTCAGGTTCTGTGTCTCCCTCTCTCTCCACCGCTCTCCAGTTTGTGCTCCATGTCTCTGGCTCCCAAAAATAAATAAAACGTTAAAAAAACTGAAAAAAGAAGAAGAAAAGAGAGACCCAGAGGGAGAACACCATGGGAAGGGAGAGGCAGAGATCACAGCGAGGTGTCTGCCACCCAAGGAACACGGTTGGAGGCAGCGACCAGAAGGGCAGAGGAAGGCATGGGACAGGTTCTCCCCTACAGCGTCCCCAGGGATGGTGCCTCTGCTGACACCTTGATTTCAGACTTCCCGTCTCCAGAACTGGAAGAGAACACCCTTCTGTTGTCTAAAGCCACCCAGTTTGTGGTCGCTTGTTACAGCAGCCTGACAAACTCACGCAACTACTGACTGGAAATGGGTGGGCTGGTGAACCGACCTGAGTTCAATAGTGGGAAAGGAAAGACCATTGGGTTTCTGTATTGGTGCTCACATTTTATATTAAACTCAGGATTTGAGCCTCTATTTTCCTTACAAGGGTGATCCAGGCGGCCCTGTGTCCACAGTGTTCAGATCTGCCTCTCCCCGCATAGGAGTTCCCGAGTTTCTATCTACCCTGTTATCAACTGCCTTAACTGTATCAATATGGCAAGGGTCCGGGGCTTTGCTTTTCTGGCTCTTGTTTCGCTAAGCTGGTTGGTCTAAACCGGCTTGAGTCAGAACTGGCACCGACTGAGGAAATAGGTACAGTTTACAACCATGTGTACTTTGCAGCAAGGAAGAACTCAGGCCAAGGTCCCACCAGGAAGGGAAGTATCTAAATGACTCAGTGCAGTTGTGATATTTTCTCATATAAATGTGGACTCTCAGGGAAGATCTGTCGGAGCGACGGAAGGGCTCGGGAGAGTCCTCCTCAATTAAGTTGTCCTTGTTGCTTATAGGAATGTCCGATATTGCATCGTGTATGATCATTCCTTGGTTTCTCTAAGGCATCGCCAGTGTTTCAATTAAAGCACAGATGTCCCTTGAGAAAGTTCATAGCTTAAGCCCTTAGCAGCAGCCAGGGTTGTGTATGGTGTCACTTCTATCCCAGGACCTAGAGGAGATATTGGGGAAGGAACACGGAAGGCCACAGCCTAGGGTAAGGCTCGGTCATTACAATGCTCAGCCAATATTCAATAAACATCCATGTGGTAATGATGATAATTACCTTGGAAATCTGGAACCGTATTTCCAAAATGGAAAGGAGTTCGTTAATAAGATGAAGAGTCCAGCTTTCCCCCATACAACTGGTGATCAGCCCCACCTACTCTGGGTCAGCTGGTGAGTAGGTCTATGACCACGGGCAGGTTGCTTATCCTTATAGTGACCCAGGTTACTCCTCATCTGTGAAATGGGACAATAATATTGCCTATTGCAATTAGCAGTTGCAAGCTGCAAATGAAATGAATTGTTTAAAGCATTGAGCTCAGCGCTTGGCGTAGAGTGAACGCTCAATGAACGTTAGGTGTATCACCAGTCTGCGAATTTTCTCCCCCTAGAGTAGCATATAGTTGAGTTTCTTTATGCAATGCGGGTTTTGTGCTGAAGTCATCTATGTTCCACAGAGTGATGCAGGGCTGTGTTGTTAATGCGAATTCAGATATCCGTCCATCAAAGAGCAGTAAAGACCTCCTCCATTGGACACAGCCCACACTGTGCCACATAGTACTTATTTTTCATGTTTGAAAATCTGTTGAAAAGAAAGCATCAGGATAAGAGGATTCTGTCATTGCTTTTAGCTTGTATAACACTTAAGTGGTGCTTACTGTGTGCTTTACAGATATGAGCTCATTTAGTCCCCATAGGATTCCATCCGGTACATGCTATCATTATCCCCATTTACACATGAGGAAACTGAGGTTTGGAGGGATAAGTCATTTCCTAAGGTCACAGAACTAGTGTAAGAACTAAAGCCAGGATTTAAACCAGACATTCTGTCTCCAGTAGGGCCTGTTAGGTGTTACACCAAGCTGTGAGCATGAATGAACATACACACACACACACACACACACACACACACACACACACATGCATGTGCACACACACAGGTATGTCGATGATATTCACTTTCCTTGAAAATGTATGATGGTTGGTGCCTTATAGACATTTCCTAGTGTAATCACATCTGGGATGATGCAGCATGGTATGGCTAGGAAAGGAGAGGCCATGGAATTTTAATAAAGGGGAGTCTCTGCCACCCATGTGGCTTCTGGAAAGCAGGGAGGGCTAGGTGACAGGTGCCATCTCTAAAGAGCTCTATCAATATTCCTTATCTCCTCCCTCAGATAAAGGTGAACACGAGGCTGCGAGAGTTATCCGTGAGCAGCTCCCAGATGAAAGGTGAAAAGGGGAAAAGGCGATTTTTCAGAACCTCGTTCTTGTTAACGAATGGAGGAAGCTAATGTGACAGAGGGGAAGACGGAAGAGACTCCTGCCCCATGGGGGGCAAAGCACTGAGCCCCATCACTGAGCAGGGCTTTGCAAAATGTACGTGCCCAGCAGGAGAGGGACACAGCTCCGCGGAGGAAACTGCCCACTCGTGTGGGGAGCAGCCCTGAAGGGGCTATGATGTTCTGAGTCCTGGTCCAGGAACAGCAACACCCTCCCTGTATACTAACCTGGGGGGAGGAAATTCACAGGCTGGTGATAACCTAACACAAATCGAATGTTTATTCTGTGCCAAGCCCTGAGCTCTGTGCCTCAGATAAGTTATTTCATTTGCATTTTGTAACCCCCTAGTGAGATGGGTCACATTGTCGTCCCATTTCACAGATGAGGATGTGCTCCCACCCTCGGGTCCACTCTCCAGTTAGGGAATGAATAGTCATAATGCGGCAGAAGTACAGAGTTGGTCCCCCCAGACAGACCCTGGGAGGTGTTGACAGACCAGGCCACTTCGCCGGTCCCGAAGCGTCAGAGGGTGGCCAGGAACTTAGGGTGCGCATCTGGGCAGGACTGGTAGGAACGGTGGAGACCAGGAGAGGTAACAAGAAGGCTGGAGACCCAGTAGCTGTGGGAGTGGAGGTCAGGAGAGGTGCAGGGCGGCTCCCAGCAGCGTGGGAAACAGGGGTGCTCTGACCGAAGCACAAGGCGGGGAGGAAAACCAGGGGAGGGGGGGACGGGCAAGGTGGGTGGGCACGGGCCGGCCCTCGGTGGGGTGGGAGTTAGGTGGCAAGGACTCGTTCTCTTGGACTTCGTTTTCTGTCTTCCTCCACGAGTCAGCCCTCGCACTGCTGAAGCTGTGTTGGGCTGGAAGGAGATGGGAGCAAAATGTACCTTTTCCGGGGGGAAGAGACGGGGATGGTGGTCCCGGGGGCCGTGGACCGCTCGGGTGGCCCTCGGACACACCGCCTGCTCGCTCGTTTACTCTTGGCGGAGCTGGTAGCGTTTGGGCTAATGGTCCCCCCTCTGTGGTCATCACCCCGCTGCTCAGCTCGCCGCCGGGATGGTGCCGGTGACACAGCAGAGGCCGTGTCTCCGGACGGCTCATTTCTAGTACCGCATCCCTGGGACAAGAAGCTGGATTTCTCAGCCACTTCCTCCTCCAGTGGGTAAACCCGGGATGCCCTCGGGTTTCTGCGTGAGCGGGCAGCAACCGGAGCCCTGCCGGCTCTTAACAGTCCCCGAGGTGGGTGCATTTCTCCGTCACAGGTCAGGTCGAGTTAGGCCTCCGGGCACACGACTAATATCCTCTTGTTGTCGAAAACGGTGCTTTTCCAAAGACATTTTCTGAAACCTGGGACCCGTCGGGTCCGCCTAGTCAAAAGGAACCGGAAGGGCTTTATAGATTCGCTTGTGGCCTTGCTGGCAAGGGTACGTGTCCGCAGATGATGGAGAAAGCCAGGCGGTGAGGTGAGAGGAAAAAAAGCAGAGCAGCCTCCCGGGCTGGGCTCTTGCTTCATCTCCGGTTCTCAGGGCTGCTTGTTTAAAACAGGCTGCCTGTTTTTATTAGGGAATTACACAAGGGAAAGCGTGTTTGCCGAGGCTCTCATTCCCATGACATGAAGTCATAAAAATATGCAAACGTAGCTCCCCATACCTTCTTGGGAGAAGGGGGATAGAAGGTGGGGGGAAGGAAGGAAGGAAACTATTCCAGAGGCTTCAAGAATAGACAGCAGCTATGTTTTCTTTCTCTCTTTCCTTTTTGGAAAGAAATGGTAAACTATCACCATTTAAAAAATTCGATCCAATAGCGGAGAAGAATTGAGGGCAGAAAGATTTCACCCATCTCATGCCTTTGGGGACCACAGATGTTGATGGTAATTGTATAATAATCTAGAAGAGAAAATTTTAATGTCAAAATGATTGTTTATTTTTTAGTGGAAACCTGTTGTTCATAGTGTAAGGATACAAATCTAATCTCTTACGGAAAGGTTATAAATAGTCTTACAGAAACCTGTATCTGGTTTAAAAGCCTGAAGCTGGGATTTTAAAGCTTGTGGCTTTATTTAAAGTTTATAGTTAGAAAGTTCGGGTTAAAAAAAGAAAGAGTAGCTACAAGGTCAAGGTATTATTGCTTTAACTTAAGACAATAAAGATTCATTCATTCTGTATCTGTTAATGCAACAAGTATTTACATTACATGTTAGACACAAAGTTTAAAAAGCAGATTTTTTTTTTCTGCATGACACTATTTATCTATTCTCTCACTAAAGTTTGCAAATTCTTTTTTTAAAAATGCAATAGGATAAGGCCGTTAGAGAATCAGGTAAGTCTATATGTATTGACATGCAAATATTCCTCATATGCATAAATAGATGTTATAAATGACATATTTGATGAATGTTTACTATAATAGTTATCGGATACCCTGAGACTTTTTCTTTCTTTTGAGACATATTGGACTAAAAAAAAATTGACAAGCATATAAATCTCATTTCAAGGTCAGGTTTTAGCTCACTTAGTACCCCAGTTTTGAAACACTGAACCAAAGTTGTGTATCATCACCAAATTATAACTTTTGGAGGAGGTACAAAATAGTTCATGTGTGCCTGTTCAACTACACACCAGTATACCTAAACAGATCTCATAGCTCTTCTTACTAGGAGAAAGCTGCTACGCTAATATCCTGGCCAAGACCATTCTCTAGGTAGTTTAATTTTAAAAAATCACTTCCCTTCTAAAGATCCTGTGCGTATATCAGAAGACTCCACATCAACCCTCAACTTCAAATGTGGAGTAAGTTGTTGTCAGCAAGCAGAAGTATATCTGTTTTTCCTTTCTTCTGGTCCACTTAGAACTGCGGCATCCAAACCCCAAACGCCGATGCTTTCGATAAATAGCCGCCACAGCACGTACATAACAGAAGGTTAGGAAGACTGTGCTGTTGAAGAGAGAGTGGAAATGTCTGAACATAATGAACGGGGTTGGGAGGAAGTAAAAGGAATTCAGGGAGAGTCCACCCAGAGAGGCTGTGATGAAGTCCAAGAGCAAGTTTAATGGGATGAGGGAATTGAGAAAGTGGAACTTAGGGCCATAAAGGGAAACCTGAGAGGAAAGGCGTGCTCATATTTTGTAAGTTTTGCATTTCACGGAAATTTATTGGGCTTAGCAAACACATTTCCTATGCTGAAGGCTCCAGTGAAAATAAATGCTGGCTGTATAACCACCTTGTGGCAAGAATTGACCCGACATCTTTAAGGTATATAGCATTATAATAGGTACTATATTCAAGCAGTGGAGCTGAAAGTCTGAAGTTTTGATTCAGAAAATAATTAACTTAAAGAGGCAGCACAGCAAACAGCCCGTGGAGACAGAGCTTAGAAACAGTGGTTTGAAAAACACCTTAGGTAAAAGAGAGGGAGATTTGTTTACTGATCTCAGAGCATGTGCTACAGGGGCAGGGATCGTTGAGAGTCTTCTCCGGGAACAGAAGACCTTGCTGGCACCACAAGCCCTGCCACTGCACTCTCCTGCAGACCTGCCCCCTCCAATACACGCTTGGCTGGAGCCCATCCAAGGTAGCACCACAAGCCTGGCATCGTGCGGGCAGCCCTGACCAGGGCCAGCACCACTCCACAGTGACTCCTTCCCCAGGAAGAGGAAAAGATAACCACATACATCAGTCCCACCGGGGCCCGAGCAGTGGGTTGGGAGTAGACATCTGGTCTGATTGCAGGCCCCACCCACCAACAAAAGCTCCTTGGGGCAGCACGTAGAAAGTGCCCTGCAGTTCGGTGCTACTGCATCTCTGGCAAACGTCTGGTCTGACTCAACTCAAACCCAAGACAGCTCCAGCCTGGGCCACTGACAACTGCAGGGACAAAATCCTGCCCACAGCAGGCAAAGAGAGCCATTGCAGATGACTTACTAAGGGCAAAACAGCTTAGGCATAAAAGCAGGGCACACACACCACATATAGGAGATATTCTGGAAGCACCAGGTTTGGGTGAACAGGGACATGGCACCATAGGGCATTACAGGACTGTTTTCTCACAAGGTCACTACTTTTAAGAGCAGGAGACATAGCTGACTTTCCTAATATGTAGAGATAAACACAGACAGTTAGACAAAATGAGGAGACAGAGGAATATGTCCCAAATGAAAGAGCAGGACAAAATAACAGCAAGAGACCTAAATGAAATGGAGATAAGTAATATGCCTGATAGAGAATTTCAAGTAATGGTCATAAAGAAACTCTCTGGGCTTGAGAAAAGAGTGGGGAACCTCAGTGAGACCCTCAACAAAGAGTTGGAAAACATAAAAAAGAACCAATCAGAGGGGTACCTGGGTGGTTCAGTTGTTTAGGTGTCCAACTCTTGATCTCAGCTTGGGTCTTGATATCAGAGTCATGAGTTTGAGCCCTGAGTTGGGCTCCATGCTGCGTGTGGAGACTTTTTTTTTTTTTTTTTAAGAACCAATTAGAAAATGAAGAACTCAGTAACTGAAATTAAAAATACACTGGATGGAATAAATAGCAGGCTAGAGGAAGTAGACGAATGGATTAGTGACCCAGAGGGCAGAGTAAGGGAAATTAATCAAACTGAACAGTAGAGAGAAACATAACAATAAACAATGGAAATAGACTTAGGGAACTCAGTGGCACCATCAAGTGTAATAACATTTGCATTATAGAAATCATGGGAAGAGAAGAGAGAGAAAGGGGGGGCAGAAAATTTATTTGAAGAAAAAAGAGCTGAAAACTTCCTGAATATGGGGGAGGAAACAGAAATCCAGATGTAGGAGGCACAGAGCCCCAACAAAATCAACCCAAGGAGGTCCACACCAAGACACAGAGTACTTAAAATGGCAAAAAGTAGTGATAAGGAGAGAATTTTCAAAGCAGCAAGAGAAAAGAAAATAGTAACATGCAAGGGAAACCCCACAAGGCTTTTAGTTGATTTTTCAGCAGAAACTTTGCAGGCCAGAAGGGAGTGGCATGATATATTCAAAGTGCTGTAATCTGCAGCCAAGAATACTGTATCCAGTGAGGCTATCATTCAGAATAGAAGGAGAGATAAAGGGTTTTCCAGACAAACAAAGTTAAAGGAATTTTACCCAGTCCTTACAAGAAAGGTTACAGAGGACTCCTTGAGTAGAAAGGAAAGACCATAAGTAGGAATAAGAAAAGTAGGAAGCACAGAAGCAGTAAAAATAAGCATACCTATAAAAATCAATTAAGGGATTAATGAAATAAAAGGATATAAATTATGACACCATATACCTAAGATGTAGTGGGGAGAGGAGTGAAGAATGGGTTCAAATTTTTTTAATTTTTTTTTTTAACGTTTTATTTATTTTTGAGACAGAGAGAGACAGAGCATGAATGGGGCAGGAGCAGAGAGAAAGGGAGACACAGAATCGGAAGCAGGCTCCAGGCTCTGAGCCATCAGCCCAGAGCCCGACGCGGGGCTCGAACCCACGGACCGCGAGATCACGACCTGAGCTGAAGTCGGACGCTTAACCGACTGAGCCACCCAGGCGCCCTTAGAATGGGTTCAAATTTAAGTGGCTATCAACTACTATATGCATATGATGTTATATACGAAGCTAATGGTAGCCACTAATCAAAAACCCGTAATAGATGTGCCAAAAATAAAGAGAAAGTAATCCAACTATATCACTAAAGGAAGCCAGTGAACCATGAGAGAAGACAGCAAGAGAAAAACAGAGAGGAACTGCAAAAACAACCGTAAAACAGGTGACAAAATGGCAACAGGTACATACTTGTCAATAATTACTTGTAATTAAATGTAAACTTGTAAACGGACTAAATGCTTCAATCAAAAGACATAGAGTGACAGAGTGGATTTAAGAAAAAAAAAGGAAGCAAGGCTCATCTATCTGCTGCCTACAAGAGGCTCGTTTTAGACCTAACGACACCTGCAAAGTGAAAGCAAAGGATGGAAGAGCACTTATCATGCAAAGGGAAGTGAAAAGAAAGCAGGGGTAGCATCTTATACCAGACAAAATAGACTTTAAAACAGACTATAACAAGTGGCAAGGAAGGACACTGTATAGTCATAAAGGGAACAAGCCAATAAGAAGATATAACAATTATAACTATGGGATGGGAGCACCCAGATCCATAAAGCAGCTAACAACAAACATAAAGGAACTAACAGATAGTAATATAATACTAGTAGGGGACATTGACACCCCTCTTACATCCATGGACAGATCATCCAAACAGAAAATCAACGAACCAGTAGCTTTGAATGACACATTGGACCAGATGGATATAACAGATATGTTCAGAACATTCCATGCTGAAAGAGAAGAATACATATTCTTTTCAAGAGCACATGGAAAATTCTCCAGAATGTACCACATATTAGGCCACAAAACATGTCCCAGCAAATTAAAAAAAAAAAAAATTGAAGTCGTACCGTGCATCTTTGCTGACCACTATGAAACTAGAAAGCAAACACAAGAAAATATTTGAAAAGAACACAAATACATGGAGGTTAAATCACATACTAGTAAACAGTGAATGTGTCAGCCAAGAAATGAAAGAGGAAATTAAAAATACATGGAGACAAATGAAAATGAAGACACAGTGGTCCAAAAGTCTTTGGGGTGAAGCAAAAGCTATCCTAAGAGGGAATTTCATAACAATATAGGTCTACCTCAAGAAGCAAGAAAAAAATCTCAAACAACCTAACCTGACACCTAAGGAGCTGCAAAAAAGAACAAACAAAACCTAACACCAGTAGAAGGAAGGAAATAATAAAGACTAGAGCAGAAATAAATGAAATAGACACTAAAAACACAATGGAATTGATCAATGAAACCATGAGCTGATTCTCTGAAAAGATCAACAGAATTGATAAACTTAAAATTTTTTTTTAAATTATTTTTGAGAGAGAGAGAGAGAGACAGAGAGCAAGCAGGGAAGGGGCAGAGAGAGAGGGAGACACAGAATCGGCAGCAGCCTCCAGGCTCTGAGCTGTCAGCACAGACCCTGATGCGGGGCTCGAACTCACAGACCGTGAGATCATGACCTGAGCTGTAGTCGGCTGCCCAACTGACTGAGCCACCCAGGTGCCCCTAGAATTGATAAAATTTTAGCCAGACTCATCAAAGAGAGAGACAGACAGACAGAAGACTCAAACAAAATCAGAAATGAAAGAGGAAAAATAACAACCAACACCACAGAAAAACAAGAATTGTAAGAGAATATTATGAAAAACTTATATGCCAACAAATTGAACAACGTAGAAGAAATGGATAAATTCCTAGAAATATATAACGTCCCAAAACTGATTCAGGAAGAAATAGAAAATTTGAATAGACCAATTACCAGCAAAGAAATTGAATCAGTAATAATAATAATAAAAAAAAATCCCAACCAACAAAAGTCCAGGACTGGATGGCTTCCCAGGTGAATTCTACTAAACTTTTATTTATTTATTTATTTATTTATTTATTTATTTATTTATTATTGTTTTTTTAATTTTTTAACATTTATTTTAGGGAGAAAGAGAGGGAGAGAGACAGAGAGGGAGAAGGAGAGAGAGAGAGAGAGAAGCAAGAGAGCGTGTGCACAAGTAGGGGAGTGGCAGAGAGAGAGGGAGACACAGAAATCCAAAGCAGAACCTGACACGGGGCTTGAACTCATGAACCACGAGATCATGACTTAAGCCGAAGTTGGATGCTTAACTGACTAAACTACCCAGGTGCCCCTCAACCAAACTTTAAAACAAGACTTAATACCTATTCTTTCAAATCATTCCAAAAAATGGAAGAGGAAGGAGACTTCCAAATTTATTCTACGAGGCAGGTATTATCCTGATACCAAAACCAGATACATACACTATAAAAAAAGAGAACTACAGGCCAATATCTAACAATACATTTAAAGAATCATTCACCATGATCAGGTGGGATTTGTTCCTAGGTTGCTGGGGTGGTTCAATATTGGCAAATCAATCAATGTCATACATCACATCAATAAGAAAAAAATTAGAACTATATGATCATTTTAGTAGATGCAGAAAAAGCATTTGACAAAGTACAGTCTCCATTCATGATGAAAACTGTCAACAAAGTAGGTTTAGAGGGAACAAACCTCAACATAATAAAGGCCATACTTGAAAAACTCACAGCTAAAATCATCCTCCATGGTGAAAAATTGAGAGCTTTCCCCTAAGTTCAGGAAAAGACAGGGATGTCCACCCTTACCACTTGTATTCATCGTACTACGGGAAGTCCTAGCCTCAGCTATCAGACAACACAAAGAAATAAAAGGCATCCAAATTGGTGAGGAAGAAGTTAAACTTTTACTGTTTGCAGATGATATGATACTATATATAGAAAACCCTGGGGGCGCCTGGGTGGCTCAGTTGGCTAAGCGTCCGACTTCGGCTCAGGTCACGATCTCACAGCCTGTGAGTTCGAGCCCCGCGTCAGGCTCTGGGCTGATGGCTCAGAGCCTGGAGCCTGCTTCTGATTCTGTGTCTCCCTCTCTCTCTGCCCCTCCCCCGTTCATGCTCTGTCTCTCTCTGTCTCAAAAATAAATAAAAACGTAAAAAAAAAAAATTAAAAAAAAAAAAAAGAAAACCCTAAAGACTCCACCAAAAAATTACTAGAACTGGTAAATTAATTCAGGAAGGTTGCAGTATACAAAATCAATGTACATAAATCTATCTCATTTCAATACACTAATAATGAAATGGCAGAAAGGGAAATTAAGAAAATAATCCCATTTGGAATTATACCAAAAATAATAAAATACCTAGGAATAAACTTAACCAAAGAGGAAAAAGACCTGTACTCTGAAAACTACAGAACACCAATGAAAGAAAGTGAAGATGACACAAACAAGTGGAAAGATATCCCATGCTCATGGATTAGAAGGGCAAATGTTAAAATTTTCACATTACCCGTAGCAATCTGTAGCAATTCCAACCAAAATACTAACAGCAATTTTAACAGAACTAGCACTAACAATCCTAAAATTTGTATGGGGCCACAAAAGACCCTAAATAGCCAAAACAGCCTTAAAAAGAAGAACAAAACTAAAAATATCACAATCCCAGATTTCAAGACATAATACAAAACTGTACTAATCAAAATAGTATGGTACTGGCACAAAAATAGACACGTAGATCAATGGAACAGCATAGAAAGCCCAGGAATAAACCTATGAATATATGGTCAGTTTATCTTTGACAAAGCAGGAAAGAATGTACAGTGGGAAAAAGAGTTTTTTCAACAAATGGTTTTGGGAAAACTGGACAGCTATATGCAAAAGAAGGAGACTGGACCACTTTCTTATACCATACCAAAAAAAAAAAAAAAAATTCAAAATGGATTAAGGACATAAAGGTGAGACCTGAAACCATAAAAATCCTGGAAGGGAGCAAAGACAGTAATGTCTTTGGCATTGGCTATAGCAACTTTTTCTA
>NW_024412429.1:12758703-12834016 GCF_014898765.1 Herpailurus yagouaroundi | reverse complement strand
GCCGACACGTTGTGTCCCAAATGGATCATATTTACCAAAACCAGTTAAGGAAGAAAAGAGCCCTTTCTTGCCACAGTTGGCTGCCGGCAGCCGCCGTAAAGGTATGGAGTAAGATTGCACGGGGTGGTTTATCTGGAAGGAACGGCGAAACTTAATAGCGATGGGTTTCCATGCCCCTTCTTCCTAAAATCGCAAAATGGGTAACTTTATTTAGTTGGGGGGAGGGGGGAGAGGAGACTGCTTGGTCCGGGAGACAGTTCCATTCAGGAGGGTGTTCTTCTGCGTTGTCCCTGTGGTGGCCCTCTAAGAGGCTGCCTGGTGACCCTTGAAATCTTCCAGGCGGCCTCGGGTCGTGGTAAGACGTTTATTTCTACGTGGTGAAGGGCTGGGGGTTCTCTTCTGTGTCACTCACTCGTTCTACCTCCTGTTTCTCGAGTGCTGCTGACATAATTGTTTTAATGGACAGTACCTGGCCACCTTCAGGTCCTTCTCCAGTGGCTTCAGCTGCGGTGTCTCTAGAAGTTTACAAGTCTTACAGGGTTCTTACAGGTGCAGAGCATATGCCGTAGATATTTCAGACCTAGGCTCTGAATGAAAAGTGTCGATCACTGGGCTTACGCTTTGAGCGTAACTGTTAGAATTTGTACACTTAAAGATGTTTGCTGACCTTAAGCTTTTTTTGTGCTGAAAAGGAAATATGAAACAAAACGGGTGCCGTTCTAAAAGCAGATTTCTATCGGATTTGGCTAATAGGGTAAGACTTGTCGCTTTGGGGTATCAGAGATTTTTGTGTTTGGTAAATGTGAAAAATACGGCAAGGTACGGTTGGAGAAGAGTTTATTTTTAGTGGCAAAACAGGCCCATAAGCGATCTCAGAATCAGGTCTTCACACCTTAACCTGTCATACCAAATAAGGTGTTTCATAATCTGGCTCCTGCCTGCCTTTTCAGTCTTGTCTGGGAGCTGTTCCCTGCGTCTCCCCTCCCTCGCCTCCTTACACACATGCACTACACACTGCCAGACACATCACACTAATTCCAAGTTGTCATTTCTAGACCTCTATCTGGAATGCATGAGCATTCCGCTTACACTCTTATTCCGATTTCCATCTGCTGTTTACGCACACATCCTTCACGTGTCAGTCAAATAGCTTCTCCAGGAGCCTTTTCTTCCCCATTATCTCTAGGCATTTAAGCTCTTCCTCTTGTTGTAGGCAGTGCCTCTACTGGAACATGACTTTTGTTTTCAAACACATCTAGCGATGCTACCTTGTACAGCTGTGCAAGTTGTTCACTGCGCAAGGCTGTCCTGTCCAGCGGGCAGTTAGAGGCTGAAATTTTGCACTCCACTTCCCAAACCCCTGGTGCACCACTCATCTCCACTGGAATGGGGCACCCTTTGTAATTCACCCGAAACACAGTGTGGGCTAGTGATGACCCTTCAGCCTGTCCCCACTACTGTATTCAGCACCCATCACAGACACTGACAGAGCAGGAGCTCAATTAAGGTTCCTTGCATGAGTGAGAAAAGAAAGGGTCGCTTCTATAGAAGTCTAGAAAGTTGTGAAGCAGGAAAGTGTTTGGGGAAATTTCTCATGTAAGTCAGCGTATAGGAATGTGCTTCAGTTTGCTGTATCTTATGTCTGGCTGGGTGGGCATATAGGTGGGCATCAGAGATGTGTGCCAACATGTAGTGGGCCTCCTTAGCTACTTTTCAAGGCACTAAGGTTTATACGTCTAATCATTTGCTGAGAGAAGGGTGCAAAAATCTTGAGAGTAAGGCCAAAAGAGCTTTGCTTACATAAACGTGTGATGATAAATTGAACGGAAGTGCCATCTCACACAGGAACTGAAGACATTCTAAAAATCACAAAAGTTTATAAAATTGCGGTATAAAATCTCACTTTGGCAGCGTCAGAAGAACTTGCCGGTGTGTGGAATCCTGGAATCTCTAGGATTCATAGCACAAAATGACTTGAAAGTTAACGTTTAGGACCAATTTTCCCATTTTTGTGGGTCAGGAAACCTAGGACCAGGGACTTGTCTAAGGTCTCGCGGCTTATGGAGGAGCATAGCCGGGATGAGCTCTCAGATTTTCTGGCTTTTAGTTCACTGCTCTTCATTCAGGTACCTATCCGGGTGCCCGCATTCTGGATCTTCCACCACTGGCTTCCGTGGGAAAACTTGCATAGTATAATTCTAATTTCTCAGGGAAGGGGAAGTTCTCAGCACCACAGCGCCTGGGGTCACGTGGGCATGTGGTAAATAATTGCTGAATGAAGGAGGGCGTGAACGAGCCAGCTGACCGTTTGCTTAAAGCAATTGTTTGACGTAGCACAAACCAGAGTCCTTGGAGTCCATAGTAGTGGAATTTGGCCTATGTGTTTGTGTTTCAGAGGTGCAGTAAAATAACACCTTTTGCTGGATAAACTTCATCGAAGAGATGGGTAGGAATTGCTTTCTGTAAATATAAACCACCAGAACTCCTGACGAAAAGGCATCCCAGAACACTCAGGATTTGGAATCGGTAGGGCTTTCCACAAACGAGCCTTGATTGTGCAGGCCTTAAACGTCACTGGCCTCAGCTTCTTCATGTAACCTCGTCGGTCTCGGAGTCATCAGAGGGGTCCAGTGAGCTCCCGTGTGGGATAGTACTTTGCACACCTTGGAAAAGTGAGTAGCACCCAGATGAAAGTCAGAATCTATGGCACGAAGTGCCTCTCAGACCCTGTGCTAGGCTCCAGGGAACGGTCCCATTTATTCCTCTGAAAAGAGCGTGGAGGTTTTTGGTGGAATGCAGAAGAAACTGAAGCCTCAACAACTGTCCCTCAGCCCTGAACAGGCATTTAGTGAGCCCCTAAGTTGTACTAAGTGCCTTAAGTCTCTGAAGTAAGAGAACTTCAAGTAGAGAAGAAAGGCAAGTGACATTGTGACATAAGAGCAAATCACTTTTTGAGGGGTGCCCGGGTGGCTCAGTCAGTTAAGCGTCAGACTTTGGCTCAGGTCAGGATCTCACAGTTCGTGAGTCCAAGCCCCGTGTCGGGCTCTGTGCTGACAGCTCGGAGCTTGGAGCCTGCTTCGGATTCTGTGTCTCTCTCTCTCTTTCTCTCTCTCTGTCTGTCCCTCCCCGCTCACACTCTGTCTCCTCTCTCTCTCTCAAAAAATAAATAAACATTAATAAAACTAAAAAAAAAAAAAAAAGCGCAAATCACTTTTTGGGCAGAGGAGATTTGCATTTTAGACCGAGCCCCTCTTAGGCTTGTGGTGAGTGGATTTAGCAAGGCCAGGCTGGTGGAAAGAGAGCGGTTGTGATAGAGCAGTTGATGCAAAGGCACTGGCTTGGAGGGCTGGGGACCCTGGAGGAGAAGGTTTCCTGAAACGGGCGGTGGAATGGGCCTGGGAGGGAGGGAGGATTGTGTCCAGTTAAGGATGTTCAGGATCTCAGCAACAGGGAGCAAGGTCGGAGACCTGTGGGGGCCCCTCACCCAAGTTCACATAGTAACGAAGTCCCACAGCTGAGATCTGACCCAGGTGTGCCTGCTTCCGTGTTCCTCTTTCATCCTGCCAGCTGTTGGCATGTCTGTAGCTGTAAGTGAATCGAGGATTTTCATGACAACCGAGCTCATTTGGAAGCTTTTATTTTTATGACCGAGCTCACAATTTTAAGAACGAACAAGAAGTTCCCACATGTGAAGCCCTCCACAGATTAGGGCCAGTAGATGCAGGCTGGTGCCCTGAGAAGGTTCCCCGCCAGGGGCGTGTATGGAGCCTTTCCCGACTTGGATTCCGGTCCGCCCTGGGATCCAGCCCGATCCTCTCCAGGCATTCCATCCAGCTGGAAGTGGGTCTGCTTTGTTTCCATTTATGAGGTTTCTAGATTGAGTAACAGAATCTGGACCTCAGCTTTCCTTGTGTTTTTCATGGTGTTGGGTTACAAGGTTTCTTTTTAAATTCTTGCTTAGATTTCTGATGGGGTCTCTTGGACACAGTTCTTCAGCAGTTGCCATTACTGATTCCTCTGCATTGCAGACAGGATGCAAAACTGAAATTTTGAAGGTTCTCCTGTCATTAGGAGTTTGGGAAATGGCATAGTAACTAAGCTGGCAAATTTTCCCTAAAACTGGTAAAAGGTAAGGATTCTCATTGCCTTTGAAGCATACCGATGGGTTTTAATACAATATTATTTTAAAACTCAAAGTGGTTTAAAATTTTTTTTAATTTCTGGTGTAGCGAACACACAGTGTTGTTAGTTTCAGGGTGTACATTATAAGGTTCAACAGTTCTGTGCATTACTCAGTGCTCATCATGGTAAGTGTCCTCTTAATCCCCTTCCCCTATTTCTCCCGCCCTCCCATCCACCTCTCCTCTTGAAACCATCCGTTTCACGGTGTTTTTCCTTATTTATTTTTGTCTAGTAAAGAGGTTCCTATGCCTCAGGATTTTCATCTCTAAAAGGAGGGCGACCGCAGTGCCTTCCTTATGGAAGATCGTTTTGAGAATTGAGAAATTAATTTACATAATGTGCTCAGAACCTTGCCTGCCACAGTACAGGAGTTCCAGAAGTGTTCATTCCTCCCTCCTTGGATGGGTGATGTGGTGGTCTCAAATTCTGTGAAATAAGGATGTTCAGCAGGCTGGAGCCGTGGGGTGGTGTGGCAAAGTACAGGGCCCACTCCTTCGGTTTTCCATCTCCTTTGCGCGCCGTCCCCTATGATGGTTTTTCCCGGTTTGGCAAACGCCTTGTTGCGGTCACCCCTTGAGACCCTGCGGAGCCTGCCTCCTGCGTGTCAGCCTCTCTTGGGTTTCCAGTACATGTGGTCTGTGCTGGTCATTGCATCCAAATTGTGATATGTTCACCATCGTGTAGGGAGCTCTTTGCTTATTTTCTTTCTGTACCCCTTCCAGGTTCAGCATGGTATTTCGTGGACACTCTTAAATGCTGGTTGATAGAGGGAGTGAAGTGTTCTTTGAAATTGTTTTTTGAGGGTAATATCATGATTGTAAAGTTGAGTGACCCTTGGCCAAGTATTTGGCTGTTTTAAATAGACGTTATCGTGGCTCCTGGTTGGTTAAGCATCTGACTTCCGTCACGACTCAGGTCGTGATCGCACGATTCATGGGTTCCAGTCCCGCACAGGGCTCGGGCTCTGTGCTGACAGCTTGGAGGCTGGAGCCTGCTTTGGATTCTGTGTCTCCCTTTCTCTCTCTGCCCCTCCCCTGCTGGCTCCCTCTCTCTCAAAAATAAACAAACATTGAAAATAAACACTGGATTTTACCAGTAATAAAATGCTAAAAATACATGTTTCCCCATCTTTCCTAAGTGTGGGGTAGTAGCAATGTCATCGCATGGGGTATTAATGGATCTAGATTTTGGTCTGGAATATACCTTCTACTCATTTGGCAATTCACCTACACGTAGGAGGGCGTTAGATTTCTCAGGAAGGAAATAAAAATTGCTTTCAAATGGTTCCCCATGTCTTCTGGTAGGTGAGGCATCAAATTCTCCTTGTTAATTTCCCTCTTCAGGCCTCATACTAGGGTGGTGATTCATATGATAGTACTTGTATTTACCCGTACCACTCTAGATAACCATAACACTGGTTTAAAATGGATATTTTTGTACTTTCAGAAGAGGGGATTTGTACACAGGAGCAGAAACCGAGGAAGAACACATCTGGAATACATTCAGATGAATTAAGTTATCGTTTGTGTCGGTGGCATTTGAAACGTCTGGGATTAATACTTAACTGTATGAAGACGTGAAACCTTGATGAACGTTTGCCAAATCAAAAACCGAAATGTTTTCCCATTTAACTGTTTCATTTTGAACTTTGCTTCTGGAAAAACATAATCGCTCCGAAACCGTAGTTTTCTGTAATAACTCTCCCTTCACAGCTGTCTGCAGAACTTCTTGTTGAGAAATGCCCCACGTTACATTGTGGGCAGATAACTTTGTTGTACATAAGACTTGCAATCAGAAACGCCTCTGATTGGATCCATTTGTTACATACACATCCATGGGTGGATCCGTTTGTTGCATACACATCCAACGCCTGCCAGCAGCTCGCTTCTTTTCATTTTCTCCCGCGTCGGAATTGTGTTGTTTTACCTGGAGAACACTGAACCCACCCAGGTCATCTCAAATGTCCTCTTTCTGACACTTTCCCATCTCCTTACTTTTTCTGGAAAAGTATACTCTGTCCTCTGCACTCAGAGGGTCCATCTGCTAATTGGTGGCATTACCCACATAGAGGTTGAATGTGTGTCTGTGTCCTTCCCTCTCTCAGTTGGATTCCTTATTAACTTTTTTTTTTAATGTTCATTTTTGAGAGAGAGAGAGAGAGAGAGAGAGAGAGACAGACTGCCAGCAGGGGCGGGGCAGAGACAGTGGGAGGCACCAAATCCGAAGCAGGCTCCAGGCTCTCAGCTGTCCGCACAGAGCCTGACGCGGGGCTCGAACCCATGAACTGTGAAATCATGAGCCGAGCTGAAGTTGGACACTTAACTGACAGAGACACCCAGGTGCCCCCCCTTCTTAACTATTTAAAAGCTATCATTCCATGCTTGTTGTTTGTAATGTTTTGGGACCCATATGCCTCTTTCATCAGTGCCTTTTTCTTCCTTCTAATGGGCAACAAAGAATGAACTATTTAAAGATACTTGTATGTGTTTGACGGGATTGTTCTTGGTATGTGTCCAGTCAGAGGTAATAATCCGGCAGTCAGCATACCATATTGAAAAAAGACTGGAGCTTGGGTTTTGGATAATTTAAGAGCCTCGGTTTTGGGTAGTTTTGCCAAAAATAAGTGTGTGATCTTAAGCGAAACGTGACCACCTCTCTGAGTTTCCATTTCTGAATTTGCGACTTTGGTGGCCGGGGGGAGTCACAGTGGACTAAATGACTTAGGGATCCTTTCAGCTATAAAACTCAATGCTTGTATTCAGTGTTGAGTGTAAGAAAACAGAAGGAAAAAAACGTTACGAGAATTTAAAAGTAGCCTATTTGTTCTTTGCTATTATGCTCCCCGGCGTTTGAGCATTCATTTCTGGAGGGCCAGTAGCCATCAGCCAACACTAGTAAGGAGGGCAGGGCTGGGGAGCGTGTTGAGTCCTGGTAAATCCAAAATGAATGACTAGATACAGCAGGGAAATAATTATCTGTGATCTTGGGGGCTGTGGATAACATGAATTTCAAGGCCTCTGGAACTGGGTGTGGGGGAATTCAGTATTGAACTAGAAGGGCTGGGGAAGAAACAGATAAGATCAGTGCCTCAGTGGAGTTCTAGAGTGCAGGGTGGGCTGGTGTAGGTGTGTGTAGAACAAAGTAGCCACATCGGTTCCCAGGTGGAGATGCTATGAAAATGTCCATATAAAGTGATGCCATTACCGAGTCTTCTTGATGTTTGTTTATTTTTGAGAGCGAGTGAGTGCGTGTGGAGAGGGGAGGGACAGAGAGAGAGTGAGAGAGCGAGAGAGCCTCCTAAGCAGGCTCCATGCTCAGCGCCATTTTGGGGCTCAACCTCACCACCGTGGAGACCACAACTTGAGCCGATATCAGGAGTTTAGTGCTTAACCCACTCGGCCACCCGGGCACCCCTGGCATTGCTGAGTCTTAATGGGATGGCTTGTGAAGACCAGTCAGGAGAGGATTTAGGTAACGGTCAGGTCTTGTTACCTTCTCTTACACGTGGAGAAACTGAAGCCAGAAATGGCAGTTCTCAAACTCGAATTTGCCTATCCGTTTGGGAGTTCAGGTTAACTTTAACTGCAGATTCAAGTGCAGGTTCCTGGAACTTACTTTGACCTGGTGATTCTGGAGACCCAGGGGGCACTTTACCACGCACATCAGGTGTTGCTGGTGGCTATTCGCAGTTTGAGAAACTCTACCCTTTGGGTGACTGACCATTGCCCTTGAAGGACACCCAACCTGGAGAACAGGTGGGGGTGTGCGGGGTGGGATCCTGGCACCTTTTATGTGTCCTTCCCTGCGTGGTGCTGGCCTGAAGTGGCTTGGCCAGGATTGGGAGACCTAACTATTAATTTGCCAGAGAGGGACAAGAGACTTGGAGGTTACCCACCTATAAATCCAGCAGTTTTTTCCATATTTCTGACGGACCTGTGATGTGCTGTTTGACAGGCACCATTTTTTTTTTTTCAAGAAACGTTTAAAGAAAAGATTTGTTAAACATATTAGTTATAAGCCTATTAAAAGTGAACACCAGGGGCACCTGGTGGCTTAGTTGGTTAAGCATCTGACTTGGGCTCAGGTCATGATCTCATGGTTCGTGGGTTCAAGACCCGCGCCGGGCTCTGTGCTGACAGCTCAGAGCCTGGAGCCTGCTTCAGGTTCTGTGTCTCCCTCTCTCTCTGCTCCCCACCCCTTCCCCCCTACCACACGCTCGCTCTCTCTGTGTCTCTCTCAAAAATAAACATTAAAAAAGTGAACACCAGTAGAGAAAATTTCAGCGTATTTAAGAACACCTATTTTGTAATGACTGTTAACGAAAAAGCATTTCTGTCTCTTCCATAAAGGTCATTTCCCAAGAAACCCTAACAAGCATCATTTTGCCAGTTCTATTTCAGGTTTCCACGTAACCGAGATTTTCAAATGACCTGTCTAAGCATTGGGGGATGTCACCATGTCCGACTGTAATAAGTTCCGCCTTGGCCATTAGTCTCAATGTGCGAGGAAATTGGGTCCAGAAGGATGGTTGACGTTGCTGGAGCCCGTGTATGTGTTGAGAAGAGAATGTCATTGCAGTATGGCATTTTCTGAAAAGCTGTCTGTCACAGAAACTGAATTTTGGTGGCTTGATAAATCTCATTAGTTAGAAAATTGAGTAAAACTTGAACGTGTCTACACAGTTGGCAGCCAACACTTGGAATTTTCCGCAAATCAATAAACGGGTAGTTCTGCAAATGGATGGGCTCGTACCCATTTTATCGTCAACGTGAAGTAACACCTCCTGTCATTTCCGTGTTGTCTAAAGGAAAATCTTCAAACATTTATAGAATGCGTCAGAGATTCTTGAAGAATTTCAGTACATTTATATCTCTGGGTGCAGCAGGCAGGACCAACTTTGAAAAATGATAGTGATACAGACATGAAGATTTATATTCACAGACACATATTAGGAACGTCTCAGATCACGAACCGCTGTATAACGCTTTCATAGTTTGTCACGTATCAGTAAGCCTTTTAGAACAGAATAACCTTTCGAAATCTTGTAATTCAACCCATTTCTCAGAGAGAAACTTGATGTTTGGGGAAGTTAAATGACCTGCTTTAATCCTCTATTCTCAGAAGTTAGTGCAAGCAGAGCGAGGCTTAGATCCCAGGATTCTTTCTGCTTCTCTTTGCTTACCCGTTAGCAGGACCTGCTGGGAGTACTCCATCGAAGAACCAGGAAATGTTTCAGATTTTCTGTGGGAGTGGACCCAAACCTATGACTTCTTGGAATTAGCAGAGGCAACAACAACTTCTTCATTTGTGTACCTCAGCGCTTCCTCAAAGGAATGCGCGACTTTACAGAGAGAGAATGGCCTACAGCCGGGGCTTATTGTGTTGGTTAAGGCAGATTGTATCATCTGCACGGAGATAAAGGGACTTTTTCCTAGCAGTTTGTGAGTGGGGGATGTGAGGATCCTGGATACATTATTGGAGCCGAAAGGAATCTGGGGAGGCATCTCGTTCACCCCTTTATTTTGTGTAAGGAGAAACATGGCTTTGTCTTGCCTCCATGTTTATAAATAGCCATGGCGTTTTTGTGGATGGTTTTAAAAAGCAACAACTGTATCTTAAAAGTCTATCAACGTGGGCTGATTATAAACAAGATCATGACAAAGCAGTTGTCTGTGTCATTCACAATACATATTGGTTTTGATGACCATCCTGCTCCATTAGTCTGGATATAACGGGTCTGTAAAGATGGCGGTTTGGGGGAGGGGGGCAGGGACTGGTTTTCCGTGGGAAGGCGGTGGGCCACGCTTCCAGAAGGGGACTCTCGGTTAAGAACAGTTACCTATAGCCTTGCAATGGCAGTGAATTGTAGTCCAAGGAAAGGAAGCTTACTCTCCAAATAGAAACCACCCTTAAATTGTGGTCTGGAGCCTGGCTTTCAAGTTTTGTGTCTTTGCTCTTGAGGTATCTCGTGGGTTTTTGCAGGTATATGCAAACGGTGGGAGTTTGTGCAGGGTGGGGATGGAGGAACGTGGCCAGGAGACGGTGAGGGCTTTGCCTGTCAAATCTTCATTATTGCAATGCATCCCTTTATACTAGTTAATCTGAAGCGAATTAATGAGCGGAGGCCCTGGAAATGTTCATATTCTTTGGGAGCCGCTTACACTCTTCACATGAGTTCTGGAAGTTGGCTAAAGCCTTCCACCTCTTTTCACCCCTCCCTGAAGCCTCTCCGCTTTGGTAGATGCTGTATTTCCTTTTCAGGATGAAAGTTCATCTACCGAGTGCTTCATAGGACCTAGTTTGGAAGATTTTATTTCATCAAGGAAAAGATAAGTAGGGGTTTGAGTAGTATGAGTCTCACCGTGGCTCTTAATTTTAGATGTTCAAGCTTCATGTTGTAATTTGTCATTTGGCATTCTTGAAATTTGTGAAAATCGCCTGAAATTGAGGTGTGGCTTACAACAGTTAGTCTGTGTAGTGCCTCTTGTATGTTTATTTTGCAGAAGGTCAGCAAATTCACCTGTGTAGGTGATGGATTTATGCCTCAAACCTCACACACCATGAGGCCTGGTGGAATTAGTCACCTCAGGCTGGGGGGTGAGAAGTGGTTGTGTTTCTACTTATTTTTGAGAATCTGGAAATGAGGTTTCAGATATTGGATATAATGGGTCTGTGAAGTCTATATAGACCCATCTAGGTTTTTTTTTTTAGAAGGAGCTGTCTCATAGTTTTAAAATTTTCCTGCATTTTATCTGTCTCTTTTTGGTGTGTTCTAAGATCCAATATATTGATTACGGATCATCTAGGGTACCGTGACTGGTTTTCCAAAAATAAATTTTTTAGCATTTCTCAGCCCTTTTGAGGTTTAATCTCTGAAATATTAGTAAATCCTACCCCCTTGAATTACTCCTTGAAGACTTTAACTTGTATCTGACCCTCTTGGATGTGGATGTTCTTATTGTGAAAAAAGAAAAAAAAATATTGACTGCATCATAGCTGCATTTGAAGACCTTATCACAACGTTGGTCTTTCTTTTTTCAGTGGGTGAATCTGTAGTTAGGATCAGTATTTTGGGGCAGTTGTTTCTTGTGTGATTCAGTAGAGATGTGGGATTAGAATAGGAGGAGGAAAGGAAAGAACAATGGGTTTCGCTCCAGAATGGAGATCCTCAAACTTCCAGGCATCAGAATCACCTGGAGAGCACAATTTCTGGGCCCCTCCCTCCCACGCTTACTTGTTCTGATTAGGAGCTGGGATTGGCCGGAGAATTTTCATTTCTAACAAGTTTCCACGAGATGCTGCTTCCGTTGACCCCACACCACATTTGGGGCACTCCTGTTCTGGAGGTCCAGTTCTGGTCGGCACTGGATAAGGTTGGAGATGTATGGACACCATTCAGCCTCTCCAGGTTTGTTTGCCTGTTTGTGAAAGGTACAATATTGGTGGTTTTCACACCTTCAAAATTAGAGGAATCTTCTGTTCCAAACTACATCTTTTGTGAAATTCCAACAAACAAAAGAGATACACTGGAATTGTGTGAATTACAGCCAGGGTAGAGGACAAAAGGATTCAAGTGTCCTTTTGTCTTACTCCCCTGGGCTGGGAGTGGGGAAAGTCCCCAGGGCCCCTCCAGAGGACTCAATGTAGTGCTGAATCTGGCGGAAGAGATTTTCTAAGGCCCTTAAGCATTGGCACCTTTCCGTCTGAATGTGTATGCTCTTGACTCTGTTGCACTGCTACTTATAAAGTTGAAAGAATCTGATCTGTGCTTTTTAGAATAAGAAACCGTGTTTGGGATACATGAATAGGTAGGAAATAAATGGGTTTGAGACTTCCGTGGTAACAGAAGCTTTACAGCTCATTTCGAGTAGAAATGGAGAGATGAAGGGCGCCTGGGTGGCTCAGTTGGTTGAGCATCAGACTTTGGTTCAGGTCATCATGATCTTGCAGTTCGTGGGTTCGAGCCCCGCGTCGGGCTCTGTGCTGACAGCTCAGAGCCTGGAGCCTGCTTCGGATTCTGTGTCTCCCTCTCTCTCTGCTCCTTCCCCACTCATGCTGTGTCTCTCTCTGTCTCTCAAAAATGAATAAACATAAAAACATTAAAAAAAGAAATGGAGAAATGAGTAGGACAGGAAACAGGGAGGGGAAGGGGGAGGGGCTGATTTGGACAACAGGGATGTGCTTTGCTGCCTTTCTTTTTAGCCAGTATGTGTAATTGAATTTATAGAATTTAACCTGTTCTTGTAAGTCTGATGGTCAAGCCTGAAATTGAATTTCCTAATCTTTACTGGAATCTTTGCTGGAAAATAGTTGGGAGGGAGAGCAGCAGTACTAATGTTTCAGTAAAAAGAATGAAAGCTCTCATAAGTCACCGATGTCCAGAGAAGATGTCTGCCTCCTATTCTTGGTTCCTTTTGTTGTCCACTGTATGGAAACCCTAAATCAGCCTAGGATTAAATTGTGAATGAGTTTAAACTTGACTTTGGTACTCTGCTTTGGGCTTTCGGAAACCTTCATTTTCACTCTGCTTTTTTCCTTATCTCACTGTCCCTATAATAAAAGGTCTACGTAGAAACAAAATAAGTATCCATAAATATGGAACGATTTCTGTGCTATGTTAAGAGGATATTCAGGTACAGAACACTGTATACAGTAGGCAGCCTTTTGAATAAAACAGTATCCCCCCCCCCCCAAACTATCAGTCACGGGTAGTGATGTCAGTTTAGTGGGTCAGGTTGTTTTCTTTAATTTTTTTGGTCCTTTTAATTCTAAAGATATATATATATATATATATATATATATATATTTTGATTCCAGCAGCTTTCTTTTTTTTTTCTTTTGAGTGGTACCCATACTGAGACATCCATGAGGTGTAATAACAAAGCATAATGTGGAATAGAGGGTATCCAAGTATATTGCAATGTGGTAAGGATAACTATTTCTTGAAACTTTCAGTTCTCTGTATATCAGTATTTATATACGTGTGTGTATGTGCACATATGTATGCATTGTGTGTATCATATATAGTATTTTAGGGTTCTATAGGGTATATTAGGATATATATGTATGTATATCCACTCAAAAAAAGTTTTATTATAAGGAAGTGGCTCACGTGATCATGGAGGCAGGTAAATCCAAAATCTGCACTGTGGACAGACAGCCTGGAGCCCCAGGAGAGCTGATGGTGCAGATAAAGTCTCGGTCCGGCAGGTCTTCTTAAACATTTTTTTTTTTTTTAAGTTTTTAGTTTAATCAGCCGGTGCTCATCACAAGTGCACTCCTTAATCCCGATCACCTATTCCGCCCATTCCCCCACACACTTCCCCTCTGGTAACCATCAGTTTGTGATCTGTAAGTTATGAGTCTGTTTCTTGGTTTGTCTCTCCCTCCCTGCCCCACCTCCGCCTTTGCTCATTTGTTTTCTTTCTTAAATTCTACATAAGCGTGCAATCATATTGTACTTGTTTTCCTCTGACTTATTTCTCTTGTATTTTCCAGCTCCATCCATGTCATCACAAATGGCAAGGTTTCATTTTTTAATGGCTGAATAATAATATTCGATTGTACGTCTTTACTATGTTTTCGTTATCCGTTCTTCAATCGTTGGACACTTGGGCTGCTTCCGTGTTTTGGCTATTGTAAACAATGCTGCTATAAACATAGGGGTGCACATACCTTTTTGGATGAGTGTTTTTGTGTTCTTTGGGCAGATACCCAGTAGTGCCATTGCTGGATTATAGGGTAGTTCTATTTTTAACTTTTTGAGGAAACTCCATACCGTTTTCTATGTGGCTGCACCAGTTGGCATTCCCACCCACAGTGCGTGAGGGCTCCTTTTTCTCTACATCCTCACCAACACCTGTTGTTTCTTGTGCTGTTGATTTTAGCCACTGACAGGTGTGAGGTGTTACTTCATTATGGTTTTTATTTGCATTTCCCTGATAAGTGATGATGAGCATCTTTTTACATGTCTGTATGTCTTCTTTGGAGAAATGCCTGTACATGTCTTCTGCCGGTTTTTAAATTGTATTATTTTGGGTGCTGAGTTGTGTAAGTTCTATATATATCTTGGATACTAACCCCATTGAAGACATCATTTGCAAATACCTTCTCCCATCCCATAGGTTGCCTTTTAGTTTTGTTGATTGTTTCCTTTGCCTTGCAGAAGTTTTTATTTTGATGTAGTCCCAGTAGTTTATTTTTGCTTTTGCTTCCCTTGCCCCAGAGGACCTATCTAGAAAAAAGTTGCTCTGGCCAGTGTCAAAGAAATTACTGGATGTGCTCTTTTCTAGGATTTTCATGGCTTCCTGTCTCACGTTTAGGTCTTTTATCCGTTTTGAATTTATTTTTGTGTATGGTGTAAGAAAGTGTTCCAGGTTCATTCTTCTGCATGTTGCCGTCCAGTTTTCCCAACACCATTTGTTGCAGAGATGTTTATTTTTCTATTGGATGTTCTTTAATACTTCGCCAAAGGTTAATTGACTGTATGACCATGGGTTTATTTCTGGGTTTTTTATTTTATTGATCTGTGTGTCTATTTTTGTGCCAGTACCATACCGTCTTGATGACTGCAGCTTTGTAATAAAACTTGGAAGTCTGGAATTGTGATGCTTCCAGCTTTGTTTTTAGTTTTCAAGATTGCTTTGGCTCTTCAGGGTCTTTTGTGGTGCCATACATATTTTAGAGTTGTTTTTTCTAGCTTTGTGAACAGTGCTGTTGGTATTTTGATAGGGATTGCATTGAATGTATCAGTTGCTTTGGGTAGTATAGACCTTTTAGCGATATTTGTTCCAATCCATGAGCATGGAATCTCTTTCCATTTCTTTTGTCTTCAATTTCTTTCATGAGTGTTTTATAGTTTTCAGAGTACAGATCTTTCATGACTTTGGTTAGTTTATTCCTAGGTATCTTATTATTTTTGGTGCAGTTGTAAATGGGATTGTTTTCTTAATTTCTCTTCCTGCTGCTTCATTATTGGTGTATAAAAATGCAACAGATTTCTTTACATTGATTTTTGTATGCTGAGACTTAACTGAATTCATTTGTCACTTTTAGCAGTGCTTTGGTGGGGTCTTTAGGGTTTTTTTATATAGAGTATTGTATCATCTGGAAATAGAGAAAGTTTTACTTCTTCCTTACCTATTTGGATGCCTTTTATTTCTTTGTGTTGTCTGATTGCTTGTGGCTACGATTTCCAGTACTGTGTTGAACAACAGTGGTGAGAGTGGACATCGTTTTCTTGTTCCTGTCCTTAGGGGAAAGCTCTCAGTTTTTCGCCATTGAGGGTAATGTTTGCTGTGGGTTTTTCATATATGGCCTTTATTATGTTGAGGTACATTCCCTCTCCCTCTAAACCTGCTTTTTTGAGGGTTTTTGTCATGAATGACTGTTGTACTTTGTCAAATGCTTTTCCTGCATCTACTGAAATGAGCAAATGTCTCTTATCATGTCTCTTATTGATGTGATCGTTGTGTGACATGATTGATTTGCCAATATTGAACTACCCGGGCAACCCAGGGACAAATCCCACTTGATTGTGGTGAAGGATTTTTAAAAATATATTGTTGCATTCGTTTTGCTAGTATTTGTTGAGCATTTTTGTGTCTGTGTTCACCAGAGGTACTGGCCTGTAGTTCTTTCTTCGTGGCATATGTATCTGGTTTTAGTATCAGGGTAATGCTGGCCTCATGGAACGAATTTGGAAGTTTTCCTCCCTTCATATTATGAAGAGCAACCTGTTTTACTCAGAGTTCATTGATTTAAATGCTAATCTCATCCCCAAACACCCTCTAAGTTGACAACTAAAAATAACCATCACATACAGGTATAATAAGTTAGAAGGCAAAATGTGTCATATATATATCTGCATGTAAACAGATATATATGGATATATTTATATAAAGGGTTATATATGGGGATATATATGTATATATGTGTGTATATATATATATACACATATATGTGTATATGTGTGTGTATATATATATACACACATATATATGTGTATATATGTGTGTGTATATATATATACACATATGTGTGTATATGTGTGTGTATATATATATACACATCTGGATGTATAATTACTACAGGATATATGTATACATACACATAGAGGTATATATACATATAGTTGTGTATGTATATGAATGAATGATATAGACCGATAGATACCATGGAATGTCTCTGAAGGATTCACAGAACACGTCAGAGCCTTAGAGCAGAGGTTCTCTGTCTGGGGATAGGGTTCTTCTTAATTACTTTAGGTGCGTTTCTATAGGTATGTCTGTGTCAGGCCTTCCTTAACACTTTCGTGCCTTTCCTTCAAGAATGACTTTTAAAATGGGGGGACAGGGGATAGAAAGCAGCAGAATATTTTCTGGAGAAGTTGGCAGGGCTGAAGCAAAGACGGGACTGCTGCCCTGAGGATGAATTTTAGGCGCCAGCCAGTGGGCAGGTAGTGATGGGCTCTTGGGGGCAGAGGGCCTTGCTGAAGTCCCTAGGAGTCCACGGCGCTCCTGTCATGGGCGTAGTACCTGAGGCTCCTGGAAGGTAAGAGACACGCATGTTTGCTTGGTCTTAGCTCTGTGGACGCCAGGGCCACCTTAACTACCGTCTGCACTTCACCCAGGCACTAATGTTCGTGCTAAGTGACTGACGAGGTAAGGATGCCTATAGTTTTTTTTTTATTTTTTTTATTTTTTTTTAAAATTTTTTTTCAACGTTTATTTATTTTTGGGACAGAGAGAGACAGAGCATGAACGGGGGAGGGGCAGAGAGAGGGAGACACAGAATCGGAAACAAGGATGCCTATAGTTTGTAGTGACCTGTGCCATGTGGGATTCCTATGACCATCTTTAAAGTTTTACACTTGTGTAATCACAACATATCCTTTAAAACATTATGGACCTACCCTTTGAATCACGGGTTATCAGTTTTGTTTTGGTTGGTTTCCCTAGAGGTGAGGGGCTGGGGGAACCTGGGAGCTACTGTTACGTATATATTCGTAAATCAGTAGGCTGCTCATTTTCTTAAGCCTGGGAAGTAGGTAAAACAAACAAACAAACAAACAAACAAACAAACAAACTTAAGAGCAGTTCCTTTCAGGCCTTATTCATGTTGGGTGAGCACTCCATAACATGGAGTGATGTAAAAAAAAAAATATTCCCTAGATATGTGAGGTAGCCGCTCAATTTGCAAGACATAATTTTCATTTTAAGGGGTCGGGACATTGTTCTGGAATTGACCTTAGTTAGGAAACTTTGGGACAGTTAACTCTTGCGTCTGTGCTTGATCATTTGAGTTAGAAGCCCTCTCCCTTGGACTTCACCGTATGCTGCTGTCGGCCGAGTGTCTCAACTTATCATTCAAATGAGCTGGCTTCTCAGATTCTTCTTATCATATTAAGATAATTGGGTATGAAATATTTTGAATGACACAGTTGCTTCAGCCAGTCTCCATACTGAACCGTGAAATGGCTTGCCTCTGTGCACACACTGCTGCCTTCAGCCGTATTGATCTGTTTTTCTCCTAGAGTGTGTCTGACAGTGACCTCATGACTAGTGTGTGATTTAAACATGGACGACGCATAATTTTGGTTCCTTTGGGATCGTCCTCAGTTTTTATACCTTATCTGCCTCTCAGCAATCCATTTAATTACAGCTATTTTGATATTTGGCCAAGTCGCTGCAACCAGTGAACTCTCCCTGGGGAGACAATAAACTTTTGACGGGCACACCAGTAAAAATGGAATTCGTCTGCAAACACACACTTTTTCAGGATTGTTCTTGTAAATGTGTAGAGTAGCTGGCAGCCTTTTGATGCTTCTGGAGGGATTCTGGTGGGCACCAAATGGTGCACAGCTACTGTCTGCTTCGGAAATGTTAACAAGAGGCTCAGCTTTTCTGGACGGTGTGCTTTGGCTTTCTGAGATAGCTTCCATGCAGGAAAAACCTTCTTTTTAAAGCCAAATGTAGGCTCTGGCCTTTCTCCAAGAGAAGTCTTATAAATATATCAAAGCTGATACTGTGCTGAATTTCTTTATAGAAAGAAAAAAAGGAGTGGTTAATAAATAACATGTAATGTTTGAGTAGAGCTCAAATTCAAAGAGAGCATCTTCTGTCCTGGCCAGTTTATTACAAACCTTTTATGTCCAAGCCCTGATTCCCTCTACCCCCTCCCTCAATTGTTCTGTTCCATCTTACGCCGTATCTCTCTTCACATTTCTCATCCCCTTTTTTTTGTTATTTATTTATTTTTTTGCTACGAGAGTTTACTAAGACAAAAGGAGCTCACAGAGTAGGAAGAGAAAGATAATCCTTACATATTTGGATTTATCCTCCTTTTGAGCATTTGTTTTTTTTAAAGTTCATTTTATTTGGAGAGAGAGAGAGAGAGCACAGGAGGGGCAGAGAGAGAGAGAGAGAGAGAGAGAGAGAGAGAGAGAGAGAGAGAGAATCCTAAGCAGGCTCTGCCCAGTCAATGCAGACCCCAATACAGGGCTTGAACTCATGAACTGTGAGATCATGACCTGAGCTGAAATCAAGGGTCGGACGGTTAGCCGACTGAGCCACCCAGGCGCCCCACCTTTTGAGCCTTTGATTGAATGTAGTTTTACAAAAACTGATATTTTTTTCCTACCTCTGTGCTGAGTGGGTGGGTGGGGTTGTTAGAAGCAAAAACAAACCCACCAACTAAACCCCTTCACGTCCTAATTCTATAATGTAGGATGATATTTTATAGAATTAAGCATAGGCTGGTTTGTGATGCTACTACAGAAATACTTCATATATACCCACACCCACCCACCTCACCTTAAAATCTTATGCTGCAGAATTTGGAGCCCCTGAACTATTTGCATCCTAAAATACCAGGAGAGACCCTAGAGTCGTTCCAGACTCCCTTCAGAAGACAGAGGCGAGAGAAATTACTTGCCTCCCTGGTAAGTGTGGGCATCACACCATGGCTTCTCAGTTTGCTCCCTCTTTCCTTACTCCTTACCCCTTGGGGGGCTGGAGGCCCCAGACTTTCTCAGGCATAGTAAGAAGGCTCCCGTGGCACCTGAAGCACAGCTGGGGTTTGGGGCCAGCAGCTGGTTTAGATCACATGTGCCATGGAAGGGGCGTGTGCTGTAGGTAATCTGGAAACATAGTATGAAATTCCTCTCTGTTACGTGTTCGATATTCTACGAATCCCCACATTCATTTGATATTCTATCAGTTCCCCATACTTGGCGTAGAATTTTGTCCCTGTTGCTTTGGAATTTTGCTTTAAGGAACGGCACCTTGGGAATGGTGTGCTGTGAACAGTTGAGGGAGCTCCAGGAAGAGGGGAAAGGCATGGTTAGTGACTCAATCTCTTTTCTGCGTCAGGCCTTGTGCTAGGTACTTTCACACGGCTTTGGAAATGAATGCTCCCCCCTACTACGTGAAAAGGACTTTGAAAATCCATATCGTAGCTGAGGATATTGTGAGGCATACAGCTGGGACTGGATCCCGGTGTGTCTGACTTCACATCCTTCCTCCCGGTTCTTTCTTGAGAGGGGGCGGGGTGCAGAGCGTGTGTGTGTTTTACAAGCCAGATGGAATTCTGAAGAGCTGCTCAGCTCTGACAGCTGCTTAAATTATCTGTGATGCCGCATCCCGCCACAAGAGTGGGTGATGGATTGGTGACAGTTCCCATCAGAAGACGCTGGAACCCTCGTTGGTGGAGCACCGCTCACGGTCTTTCCAAAGTGTGAAGTGTGGCCGGAACTTGGATTCTAATCGTTGCTGCTGGGCTAGGAAACATTTAAGAAACCGTTAGGTGGGCGTAAAAACTTAGGTGGAACAGATCGCTTTTCTGTTTGCTTTGACAAAAAAAAAAAAAAAAATGGGGTCTTTTCCACATACCAGAGTTCAGAAAATCTATTTTGACTGAACTCCTGCTGTTCGTATTCATTTTCCATTTGCATTGACTTTTTGCCCTTGAGAATCTCTACTTTTTCATCCCTTATCTCCCTTCCTAGGTTTCTTCTCTCTAGCTGGTGCATATACTCTTTAAGGCCCCTGAGCTTATCTCTTCTTTATTGCCCTTCCTTCCTCAATTACTCAGGACAAAGTTGAACTCAGGCATCAAGTAAATGTTTATTAAGTCATTTTCACTGTTTTCTAAATGACTAGTTTAGAGATGAATTATCATGCCAATTTGTCTCTTCAAGTCGTATTTAGTTTAGTAAGCTTTGTTCAGTTCAAGCTACCGATTTTTTTTTTTTTTTTCTATTATAACGTGACCGGGCCCTCCTGCTTGAGTTTGAATGCCAGCCGGTTATGAATATCTGATTCATGAAACTCTATCAGGAGGCAGATGTGACTGTGAAACTCTTCTCTGCTGTTTGTGTACACGCAGGAAGGATGCTTTGGAGCAGGGTGGTTTTTCTGTCCTTCCGTCCTCAGTGTTGGGTCACTTTCGAGTACACACATACGCCTTCCTGTAGTTTCTTGTCAGTTTACTTTCTGTGATTCATTTACTTATCCAGTTTCTTTTATCTAATACCTTTCCTCTTTAAAGCTAAGAGAGAGAGAGACATTTGCTTGGCAGGGCCAGAGTGGCGGAGGAAATTCCAGTAAGTATCTGTTTACCTTCTCTGTTCCTTGTCACGGTTTTTTCTCCTGTCAGAAGAGAATCTCCTCATGGCTGCAGCAACCAGACACGCTTCTGTTGAGTTTGGAGTCTGAGGGAGCTGTCCATCGAAAGGCCGGGAAGGAGATGGGAACAGAGCTTGGAAGGCCATGAAAGTGTGGTGCGCGAGTTTGGGCTCAGGTTCATCTGCGCCTGGGAGGTGTTGCAGGGTCTCACTGACAGGGTCGGGGTGCATGCTGGAGCTGGGGGTGTGGGGCGGGTTGTTGCAGGAGTCCTGGAGATCCGGGAGGGCCTTGCGCCCAGTGGAGAACTGCCCGGATGTGGGCAGAGCGTAGGGAGGAATGATATAGGACCCTGGCGGTTCAAGCCTGGGTGCCCGTCCTGCAGACAGCACTACAGTGGTGGGGGGAGGACTAGATTTGGAGCGAGCCTAGGGAGGATTGGGGTTTGGGCCTACTGAGGTCTGGGGTGTCGGCAGTCTCTGTGAGAAATGTCTCATGAGCAGTTAGAAGTCTGGAGCTCAAGAGCGAGGTCTTGGCTTGGAGATGCACATTTGGATTCAGCCCCTAGAAATGATGACTAGAAACCCTGTGAAGGAATGGTCTTGTCAAAGAAGAGCATGTGAAGGGAGGGGAATGGCACGGGACACAACCTTGATTTCTACTTAATTTTTGGAGGTAAAGTAAGACCGGGAGACCAAGGAGGTGGCTCCGAAAGGGCTGCCAGGGGCGGGGGTGAGTCTCCCGAATGCCGTGGAGCTGGGTGGGAGGCGAGGGGGAGTTTTTCAACCGCGTTCATCAGATTGTCAGACTGGCAAACTTGTCGAGAGTGACAATGTCTCCTGCTGGCAGGAGTGCTGGGAAGAGGCAGTCTTCCAGCATGGCTGGTGGGAACAGCCGCTGCGGCAAGAGTTCTGGCAGAGTCCATTAAAATTTAAAATGCACGTGGCCTTTGACCCAGCAGTTCCTCTCCTGGGACTTTATCCCATAGAAATAAAAGCAGCTGTATGTAATTTGTTTGTACAAGAATATTTATTGCAGCATTGTTTGTAGTGGCAAAGGACTGGAAAGTGAGTGGATGCTTTCTCAGCAGGGGGATGGTTGGGTAAAATGCGGCCCGTCCGTGCCTTGGGTCTCTGTACCGCCCGGCTTGGACGGATTCCCACGAGAAATGAAGAGGCAGAGAACCATGTATAATATGATCTCGTTTTTGTGGACTGGAAGATCGTAAAAGGCAATCTCGTACGTATGTTAATACTGCTTGGGAGGAGAGAGGTTGGCACTATGGGAGGAGGTGGGTGGGAGATTAAAAAAAAGAACACGCAAACTGCTTACAGAACGTCTCAGATGAAGCGGTGGAAAAGGACTTGTGCGTGTGTACCTGTACAGACAGATGGCGGAAGGGTCCAACCGGGGGGGGGGGGGGGGGTGCGGGGGCGGGGGTCTCAGGGTGTGGAGATGTAGGGTCACTGGTATTTTACTTGTTTTCCCTCATGACTTTCCTGTGTTGGGTGCAAACCACTGCACAGAGGCCATCGCATTTAGAGTTTAGAAATCACTGGAAACCATTCCAGGAGCCCTTGGGAATGGAAACCCCATCTGTCACGGTCAGGAATAGAGATAGTTGGAAGGTAAGTAAAAAAAAAAAGGAGCAGAAAGTAGAGATTTGGGGGGAATACCTCAGGCGGCAAAAGAGAGAAACAAAGAGGTGATTTGAGGGGGCAGGACAGAGGCAAGGCTGACTCGGTGCAGGGTTAAAAGGCAGGTCTGGAAGCATGGAAGGAAATGGGCGCGTTGGAGGTGGAGACGCTGGATTGCAGATGCCCCTGGGGGGGTGGGCTGGACACGTGGCTCATCTCGGTGGGAGCCCAGGCGGGTGGCCTGGGAGGTGAGAACCTCCTGTCTTCGGAGGGGGGCAGGTGGGCCAGTGAAGAGACAGAAGGATTGTGAGGTTTGGAGGACAGAAGTTGAGGGAAGGGGCTCTTAAATAATATGGGGGGCAGGATTATATAGGCTGACTGTCGGGGTCCCCTGAGGTGCTGGGGTGGCTGCGACAAGTTCGGAAGAGCCTCTGTGGGGGATGGTGGAGAATTGGGAACACGGGAGGGAAAAGTAGGCAGCCGCAGAGATTGAAGTTCGAGCTGGGGGTGCTGGTACCCACCTGCCACAATTCAGTGACCGTCGAAGGCATACTGCGGTGGGGGGGGGGGGGCTGGCTAGTCCAGGACCGGGGCTGGAAAGGTGGGAACTCAGAACTTACTTCCAGCAGGGGCGAATACGGCTTGTTCGTGAAAATTGAGGGATCGAGAGGCTTCAGGTTGGTAATGACATCATTGTGGAGAGGGCTGCGAATAAATAGTGTCCAACCTATAGAGCGAGACAAGACAGAGGACCCCTCAGAAAGGGACGGGGGGGGCCAGGACCCTTTGAGGGTGATGGATGGGCCGATGGGACGGAATCCAGGGAGTTGCAGTCCCCAGGGGTCTGGGGTCTTGGGGGCAGAGCAGCAGCTGTGTCACTGTTTGATGCTTCATGTTATCTGCCCTAGGACATTACTGGCATCCTTTTGTCCAAATTCAGCTTAAATTTAAGTTTGCTCTTTAGGATTTCTCATGAAGTCATTGCTTTGGCTTAATTGGCTGAGTTGCTGCCCCTCAACAACAACCACACCCCCTCGGCTCCCTCTTCCTTGATTTGCCTCTAGGTCTGTGTGTCCATATCCGTAGCCACTAGCCGCACGTGCCTGCTGAGCGCTTGAAATGTGGCCAGTGCCACGAAGGTGTGCCGTAAGTGCAAAGCACACACTGGGTTTTGAAAACATAGCATGGGCAGAGAGATGTGAACTACCTCACGAATAAGTGTTTACACGTTAAAATGAGAATAATTTGGATACATCGGGTGGAAGAATATTAAAATTAACCTCACCGGTTTCATTTTATTTATTTTTTACTTTATTTATTTTTTTTGAAAGATTTTATTTTCAAGTAATCTACACCCGACATGGGACTAGAACTCACAACCCCAAGATCCAGAGTAGCATGCTCTGCTGAATGAGCCAGCCAGGTGCCCCCTCTTTTTACCTTTTGAATTATGGTTCCTAGAAAGTGTAAATTACGTGGCTCCCATTTTATGTCAATTGGGTAGCACTGTTCTAGGCCTTCTTTGGCGTAATTTCTCCCTGCTGGATGCCTTTCCACTTTCTGGCCACTTAGCTGTATCTTATCCATGTTTCAGGGGCAACAGTGGTCTCTCTTCTGCCTGTGACACTGTGTGTCTTGTCTCTTATCACTTATTCTTAGCTCACACTGGGAATGTCCCAGGTCTCTGTTTGGTATTTTTATTTGAAATCTGCTTGCATCCATTTCTTATCTCCCTTGCTAGAATCTAAGATTGGCATCGCCTTTACTAGATTGTAATCTTCTTGAGAGCAGGACTGATAAAATGCGTGTAGTTTTGTCTTCACTTCTGGCAACGTGCCTGGTACTGGGTTCTGTCCTTAAGAGAAGCTCAAAAGTTTTTGAATGTATAAATAATAAATTTGCATTCCCACTGGTCTTAACCAAATGCACTTTAAAATCCAAATCTGGGGGCTCCTGGGTGGCTCAGTCGGTTGAGCGTCTGACTTCAGCTCCGGTCATGATCTCACAGTCCATGAGTTCGAGCCCCGCATCAGGCTCTGTGCTGACAGCTCAGAGCCTGGAGCCTGCTTCAGATTCTGCGTCTCCCTCTCTCTCTGCTCCTCCCCTGCTGTGCTCTGTCTGTCTGTCTCTCTCTCTCTCTCAAAAATAAATATTAAAAAAAAATTTTAAATCCAAATCTGTGATATTATAATACTACTTGTGTGTTTTATTTCTTAGACATCACTGAATCATGGGGCAGGTAGGATATTTGAAATTGGACTGGCCTGGCCTTGAATCTAGAAAGATCATCTTTTGCTTTGTGACCTCAGGCCGGTTATTTGATTCTTCCCACCTTAGTGTTTGTAATTGAGATACGGACACTTCCTTGAGGATGAGCCTTAGTGCTGTGCTCAGTAAAAGTTCACTCCTTGCCGCTTTCCCCCTTTTAGAACTGGGAAGGTTTGTTTGGAATGTTGAGACACTTACATGGAACTCTTTCTCCTCTCGCCTGCTGGAAAACTTACTGGTGGTGCCATGTATCTTGGCCCTTGGTAATGTTCTGACTGTGTCTTTGGTAGCTTTGCGGTGATTCTAAAGAACAACCGTGTTTGCCGCTGCTCATTTCTTAATTTATTTAACTTATTTAATTTTGGAGAGAGAGCACGCATGTGAAGGGAAGGGACAGAGAGGGGAAGAGAATCTTTTTTTTTTTTTTAAATATATGAAAGTTATTGTCACATCGGTTTCCATACAACACCCAGTGCTCATCCCAAAAGATGCCCCTCTTCAGTGCCCATCACCCACCCTCCCCTCCCTCCCACCCCCCATCAGCCCTCAGTTTGTTCTCATTTTTTAAGAGTCTCTTATGCTTTGGCTGGGAGAGAGAGAATCTTCAGCAGGCTCTGTGCTCAGTGCGGAGCCCAGCTTAGGGCTCGCTCCCATGACTCTGGGATCATGATCTGAGCCGAGAAATCAAGGACGGTCAACTGACTGAGCTACCCTGGTGCCCCATGCCACTGTTTAGAAGTTAATGAGTGATTAATGGTTCCCTCCTCTCTGCTGGAGTTCTTGAAGAAACACATGTTAGAGCATCCATATTAGTAGGCAATTAATAACTACCTGCTGATTGAATCATGAATGGTAGCCGTAAGGGAAAACATGTGTCCAGAGGACATTTAAAAAAAAAAAAATTTTTTTATGTTTGTTTATTTTTGAGAGTGAGAGAGACTGACCGTGAGTGGGGGAGGGGCAGAGAGAGGGGGAGACACGGAATCTAAAGCAGGCTCCAGGCTCTGAGCCGTGAGCACAGAGCCTGACGTGGGGCTCGAACTCACGAACCGTGAGACCATGACCTGGCCGAAGTTGGCCGCTTAACCCACTGAGCCACCCAGGCGCCCCCCAGAGGACATTTTGAGAGAAAAGTTGTTACAAATGATTCATTGGGTGAATGGTAACATGAAATAAATGAAATTTAAAATTACCTACGCGAAGTTAAATGAAGAAATGAATGAGGAAATGACTTTGTTCACGGGGGAGGGTTGAACACTGTAGGGGTGGGTTGCTGCGGAGATTCCAGCGGGACCCCAGGGCTACCGTTTCTCCCCAAATACGCTCTTGTGTGGTGCACGGGAAAGAACTCGGGACTGGTTGACCTGACTTCTTGCCCATGAGCCTCCTGGCCGGTTGTGGATCTTTGGGAAGTTACTGGATCTTTCTTAGCCTCTGCTTCCTCATTTGCAGGGCAAGAGGGGCCGATCAGGAGAGGCAGCAAGGTGGGGGAGCGTGGCCTGGGAGTCAGGTGGCTTCTCCACACCGGCTTTCCCGCGCCCCGGCTGTGCAGCCCGACCTGCGTTCCCCTGTTCCTTTGATACTTCTCAGGGGTGGGAGTGAAAGGGGGTCCCCTGTTCCTGACAGAGGAGCTCCTAAAGCCTGTGGAAATCAGCTGTGGACCAGTGGGGGATGGAACGTTTGCTGATTTGAGGAATGAAAGGGTGACTCTCCGGGGAACTTCTGAAAATTAATTGGTTAATTTTTTAAAAGGAAGCTCCATGACCAGCATGAGCCCAGCGTGGGGCTTGACCTCACACCTCTGAGGTCAAGACCTGAGCTGAGTTCAAGAGTCAGATGTTCAACCAACTGAGCCACCCAGGTGCCCCGAAAATATTTTTGTTTTAAAATCAGGTGTTTTGAGGTATAATTTGTGTGCCATAAGCATCATCCTTTTTTTTTTTTAACTTAAAAAATTTTAATGGTGGTAAAATACACGTAACAAAACTTCCTATTTTAGTCATTATTGAGCGTAAAGTTCGGTGACACTAATAAGCACATTCACGTTGTTGTGCAACCATCACCACCATCCCTCTCCAGAACTCACTGTATTTTGTTTTTAAATTTAAAAGAAAAGTGTATTTTTGAGACGGAGAGAGAGCTTGAGTGGGGGAAGGGCAGAGGGAGAGGGAGACACAGAATCCACAGCAGGCCCCAGGCTCTGAGCTGTGAGCACAGAGCCTGACATGGGGCTCGAACTCACAAACTGTGAGATCATGACCTGAGCCGAAGTCAGATGCTGAACTGACCCACCCCGGTGCCCCTGAACACATTTCATTTTAAACTGAATCTCTGTACCCATTAGACGTTAACTCCCCATTTCTCTTCCCCTCCCAGCCCCTAGCATCCACCTTCCTACTTTCTGTCTCCGAGTCTCGTGGGTCTAGACACCTCATATAAGTGGAGTCATACAGTTTTTGTCTTTTTGTGACTTGTTCCTTTCACGTAGCATAATGGCCTCAAGGTTCCTCTGTGCTGTATGTAGCATGGGGCAGAATTTTCTTCCTTTTTAGGGCTGGATGACATTCTAGTGTATGGACCTACCAGATCTTGTTCATCCATTCATCCATACATGGACACCTGGATTTTTCTACCTTTTGGCTCTTGTGATAATGCTGCTCTGAGCATGAGTGTGTATACATCTTCGAGATACTGTTTTAGTTCTTTTGGGTGTATACTCAGAAGGGAAATTGCTGCATCATACGGTAGTTCTATTTTTAATTTTTTGAGGAATTGCCGTATTGTTTTCCACAATGACTACCATTTTACTCTTACACCGACAGTGCACAAGGGTTCCAATTTCTCTACAGACTCACCAACACTTGATTTTTTTTTAATAGTAGCTATCCTAATAGGTGTGAGGTGGCTGTGTAACCACACTATTTTTTTTTTAATATTTAGTGTTTTTTTTAATGTTTATTTTTGAGAGAGAGAGCGTTCGTGCATGAGGCAGAGAACGAGGGAGAGAGAGAATCCCAAGTAGGCTCACCGCTATCCGAGCAAAAAGCCTGACAAGGGGCTCAAACCCACGAACCATGAGATCATGACCTGAGCCGAAATCAAGAGTCTGATGCTTAACTGACTGAACCACCCCGACTCCCTGAACCAGACGTGAGATAATACAAACTCGTGGGATCTAAGAAGTATTCTTTGATATCACCCATTCAATTAACCTCATATAAAAAATGAAACAGTTCCTGCTAGGTTCCTGCTAGGTTAAGTGACTTGACCATGTATCTTGTTGTATAACTTGTCCGGGTCAAAGACAGGACTGCAATTCAAGTATCTCCGCTCTCATTGTTGCATGAATGATGCAATCTGGTCACTCATTTATTCCCTCGCTCAAAACACAACACACACCGGTACTGCGTGAGGTGTAGGAGTTGATAAAGGTGGTTCAGATAAAGACCTGTCCCCCCCCCCAACCCTCCCCACCACCCCATCTCTGGCTGCTGCTTCCCCCAAAGCTGCTCAGTGCCGTCTAGCTGTCAGTTGAATGACCAGCTAGTAGAGCCTACAGAATCATGCTGGAGAACTCCGGCTTTTACTTCCCTCCCCTATTGTATTACCAGTTTAGAGGAGCTTAGGAAAACGACCTCACTGGTCTTCACGTAGCTCTCAAACCTTGCGACTTTTCCACCAAATCATTTGAGAAGCTGAGACGAAGGGGAAAGGTATGGGTACGGTGAGCTCTCGAGCAGCAGTTGTAGAAGGCTTGCCGCATGGAAAGGTGATGAAACCGCGTCCGGCTTGCTGTGTGGACCGTGTGCCTATCTGGTTCTTGAAGAGCTGCTTTACGTCATCGCTGATGTATTACACCGATAATGTGATAGATTTTAAACAACCAGGTTCTTAGCAAATGGTTCTTAAACAACCAGGACGCCTGAGCTGTGTTCGCACAGCTCCCGGCTCGGGGTGGGGGGGAACGTGGCTCGGGGCGTTGCGGGAGCCGTCCAGCGTGTGTCCTTGTCAAGTCCCTTGAGTTATGAGAAGTTAAAGCTTGCTGAAGTTAGAGTATGGTTACCGCTTAAATACAGGCTCCTGTTGCAGAATGTTAGAGCTGATGATGGTTTTTAGTAAAGCATTATTACCGGGCTTACTTGTGTCGTGTTCCGGGTTTGGTTTGGGCCGGGATGTGTATGAAGTGGATTCGTTTTCGTGTCCGTCTTAGGTTTCCTCGTTTCTGGCTTCTGTGTCGAAAAGTGGTTTTTCAAACTAGGGCATTGGGAGAGAAGGAGGAACCCGGTTCTGTTCTATTTTTTTTTTTTTCTTTTTTCAGTTTCCTGGCCAATGATTTTACTTCATGTTGAAATCTGCAATCCTTTCCTCTTTGTTCCAGGTGTCTAAATTTGACTTGGACTTACTTCCAGCCACTTCAGGAAGTCGAATTTGGAGGAAAATCTGAGCCGGGTCGGGGGAAAGGGGGCGTGTGCATCTCAGCTATCAGTGCTTCCTGGATCTGGCACCTGACCCTTTAAGCCACATCTCAGCCTGAAGTGAAATCCGAGGTGCCAAACTGCCAAGATGCCGACGCCCGGCGCCCCCCCCCCCGGTGTGCGGCGGCCTTTATGATTTGAAGCAAATGAGTTCTTCAGGAAATTTACATGTTATTAGCCCAGAGACAGCTTTCCCTGTCGTGTTGAGCTGCTTCTGCGCGTTCTGTGAACGGTCTCCAGTGCAGGTTAGAGCCGTAGCACATCTGCGCGTTCTCTGCTGCTCTCGCAGCCGTGCGGTGTGGGGTGACGTCCCCTCCTGAACCCGGCTGCTCACGCGAAATGGTCTTAGGTGGCTGAGCAGAGATGAAGAGATACCGGAAATTGCCTGTAGCAGAAGTTACCCATCATCCCTTGGAGGCTTCTCTGCTGGGGAAGGTTCTTATTTCTGTGTATACTCAGCAGTAATGAGATGTAGCAGAGCCCCTGGCGCACACTGAGTGGGTTTGTGGTTTTGTTCCTCACGTTTCAAAGTCCTGATCATACGAGCAGCCTCGCTTACCTGCTCCCTGAACCACTCGCTGAGCTGCGGATTGTTGGTTTGTACGTGGTGTCTCTCTGGCCCTTGCTTTTCCTCCTCTGAGAAACGAAGACGTGGAAGAAAGTATTCTGCAACGAAGACGTGAGCAGCTTCGTCATCAGTGGCACCATCACCTCGTTGACCTTGTAGGAGCCCGCTGGTGCCAGGGGCTCTGCCAGCGGAGATGGGCTCTGCCATCAACATGTTCTTTAACTCTGAGCGCTCCAGAACGGGTCCCCTCCCGATCTGCAGAGAAGGATATGGGCTTGGAGAAATGAGGAGCTAAGCCCTAAGAGCTGGGTTTTGACCTGGTCTGATTTGGGTCTTGACCTGGTCTGATTCCAAAGCCCTCGATCGCTGGGCTGCCCCATGCTGTTACCTACAGCTTCGTGGTTCTGGAAGAGAACTTCCCGCCGCCTCAGTAGGAGGTTAAGTAATCGAGGAACAAAAGTGGATTCTACATTTGCTTTCTGAGAATTCTTTTTTTTTTTTTTAATTTTATTTTTTATTTCTTAAAATTTACATCCAAATTAGTTAGCATATAGTCCAACAATGATTTCAGGAATAGATTCCTTAGTGCCCCTTTCCCATTTAGCCCATCCCCCTTCCCACAACCCCTCCTGTAACCCTCAGTTTGTTCTCCATATTTATGAGTCTCTTCTGTTTTGTCCCCCTCCCTGTTTTTATATTATTGTTTCCCTTCCCTTATGTTCATTTGTTTTGTCTCTTGAAAGTCCTCATATGAGTGAAGTCATGTGATCTTTGTCTTTCTCTGAGTGACTGACTTCACTTAGCGTGATACCCTCCAGTTCCATCCACGTAGTTGCAAATGGCAAGATTTCATTCTTTTTGATTGCCGAGTAATACTCCATTGTATATATATACCACTTCTTTATCTATTCATCCATCGATGGACATTTGGGCTGTTTCCCTACTTTGGGTATTGTCGATAGTGTTGCTATAAACGTGGGGGTGCATGTGTCCCTTCGAAACAGCACACCTGTATCCCATGGATAAATGCCTCGTAGGGCAATTGCTGGGCTGTAGGATAGTTCTATTTTTAGTTTTTTGAGGAACCTCCATACTGTTTTGCAGAGTGGCTGCACCAGCTCGCATTCCCATGCTTTCTGAGAATTCTAAGCCATCTAGAATAACTGCTTTTCTAACTGTAAGGTTTAAGCACCAATATTTGAACCAGAGATTAGAAGAGCTAACAGAAATGAAACATGACGTAATTTAAAAAATCTTACAGAATTTGCAGACCACAAATTTCCTGGAAGAAGTTGTGCATTTTTTTCTGAGAGTGTCATAAAAACTGGGCTTAGGAATTGTCTTCTGGTGGCAGTTGGGCAAGTTATCTTTGATTATTTTCATAGTTTTGCTTTATAGGAAAAGAAGGTCCTCTTCCTAAATTGTTCTATTTAGGTCTTCAAGGGTGGATCCTGTGCGTTTGCTATTACAGTAGACTGAAACCTATATATAGGGACACTCAAATGTGGTGTGAATCCACGTCTTTAAAAAAAAAAAGCAATTACTGTGTTTGAAAGCCAGGCTATAAAAAGTAAGTGAACTCATAGGAGAGCCAAGATGGGATTTCATTTTACCAAGCAAATGGCCCTGACTTTCTTTTTGCTTTTGTGTCCTGCAGGGGCAGAGTGGAGACTGCACATGTTTCAGAAATAGGATGGTAGTCGTTCATATGTGTCAGCACTTGTCATACGTGGATTAAGAGACCTATCTGGAAGAAGGAAGTGTGCAGACACTCCTCTTGTACTTTGTTAAATGTCATTTTAGTTATCTAGTATCCCACAGAACCTGTTTTTTTTTTTTTAAGGAGTTTATTTAATGTGTACTCCTACCCATCATAATATATATTTTTTAGTGTTTGTTTATTTTGAGAGAGAGAGCACAAGGGGGGGTGGAGGGGGAAGAGAGAGAGAGGGAGACCCAGAATCCAAAGCAGGCTCCAGGCTCCAGGCTCCAGGCTCCGAACTGTCAGCACAGAGCCGACGCGGGGTGGGAACTCACGAACTGCAAGATCATGACCTGAGCCGAAGTCAGGTGCTTAACCAACTGAGCCACCCAGGCTCCCCCGTAATATTTTTTAAAATATTTTTTAATATTTTATTTATTTATTTTTTTTATTTATTTTTTTTTTTCAACGTTTATTTATTTTTGGGACAGAGAGAGACAGAGCATGAACGGGGGAGGGGCAGAGAGAGAGGGAGACACAGAATTGGAAACAGGCTCCAGGCTCCGAGCCATCAGCCCAGAGCCTGACGCAGGGCTCGAACTCATGGACCGCAAGATCGTGACCTGGCTGAAGTCGGACGCTTAACCGACTGCGCCACCCAGGCGCCCCATATTTTATTTATTTTTGAGAGAGAGAGAGAGAATGAATGAATGAATCAATCAATCAATCAGTCAATCCCAAGCAGGCTCCACGCCAGTAGCCTGGAGCCCAGTGCAGGGCTCGAACCCATGAACCGTGAGATCATGACCTGAGCCGAAACCCAAGAGTGAAACGCCCAACTGACTGAGCCACCCGGGTGCCCCTAAAAAATGTATTTTCAATCCACATACACGAACGCTGTGAGCACTTTCCCTCCCCTTCTCTCACTGCTCCCCCCATTGCCAAAGAACAGAAGGGAAGGAAAAAGAACCTTCTGAAAAGTACTTAGATCTTTTGGTATTGAGTGGCTGGATGCAAGCCTCTTGCGATTCTGAGACCTCAGAACCCTGAACGTTAATTGGTCTCTATACATTTCTTCGTAGTCCTGTCTCAGAAATGCAGTAGGCTGCTTTAACCATTCTGCCTTCTCAGAGGTGCCGTGTAACCCTGCTGGAGGCCTGATAATGACAGGTTGGTTTCTCTGTGGAAACACAAAACAGCTTCCATCCAGACATTTTGCTTTGTCTTCTGAAAGTGCTGCATGGCTTTGGTTAGATACTGGATAAAAAAGGACTTCTAATGGGGGGAATATTTAAGACCCGGGAAAGCTGTCACGTCATGAAATGCTAACCAGTATTCCCCTTAGGGAACAGATTCAGAATTTCACATGATAACAATCTTTGTTTACTCCTCAGCAAATACAAATGATCCTGGCATCATCTCTGACGTGCTTTCCCCAAGTTCTTCCCAAGGTTCCCATTAAGAACCATCCTTTTGCAATGGGAATTCAGAGTTCCTCACTCCCCGCCCCCCCCATCCCCCATCACCATGGGGGTAGCATGTTTTCATGGTAAGCAGTTACTTTTCTTTGCCAGACTCACTGTGGTCACTCGTCGCGTTCTGAAGGGAATAGACCATTGCAGAACACTCAGTGGGGAGTGGAAATGTTTTTGTAACAAAGAGGCTGCACGCTAGAGGTGGACGTAGTCAAGCAGGGCCTGGCAGACTCAGAGGGGCTGACTCATCCGTGACTCACATGACAGCCTGTGTGGCCCTGTGGCCCTGGTGCCAGCCTCTGTGAGTAGAGAGGCGGTGTCTCGGCTCTCCCATGAGAACTTCAAAGTTGAAATAATCTGACTCTGATTTTGGCTTCGTCCAAATGTGGGCTCACCCTTTGTTAGGGACTTGGTGAGAAGCTATAGAAACTCACACACACTCCTTGGCTTTGGCAGCCTGTGTGATTTAGGAGAGACTGGAGCCCCTGGTTTCGCACACCGTGAAAGCGTACGACAGAGCAGTGGGCTGGGAAGAGAGAAACTTGATGAGACACCAGTTGTTACCGTGCTGATCTTTCCTCTACTTACTGGGAATGCCACGTTTATCATATTCCAAATTTCCGTGTAACTTGTATCTCTTTCTGGACTCTGATGGTTTGCTACTAAACAGAAATATTCAAAATTACCATAACTTTACAGGATATTTTGCATTGCATGGGGCAGATACTCCCTTGTTGATGTATATGTATATTTTTCTCAGAATACTTCCTCTTGGCTACTCTACAAAGTTATTCTTCTAGATCCACTTTATTTATTTATTTATTTATTTATTTATTTAATGTTTATTTTTGACAGAGAGAGAGAGACAGAGCATGAGTGGGGAAGGGGCAGAGAGAGAGACACACACAGAATCTGAAACAGGCTCCAGGCTCTGAGCTGTCAGCACAGAGCCCGACGTGGGGCTCGAACTCACAGACCGCGAGATCATGACCTGAGCCGAAGTCAGATGCTCAACCGACTGAGCCACCCAGGCACCCCTAGATCCACTTTAGAAGCAGCCTATCACATTGTTCTAAAAATCAATTTGGGATTGCAGTGAATGTGTGCTAATTTAAGGAGAACTGACCTGTTGATTTGAATCTTTCTATCAAGGAATGTAGAATATTTCAGTGGGGTTTTTTTTTTTTTAGGTCTTTTTATGCCTTTCAGTAAAAGTTTTATAGTTTTTAAATATAAATATACGTTGTTACTCTCTTCCTAGGTTTTTTTTTTTTTTTTTTTTTTTTTTAGTAATTTTTGCAGGTGTTAAAGGATTTTTCACTCAGTTTTTAAGTGGTTTTATCACTAACGTGTAGAAGCCTACTCACTTTGTATATTCATTATATGGTCCCCTTACTGAACTTGGTTAATAATTCCAGCAGATTTTCAGTTGACTGTCTTTGATTTTCTAAGTTGATATTCTGTCCATTAAAGGAGGAACAATATTCATTCCTCATTTCTTGTTTTTGTTTTTTTTTTTTTTTAATTTATTTTTGACAGAGACAGAACAGGGGAGGGGCAGAGAGTGAGGGAGAGAGGGATTGAAGCAGGCTCTGTGCTGACGACTGACTCAGCCACCCAAGCGGCCCCCTCATTTCTTGATTATTGCATTAGGATTCCTGAAATGGTAAGCTTTCCAGCTTTTTCTGTGTACTCAGAAACTTTGTGAAATAGGGATTTGCTGTTCTTTGTAAGTTTCGTAGTTTGTCACCCATAGAAACAGGTAGGCTTGAAATGGTTTCCATATTACTTTCTCATAACTTTCCTTTTATTTTCTTTTTATTATTTCTTAAACTTCTTTTTAATGTTTATTTATTTTGAGAGAGAGAGAGACAGACAGGTTGTAAGTGGGGGAGGGACAGAGAGAGGGAGACCCAGAATCCGAAGCAGGCTCCAGGCTCCTAGCTGTCAGCACAGAGCCTGATGCGGGGATCGAACCCACAAACCGTGAGATCATGACCTGAGCTGAAGTTGGATGCTTAACTGACCGAGCCACCCAGGCACCCCCTTTTTATTTTATTTTAGAGAATGTGAGTGAGGGGGAGAGGAGGAGAGGGGGAGGGAGGGAGGGAGAGAGAGAGAGAGAGAGAACCTTAAGCAGTCTTCCCACCCCTTGTGGAGCCTGACACAGGGCTTGATCCCATGACCTTGGGATCATGACCTGAGCAGAAACCAAGAGTTGGATGTTCAACAGACTGAGCCACCCAGGCACTCCACTTCATGATAACTTTCTGAAAGCGTGACAGCTGGCAGCTGGAGGGATGATCAAGCATGAGAGGTGAGGTAGGGAGATTGGCTGGAATCCCCAAAGAAAGAGGATGAGCCCCTGGTACAAGACCACCCTTGAATATCCTTATTTCTGGTAAAAAGGAAAACACTTCATTCCTCAGATATCTCACAGCCAAGTTGTGATGAATCTTAGGGCCTTTTTCCTGGAAAACAAGGGAAGTGGCTTAGGGTGTCAGCGTTAAAACCGAACTTCCTTCTTGTGGTAAACTTGGTTTTGGAAGTCTTGTGATGGCTGCTTACGTTTTGTTACTGTGACCTGGAGGTTGAGAAGGTTGAGAAGGTTGAGAAGCAGCACCAGCTGAGGATCCGACCACGGCTGGTTGCGAGAAGGAGTTAGCTGCCGATCTCTGCTTTTATTCCGCTTCCAGATCGCAAGCCTCCTGGTCCTGTTCACCCCACTGCTGAGGGGCTGTCTGCTCAGGTGTTTGGTCCCACTGCGGGGGAATGCTCACCACCCCTTGTGTGCTTGTGGAAGACTGTTTTTTGCTAATTTCCCTCACTTCTGTGCAGTAAATCTTGGAAGAAAGCTATTTTCCTATAAGGGGGGACATTAGATTTCGGATTCTGTTGTTCGCTATTAGTAACTTTTGGTAAGTGCCCTGCCCTGAGCTTATGGCTCGACAAGGAAGCATCTGTGGTTCCAGATAATGAGATTAAGCCTCTCATTTTAGGGAGCTGACTGTGTTTAGATTAAGATCTTTACTGTCTCTTGCTAGAACACCTGAGGAATAACAGGTAAGAAAGTTTCTCGCACGGTAATGGCGCCTTAATAGCCATAAAATTGTAAATTTGAGAATGCGTTCATGGATTTGGTAAAATGAGCTCCCATGAGGGTCTTTGTCCTCCCTGACCATTATTATGTTTTTTGTTACGTGTGGATGAGAATTTTCATGAAATGCCACCCACTTGGTATTCACAGGATACCTTCTAACACATTTAACTCTTTGACCAGTGTGCCGAAAATCCCAGTGTGAATGTGCACTTTCATAAATACTTCTCCTTGCTAATTAAATTAGCTGATTAAAAGTGTGACTTAATTGTCCCGTTATTTTGTTTTTGTAAGGCTAAATATATATATGCATCTGTATGTGTTAGGTATCAGAGTTAGTCTAGTCAAATCCAAGCGAGCCTTTGTAAGTGATTGAGTCACTATTGCTGATATTTTTTTAAGTAGGCTCTGTGCCCAATGTGGGGCTTGAACTCACGACCCCAGGATCAAGGGTTGCATGGTTTACCGACTGAGCCAGCCAGGCGCCCCTGTTGCTGATACCGTAAATAATTTTTTCTTATTTTATAGTTTGTCCCCAGCTTTTTTTTTTTTAATTTTTTAAAATATTTATTTTTGAGAGAGAGCACAAGCAGGGGAGGAACAAGAGAGAGGGAGACGCAGAGTCTGAAGCAGGCTCCAGGCTCCTAGCTGTCAGCACAGAGCCCAATGGCGGGGCTCGAACTCATGAACCGTGAGATCATGACCTGAGCTGAAGTCAGACACTTAACTGACTGAGCCACCCAGGTGCCCCAGTTTTTTTTTTTTTTCCATAAAGATTATTTTAAGTAATCTCTACAGCCAATGTGGAGCTTGAATTTATAATCCTGAGATCACTGACTGAGCCAGCCAGGCAACCTTCCAGGTTTTTTTGTTTTTTTTTTTTCCTCTTTTTTTAGTTTTCTCAGATTATAAGAAAAGGCGGTTCATCTGGGTATTGTGACTTTCATGTAAAACTGAACAGACTGCTAATCCTGTATTCAAATAAAAGGAACTAAATGTATCAGATTTCTGGGTCATTGACTTAATGATTAAAACATAATATTACTGGGGCTCCTGGGTGGCTCAGTCAGTTAAACGTCTGACTCCTGGTTTTGGCTCAGATGACGTCTCACGGTTTCGTGGGTTCAAGCCCTGCATTGGGCTGTGCTGATAGCACAGAGCCTGCTTGGGATTCTCTGTCTCTCCCCCTCTCTCTCTCTGTCCCTCCCCCACTTGCACTGTCTCTCTCAAAAATAAACTTAAAAAAATTAAAAAAAAACCCTCCATAGCATTACTCATTTCAATGATCTTACTCACTTTTCTCGCTTAGGGGTAGAATCGAGAATAAAGAAAACTCCTAGGACTGAATATCATGTTGTATCTTGAATTTGAGGGATCTATGAAAAGTTGCTTAAATTCATATTTGGAAGGTGTCTAGAGTGAACCCAGGGGCAATTCATTGAGGTAGAAAATTCACTGTTCCCATAAATGCCAGGGGAGATAGACGAGCCTCTCAAAATACCAAATGTACTTCTTCATTGCATATAGAAAAGAAAATGCTTAATTTTGCACATTTGTTGGAAAGTTTGCACCAGTGCGAGAAGGGAAATTGTTTAGGTTGAAGAGGATAAGCCGTTTTCCCAGAATGGTTTCTTTACTGTTTCTGTGTGTTTGCTTCTTGTACACGCACATGTCTTCAGCCTGTGGGAACCTGTCGTTCTGTGAACAACAATTACAGCTGAGAAAGATGAGTGGTGGCCCTTTCCCTACCACCCACTCACCATGCGGTGCATGGAGTGGACCACTCGGTGGGTTTACATTTGAAAAATACAGATGCTGCTAGGAATCTGTGTCCTGTGTGGTATTAATCATTAAATCCCTGTCCACACAGAGGCAAAATTAAATAGAGAATTGAGGCATCTCCAAAATAATTCAGGGAAAATTCTCTGAGGGCAATTAGGGTTTGTTTTCTTCATCCTGTTCTTTTGTACTCTGTGCCTCTTGAGGATGCAGGCGACATTTTTTTTTTGTTGGTACAGTGTACTTTATTGATGGTACATGACAAGGTAGGGCTCCCCAAGCCCCTCTCCTTCTTCAAGGGGTTTGGGATGGGAACTGTGTGAAGATCGGGAGATTCTCAGTGTGTTGGGGGAAGGGGGACAAGACTCCTCAGTAGCTGAGGGCCTCTCTCTCCCTCCTGCCGTCGCTGGGGCTAGTGGTCCAGGGGGCTCTTAGAGGCAGTGTGGACCATAAGGTCCACCACGTGGTTGCTATAGCCAAATTCACTGTTACAGCAGGAAATGAACTTGATAAAGTGGTCATTGAGGGCAATGCCAGCCCCAGCATTGAAGGTGGAAGAGTGGGTGTCACCGTTAAAGTTGCAGGAGACAACGTGGTCCTCAGTGTAGCCCAGGATGTCCTTAAGGGGGCCCTCCTATGCCTGCTTCACCACCTTCTTAATGCCATCATATTTCACACCTTTGTCTAGGCAGTAGGTCAGATCCGTGTCTGACCTTTTGGGGGTGGGGACATGGAAGGCCATGCCAGTGAGCTTCCCATTCGGCTTGGGGGTGACCTTGCCTATAGCCTTGTCACTGCCAGTAGGAGCAGGGATGATGTTCTGGGCAGCTCCTCGGCCATCATGTCACAGCTTCCCAGAGGGGCCGTCCACGGTCTTCTGGGTGGCAGTTGATGGTGTGGACTGTGGCTGTGAGTCCATCCACAATGCCAAGGTTGTCATAGGTGACCTTGGCCGGAGGGGCCAAGCAATTGGTGGTACAGGAGGGATTACCGACAATGTTGAGGAAGTTACCATAGTTCTCCTGGTTCACACCCATCACAAACATTGGGCATTCGCAGAAGGGGCGGAGATGATGATCCTCTTGACCCTACTCTTCAAGTGAGCCCTAGCCTTCTCCCTGGTGGCAAAGACCTCCATGGACTCCACAACCCAGCACTGGCATCACCCCTTTTGATGTTGGTGGGATCTTGTTCCTGGGAGATGAAGATGGGCTTTCCATTGATGACAAGTTTCCCCATTCTCAGCCTTGACTATACCATTGAATTTTCTGTGGATGGAATCATATTGGAACATGTAGACCCTATAACAGAGGTCAGTGAAGGGGTCTCTGACAGTTACAGTATCTACTTTGCCAGCGTTAAAAGCAGCCCTGGTGACCAGATGCCAAATATGGCCAAATCCATTTACTCCGACCTTCACCATCATGTCTTGGGGACATGGCTGGCACTGCCCCAGAAGATGCAGCTGTCTGTCAAATGGGGAGGAGTAGAGACCCAGGAGACTTTTTTTTTTTTTAAATATTTTTGCTGTATATAGACTAAAATAATTTTGGTCTAATATTTTCTGTCTATAAATAGACAACAGCTATGTGTTAACTTATTATAGTTTGAGATTCCAGGACCATAGCTCATTTGCGTTTTCTTTTTTTTAATTTTTTTTTTTTTCAATGTTTATTTATTTTTGGGACAGAGAGAGACAGAGCATGAACGGGCGAGGGGCAGAGAGAGAGGGAGACACAGAATCAGAAACAGGCTCCAGGCTCTGAGCCATCAGCCCAGAGCCTGACGCGGGGCTCGAACCCACGGACCGCGAGATCGTGACCTGGCTGAAGTCGGACGCTTAACCGACTGCGCCACCCAGGCGCCCCATCATTTGCGTTTTCTATCTTTGTTGGCTATGATGGTGCCTTCCATATGTGACTGCTGTGTTGTACATTAAACATGTCTGGTCAAACTGGTTTTGATTTTCCTTGTTCTCAGGTCTTATGTTTTTCTTTCTGGATGTTGGAAATACGTTAATACAGCTGGGTCCCATTTTGTGTACTTGCATATTTATTGCCATAATGATGGCCTTGGAACCTCTGCATCCTTGCCTCAGCCCTTTTGGAAGGTAGCCCTGAGAGACTAAGTTTTGTGTTGTTACCACTGGGCCACTTCTGTGGTCTTTTAGGAGCCATGGCTAAGTTTTATACTCTTGATTCCTGGAGGGCAGCTGGCTTCTTTCTCCCAGGCAGCAATGAAAAAGATTAATCTTATGCTTTTGAGCAATATTATTTATGGTCTATAATATCTTTGGTTTAAAAATATCTATTTTATGATATTCCCTAATCTTATAATTGGTATAGCCCTTTGGTTCTGAAATCCAGAGTAGAAACAAAGCAAGTGTTTTATGTTTAAAAATAACAAAGAAGTTTTAGAAAGACTTAGCTTCTTATTTAATATTTTTTTAATGCTTATTTATTTTTGAGAGAGAGAGACCAAGTGCGAGCAGGGGAGGGGCAGAGAGAGACACATAATCCGAAGCAGGCTCCAGGATCTGAGCTGTCAGCACAGAGACTGATGCAGGGCTCGAAGCCATGAACCACGAGATCCTGACCTGAGCCGAAGTTGGATGCTCAACTGACTGAGTCACCCAGGCAACCCGACTTCTTTTCTTATTTAAAAGAGAAATATGCCAGATACGAATTACACTCAGAACAAGAAATTTTGCCCAAGAGATAGTTCTCATGTGCATCTTTCTTAGAGCAGCTCTGTTTCCTTGAACACTCTTGTCTCTTTTCCTTGAAGTATCTGCTGCCATTGGCTTCTAGCCTAGCCCCTTTCTCTTGGCTTTCTTCTTTCTTTGCTCATCATTCGTTTCCTGTTGCCCTTTAGATTCTCTTCCCACTGTCAGGAGATGATGTTCTCTTTAGGGAACCATCCTGGGTCCTCTTTATCCTCTTAAGATAATGCTGTGTTTGCCCCTGCCTTCAACTACCATTCATACATGCCCATTTCTGCCCAGTTAATACACCTCTAGTTGGAACCTCTTTTGTGAGTCCAGAGTTGTTAGCTTCCAATTGGACATTTTCATTTGGATGTTTGCTGTATTCTTGCAACTGAGTGAATCAAAAAAAATGAAAGAAGCTTTTACCAGTTGCTTCTTCATGGAGCTTTTGGCTCAAAGCATATGACAGTCTGTGTGTCCCATGTTTGAATCCTGGCTAGGTTAGTTAACCAATTTTTCCTGCCTTATTGCATTGGCTAGTACCTCCAAGACAATGTTCGTTTGCTCCTGGTCTTAGGTAGGAAATACTCGGTCTTCACCATTTTAAATATAATGTTAGTTGTAAATGTTTTTATAGATACGCTTTTATATGAAGATTTTAAGTTTAGAACAAAGTTTAGAACATTTTTATTAGCTAATTGTAAATATTTTTATTTATTTTATTTTTATTAATTTTTAATGTTTATTTTTGAGAGAGAGAGAGAGAGACAGACGGAGGGAGAGGGCACGAACAGGGGAGGGGCATAGAGAGATGGAGACAGAGGATCCAAGGAGGCTCCACACTGTCAGGGCAGAACCTGATGTAGGGCTCAAACTCACGAAGCCTGAGATCTTGAACTGAGCTGAAGTTGGGTGCTTAACTGACTGAGCCACCCAGATGCCCCTAATTATAAATATTTTTAATGTTTAGAGGATCCTTACTGAAAATAAGCAAAATAAAAGTCCATCTTAAATAAATATTTTTTAAAAAATTGTGTCTTATTTATTTATTTATTAAAAATGTTATTTTGAGAGAAAGAGAATGCACATGATGAGACTAGCAGAGAGAGAGAGGGAGAGAGAGAGAGAATCTCAAGCAGGTTCTGTGCTCAGCATGGAGCCGGACATAGGGCTTGATTTCACAACTGTGAGATCATGACGTGGGCCAAAATCAAGAATTGGGCACTTAACTGACTGAGCCACCCAGGTGCCCCTATTTACTTGTTTTTTAAAGTAATCTGTACACCCAACACGGGCCTCAAACTCATGACCCTGAAATCAAGAGTTAGATGTTCTACCAGCTAAGCCAGTGGGGTGCCTCTACGTTAAGTAAATTTAGGGAAATATAAAATTTTAAGTCAGTGAAACTTGAAGGGGTCAAAGAAACTTTCATAGCTGAAGACAAAAAGTAGAGATCTGGTTTGGAGGAAATGAGCCTATTATTTTGTTTAATCATGGTAGGTACTAATTTCTCATTTGCTGGATGGGTATGTAAATGGTAATTTAATTCTCTAACTTTTTATTTTTGGCATTAAACCTTATTTTCCTGTGTTTAAATAAATCAGACTCAGAATAATTTTGGAGTTTTGCAGATACCCTGTTGTGTGTGTGTGTGTGTGTGTGTGTGTGTGTGTGTGTGTGTGTATAGGAGAGAGAGAGGGGGAGAGAAAGAGATGACCATCATCACTGGAACTGTAAGGTCTAAGCCATTGTATTTAGCCTCTTGTAAGGAATTGTATTTAGCCTCTTTTTTCCTCCATTAAGAAAACTAAACCTGGTTTAGTCCCAAAGGAGGCCTCTAGAAAAGTCTGGAAATTCTTATTCTTATCAGAATCATATGTTAAAACACTATGAATCTTTTGAATACAAATGACCATCAGTGGACCATGATTATGGGACAGAGTCATACACACAGTCCTTGCTTAACTGAAGTAAAAGCCTCCTGGAAGGTTATGATGCTATACGTATATACATATATACATATATATATATATATATATATATACACACACACATATACATATATATACACATATACACACACATATATAAGATATATATAATGTATAATACTAATATATAATATATGTTAATATAACATATTTATGTATAATATATATTTTTTCCTTCTTAGGCAAGACTGTATATTATATATATTATATATAATATATAGTTAGTATATAATATATATATTATAGTACATCCAATGTGAGGCTCCAACTCCTGACCCTGAGATTAAGAATTGCACGCTGTAGCCAGTCAGGCATCCCAGTATGAAAAGTTCTAGAATTTTTAGAATTAAACATCTTTAAATTTAGAAATTTTACTTTTCCTAGGATTTGGAACTTCCATTCGATGCTTCACTAACAATAGTTGATCCATCTTTTGGTAAATCTGGGCAGGTTGAAGAAGGAGTAACTATATACAATGTGCATCATTTAGGTCTTTTTGGTGGAAAGTTCAAGGAGACGATTGATTAGAATTTTAAAGATGCCCTAGCACATAGTAGGCACTCAGCAAATATTTGTTGGCCAATGTTGAATGAAAAAGAGAGGTGGGGGAGGGGGAGATATGTTGAAATATGTTATTTACTCTTCTTTTTTTCCATGAGAAGTGAGTTGATCTCAATGTCCCTATTAGCTCTAAAATTCTTAGAGGTCAGAGATCTAAAATTAGTAGTTGTTAAGTTCAGGGCTTTATTCTGAGAGATTTACCTTCTTCCTTAGGCAAGCCTGTCTAGAACTCTCTCAGTTCCTCTTCACCTAATTGTTACTTCACGGTTTTTCTGTTGTTTGGAACTTTCTTCCAAGCTTCATGATAATCCAGGGTAGCATACTGGAAGGAGTTAGACCTGATTCAAATCTGTTCTCCATGAATTATTTATGCATGTATGCCCTTTAATACGTTTAATGAGCCTCCACTTTCTCTTCTGTAAAATAGGGGCAGTAAAATACTCCCCTCAAATTTAGTTGTGTGCCTTAAATGAATGAATTGCTTGTCACCATACCTGGCATATGTTGGGTCCTAAGTAAACTAGAAATTACCATTTTTTCCCCCTTAGTCTGATAGTTCTGCAGTTATCTCTCCAACGATTAAGGCTTTAAAATCTCTATTGTCCTGAATAGCTCACTCCCATTACCCACAGCTAAATGATTTTTCCCCTGATGCTGTTGGTCAGCGTGAATAATTTTCACTGTGTTCCTCAGAGTTTCTGGCTGAGTCCTTACTGTTTTCTGTATCCATTGCTGTTCTGAATCCTTATCTGAAGCTATGGCTGGCTGGATCTTTGTTCTCTATCCTGTTTTTGTACTATCTAGCCGACCATATGGAATTCTTTGTTTCTGCATTTTCACCGTTAAGAAGTAAAGAGGCTGTATTTTTCTCCTGTCGTGGGAGAAAGTGAGCTTGATTTGAAGAATTTTCTCCTTTGAGGTTTGCTAAGTATTAAAAAAAAATCTCTTTACAGAAGTATAAAGAGCACAAGTCATGCTGGGAGCTTGGTGAATTTTCCCAACGGAAACATACCCGTGTAGTAAGGATCCTAGTAAATTTAAGCGAAGTCTCTAACTGCTCCAAGGTTGATTAAGCCTTCTTGCCCTCGTCATCCTGCAGATTACCCACCTGTTGTGCGAGGCATTTCAGCTCCCTCATGCCCTCTGACCCACCATCTGCCAGCTGGTTTTGTGTGGACTGGGTTTTGCCGGCGGCCCCGCCCTCCCTCTCTTTTCCCTGCGATGGGAAGTGGGGGGTTAAAGAGACTGACACTTTGTTCTTGATGCCACATGCATTCGAGGAGACGGCTTAGAGAGAAGGCCGTGTTTCCACTTCCCCTTAACTGGTCTTCCTTTGTGGCCAGCAGAGGTGGGATGCAAAATGCAGAGAAATTGCTGAGCGAACACTGCGTGTTTCCTTTGCTTTTTTCTGTCTGTTCAACAAAGCACTGAAGATGTTGAGTAAGACGATGCTGACTTAAGAAGCGAGTGTGAAAAAACCACTATGTTTATGATTAAAAACCTAAACATGGGGGATGCCTGGATGGCTTAGTCGGTTAAGTGTCCGGCTCTTGGTTTGGGCTCAGGTCATGATCTCACAGTTCATGAGATCAAGCCCGTGTTAGTCTCTGTGCTAACTGTGTGGAGCCTGCTTGGGATTCTCTCTCCCTCTCGCTCTGCCCTGCCTTGCCTCTGCTCCTGCTATCTCTCTCTCTGTCTCTCTCTCAAAATATATAAACATGGAAAAAAAAAAAAGCTAAAACCTTTTTTTTTGAGAGAGAGAGAGTGAGAGAGAGCTCGAGCAGGGAGGGGCAGAGAGAGAAGAAGACAGAGTCTCAAGCAGGCTCCACGCTGAGTGCAGAGCCCGATGAGGGGCTTGATCCCACGACCCTGTGATCATGACCTGAGCTGAAATCACGAGTCAGATGCTCAACTGGCTGAGCCACCCAGGTGCCCCGAAAAAAATTAAAGTTAGACTTTAAAAAAAAATTTTTTTTAAAAAATGTTTATTTATTTTTGAGAGAGACAGAGACAGAATGCGAGTGGGTTGGGACAGAGAGAGAGGGAGACACAGAATCTGAAACAAGCTCCAGGCTCTGAGCTGTCAGCACAGAGCCTGACGCAGGGCTCGAACTCACGAGCTGCGAGATCATGACCTGAGCTGAAGTCGGACGCTCATCTGACCAAGCCACCCAGGCACCCCTAAGTTAGACTTTTTAAAATGAGGAGCAAGTGTTATGAATAGTGGGTGAAAAGTTATATGGTCTATAGAGCAGAGGTTAGAAGGAGATGGACTTAAGTTGAGGCAGAGGGATTTAGGCTACATTGTGACTTCCTGTTGGAGAGGGCTCCGGAATACTGCAGGGTATGGTTTGCTGAGATTTTTTTATCCATCTCCTGGACAGATGGGGTAGTGCTTATGGTAGCCGTAGTCAGAGTTTGGAGTTGACCTTCCTTCAATTATAATTCTTTTGTTATTAAGTAGTTTCCTGAATATGATGAAAGATACCGGGACTTTCCACTGCCATTCATTCAATAGGAAGACATGGATTATATAGACATTCTGGTATAAATTAGAGATCTTTCAGAAGTGCTCTGCTAAATGTTTTCAGACCAAAGGCATGAGTTGACATCCCAGCTCTACTACTTAGTGGTTGTGGGACCACAAATTGAGGATTGTTGCGAAGATGCGGGAGGTCGTGTGTATGAAGGGCTTTGTAAATTGGGTGTGATGTCCTGTACCAGAGTGAGCGGTCACACTTCCAGTGGAACTTCTACCTGTGTTTCAAGCTCACATCTGCTCTGCCTTCTCCTGCTTCCAGACCTCCTCGTCTCTGTGTGACTTTGGGCAGCTGGGCAGAATTACCTCGTTTGTGTTTTGCTTGTTCTGTTTTTCAGTGCTGTCTCTCTCGATGAGTGATGCTGGTTGAGACGTTGGGGGAACTCGGGGAGTGGGGAGGTTTTGCATTATTTGAGAGTTAGGAAGCTTTCTGAGAAACTAGATTTAGAAAGGGATGCTAGAGGTAAAAGACGAAAATGGGGCAACAGAGTCAGGCCAGGTGTGGCGGCGTGTGGGGCAGGGCAGGGGTTTGGGCTGACCGCCATGGTGCTCCTGCACCAAACAGCACCCTGACCCCCGTAGGAAGGGGGAGGAAGGCCACCAGCCTCTCGCCGTCTGCATGGCCAGAGCCCTGCCTCAGGACAGGACATCAGCACGCTCCTCTCTGCCATGAGGGTACTGGTTCCAGGAGCGGATGGCCAGTTCCAACTCCAACTCCCATGACCTCCATTCCTCTCCCCCCTGTGAACTGGGTGTGGGGCCGTGGGCCTGAGATCCTACCTTGGTTGCCATCTTCAGCAGATCTGGGCGGGATCTGTTGTGGGGATCTTTGCCGGGATGCCTGAACACGTTGCTTCCATCTTGGTAGATTATCAGATATTTTTTCAATAATATCATCTCATTGATAATGATCTCATTGATATTATCTCCTTTTGTGTCTTAAAATCTGCCCTTTAATAGAATCCTATTTGGTTGTTGTTGCTGGCTTTAACAACATAAGTTTACTTGCTGTCAGTTCTGGAGGTTGGAAATCCAAGATCAAGATGCCAGAAGGTTTGCTTTCACGTGAGGCCTCTCTGCTTGACTTGAGGACGGTCACCTGCTTGCTGCCTCCTCCCACAGTCATCTTCCATACAGGCACAGCCCTGGTGTCTCTGCGTGTATCCCAGTCTCTTCTTTCTGCCTCTCGTTTTTTTTAAATTTGAATCCAATTTTATTACGTTCAGTTCAGTTTTTTACAACATTCATAACAACATAAATTCAGTTCCACGTATTAAAGAATATTTTAGTCTACAATGGAAACTTAGAAACTGGAGGAAGTGTAAGCATTGTATCTTCATCAGTGTTAAGATAATCTTTAAAAGGGTAACTATATTAGTTACATGTTGTTGGGTAATAAATCACCCCAGCGCTTGGAGGCTTAAAGCTTTAACAGTTACTCTCCCACACCTTCTGTAGGTCGGGAATCTGGGCCCAGCATAGACTGTGGCCCAGTGCCACAGGCTGCTGTCACTCTCGGAGTTCCCTAGGGGAGGACCTGCCTGGAAGCCCTGATAATTTCTGAATTGTTAGAGTTTCTGATAATTTCAGAATTGTCTGTGAAGTCATCTCTCTTTTGAAGAAATTGAAATGGTCTATCCTGTTAGTCTCCTTAATGTGGGTCACTTGGCCACCCTCTCCAGTGTTCTCATTCTATGCAATATGGATAGGCTGAGAATTTTCCAGTTCTTCAAGCTCTGGTTCTTTTTTTGCTTCAAAATCCCACATTTAAGTCCTTTTTTCCCCCCTTCTCAAATTTTACTAGAAGCAATCAGGATGATCCAACCTGTATCTTCAACATTTTGTTAGAAGTTATTCAGCATATTCCAATTTCATCACTTCCAAGAAAACCTTCCAGAAAACATGGGAACACCAATGCAAGGCACCTAAATTGTTTGACTCTCCATAGCAAGGGTTGCCTTTCCCCTGGTTTTCAATAACCTTGTTTCCATCTGAGACCTCATCAGAATGACTCGACCATCCATATGTCTGCACTCTGTTCATGGTTACTTAAGCATTCTCTAAGAAAACGGAAGCTTTCTGTCGTGTTCCTTTCAGATTGGTTGTAACAAAATGCCATAGACTAAGTAGCTGATAAACCACAGAAATGTATTTCTCATACTTCTGGAGGCTGGACACCAAGATTAGGATGCCAGCAGTAGTCGGGGGAGGGCCCTTTTCCATGTGGCTAAGTTCTTGTATCTTCGCTTGGTGGGAGGGCTTAGCAAGCTCTCCGTGCTGTCTTCTATAAGGGCACTAATCTGATGCATGAGGGCTCCATTCTTGTGACCTAATCACCTTGCAAAAGTCCCAAGTACTACTACCATCACTTGGCAGATTAGGGCTTCATGGTATGAATTTTTGGGGAGACACAAACATTTGGACCACACCACTTTCTATATAGTTCTTTTCTGAGTCCTCACCAGAATCATCCTTAATGGTCGTGTGGGATCTTTCTCGTATGCACCTCTAAACTCTTCCAGCCTCTACCTGTTACCTACTTCCAAAACCACTTCCATATGGTTAGGTGTTTGTGACAGCAGCCTCCCCGCTTCTCAGTCCCAATTTGTGTCTTAGTCTGTTCAGGCTGTTATAACAAAAGTACTGTACATTTTTTTGTCACAATTGTTAAACTGTATAATTTATAATTTTGTTAAAATCTTTGTTTAAGCATGGCACAAACATTTCTCATAGTTCTGAAGGCTGAGAATTCCAAGATCAAAGCACCAGCAGGTTCCGGGAGAGCCTGTCCTGGATTATAGCAGTCTTCTCGCTGTGCTCTCCCCTGGCAGGAGGGAAAGGGGGCTCGGTGGGGCCTCTTTTATAAGAGTGCCAATCCCATCCACGAGGGTTCCACCTTTACAAACTCTTCACCTGCCCAAACATCAACTCCTAGCGTCATCACATTAGGGGTTAAGATCTCACCATACGAAGAGGGTGGGGTACTAACATTCAGTCCATAACAGATGGTCCTAAAAGGCCTTTGGGTTCTACTTTTTACCCTAAAGTGTTGCTGTTTGCTTAGCAGTCCTGTTCCTGGGCTTTGTGTTCATGTATTGGATGCACTAGGATAGCAGCATGTAGTGGCCGGGAACTGTCGCTCCCTAAATTCTACAGGGCTGGTTTGGATTCCATTTGCTCAGCTCTCTCTCTCTGTGATTTGCAGCAGAGTACTTTAGCTACATAAACCCCCAGGTTTTCTCATCCTTGAACAGTGTACTGATTTGTGTCCATAGTCTTATGGTGAGACTTAAATGGGACCATGTACGTAAAAAACATGGAGTACCACGCATGGAACCCAATGAAATCCCGGTGCTCGTTAGCTCTTGTTGCAATTAGAGAAACAAAGACCTCTTCTTGAAGAATAAAGTCAAACCCAGTTACCGTTTATAAGCAAGGTCAGTTCCTGCTTGCCCACTCCTGGATGTTTGCCCCTAACTTGCAGTGTATCTACTGTAAGTGGATTCAGCAAGCTGGAATGGACTGGCAGTCACGGGGCATCCGTGACACTGAGCAAGAAATGATGTGCCCCTGGGCAAAAAACTAGACAATGTAGAAATGGCCAATAAGCATGTAAGAAAATGCTCAGTATCACTAATCACGTCAAACCACAGTGAAGTACCGCTTCACCCTTATCCGGATGGCTAGTCACCCCAAAACAAAAACCCATAAATTGTTGGCAAAGATGTGGAGAAATTGGAACCCTTCTGCACTGTTGGTTGGAATGTTAAATGAAGCAGTCGCTATGGAAAACAATATGGCGGTTTCTCAAAAAAATGAAGAATAGAATAACCATCGAATCCAATAATTCCACTTCTGGGTATTTACCCCAAAGAATTGAAAGCAGAGATTCAAACAAGTGTTTGTAGCATATTCAAAACAGCATTAATCACAGTGGCCAAAATGTGGAAGCAACCCAACTGTCCACAGACAGATGAATGGACATTTGTATAATACCAAATGTGGTATATACAGACAGTGGAATATTACTCAGCCTTAAAAAGGAAATTCTAGGGGCGCCTGGGTGGCTCAGTCGGTTGAGCATCTGACTTCAGCTCAGGTCACGATCTCACGGTTGGTGAGTTCGAGCCCCGCGTCAGGCTCTGGGCTGATGGCTCAGAGCCTGGAGCCTGCTTCCGATTCTGTGTCTCCCTCTCTCTCTGCCCCTCCCCCATTCATGCTCTGTCTCTCTCTGTCTCAAAAATAAATAAACATTAAAAAAAAAAATTAAAAAAAAAAAGAAATTCTGACACTTGCTGCAACATGGAGGAAACTTGAAGACCCTACGCTAAATGAAATAACCCATCACAGAACAATGTATGATCTCTCTTACACCACTTACATGAGGTGGTTACAGTAGTCAAATTCATAGAGACAGAAAGCAGAATGGTAATTGCTAGGATCTGGGAGGAGGAGGAATGGAGAGTTAGTGTTTAGCAGGCATGGAGTTTCAGTTTTGTGAGATGAAATTGTTCTGGGGACGGAAGGTGTTGATGGCTGCACAGTGGTGTGGACGTTCTTAATGTCACTGGACTGGGCACTTAATAATGGCTAAAATGACAATGTATTTACATATATTTTACCATAATTAAAAATAAATACCGTTTTTTAAGAGAGCTATTTCCCCCTGTACATGGTTTTTACCTTGGGGAATTAAATTAACATACACTGAGTTTTCAACTTAAGAGTACTGTTTTGGTCAGTCCTTCAAAAAAGTTTTGATGGCCAGAATTGTTTCTATCCTCTTCAGCAATAATCAGGTGCCTCCCTCACCCCCTTTTTTTCTGCTCTTCCCCCATCCTGAGTAGTAAGAAATTACTTGAAGTCTTGCCTGGGCCGTGTCTTGAAGACAAAATCCTGATGGCCGTGGTGGCATCTTGAGAATTCTGTTGCTTTCTTTGGCTCCCCTGACATTTTCAGAAGCTGTTGGATAATGAGGTAAAGGATATGAGAAATGGAATGTGGGGCAAGGGGAGTCCAGATTTTATTGGGCCTCAAGCGCATTGAATTTGGGGTTCTCTTAAAAAGAAAACAAAAACTTCTTTTCTTCTAATAGAGTGCATGTTGTGGACACATTTTGGGGCCCTTCCCAGGGCCCTGAAGGACCCCTGAAGCTTAAGGTTTGTTAGTTTAATGTATCTTGTCTCTATTCCAAAAGGTGAGGTAGAATAAAGCAGGAACTGTGTATAGCAAACTACTTACTTCCTCTGAGTTTTATTCTCAGAAGCAAAAATATCTGGAAAAATGTGTTCCATTCAGAAGACTAACAAACAGCCGGGAAGCCCCTGAGGATAGAAGATGGTTTATGCAGTTTAAATTCACTCTAGTCCACGTTTAATTTAACCATTTTTCCAAACTGCAATTTGGCAATAATCTGTACTGTAATTTAGTATTACGAAGTGACTTACGACCAAAACCAATTAATTTTGAATTTCTCGCCCAGAGTGTCGCAGTATAAAATTTTAGAGGCATTTTCTGAGAAATTGTATGAAATTTCCATGATGATTATGACCTGGAGGTATTCCTGTGTCAAAGATGATGCACAATCTTCTCTTCTTTGTCTGGTAATTACTTTGTCATCCCCTCCCCCACCATTAGTCTTCGTATCTGTTTCCTTACTTAGAAAAATACTTCATCAATCAGAGATTAGAATAATCTCATTACCTTTGAGAATTCCTCAGTGTCACTCAGGCCTTTGATGGAGCTGTTAGGGAGCCTTTGTCACTGATTGCATCGCTTAGTGACCAGATGGACTCATTGGGAGCAACTTGGAGAATGTCAGACAGGAAGACATTTAATGAGGCGTGACACATGTAAAGTAAGCAATAGCGAATTTCTGGTTTTCTTGTTGCTTTGTTTTGCTTCCAGTAATCACATAAATTCTTTTTTTTTTTTTTTGCATGAAAAATGGAGCTTTCAGAAATAAAAATAATATCTGTTTACTCCATATCATGAAAATGGAGCAAAAAGCAAAGAATTAGACCACACGCTTTTTTGTAGCACAATTCATTATGAGGACAGAGCACGGTGCTTGCAATGCCCAATAGGGTCCAGGCAGCTGCTGTTCAGACTTTTCAACTCGGCCAAATCCCCTACTTTTAAGATGTAGATTTCAGGGTCCAGATTGTCTATTGTTCAGATGCCAACTGGGCACTGGGCTATATCTGCCAAACTCATTTTCACTTCGTCGTGGGCAAAACTAGAATTTGGATCCTAAATTAAAGGTGAAAGACAAGGTCTCTAAACCAATTAAATGCTATTATCACTCAAGTAGGGATTTTGTATGGTTTCGGGCCACTTGAATAACAGAAAATGATTGACAAACATTCAGTTTCTTTTTTTTTTTTTCCCCAGAGGTTTTTGGGGAACCTTTATAAAACTTGTTTATGTTTATGGTGAATTGAGGCCACCTCTGCTTATTTTAGACTCTGGAAAGATGAGATCAAAAGGAGTTCAAAATCTGTTCTTTTAAGTGTCAAAGCTATTTCCATTGGATGGGATTTAGCCAAATTATTTTTGGCTTGATCGGTGCTCCAAAGAAAAGAGGGTGTGGTGGAAAAAAACGATACTGAACATGAGTAAAACAGAGAGGAATTTTGTATTGTTCTGAGTTTCTGATCAGTGGAGGAAGAAAGACTTTTTGGAAAAAGAATAGGGGCGCCTGGGTGGCTCAGTCGGTTGAGCCTCTGACTCTTGATTTCGGCTCAGGTCATGATCCCAGGGTCGTGGCATCCAGCCCTGTGTCAGGCTCCACACTGAGCATGGAGCCTGCTTAGGATTCTCTCTCCCTCTGCCGTTCTTCGCTGCTCACGTGCTCTCTGTCTTTCTAAAAAAAAATTTTAAAAAATGAAGTTTTCCATACGTTCCTTCTTCATCTGAGGTATCCATATTGCTGGGGTCACGATAATTCTAATTAGGTCAGTTTGGACATTATTTGTGGCAGGAGAGGAAAACAAGTGGTGTGCTGTCACCAACTTGCTTTCGAATAAATTAACAAATAGTCTCAGTTGAAACAGTTTTGTATTGGAATCTGTTGGCAGATTGGCTAGAAGCCAGTGTTACAGCTTTATTCTACTCCCCCCCCCACCCCCCCTATTTTTTATTGACAGGGTTTGTTCATCTGGGGGAGGACAGCTTTTCCTGTGGGCTCCTGCACCATCCTGTTTCGGGGGTCCATCCCTCCATGGCCCACTTGGCACTTGTGACCCCCCAACTCATCCCTTCCCTGCTGCCTCCTTAGCTGCTGCCTCCTTAGCAGGTTTACACATGCAGGCAGGATCCCATTGGTTAACCTGTTTCACAGCAGGGAACTTAAGGATGTCACTGACCTTTGTAGCTCACTTGTTCCTTAGTTACCTGAATTACAGAGTTGTTATAATTCCATTTTGTGATCACCTGCTGGGTGTCACTTGCTGTATCCACGTTCTTTTCCTTGCACGAGTTTTTTAAAGTAGGCTCCACGCCCAACATGGGGCTTGAACTCGCTTGACCCTGAGATCAAGAGTTACATGCTGTAGCATCTGAGCCAGCTAGGTGCCCCTCCTTGCAAGATTTTGTTTCCACCTTATCACGTTATGGGGGAGGGCATTATGCTCTCCATCATACACGTGAGCAAGGCCGGATTCCAGCAAGATGAGAGACTTATTCAGAATCACGTGGACGGGAAGAGGCCACAAGTGGATTTACGCCCGGGTTCTGCTGACCACTCTTCCCCACGCCCTCTGCTGCCTTCCACAGAGCCAGAGGGCTTTTAGAGCCCATCTTGTCCAGTGGTTTTCAGCACTGGATACACAAGTCATCTGGGGGAATTTAAGATGACTCTCCGGGGAGAGTCTGCCATGCAGGGGGCAGGAACGACGAGGGGGTAGAGGAAGGAGTTGCGTAACACCCCCTCCACGTTCAGGGAGTCTGAAGGCCAGCGACCTCTTCCCGGTCAGTCAGCTAGCTACTTACAAGCTGGGACTTGACCCACGATCTTCTGACAGCCCCTTGGTCTCTTCCTCTTGCTCTCATTCCAAATCCTGCCGATGGAGTCTGGGGACAGGCTCACCTCATCTTTGGTTTCTGAGGGGCCTGTCGCAGAGCCCTCTCTGGTGTGATGTTCACGTAACTGGGTGTCCCTCATTCACCTCCTGCAGGCTGGTTGGCCCTTTCAGCTTGCTGCTCGTGTGTTTGGTCAGCTGGGGGAGACTCCCTTCCTCCCTTCATGCTCTTACTCACTCACTTATTTGTTTACTCCCTCCTTCCCATTATAGCTGCTTCTGAGACTCCTGTTGGATGGCCATTGGACCTCTGGATATATTGCCCCTCTGAACTTTCGGTTCCGTGATGTTTCTCCGTATTTTCTTCCAGTTCACAGCCTTGGTGCTTAGCGTGGTTCATGTTATTTCTCAGGTCCATTGAGGTTTCTTTTAAGTGATCATTTAAGATTTATTTCTTTGTCTCCTGTTGAGAGCTCTCTCTTTCTGATTGCTTCTTTTTCACAGCAGCCTGGTCTTGCTTTATGGACACACTAGTATTTCAGATCTGTCTTAAGATACTAGAGTTATTAACAGGTTTTCCCCTGCCCTGTGAATCATGCTTCTTCTCGGGCCAGTTCTGTTTGTTCATTATAGCCCTTTCTTTCATGTTCTGTGTTTTCCTCAGATAACTTGTGATCCTCCCTTGCTGCTGGGTTTCCATGAGTGAACTCCATTGATAAGCCGAGAAGGTTGGCTTTGATCTTCTCTGCAGGTGTAGAGAGCGGCCTCTCTAAGTCGCAGGCAGACCCTGCTTCCCTCCATAATGGTCAGAGAGAGGAGGGTGGTGCCCCTAAGTGCATCTTTCCCCTGGGTGGAGGGGGGCTGCCTTTTCCTATGCGGAGGTTCCAAGCTGCCTTTGATTCCTCTCCCACACGCACGCTGGGATTTCCTCCAGACGTAGTGCCCCTTTTCTCGGTTTTAATCAGTGGGTTCAGCCCTCTGCTGTGGCTCCCAGCCCTCACACCCTGTTTTCTTGTGGGAAGGAAAAGGGGGGAGGGGGATGGTTGGGGAGGAGCATGTTGGGCTCAGCCCCTCTGTATTGGGTTCTCTGTTCCCTCCATCCCAGGCGGCGCCCACTGCTGCCTCTCATCTTTGCCTCCTCCCCAGGACTCCCCGGAGGGTAGTGCTCCCCTCTGGAGGAAGCGGGCTGGCTGCTTTCCCTGTGTCCAGCACCGCTGTGTGTTTGGCTGGCTGGCTGGCTGGCTTTAAGAGAATTGTTGTTCCTGTCCTGCCAGCGCCAGCCTGGACAGAGGTGGCCTTGGCTCTGCCCGCCGCGTGGAGCTGGAAGGCTGTCAGAGGATCTGAGTGCAGGGTGTCTGCTCCCTGTTGTTCCCTGAGTGGCCCGTCGATGCCCCTGCAGGCTGGGCTCCCTTCTGCTGGCAGCCACTGCCCCAGAGGCCTGCCTCTGCCCCTTCGATGGTGATGGTCACGCGGCCCGTTCTCGCAGGAGATGCAGGGCGAGGGGGGTGGTGGCCGGGGGAAGGGCAGGCGGCTGCGGGTGCATCTGTGGAGGTGTTTACCAGGCAGCCTGGTGAAGCTGTGCCTGTGTGGGCAGGGAAGGGGGAGAGGGAGCAGAGGCAGGCTCCAAGTTTCAGACCGGCCTGGGCCTGGTGCCGGCGTCTTCACCTCTGCCCCTTTGTCCCGGCCACCTTCCCCAGGTGATGCTTGTCCCCGTCAGCTCCTTGTCCCAGGTTCATCCAGGAGCAGCAGCCAGGCTGTCCAGCACCCACGGGCCTTCACACCCCGCTCCAGAGCCCAGGGAGGAGGAGAAGTCCCCGGGCCCCACTGTCTGGCCCTTGTTGTCCCCTTCTTCCGTCTGTCTGTCCACAGACCTCCTGAGATCAGAAGCAGAGTTTGGAGAGCATGAGAGAAGGCACCGTCCCCACTCAGGCGGAGTAGAGATGCGTGTGGGCCATCTTCTGGCAGTGTCTTCCCGCTGCTGTTCCCGCAAGGCCCAGGGTGACGGACCGGTGCCTGGTGCCAGGACGTGCCCGCTTGGTCAGTGCTCCGGTCATGCAGGTGACCGGCTCGCCCCGGCAGTGGGTGACTGAGCCAGGGTAATTATAGATTTCCGATTCGTGACTTAACTGCTGTGCTTTGCAGTGAGAGATTTGGAGCAGACCGTGCATGGAGAAGGAAAGGGCAGAGGAGACACATGAGGCTGCCTGGAACAGCGTGGCCGTGTCTGTGAAGGGCGAGGAGGGAGTAAAGGGGCTAGGTGAGAGCAGGCCATCCTGGGTGAAGGAGTCAGCAGCCGGCCTCTGGCGTGGGGGGCACGAGGGCGAGGGAGCTGGCGCTGGCAGGGGCGACTCCGCAGGCCCTGGTGTCTTAGGGAAGGTGCACAGACCGTGGGAGAGTTTGGCCGAAACGCCGCAGGATATTTTTCTAGCACCGTAAATGGCGCAACAGACGCATCAACCTGGCACGCTTGAACAGAAACACCTCAAAATCCTCAGCTTGCTTATGGAGAGGGACCTCGGCTCCCTGTTTGAACGCAAAGCTAGGGGATGCGTCACCATCCTGACCTGGCGGCCAGACACACCTGCGAGCTCGGGTCAAGGCCCTGTGCCGCCCTTGACCGCCAGAGCTTCTTGGCCTGGGTTGCCGCCAGGACAGGGCTGCTGTCTTCTGGCCCGGAGGACCCAGCGGTGGGTGGGAGGGGGCCTGGCATGGGGCGGTCTTCACACAGCGCTGCTGCTGTAGCTGGTTCGTCTCATACCTGGATTTGGTCGGCGTCTTTAAAAAAATCGGGTAATGGAATGGTATGGTTCTGCGTAGTTCCTGTGTCTTCCGAAGCCTTGCCTCCCCACTTGCCGAGCTTGCTCATTAGCGATGGGCCATTAGTGCCGTGACGGTTGTTGGATTTGGCTGTGGCTGGAAGCTTTGCCCCACTCTCCTTGCTGTGGACTCTTGGAACGTCTGTTGCATTAGCAGCAGCTAATCTTGTTCTGAGTGTACGTTTTAGCAGCTGTTCTAACCTCCGGTTTTATAATTGGTTCACTTATCAGAACAGTTCTAATTTGAAATAATAGCAGTCTGTAAAAAGCATTAATTAAAAAAAAATTGGTATAAATGGTTGGTTGGAAAGGAAATTGGGATAGTTGACTTCAGGGCAAGCAAGAGACTTTCATTAAAATGTTTCTCTTTAAGTGAACAAAAAATCTGGTTGGGTAGAGAAGGAATGTTATAGCTATAGGGGAAAATGTTTTAAAAATATGTCATGATAAGAGAAGTAACACTGTTCAGAGTGTTTTATTTGGGTAAAAATAGAGTAGTTCTAGCTATAACACGTTCTCAACCGACCACTTAAGCTTTCTCCAAAGCACGTGGTCTCTCCGGTCGAGAATAAGAAGACTGGAGATTCCAGATGCCAAAGGCAAAGTCTGGACGGATGAGCACACTCCCCTCCTCGCCCCCCCCCCCACCCCCAAAGCTGCAGGTACATGGTGGAAAGAGAGAGCTTTGTAGAGAGGCTGCATCCCCAGAAGTAGTTCCCACGTAGACTCTCCATCGGTGGCCAGTGACGGAGCACACGCTATGTGCTCGTTCGTCATTTCGAATCCGTTTTCCAATTCAAGTTAGGTTTTCTCCTCCACATTTGTTTTCCTTAGAGAAGGAAAGGATCATTTGTTTTTCTTAGAGAAGGAAAGAATCTCGCCCAAGGGCAAAAATGCACTATTAATAATGAGTAAGCCAAAATTGAGACCCAGGTCCGCCTGGTCCGAGAACATGCATTCTTTCTACTAAAACCATTGTGTTTCCTGTAAGTCTACTGGCAAGATGTTTTTGGCCTCAAATGCCCTCTTTTCAGCTATGAGTCTTTCCTGTCAAATGATTTCTGAAATCTTACCTCTTTAGACCTTAACAGATTTAAAATGAGCTGGCAATTTCCCCCATGCTATTCTATTTAAAGAGGTCACTCTCCCAGCTCATTTAGCATTAGCCACCATGGAATGTAGATTTACTTTTTAACTTGTTACCCGTGGTTTGTGTGGGGGGGAGGAGAGGGGGGAATAGGGGAGAAGGGGCAAGGGAGGACAATGTGTAATTATTTAGTGCTCCTATACAGACTAAATTAAGATGCCCCCCCAAAATGAGGTATATGATTTAAATCTCTCTGTTGTGATTTGCTTGTATTATTTTACTTGTACCATGAAAATAATACCAGTGATCGATTGATGTTTCAGCCAGTAAGATAGTATTTTACATTAATATGCCATTTGAAATGATGTATGTTACTTGATCTATTGATTGGTCATAGGCAGAACTTGTAAATATTAAAAATTTTTTTTAATGTTCATTTACTTTTGAAAGAGAGAGAGAGAGAGAGGCTGAGTGGGAGCAGGGGAGGGCAGAGAGAGAGAGAGACACACACACACACAGAATCCGAAGCAGGCTCCAGGCTCTGAGCTGTCGGCACAGAGCCCGAAGCGAGGCTTGATCCCATGAACCACGAGACCATGACCTAAGCTGAAGTTGGATGCTTAACCAACTGAGTCACCCAGGTGCCCCAGAACTTTTAAATATTTAAGAAAATTAATGTTTGTTTATTTTTGAGAGAGAGAGAGAGTGCAAGCAGAGGGAGGGGCAGAGAGAGAGGAAGACACAGAATCTGAAGCAGGCTCCAGGGTCTGAGCTGTCAGCACAGAGTCCGACATGGGGCTTGAACCCATGAGCTGTGAGATCATGACCTGAGCTGAAGGCGGACTCAACTGACTGAGCCACCCAGCTGCCCTGGAACTTTTAAATATTTTAATGCTCTCCTGATTATACTTAATAAACACTGAAGTTTTTAAGGATGACGAAATTGACAGTGTGAAAGGCAACAGAGGAAAATCGCTCCTCTCCATGATCTGATTAGCCATGAATTCGATGATAGAAGTAAATCTTAGGAAATACTGTGTAAGTTCCCTAAGTGCTGGGATCGTTTTTGTTTTATTGACTGCTATAAATTTCTATCTAGCAAAACGGTGTTATTAATATTTGTTGAATCATTAATGTATGTTGAGTGTGTACATAAACGAGTTATAGACATGTATTTCTAAATGCAAATGCCAGAATATATCCCCCGATTGCAGATCCGTCTCGACCTTCTATACCTTTAACGAAATAATAGAAGAAAAATGGTTGTTATCATGACGTCGGGCATCCGAAGTACTGAAACATTAAGGAAATAATATTTACACTTAGGAAGTTCAGATGACAAGAATATCATAGAGTCATCAAGATAGTACTCTAAAGCCTGTATATAATGAGAGAGCAAAAAGTGGGGGAAGGGAGGCAGAGAAGGAGAGAGCGAGAAAGACGCAACTATCGTAAATTGGTGATAATTGGAGAATCTGGATATCTGGATGAGAGGCATGAGAGAGTTCTTGAAATTATAAGAACTTGTATGTAGACTTGAAACTATTTCAAAATAGTTACTACAAAAACACTACATATTTTATCATTAGTGGAATGCTAACAAGGTTGGCAATATTTACGCAAAAAATTGATGATCATCTTTCTCAGTGACTTAGAAACAAGGAGAATTCATTTCTCTTTGATGGTGAAACTGTAGGGGCGCCTGGGTGGCTCAGTTGGTTGAGCGTCCAACTTCGACTCAGGTCATGATCTCACAGTGTGTGGGTTCGAGCCCCATATCAGGCTCTGTGCTGACATTAAATAAATGTTGTTTTTTTTTTAAAGTTAAACTGGAAAACAGCTTACCGTGGATCCGAGCAGAGACGTGCAAAATCACTTGGTAGAGACAGAAAGGTCCGTAAGATCTGAGTATGGAACCTAGCACTAGTAATCCATGCAGTGAACTTTAAACATTTATGTTTCATTGGCCAGGAAGGGTTGGGGAGGTTGGATATACCAGGTCTTTAGCCTGATAGCATTAAAATTTCTTTTTATCCAGCTAACCCCCCTTCTTTTGTGTCCAAGTTTGGCAAATACCCTCCTGATGGTGATTTATCACCCTGTGTTTATCTGCTGTGCCAGTCCCGCTGCAGCACATACCCTGGTGGGCTGGAAAGCCACATTTTTCATCATTTGTTAAAAGCCTGTGGTCTCTGAGCTCGATTGTGTGCTTCTTTCGGTGGGAGGCACTTCCACTTTCTGTATACTGGTGACATTTGATGTTCTCACCTTCTAAGCTATAGTCATACTCTGATGTGTGGGGAATTCACTAAGATGATGGGGCCCAAGGAGGCCTCATGGGTGAATTACAGTTGGCCTTTCCCAATGATATTCTGGTTTTTTGTTTTTTGTTTTGCTTATTCCTTTTGACTTACTCAACCAAGACTTAACATTCAAGGGACAAAAAAGAATTAGAAGCTGAGTAATGAATGTAGATAGTATTCACATCCACCAGTTTCTCTCTTTTCATCAGCTGTGGATAGTAGGAAGGTAATAAATTAAAGGCTGGCCTTAGGTGAAATCTCGGGTACAAACAGCAGAAATAACATGAGATGCAGAGAAAAGTATTCTGAAGATGAGTTCATGGTCATAAATTGCAAACATGAAGAAAGAACCCACTCTGAAGAGACAGAAAACACAATAATGAGGAATGTCTGTACTCTAAGAATTGAAGATACTAAAATGGTAGGAATTATAAAATAATATGTTAGAACTAATCATTAAGAATAAAAATAATAGTACACTATGAAGCGAGAACAGAAATATTTGAAAAGGAACCAAATAGAACTTGTAGAAGTACAATGCACTTACCCCCATTACAAACTCAGTAGACCATTAATAGACTAGTCAAAGCTGAGGAGACATCTAGTGAGTGTGAAGAGAGATCTAAAATAATTCCTCAAAATGTAGCATAGAGTGGCAAAGAGATTGGAAACCTGCCAGCAATTGAAAGACTTTCAGCTAGAATGAGATGGTCCAAAATGTCTAATAAGAGTCTAGAAGACGAGGATAAAACGGGAAAGAGCAGATACTCAAAAAGATAATAGCAGATAATGTTTTCAGAACGGATGAAGGGCACATTCTAATTTTGGGAGAATCACATTGCAACATGGGCAGGAAATACACGAGCAAATCTACAGAAAGTTCTGTGAAACTGTAGAACTCCAGAATTGAAAAGAAATCTCCTAAGAGAATCTGGTAGAAAAACCAGATTTAACTACAAAGACTGGACAGTTCTGGACAGTAGGCTTCTCCTTAGCAGTAAGTGAGGACAGAAGTTAGTGGAATAATACTTTCAAGTTCCACATAGATATCTATACTCCATTAAAATTGTCACTCGAGAGTGAGTGCCAGACATCTTCGATTCACAGAGAAAGAGTAGGCTTACCACACACAAACCTAAATTGGATTAAATTTAATTGGGATTCAAAAGAAGAAATGGAACGTAAGACGCCCTGGTGAGCAAAGACTGGGGAACAAGTACTCATTTTTACAAGCATTAGTTTGAAAAAAAATTGCTTTTTGGGATGATTAAAGCAAGCTATGTCTATAATAATAGAGGAACAATGTTAAAGGTTGGAATGAAGATACTGGAGTGAAAGTGTTTTCAGTCTGTGTGTTTGCAGGAGGATAAAGGTACTGATCACTTTCTGACTTTAAATCAAAGAAATGTGTCACAATATTTTGAAAATACTGCCTCCCTAAATCCTTTTTCCTTTTTTTTTTTAAAGTTTATTTATTTTGAGAGAGAGAGAGCGAGCGAGTGAGCAAGCACATGAGCAGGGGAGACGCAGAGAGAAGGGAGAGAGGGAGAGCGAGAGAATCCCAAGCAGGCTCCGCACTGTCAGCGTGGAACCTGACATGGGTCTCGATCGCACGAACTGTGAGATCATGACCTGAGCCGACATGGAGAGTCAGACTCTTCACTCACTGAGTCACCCAGGCACCCCATGTTTTGCCCTATTAGGAGGCTCCTGGGTGATTCAGTTGGTTAACCATCCAACTCTTGATTTCGGCTCAGGTCGTGATCCCACGGTTCATGGGGTTGAGCCTCGCTTGGGATTCTCTCCCTCTGTCTCTGCCACTCCCCTGCTGTCTCTCTAAATAAATAAACTTAGGGAGTGCCTGGGTGGCTTATTAGGTTAAGCGTCCAGCCTCAGCTTGTGTCATGATCTCTCTTTCTCTCAAAAATAATTAATAAACTTAAAAAAAAATCTATTACTGTCAGCTCATGCTAAATAATGCTTAGAGACAGGCTCAGAAATAGAAATTTGGAGAGGGTGGAAAAAGGAATTGGGAAATTATTTGGTAGTGGCATACCATAAGTATTCCTAGGTATAAAAGGGGTGTCTAAGGACAAAGTTTTTAAAGTGTGGTTGGAATCGCGATAAAAAGGATCTGCTGAGGTGTTAGTCAGCGAGGTGCTTAGGATTGTGTATGTTACCAAGTGCCATTTCAGAAAGCTTCAGAAGACCACAGAGCATTTGTGTCAGGGAAGGCAGGAGTGTACCTCTCAAAGTCTATAATGAAAAGCGTTGCTTTAATTGCTGTGGTCTGTGGGTATATTGAGGAGGTAATTTTGAGTGTCATTTTTTTGTAGTTTTCTGTGTGATGTGGATGAGAACATCTTGTGGCGGGCAGCCCTAGAACAGGATTATTGGCTGTGGGATTATCATGACGGGGCTATTTCCTTCACCTGGGGAGTCATTTTTGGGGTGTGTCTTGTGTTAAAAGAGGTTCGTCTCCACCACTGACCGTTCCAGAACACATTTCATTAGAGTAAGAAATGTGCCTTTTTGGGCTGTGGATATTTTGTAAGCATTGGCTTATTCTTTGGTGACACATGCTGAAATTGAAGTATCCTACTTTGACAGCAGCTTAGAGATCCCAAGACCCTGTCCTGTGTTAGAAATATTACTGATTTCTGAGCCAGAGTTTTCCAAAGAAAACTAACAAGGACGTTCTCATTACCCATAATGTTTCTGAGCGATCAGTTTTAGGAAGCAAGGTGTACTATAAGATTGAATTTATGTATTTTAGCATTATGTTATGTCTTCAGAGATGAAAACAAAATTAGTAAAATATTGACTTAAGTTTGGGCTCCATTTGATGAAATCTGAAACGGCTTTTGATTTCATACATGAGATTTTTTTTTTTGCCCACTCTCCTTTAACACACATACAGAATTTGAAAAGACGTTTAGGGAAAGGGAAAATTTGGGGGTGTTAATGAACACGTTAGAGAAGTGTTTGGTGAAGAAATGAGCACCCATGGACTGAAAAATCAGTCAAAATGAACCTTTTTCTTCCAGTGTTTTTTATTCCACAAATTGTGCAAACTACGTTTTTATTTTTTATTCCCCTGCATGTTCTGTGCTCTTGTCTTATTGGTTCTAATGGATCTCCTTGTTCCTTGGGTCCTGGAGATTCTGATTTTTTGCCCACACTTGCCACTTCCTATATCTGAGTCCCGTTCCTTACTGAAGTTTTCCGTGACTCTTGAGCAATTTCTTTGTCCTCTGACCAATGACAGTGTAATGATGCTGCCCATTTATCTCTTGGCCAGCTTTTTTTCCTTTCAGTAAACTTTTTATCGGACCAGTTTTAGATTGACAGAATTATTACAAAGATAGCGTAGAGAGCTCTTGTATAACCCACACCCAGTTTCCCTGTTAACATCTTACATTATGACTGTACATCTGTTACAATGAACCAATATTGCACATTATTAATAACTAAAGCCCTCACTCTATTCAGATTTTCTTTGTTTTTCCCTTAATGTTCCTTTTCTGTCCCAGGACTCCATATTTACTTTAAGACATTACATCAGTCTCCCCTTCGCTGTGACGGTTTTCCACACTTTCTTGTTTGCGATGACCTTGACCGTTTGAGGAGTACCAGTCAGATATCTTGCAGAATGTCCCTCAATTTTCTGATTAGATTGGGCTACTGTGTCTTTAGGAGGAAGATCACAGATGTGAAGGCTGTTATCACAGGACATCAAGGCTACGTACTATCAAGACCTATCACTGTCGATATTAACCTTGATTACCTGGCTTGAGGTAGTGTTTTCCAGATTGTTTTACTGGAGAGCTACTCTTTCTCTCTTTTCATACCGTACTCTTTGGAAGAAAGTCCTGTGTGCAGCCCTCACTTGAAGAATGGAAAATAGGCTCTCCCTCCTTGAGGTCAGAGGATCTACATAAAGTAAAGTTCTGTGTCGGAGGTTTATCTGTTCTCTCAACGCTTACCGATTCAGTCATTTATTGATACCAGTATGGATTTGTGGGTATTTATTTTATACTTCAGTTTATAATCCAATACGGTGTGAGTCACTGGGTGCTCTTAGTTTTTAAAGTTTATTTTGAGAGACCATCAGAGACTCTTAAGTACAGAGAACAAACCGAGGGTTGATGGGGGTGGAAAGGCGGGGTGGTGGGGAAAATGGGTGATGGGCATTGAGGAGGGCGCTTGTTGGGATGAGCACTGGGTGTTGTACATGAGCGATGAATCCTGGGAATCTACACCCGAAGCCAGGAGCTTCTTGACATTCTTGCATATTAGCTAACTTGACCATAAACTATATAATAAAGTCACTGTAAAATATCAAATACTTACAATAAATGCTATGTATTGGGATATAGAAAAAAAGTTTATTTTGAGAGAGGGAGAGAGGGTGTGTGTACACATGCATGCATGAGCGGGGGAGGGCAGAGCAAGAGAATCCCACTAACAGAGCAGAGCCTGATGCGGAGCCTGAACCCACGAACATGTGAGCTCATGACCTGAGCCGAACAATCAAGAGTCAGATGCTTAACTGACTGAGCCACCCAGGTGCCCCCGGGAGCTCTTTCATTTGGCCCTTGCATCCCTTTGATCTACCCCATCATGGTGGTTTTTCCTGCCCCAGCCCTAGAATCAGCTATGTGTTCAAGGAGCCTTCGTTTCATTGTCTTAGAAACCAAGAACTGGGTGCTCCGTGGGCTTGTTGTTACTGGGAGGTTGTTACATGTGTATTTCCTTTTCTTCCGAGTAGATTAGTGGCTCAACCTGCTGCACCTCAGACCAATTAGAATTTCTGAGGGTGGCACTTGGGCATTAGGATAGTGTTAGAATTCCCCAGGTGATTGTAATGTGCGGCCAGAGAAGCGATTCCAGCCCTAAAACCCTTGAGGGTGAAGGCTGCTAATCATGTGAAGTAGATAACTGGATACATGTTTGTCAGTGTTCATGTTAGTCATTCATTCGTTCAGCAAACATTGGCTGAGTCCTTATCACCTGTCAGGCACTACACCAATCATTAGAAACTCAACTCAACCCTTGGGGCGCCTGGGTGGCTCAGTCGGTTGAGCGTCCGACTTCGGCTCAGGTCATGATCTCACGGTCCGTGAGTTCGAGCCCCGCATCGGGCTCTGTGCTGACAGCTCAGAGCCTGGAGCCTGCTTCGGATTCTGTGTCTCCCTCTCTCTCTGCCCCTGCCCTGCTCATGCTCTGTCTCTCTCTGTCGCAAAAATAAATAAAATCATAAAAAAAAAAAACAACTCAGCCCTTGACGATGATGATAAATGATTAGTAACATTCACCACCATGATTGAACACATGCTATATGCAAGTGGAGTTAATCATCGTCCATTGCTTGATTAGATCCTTGAGTAACTGTCTTGAGTCTGTTACCACTGAGCAAAATTGAGGGTCTGAAAGATTACTCAAGATCACATGGAAAGTTGTGGATCTGGGGGGTTGAACTGAGATGAGGTAGGCGTCCAAAACTCATGATCATAATCACCAATTTTCCTGTCTTCCTCAAGCCCCTGTAAGATGCTGGCCAGGAAAATACAGCAAAATATTGAGTGTCTTGTGTTTTGATAGAAGCACAGAGGAGTGGTGTCCAACAAATCAGAGACTGTGTAGTCACGGAAGACTTCCTGGAAGAGCAGGCATTTGGCCTGTGTTTTGAAAGGTTGTTAGGAACTGGCTGGGCAGTGTGGCGAAGGAGAAGATATTTTAGGGATCAGTGCTAGGAAGCTAAAATTGGTTTGATACTGTTAACTACAGACTTCTTTGGGCTTCCTCAGTTTTTCCACCAATGTATGTTTTCTGTCCCAAGGTCTGTTTCGTGGTTGTACATTGTGTTGAGTTGTCCTGTCTCCAGTATTTTCTAATCTGTGTTCATGTCTTAATTTTACGACCTTGACATTTTTGGTGAGTAGTGATTTGGAATTTTGTAGTACGTCCCTCTGCTTGTATTTGCGTGATGTTTTCTCATATTAGATTGAAGTTATCCGTTTTGGACAGAACATCATAAAGGTGATGTGTCCCTCTCTTTGTGCTATATTAGAGGCTCGTGATCTCGACATGACGTATGGTTAGTGACGTTAACCATGAGAAGTTGCTTAAAGTGCTGTCAGCCAGGGTTCTCCATCATACAGTTATTATTTTTCAACTTGTCTCTACTTCGTTAGAAGCAGGTCATGAAGCCCAGTCCACACTCTATGGGAGGGACTTTGGTTCTACCTTCTGGAGGGAGGGGTATCCAGTGATTTGTAGTCCTGTCTGAAAACCACAGTGTTGAGCACATTTTGTACTTTGTACTTTGTGACCTTGCCGACAGTGTGTTTCTCTGTGGTTAAGCCCACTGCTTTCTGGTAATTATCCAGCCTGAGACTATGACAGCTATTCTAATGATGATTTTCTATGTCCCTCATTCTCTCTACATTTAATACTTGCGGTTCGCTTGTCAGGAAGGCTTGTTTCTTCTATTTACTTGTTTCTTCGTTTATTTATCACAGTGTGGACTCACAATCATTTACTTTATTCTTTGGGTTATGACCCAGTCCTATCATTATTACGTTCAAAGTGTTCCAAATTTGGTGATTGAAAATTCTTTCGGTTTGGCTCCTGTGTCCTTTTGGCATTCTGGAACTGTAGGATGTGCCTCGTTCATCTTTGGTTTATCCCTACGCTAGCTGTGGAGTTAGCCATTTCTCCAAAAAGCCTTGGTGCCTTTTAGTTGAAATGGTATTTAGAAACCAAGATCTGGGTGCTGGGTGTGCTCATTGCTTCCAGAGTGTTGCACCTGCTTGTGGGTTCAATGAAGAGAACTGGGAAATATTTGTATATATACTGACCCATGTATACACGCATCTGTAATTCTCTCTGTATTAAAATAAACATGGGTTCATGCTGGTATCTCTGACTATATAGGTCTATATTTCTGTATCTGTATATATATTAAAAATAAATACGAGTTTATACTGAGATAGCAGATTCTATACACGTAATCTATATTTTTGTATCTGTTACATATACATTCTAGGATATATGTAAAGTAGTTTCAGAATTGCCAACTGATACTCCTGAGAGCAACAGATTTACCAACAGCACACTTTTTATATAATTTTTTCTATCATTAGTTAATAGTATCAGAGTTCTGAATTCCAGAGTTATTTTAGGTTAGCTTCTTTCCCCCACCCACTGCAGCGAAGTTACGTCATCCACTTAATGATAAAGTTGCATTGCCTTTTTTGTAGTCTGCATCTTATCATTTTTAATCTTTATTATTTTTGAGAGACAGAGCATGAGCAGGGGAGGAGCAGAGAGACAGAGAGAGGGAGACACAGAATCTGAAGCAGGCTCCAGGCTCTGAGCTGTCAGTACAGATCCAGACGTGGGGCTTGAACCCATGAACTGTGAGATCATGACCTGAGCCAAAGTAGGACACTTAACCAACTGAACCACTCGGGTGCCCTAGGACCTTTTGTCCATTTTAAAAACTGGATTATTTTCTTATTGTTCCTACTGTTGAGTTTTGACAATTTTAAATATATATTTTGGATACAGGTTCTTTATTGGTTATGTGATTTGTAAATATTTTCTTCCCGTCTGTGACTTGTAACTTTTTTTTTTTTAATTTTTTTTTCAAAGTTTATTTATTTTTGGGACAGAGAGAGACAGAGCATGAACGGGGGAGGGGCAGAGAGAGAGGGAGACACAGAATCGGAAACAGGCTCCAGGCTCTGAGCCATCAGCCCAGAGCCTGACGTGGGGCTCGAACTCACGGACCGCGAGATCGTGACCTGGCTGAAGTCGGACGCTTAACCGACTGCGCCACCCAGGCGCCCCGTAACTTTTTTTTTTTTTAAGAAAATAACGGGCTTAGATTTAGTGGCAGGGCAACATGATTTAATAAAAGGGGTGATGACTCATGACTTAGAAATGCAGTAACAAGATCTCTGCATCAAATTGTAAATGATACTTTATTTTTTTCCACCAGCAACTAAAAGGCGGTGTTTTGGCAGTTGATCATACTGTGGTCGATCTCTTTCCTGTTTGCTGATACCACAGCTTTACTGGGATTCTAAGGATGGAGGGTGGGTGGGTGTATGCATGTGTGTATGGACAGGAACAATCATGTGTACATTTCCTGCAGTGTATCTGGACCTGGGTGAGAGTCGCATGAAGTGTGTACATATGTAAGAAGTTCTGGAACTATGCAGTTAAGATTTGCGCACTTTACTGCATGAATCTTATAACTGAATAAAAAAACAACGTATATGTGACTTCAAGGTGGTGAAGCATTAGATAAAAGTAATAGCAGAAAGCAGAAATTATGTAGCAAGAATGGACGAAGCCATGGGGCAAATTACTTGTCTGGAATCCCATAGAAGACGGAAGAAACCGAGCTTAGAAGGAAGGCGAGAGACTAGTATATGCCTCATGCAGAAGACTATAATCTACCTTTGAAAATGGATAGTTTTTCCCTGATGCCTATGAGTGCCTGGAGTCTGCCAACTTACCTGTAAATTCCTTTCAAGCGTCTTTCACTGTGTGCTGATTTGATAATTACCCAGATGAGTTCCTTTCCCAGTGTGGGAGTATGGATGTTACTGGTGAGTGTTCGAATAAATTCATGTGAAATTCAGTACCTCACTTTTAAGGACCGAACCTGAACCTGAACCCTGTAGTCCAGCTTTTGCTTCGCTGGGATGTGAACACCACACAGCTCGTAGAAAAGTGGATGGTCTCATTAACACTGCTGAAAGCATAAAACCCTGATAAGTTTATATATCTGGCTTGTCCACGCCTTAATTGTGAATTGTGACTCTATTTGGGGCTGGAATTTGAATATTTGACCTCCTCAGAACTTTCGGTTTGGCCCAGAGCCAAATGTAGTATGAGAACTGGCCGGCGTTGCAGGAGAGTGTCTCGCTCGGGAATTTTATTACCTTGGCGGAGACTTTGTTTCTTTGTTTCTCAATGGGGGCAAAATGCTTTTGAGTAATTCCAGGTGGAGGCTTGACAGGGTTTGAACGTTAAAACTGGGTTACATAATTACGCTGCATGGCCATGTGATTAATAACTTGTGGGCAGGCGTATGGAAAATAAACAAGACCGCCTTCCTTTTGGGTGCCTATTTATCCCGAGGTCTAGGTACTACTGAAGAGAAGATAAATGTCTCATCTCATCCTCCCCCCCTTTTCCCTCCCTCCCCTCTCCTCTCCCGTTCCCTCCAGAGTAGGATATTAGTGGAGTTAATTTTGTTCATATATACACACTATTAAACCATTTTTTTAAAATTTTTGTTGAATGTTTATTTACTTTCAAGAGAGAGACAGACAGAGTGGGAGTTGGGGAGGGACAGAGAGAGAGGGAGACACAGAATCCGAAGCACGCTCCAGGCTCCGAGTGGCCAGCACAGAGCGCCACGCGGGGCTTGAACTCAGACTGCGAGGTCATGACCTGAGCGGAAGTCAGACGCCCAACCGCCCAACCGACTGGGCCGCCCAGGCACCCCACTGTGACACCATTTCTTTCTAGTTTTGCTTACATTCCAGCAATGCGAATTCTGTAGACAAGCCTGTAGAGATCACTGTGTGTTTCCTTTCTTCTTTTCCCTGTGTGACCTTATTTTTCAATTAAAATAACCTTTTATTTTTATTACAAAAGCATAGCTTCCTTTTTATGCTTTCAAGTGTGAATTTATATTTGAAGGACAATGGCGACATACATAATGTCTTCTCTGGCACGGTAACGTTGGTTCCACATCTGGGCAGGGACAGGTGCTCAGCCAGGTTGGCGGCCGCTCATGCTGCCGCTGTGTGTGAATACCTACCCTGGTTGGGGACCGACCCAGTACTGTTGATTTGGAGACCAGGAATTTGGCGCATCGCTGGAAGTCTCCATGCTGGTCTGGAGGCTGGGCAGCGCTGGACGTTGGAAGGCGGGGCCGCACTGTGAAGGGATCCCAGAGCGAGGAGCCACGCAGAGCGGTCCTGGGCCGCTCCCCACCGCGCTGCCACTCTTGCCCTCCCTCTCCACCTGGTCCCCGGTCCCCAGCCCTGCCGCGAAGACGCCTCGCGTTGTTTCTAAGCCCGAGCCTTTCTGTCGGATTCTCGTTTCGTTAACCTCACATTTGATCGATAGTTGTGGTCTCTTGCTGACATCACGTCACCCGGGAGACCTGGAAGGCCTGGCGAGTGGGCAGAAATGCAGGGTTCTGCCGGTGCACAGCTCCTTCCCGCGGAGCGGGCTGTGTGTGGGGGTGAGACCTGGAGGAGGAGCATCGAGGAAAGCCTGCAGAGGGCGGGCTTCAGGGTCTGCAGCGGACTTCCAGCCTGTCTTCCTGTCTGGCCCCACCTTTCTTTGTTTTTCTCTTCTGTCCAGTTTTTATCCTTTGTACTAGACTTGGATTTCAGAAATGGGAAACAAGCACAGGTTTTAACAATAAACTTAAGGATATTTGGTGAAATTTTTTGTTGTTGTTGTTGCATTCCTGATGTCTGTTACATCGACACAAAAACTTTTTGATGAGTTCTTTATAAGCCTTTCTATTTACGATCGTCCCAACCCTGCTGGATGCGGGGGGTTATCAGAAGGGCCCTGCAGATCTCTTGCATGCGGCCACAGCACCGTAGGGCCGTGTTAGGGCCCTGGAGACCCAGTTGGGTTGTGGGGAACCCGCTCTAGACTCAGCACAGAGGACGTTCGTTTTTACCTCGGTTACACGCAGCAACGTGACATCTTGATATTGAAGGTTACGCCTCTCAGTTCTGAAAGACCTCTGGCCATCCCACTGCTGGGATTTCACTGCCACAGGTGCCTGAAGTTTCTAGTCTCTTGTCATGCAACTTGACCTCTGTCTCTCTTTTTTACATGTTTGTTTATTTTTGAGAGAGAGAGAGCGAGCAAGACGGGGAGGCACAGAGAGGGAGACACAGAATCTGAAACAGGCTCCAGGCTCTGAGCTGTCAGCAGAGAGCCCGATGTGGGGCTCAAACTCACGACCTGTGAGATCATGACATGAGCTGAAGTCAGACGCTTAACCGACTGAGCCACCCAGGCACCCCTAGCTTGACCTCTCTTTATGTTAAGACTTGGCAGGGGAGGAAAAAAAACAAACCCAACAATTTGGCAGGTGTTTCCTGGCTGGCTTCCTCCCCTTCTTGGAGACCCCCTCTCCATTAACAACTGCCCAAGGCATAGGACTCTGTCCACCTTTGACATGTATGGAAAATGTGAGAGCCTGCCATTTCTGTCTTTCCTTTCTCTTCCCTCCACTAGTCTCTAGCTTGATCTCTCCACAGATCTGGATCATGCTTCCTCTTGAGGAGACAGAAGTGGTGGCAGTTAGTTTGGGTTTTAAGTAACATTTTGCTTTATTTTACTCTGCCATTTTTATTTGTATCTAGGTCCATCTTCCTGTCCTACAGGTACTAGGTCATCTTTTCATGACCGGAACTGAATCCGTTTACTGGTTTTCTCCACATAACCTTAGCAGTGTCTTTGTGCCCAAGAAACATTCCCTGAAGTTTTGTTTAATTGGTGAATCTTAAGCAGATAAAATCCTTAAGTTGAAGCGTTTGGCAGAACGGAGCTTTGCATGTAAGCGCCCCATTTTGCAACACTTCAGTAGTTTCTGGTGATCATCCATAACTTCATGGAATTTACCATCCTTTAGGATTAGGAAGGGGGGGGCGCCTGGGTGGCTCAGTTGGTTGAGCGGCCAACTTCGGCTCAGGTCATGATCTCACGTTCCGTGAGTTCGAGCCCCGCGTCGGGCTCTGTGCTGACAGCTCAGAGCCTGGAGCCTGTTTCAGATTCTGTGTCTCCCTCTCTCTGACCCTCCCCCGTTCATGCTCTGTCTCTCTCTGTCTCAAAAATAAATAAATGTTAAAAAAAATTTAAAAAAAAAAAGAAAAAAAAAAGGATTAGGAAGGGAGCTGTATGTATACTCTGTATCATTTAGAGAATGCCGTGAGGCTGTTTTCACCTCAGGGTGTCCAATTATTTTGGACATAAATGTAATCTTCACCTTCCAGTATCCCGCAAGTATCTTTATTTATGCTCTGGAGGCAAAAATAATGCTCGGGGTTGGTGCTCAAGTTGTTAAGTATAGCTACATACACAAAGGGCACACTACAGACGTAGTTACTCTTCTCATTGTCTCATTGTAACAGTGTAAAAATTTATGTTCTTTTTGTTATCAGAACCCCTCTCCTGCAGTTGCGATATCCAGTGCTCCTTTGTGGAGAGACCTTCCGGGACATCATAGTGGAATTATCTGTTTTTTTATGTGTGTATGTATGTAATCTCTACACCCAAAGTGGAGCTCACAACCCTGAGATCCAGAGACATAGGCTCCTCTGACTGAGCCAGCCAGGTACCCCTGGAATTAACTTTCTTTTCCCGATTAAAAAAAAAAAAATAAATTCTACCAGTGTTATTAGAAGTTATATTTGTGTAAAAAAAGAGCAATGTTGAGAACCCCTCCTCCCCCCCACTACCACCATTTGTGGGGTTCTGTGGTACATCAGGCACTGTGCCGGGCACAGGGACATACAGAGTAGCAGCTGCCCAGTCTCTGAGCCACATCATCATGACTCACTTCCACTTTCAGACACCTCTTTGAGGGACAGTCAGTGTGGTGTTGGAAGTGCCTTGTGGTGACAGCCTTGTACCTGCTGTCTGCCCTCGTTCCGGTGCCGTGGGGGCCGTGTGGTGTGCAAGCACAGGTCGAGATGGGAGAGTGAACTCCCCTGGGCATGGTCTGAAACTAGGAGGGGACAGAAACCAGGGGACACACGCTTCTGCCTCCTTGCCCCAGGGGACGGTTCCAGGTGGCATCTCCTGGTGGGATTGATGCCCTGTTGCCCACAGCAATGCCCTTGATAACGTGCCCTTGGGCTGGTTTTCCCTTCTATGCCCTTGGACTGGTTTTCCTTCTCTCCTGTTTCACTCTCCCTACTCTCTCTCTCTTTCCTTCCTCCTGGGATCACCTCCCAAATGAACCATCTGTACCCAAGTCCTCACCTTAGGCTCTGTTTCAGGAACACCCAACCTAAGATAATGGCAAAATTCGTTTGTTCCTTGCCATGCTTTGAGTTTAGAGTGAAGAGAAAGAGAAATATGTTGATTAGTCACATAGTAAAAATATGCTTCTCTCAACCGTGAAGAGTTCTTTGAAGGAAGAAGCACTTGATTCTATGAGGAGTGGACCCAACCTAGCTTTGAGGATGAGGAAAGGTAATAATTAGGCTGGAATGGGGTCAGGGAGAAAGAAGAAGTTTCCACTTCCAGCAAAGGTGTAGCGTATGCAGAAGTCCCCTGGCAGAAGAGGATGTGGCTGTAGTGTGAGGAGGGAAGAGGAGAATGCAGAGGGGAGGCCAGAGGTGTGGGTAAGAGCTGACCATGCAAGACTTTGTATATCGTATTAAGATGGTGTTCAAGAGTATTGGGAAGATTCCAAAGGGGTTTTACTTTATTTTATTTTTCTTGAATGTTTATTTTTGAGAGAGAGCTAGCGAGCACGAGCTGGGGAGGGGCAGAGAGAGAGAGAGGGAGACACAGAATCCGAAGCAGGCTCCAGGTCTGAGCTGTCAGCACAGAGCCCAGTGCGGGGCTTGAACTCCTGAGCCGTGAGATCGTGACCTGAGCCGAGGTCGGATGCTTAACTGACTGGACCATCCAGGGACCCGGGCTCCAAAGGGGGTCTTAAAAGGGGCTTTGGGGAAACAGTTGAGATGCTGTTGCATTAGTCTAGGAGAGTGATGGTGATGTTGGCTGGGTGGCAGCCTGAGAAATGGAGAGAGCTGGGTGTGCCCCGGGCCAGATACTGAGGAGGAACAGTCAGCGGGCCTTGGAGGTGGACTGGGGGTGAGGGAGGGTTGTGTTTCCATTGCCCTCAGACCATCAGGTAGAAGTGGCAGGTAGGCAGCCTGGAGCTGGGAGGAGAAAGATCTGTGCCGGGTGCTTAACACACCTTAACCATCTAATCAGCACAGCCCCGTGAGGTTGGTCGTCGTCTCAGCCCCGACTAAGACAGGTGGAGGCAGATTTAAATCCAGGACTGCCCTTCCCTCAGAGAGCACTTTCTCTCTCTCTCTCTCTCTCTCTCTCTCTCTCACTCACTCGCTCGCTCTCTCTCTCTCTCTCTCCCTCCCTCCCCCCCAGACTTCTAAACTGCAGGCTGCCCTATTCTGGTTCTGTTTGCTTCTTCAGGAAATTCTGTGAGTGAGAAGAACCCGCCTGGTGTCTTAGAATCCTTTAGAGCCACCCGCAGCGGTTAGTAAACATGAGAGCCTGATTTCCCATTGTTTGATCAAGTTCAGCCCGAGAACGTCTAGAGCTCCAGTCACTGGAAGGAAATAACACACCTTTGGGGAAACTTGGGAAAGTCTAGAAAGCAGCGTGTGTTTGCCTGTAATCTTGGCAAAGTGTAGTTATCCACACCTGTTTTGTTGGACACCGAAAGGAAAGAAGAAATAGACTTCTGCACAAATTACACTGCAGGAGCATGAAAGAAGTTGATGGCCTGTGTGGGCGTACGTGGTAATTTCAGGAGACAAGAGAAAGCCTACATTGTAGCACTCGTGTACAGCCGCTAGAATAAATAAGATACATGTGTCTATAATATATATGAAACATATAAGAAAAATGAAAACAAGTGCAGATGATTCGCTTCGTCCACAGTTTTGAGTCCTTATGTAGTTTCCCGCGATTAAGACGATTGAAGTCATGGGATGTTGAAGAAATATCTTTGTTTTTCAAGGGCGCCGGATTTTGCCATCCGATGTACCAACTGCAGTGTGCTCTCTGGACAGCTGTGTCTTTTTAAAGCTGAAGTTTGGGTAATTTGGTTATTTAAAAAAAAAAATCCTACACTATGTGGTCCGTTTCATTAAGAAATATTTCTGGCAAGCATATCCTTCCTATCTTTAAGGCCGTTTCTCAGGAATTTCTTTATGATGAGTTAAATGGGGAAATGATAAATAACCTAGGGTAAAGTTGCTTAAAAACATGAGGTAAATTAATTCTTAGTCTTTTAAAGGAAAATTTATGGCGGGACGATGAATGCCCTGGGGTGGTTCCCAAGAAAGCGCCTTTATTTAAGCGTGTCTTTACTGCCAAGCCTGTGGCTCAGCTCGGGCTTTGAACGCATAAGAAACATTAAAAAAATTTTTTTTTATTATTTTCTAACGTTTATTTATTCTTTTTTTTTTTTAATTTTTTTTTCAACGTTTTTTATTTATTTTTGGGACAGAGAGAGACAGAGCATGAACGGGGGAGGGGCAGAGAGAGAGGGAGACACAGAATCGGAAACAGGCTCCAGGCTCCGAGCCATCAGCCCAGAGCCTGACGCGGGGCTCGAACTCACGGACCGCGAGATCGTGACCTGGCTGAAGTTGGACGCTTAACCGACTGTGCCACCCAGGCGCCCCGTATTTATTCTTTTTGAGAGAGAGAGACAGA
>NW_024412429.1:12720846-12758603 GCF_014898765.1 Herpailurus yagouaroundi | reverse complement strand
TGAAGTTGGACGCTTAACCGACTGCGCCACCCAGGCGCCCCGTATTTATTCTTTTTGAGAGAGAGAGACAGAGTGTGAGCAGGGGAGGGGCAGAGAACAGGAGACAGAATCGGAAGCAGGCTCCAGGCTCTGAGCTGTCAGCGCAGAGCCCGACGTGGGGCTTGAACTCTGACCGGTGAGATGGTGACCTGAGCCGAGGTCGGACGCTTAACCGACTGAGCTACCCAGGCGCCCAGAAAGAGTTTCTGAAAGTGCGTTTGCACATTATAGAAATGAATAGACGCACTTCGGCTTTCCAGACAACTTTGGGGCACGTCCCTACGCAGGCTTCATCGAAATGTATAGACTCTTGTACCTGAAAGAACTTTGGTTTTCTGGAGGACAGGAAGAAAGTGGAACCAGCATTTTCAGGTGGGTTCATTTGCTTAAACTGCGGTATTCCAGAACATGTATCTGTCTGTCATTGCTCATACAGACTTGTCCAGGCCCCCTGTTAGGAATGTTGGAGAAAGACTCACAGAACAGAGTCTGTGCCCTCGAAAAACAGGTGGGCATGTGAACAAGAGTTTCTGCGCAGGGTAGTAAGGGCTCTGACAGAGATTTGACTACGGAGCAGTGATACATCTGAAAGTGGAGGTGTATTATCCCTCGTATATGATGTTAGGGAAGATGTCTCAGAAGAACCACGGAAGTTTGTCTTGAGGACGAAGAGTGATTTGCTGTGAAAGCCGAGGGAAGGGGCGTTTTAGTCGGGAGGGGAGGCAGAGGCAGTTCGGTACACAATATGCTGTGGGCTGCAGGGGGCCCCCCTGGGGGCCGGAAGGACAGGGGCTAGAAGGGTCAGTGGAGTTTTCTATGCCACGAAAAAAAGTTTGGGACTTGTAATCATCAGGAGCTTGTAATCATACTCGAAGGTTTCGGACCAGAACATGATAGGAGCAGACTCGTGCTTTAGAATTTTCCTCTGACTCGTGTGTGGAGGAGAGATTTGTGGACAGAGGAAGGACCAGAAGAAGGATGGCAGGTAACAGTAGAGGCAGGGCCAAGGTCAGCCGGTGCAGGCTGCCGAAGGGCAGGGAGGCACCTGTGAGGGAGACCCTGAGGGAGGAGCCAGAAGATATACTGAGAGCTGGATTTGGAGAGCAGACAGCGGCCACCCTGGGATAATTGATGGGCTTCTGTCTTGCGAGACTGGCCGGATCGGGGCCCGGGATCCCGGTTCGGGAACCTAGAACTGGTCTTGGGGGGCAGGATCAGGTTGGACATAATAATTTTAGTTTGAGTCTCCTTTTCATTTTTCTTTAATTTTATTTTTTATATGTTTTTAAAACTTATTTTTGTGAGAGAGAGGGAGAGGGGCAGAGAGAGGAGGGGACCAGAGGATCTGAAGCAGGCTCTGTGCTGACAAGAGAGAGCCCGACACAGGGCTTGAACTCATGAACCGTGAGATGGTGACCTGAGCCAAAGTCAGTGCTCAACCAACTGAGCCACCCAGGTGCCCCTAGTTTGGGTCTTCTTGATTTTGAGGTGGCCCATCCTGTAGGTCTGGAAGAGCCATTTACCCTGGAGCCAGGGCCGTGGCTGTCCTGAGCAGTGGTGAGAGCCATGAGGACGCCCAGAAGGAGAATGTTGAAGGCAGAAAGAGGCAGACCAATCTCGGGCTGAGGAACATGGTGGAGATGGGTGGAGGTGTGTGTGGGGGGGGGGGGGGTCTGGGAGGGAGGCGGGAATTGACAGGGGTGGGGAAGTGAAGGAATCGAATAGAGAACACACTTGGAAGCCGTTCTGTAGGCAGCATTTCTTACTTAGATTTTGTGACAGATGAAAAATGTTCCTAGAGACACAATGGTCTATCATGAGAATTAAAATCCTTGTTTCTTACTAGGGCCTACATCAGTTTTCTTTTGTTTTTTTTATTCTTTTCAAGTTCATTTGTTTATTTTGAGAGAGGGAGGGAGGGAGAGAGGATCTCAAGCAAGCTGCACGCTGTTAGCACACAGAGCCGGATGCAGGACTCCATCCCACGGCCTGAGCCGAAGCCAAGAGTCGGACACTTAACCGACTGAGCCACCCAGGCGCCCCAAATCGGTCTTCTTTTAGATACCACTTCTAAGTAGGTATTTATCATGCCTAAAATCTGTTAAAGTTTGTAAGTTAGAGGACCGTACGAAAACCCCGTAGGAGATGGCATTATTATCCATTTGTAGCCGTCCCTGGTCCTGTCCTGGTTTCTTACGGACCAAGCGCTGTGATAGAACGGCCTGAGACTATAGCCAAGCCCGAGCTTATAGAAGTGCAATCATATGTACATATATTTCCACTTCAGTTGATTTCCTCTGATTGTAAGCCCTGCTCCTCAGAGGGGCTCTGTGTGCTTAACCTGGATTTACAGAGCCAGAAGGTGAGGCTCAAGGTCGCAGCCACCGTGGCAGCTGAGGCAGAATTTGAACTGAAGGGCCTCTGGTCTCTGGGGAGCAGCGAGCTACCCCGCGTCCCCTTAATGAAAACTCTGTCCTCCTTCCCTCTTCAAACGTAGCGTTTTCCTGCCTGCAGCAGACACCCTTCCTTAGAAGAGAATGCTGAGACTTCCCGTAGGGCAGAGTGGGAGTGCTTCCCAACAAATACTCATTAGCCCCTTTCATCCCCAAAGATGAAAGATCTTTCAGACATCAGTAATCCCCACAAAATCCCTTTGAGTCTGGGAGGTGGAGAATGCAGTGTGAATCTGGGTGGAGAAAGAGACCTGATCTACCCTAGAACCAAGATGCTGGATTTGGGGTGCGGGAGAACGCCCACAGCAAGTACAATCCCACACTGATGATGCCTTTATTATACCAGGTCCTACATAAATCCTCCTAATCCATGCTGGATCAACAGCTGATATTGTTGTTGATTTGTTGATGTGGGTACAGGGATTCCAACCAAAGACATTTGCTAACAACAGACTCAGTCATGAGCTCCTGTCCATATCAGAGGTAATTTACTTCGCATGTTCGTCTTTCGCAAGAGAGTAGTGTGCTGTGACTTTAAAATATCTGCATAAGGTTTAAACATGTTAAGCTTTTTTAAAGTTTATTTTTTTTATGTTTTTATTAATTTTTTTAGCGTTTATTCGTTTTTTGAGAGAGAGAGAGAGTGCGAGCAGGGGAGGGGCAGAGAGAGAGAGAAGGAGACACAGAATCTGAAGCAGGGTCCAGGCTCTGAGCTGTCAACCCAAAGCCTGACATGGGGCTCGAGCCCACAAGTGGTGAGATCACAACCTGAGCTGAAGTCGGACGCTCAACTGACTGAGCCACCCAGGCACCCCTAAACATATTACATATTAACGTAGGGATAACTTTATTAATGTTCTCTCTTTTGAAGATAATTTTTTTTGGCAACTAATAGCTTTTCAAATTATTATCAACAAGCCTTTTTCTTATATGTTTATTAAGTTCTTCCTAAGGGACAAAGATGTGACTAGTTCCTAAACTGCGATTGATGTACTTCTGACTTGAGAGCAAATCCCAGTACTATTCAAACTAGTAGATTCTGTGAGAGTTGCGTGTAGAGCTGGGGATGGGGTCCCCAGTGTTTACCTCATGACCAGGGCCTTGGGGGGGCGGGTTCGAGGGTGGAGGGGAGGCTGGTGGAATGGTGAGAGAGAATTGGATCTCAGAGCAGCTCCGGGCAAGGACAGTGGGGTGCAGGAGTTATTAATAGTGGCTGGTTGGAGGTATGAGGCGTGGAGTGTCAAGTTCCTGCGGGGGCTTAAGGGGCCGAAGGAGGTGGCGCCTTCGCTCTGGGCCCTGACCTGCGTTTGTTGCTGTCCTTCTCCACCTCCTCTCCGTTTGCAGCCACTTTCCCACTGAAGTTTTTGTTTTTCATCCTCATGAAATAGGCAATAAAATACCCTTGGGAAATATGCTGCTAATTCCATGCTGAAGTAATTACAATGAAAGGTCTGAAATACTGTCAGCGTAGGGAAGTTCTGTGGTTACAGTTGTTTAGGGATGTACAGAGAGGTTAGATGTAGTAAGTAATTGGAGGCTAGTTGGTGCGGACTCTGATTCGGGCCCGAGAGAGGGTGGAGGTTGAATGCCAAATGGACTCCCGCAGGGAGAGCAAAGTCCGGAAGACATAACGTGGCAACGCCTTCAGTCACGTCCAACTACTGGGTATTTGAAATTCCCCCAAACTCTTTTTTAATTTTGCACACACAGAGTTCACATTTAATACATTTGCCATAACGTATGCTGATTTCTTAACGATTCCCTTAGTACATGGGGCTCCGAGGACAGGTGGCGGTTAATTCTACAAACTCCGAAAGCATGCTGAGTCCCTTTCTTCATGACAGGTCATTTGTTTTTAAAGAATAGCAATCCTGGGGCGCCTGGCTGGCTCAGTTGCTGGACCATGTGACTCTTGATTTCGGGATCGTGGGTTTGAGCCCCGCGTTGGGTGTAGAGATTTCTTAAAAAAAAAAAAAAAGTTAAAAAAGAAAAACCACAATCGTATAGGCTTAGTCTTAACACTAAACTCAGGAATAGCCCTGTGGTCGATAACCTGCCCCGTCAGAAGGCTCCCTTGCTTGTCTGTGATTGGGAAGGGCCTCAATGCCCTAATTAATTTAATTACTATTATTTTAGACTATGGAAACAGTATCAGAATATTATGATAGATCAGGAAACACAACGGTTTTTGGGTCTAACTGTGCAAGTGTCTCAATTCACATTTTCTTTTCAACTTATAACTTAGCTACCTACTCGCACGCAGTTCCTAGAGAAATATAAATAAATTTTGGAAAAATGTTTTACGGTGTTTGTTAGTAACGGACATTCAGGCCTGGCCTTGGCATTACTGAGTCATCTTGCTAGCCTTGCACTAGTTAAAAATAATTTCGAGTTTTTATTAGGGCTGTTCCCTGTGGAAGAAAGCCTGCATTTATTTCTGCTTTACAGAAACCAGGACAAGAAGAGAGAACTAACATTGTTTAACCTTTCTGAACTTGGCCCAGGCCCTGTGTCAGGTAATTTAAAGATGTTTTCTCATTTTGTTTTCACGACAGTCCGGGAAAGGTGGGTGCAATCCTTTCCATTTCACGTGGAGGGAAGTCAGGTTTAGAGAGGTGGGTGTATGACCGAGGGGCAGGTCCGGGCTTTGTTCCGAACTCGTCGCCCCGTACTCCGGCGTTCTTGGGACTGAGCTCTTTTCTATTTTGCAAACATACTCTGGGATTTCCGGCTTATTTTCATTATATGAGACCCTTGATGTTAATGCTCATTCAGGACAGGTGGATGGTGCCGGTCTGGTGTCAGCCGGAGGGGCTGACTGGCTGCTGGCCTGTGACTTCTCTCCCAAGTCGTCGTCTTACGACTGAAGCCCAAGTGACAGCTCGGACTTGAGGGGTGTCTGTCGCGGGGTATCCTGATCTGCTTCTCTGCCCTCACTTCCCCCTGCACTGTCTCACGCTCCACTCGATGCTTGTCCATGCCGTCCGGGCCTCAGGTCCTGGTCTCTCCTTCATCTGTGCCGTCTTCCTCTTCTCACGAGAATGCAGGGCCTCCCTGCTTCCTCATGTACGTGTCGGACGATTCCTCAAGGCCAGGTCCACCAGCAAGGCTGCCCTGTTCTGCCCGGCCTGGCCTTGCGTTGTCCTGGTCCAAACTCCCAGCCCGGATCTGGGGGGAGTCACCCCGGGCCATCTTTCTTGATCCCAACCTGCTCTTGTCTGCGGCTGTAGCATCCACCTTTTATCTCTGGAAATAGATTCCCGGCATCCTCCAATTCTTTTTAAAAAGCTCTGTGGTTTGTTTCATTGTAGAGGTTGATGTTCTCTTGTAGTTGTGTTTCGTTTTCTTCTCCTTTTAAGCTGTATCCGAACTGCATCCCCCTCTGGTTGGGCGGTTGATGATGTTGGTGGCTTTGCTGCTGAAAATGTCTGCTTTGGGTGGATTTAATGGATTTTTTTTTTGGTGTTTTTTTTTTTTTTTTTTTTTTGGTGTTTTTTTGTTTTCTTTGTGTTTTGAAAACCAGGGGAAGGTTCCGGCATTCTTTTTCACGGCACCGTCTTCTCTCCTCCCAGATGGCTGGTTTGTCTTGCATCTTTATATACTTTATAATGTCTTTATTGTCTTTTCTTCTAGCCCTAGGCCCTTTGATAAGTGGTGCTGTGCCCGATTCATTCGCACATCATGCATTCACAGTGCCCGGCACAGCACCTTGCTGTCAATAGGGACCTAAATGTTCCTAAATGTAAAATGGACTATGGCAGTCAGTACACAGCTGGAGGTTTCAGATGTGTCTGGCGTGAACCTGGAGGTTGAGTTTCTATGGATTCTAGGATTTGCTTGGTTTAAAAAGTTCCTGGTGTCGGTTTGCTCCTTGGGTCGTTCTGATTTGCCCCATAACCTAGGATGAAGCAGCAATAGCTCTTGGACCACCAGCATGCCAACATAGGCTCCTTTCTGTGCAAGTAGCTGATGAATCCAAAACCAAAACGGTGCCCTGGCAAGCGTTTCTCTCACCTTCTGGAAAGACACCATGATCTGTGCTGTGGCCGTCAGGTTTGTATTTGTTGGCATTGTTCCCAACCTTATCTCTGGTTTCCATACCATTGCCACAGGGCCCACAAGAGCCTTGCTCCTCTGGGAGCTGGTACCTTTTTATCCCACTTGCGTTGTCTGTCAGTGGGAGGACATTAGCACGTCTAGGAAGAGTGTCTCAAGGAGAATCTGCTACAAAACCTACACATTCTTTAATTTCAGAAGTGAAAGTACCCACTTTGAGGGCAAGGTGCGTGGCCACAGGTGTTCGCCTTCCTACGCGTTTGACTTTGAACAGAGACGTAGGTAAAAACAACATGGCCTCTTCAAGTGTCAAGTGTGGTTGGTGACATTAAATGCTGTGTGTTATGTCGCTATAAAAATAGCGTCTGAAGTAGTGTTTCATGCCCTGTCCAACACCCCCAGCCTTGGGACGAATCTGTGAGATGTAACAGTTAAAGCAGTCTTGGGATGAGCCTTGCTCGGGGCAAAGCTGATGCTCTGCCGGTGGGTTCTACAGCACAGACTTTCTCGGCCAAGCTCGTGATTTTGAACTCATTGTTTCCTGGAGGTCTACAGGGAGAGGGGGCCCGTAAGAAGATGTTTCTTTGTCCATTGAGACATTAGCTTGTGCTCTGTATCCGGGCATCTTTGGGAAGTTTAGGCGGATGAAATATTTCATTTATTTAATTTATTTTGAGAGAGAGAGAGAGAACATCCCAAGCAGCCTCAGCTCTGTCAGCGTTGTGGGGAGCCTGCCGGGAGGCTCCAACTCAGGAACCATGAGATCATGACCTGAGCTGAAATCAAGGCTCAGATGCTTAGCTGACTGGGACACCCAGGCACCCCAGGAAGATGGAATATTTTAGTCATCTACATTGGGACCTAAATGTCTACAGGAGCCTGTGTGGCAGTCTGTAGTATTAGAGCATGTGGGAACAAATCTTTGCACGGGTTATTTAAACCCAAGCGTTCTTGAATCACCTGCCACTGAATGTCGAAATCACTTACACTACCGTTTGCTCATTCCTTCCTTCTTCCTTCACTCATTTTCCCTCATCGTCATTCAGTGGTTACTTAAGACACCAACACTTAAATCAGTTTCTTTAGTCTTGGCAAAGGGTCGGAATAGGATCCTCAGTGTCTTTGCATGTGTCAGAAAATATGGTGATAAGTGTCAGGTAAATATAGGGATCAAGGAACCCAAATACGATGCCAGATACATGCTCCGCCAGGGCTTCAGGTCAAGGGCTCCAGGAAAACCAGATGGAAATTGATGGCCTCTTCTGACCTGCCCTTGGAAATCCTGTAGTGTCAACTCTGCTGTATTCTTAGTGGGTTGAAGTGGATTCAAGGGGAGGGGGCTTAGACTGGTCGCCCCGCCCCGCCCTGTAGCGAGAGCGTCAAAGAATACGTACACATGTTTTAAAACATCCGTGGAATCCTAGTGGAGAAAAGATCCCATGTCGCCGTACCAGGGACACTGAATATAGGTCATTTTTATGATGTGGGCACATATTACTGAATTTGGATCTGTCTTTTTTTAAACGTTTATTTCTTGAGAGAGACAGAGCATTAGCAGGGGAGCGGCAGAGAGGGAGACGCAGAATCCGAAGCAGGCTCCAGGCTCCCAGCTGTCAGCACAGAGCCCGACGCGGGGTTCGAACCTACAAACTCTGAGATCGTGACCTGAGCCAAAGTCAGACGCTTAACCGACTGAGCCACCCAGGCGCCCCCGATTTGGATCTGTCTTGAGGGCTGGACACAGGACCACTCCTGTGTGCTTCCCCACTACCTTACCCCTCTGGACCATGCTGTCCCCACAGTGTTTTGTGGCTTCTGACTTACTTGGTTATAGGCTTTGCAAGAATGTGAGGCTCCCAGTCAACATGATATTCCCAACGCTTAGCATAGTTCCTGGAACACAGTAGATGATCAACAAACACTCCTTGAACTGAAATAACCAACTTAATAAATGTCAGGCACTCGAGTCAACTTTTGCATCGTTAAATTTTTCCCCCAGACACATAAGCTTTTTGGGAATCCTCGGGAAGGATTATTCTAAACAGAAACCAGTCTGGGAGATACAGTGGCCCAAGTGGGCACACCCTGTCCTTCCAGCTGTCCATTGATTTTTTTTGTTTTTTGTTTTTTTTTGGTGTTTCACATGAGCCGTTTTATAAATAACCCAGGACCTTTTCGTAACTTGGTTCATAATAAGCAGTAAACGTATGCTGTGTGTGTGTAGAAGTCTTTCATTTGGGGAGGATAGCCTGAAACTTCTTTTTTCATTTTAATTAGTCCTCCCTTTGTCAGAAATGATGGATTCTCGAACATTCTCTAGTCTGCTGGGCGACTGTACTGTCTCTTTCTGTTAAGAGCAGCATCTGATTCCATTAGTTCTTTGTGCAGGAACAGTAGGCTAATGTCAGCGTGGCCGGGAGGTGGGGGGAGTTGTCATGGAATGAAGGCTTACAACGTCTGGTCTCACCTACTGCCCCAGAGTGAGAGCCACACAGTGGTTTGTTCGTCATGTCTCTGAAGTCTCTGTGGGCGGAGAGACTGAGACAACAGTCTACCTGTGAGCGGAGGTCCGGGGAGGGGGGCAGGCAGGCAGATGGCACAGACCTGGCTCCTGTGACGGGTTAATAGACTTGCATATCTTGTTCCCAGCCCCTTTTTCTCTCCCGGAAACCTTCCCACTGTCCTGTTTTACCACAGACATTGAGTCTCTGAATTGATAAGCCACCTAGCCGATAGCAAGGCTAAACCCAGAAATGTTAAAACATTTTTTTTTTGGTTTTGTTCAGGGAGATGGTGATTTCAAAGGGGATTTCGTTTGACAAAGGGGTGGGTTTTAGAAATTTCTCAGTGACAGCTGCGTTGTTTTTACGTCGTTGGAGAGGGGAGCCCGTTTTAAGGGCACAGGTTAAGTGGTAGTAACTTTGTCTTCTTTAGCAGTTTCTGGTTGAAACAGCGAAAGTTTTATGAACCCCGGGCACTGTGACTCAGCCCAGGGCTTGACTGTAAGTTCGTAGGTTGGTTAACATGGTAGCATTCTTCAGGTGTCGCCTTCCTTTATTTTTAACGAGGATGTGGCCAAGGGTCCAGTTACTCTCAGCCCTTAGGGAAGGTGTGGGGGTAGAATCTTCAGCACTGGAAACCCGAACGGCTTTTCCTCACACAACTCAAGGGAGAAGAATGCAAAATCTACTCGCGTTGAATTAAAATGATGTCAGGGCGGCAAGCAGGCGGGGCGGCTCTGGGGCTCCAGGACTGGCTGGGGTTCATGCCAAAAAGAGCATGGGTGAAATCTGTTGATTGATGACTCTGTCCACATGTGGTACCTGTGTGCTGTTAACAGATACAACACACTCTTTGTATAACCGAAAACGCGCAATTGCTAGAGTTTTATTGTAGACGTAGGTTACCTAGCGCTGCCTTGAATCTCATAGACTTAAATACACAAAGGGCCCTGTTAGACCTGCAGTCATGAGCTCTCGCAGTACCTGCCCCATCCTAAACATGGCATCCAAAGTTAGCAGCTAAAAACCATCTATGCTATTTTTTTTTAAGTTTTTATTTAAGTAATCTCTGTACCCACTGTGGGGCTCAAACTCACAACCTCAAGGTGGAGTCACCTGCTCTTCTGACTACGCCAGCCAGGCACCCGAACCCATCTACACTATTAACAAAACATCCACTTGTTGAAAATGGGTTGCAGGAGGGTTTCTCTGTTGCAGTCTGGAGGCAGAATTGCTTCTGGAGGAAACTTCAGGCTTTGCTCGATAGACCATCAGCTGATAGGATGAGGCCCACCGCATTAAGGAGGGTAATCTGCTTTACTGAGAGTCTACTGATTTCATGCTAATCACGTCTAAAACAGTACTTTTATGGCAATGTCTAGACTGGTGTTTGACTACAGGGCTGTGCACGATGACCCAGCCAGGCTGACACATGCCATTCACCATCAGAGTGGTTAAGCTGCTACTCACCCTTTTGTATGTAATTTAGGTCATGGTGATGTGACGGAAATGCAGGCTGGCTTAAAAATTAAATCGTGTTGTATTAATAGTGTGATGCATCCCTCGACCTATCGGTCATACGTCTCTCGGGCACCCATGTGTAAGGCACTATGCTAGACATCAGGAAAGATGAGCCCTTCCCTTTGAAAGCAGTCAGAATCTGGTAAAGGAGGCAGACGAGTGAAAGATCACTGCAGTGCCGTTGCCTCAATTAGATGGAGTGGCGAGGTAAACGAGGGAGTGATAGTGCCTCATGTCTCGGGGAGGAAGGTAGGAGGTTGGGGAAGGCTTCACAGCAGAGGAGACACTTAGGGTCTTGAGGGATAACTAGGAGTTTTCCAGGAAAGCCTTCCTAACAGGGCACAGTAAGTGCAAAGGCGTGGGGAATAAAAACCCACACTCATGAAATGACAAAGTATTCAGAATAAATGTATGGAAAGCTTCCTTGCATAATCGGTGCTGGAGGCTCAGTATCTTATTATCATTGGGAAAATGTAAATGTGGCAGATCTTATATTTTATAGTTTCTTGGTTAGTAAATAACCATCTAGTAAAATATGACAGTTCTTGGCTTTAAAAAATTGTCAGTCTAATCTATTTAGATGGAGTCCGCTGAAGCTTGTTCAATTTTCCATTCTTACCACTTAAAGATATTTTCTTGTCCATACTGGGTTAATTCCACAGTGAATTAAGAATTTGGGATGCTTGGCTGGCTCTGTCGGTAGAGCATGTGACTGCTGATCACATGACTTTGAGTCCCATGATGAGCGTAGACATTACTTAAATGAAAATGAAAAAAGTTATGTTTATATAGGATTTACCTTACGAGACAGGCATTCTTGACCGAATATATCAGATTTCTATAAATTTTCTCTGAACCAGTTAGGTTAGTTTGGGCACGTCAGCCTACCTCTTACCTTTAAATTCTCACCTGTAAAGGGCAAGAGTTTGGGCTGGTTTTTAGAGGTCCACCCATAAGATATTCAAAGAACCTATAAATGAAAATTGTTATCTCTCCTGTGTCCAGTTATAGAGGTGTGTTTCTATCGCTTGAATCGTTGTGATAATTGCACCGTTCCCAGTAGCAACTGTTTACAGTGGAAGTTCCTTATTGTCACTTCGATCAAGCATTTCATGTTTCAGCCCCTTAATTGAGTATTTTATGTGCATGATCCCATTAAATACTTAGAATAACCCTGCAAAGCAGATAAGATTTCCACTTTATAGTTGAAGAAACCAGAGAGGCTCAGGCAATTGAAATAACCAGGCTAGGCTTGCTCAGGTGGTAATGGGGAAGCTGGGGGTGGGGGGTGAACCCCAATCTTTTGGCTCCAAAGCCTGCATTCTTTATGAAGGCTGTAACTCACAGTACACAATTATTAGCATAATGTAGTATTTTACGACCATAGCTGAGGTGAAATATCTTGTAAGAAGACAAGTCTCACTCTCTGAAAGCAATCTGTTTAACATTTTAAAAAAATGAAAAGAGAAGTACTTTCTGGTATGTTGACTAATAGGGCCATGAATTTTAATATATCATTGGGCAGCGCATCAAACAACAGAAGAAGGTAATATTCTCCACAATAAGAGAGGACCCAGAAACCACCTGCTTCATAAGTAACTCAACTCTCATTCTTTGATTCAACCCACTTGCATTTGGATTCTGCCCCACAGCCCGTGATGACTGTCTCTGACCCGCTGGTTCTTATTAAGGTCTTGACTGGTCCCTCTGCCTGGCAGACTGTTTCCCTCACCTTGAAATAGCACTGAGATTGCAGCCTAGTTGCCTTCTCAGAGAGCCATTTCCTGACCTTCCCAATTTAAATTAGCTACTTCATCCTGTTTAGATGTCTGCATTGTACATAATCACTCTAGGTACATTCCGTGTTTGTTCATTTGTTTTGGATGCTTTCTTCTACTTGAATGAAGGTCAGTGAGAGCAGAGACCTTTCTCTTTTACTATTCTGCCCCCAGCCCTGGAGTTGTGGTTTGATCACAGTAGGCTTTATCTGGCTATCTGGTCATACATCTGTCTGTCCATCTGTCTATTTTTCTTCTTCTATCTGCTCTTTCTCCTCTCTCTCCATCTATCTATCTATCTCTAAAATGGCTTGGCCATGTGGAGTTCTAGCAAATCTGCTTCTCCAGTCAGGTTGTGGGAGGACCCTCCTATCTGCTTTATCGTTTACCACTTCACTTTTGAGTTGTTTTTGGTTTTTTTTTCTAGTTGCTCCCTTTTTATAGCAAGCCCAATTACAAATTATAATAAATTGTTTCTCATCACCTCTTTTTGTTTCCCTTGCCAGGGCTCTGTGCTTGAATTACAAAGGAACCTCTTCAGCCAGCTCATTCTGGATGAATGAATGATTAACACTAAGTGTCGTTCACCCTCCTTCCAGTGGTAAGTTCAAGGCACTTGTGCACCTCGAAGGTGTTCATGTATGTCAGTTGTGGGTCTGTTTCCCGTGGAGCTCTGTTGAGTGCTCTTTGTGTGTGGACCTGGGTGGGGAGAGCCAAAGTGGATTCGTCACGCTCCGGTTGGAAATTGGATTTCCTGTGGGCAGTGGTGCATTCAGTCTGAGCGGCTTATTATAAACACACTTTAATTTGATGCACTGGATGATCCTGTCTCTCTCTCTGGGATTCCGTATCCCCATCCTCTCTGGGAACTTAGGTGGCAAAGTTGCAGCCTGGCAGGTGTTCAGTTCCGTCTCTTTACGTGTCAGATAGATACAGCACCCACTTGAACTCCCAACGAAACAGGCTAGCCTGCTGGAGAACAGATCTGGAGTATATAATTCGTAGCTGGAGTCGCAAGATCAGGTGAGCTCAGGAAAGTTGGACACGAAGCCACTGAGGGGAGGGGAGGTTCCCGTTGTGCTAAGACTCTTCCATTCTGCCTGGGGTGTTTTACTGGTCGATGTCTTGGTGTTTCAGCATAAGTACTAAAGCAGAAAACTGAACAGTTCCCAGAGCAGCGTTTGGAGTGGCTGCCGGTCCTTCCCCAGACACGCTGGCAGGGTCTACAGTTCATGCTTAACTTGGCTGAAATTCACAGACACGAGCACCAGCTCTGTCAGAGGCAGCTGGTCCCATCCTTCCGGTGCCGCTTCACACCGTTTGGATCTCAACTCAAGGTGTTGCCTCTGAGAGATCGTCTCTGTCCACCCAATCTAAAGTGGTCACCTATTTTATTTCCCTGCAAAGTGCTTGTCGTGCGTGATAGTTTTCTGTCTCGTGTATTTACCTGCTTGCTGTTGAGCCTTCTTGTCACTGGAGTGGAAGCTCCATGAGGTCAGAACCCTTGTCGGTCTTGCTCGCCATGTAGCTCCGCGGCTCAGACCGTGTCTAGTGCACAGCAGACGCTTTCTGCCCGAATTATAGGATGAGCTCAGCCGTGAAGTGCGGCTCACTGTGTAAGTCACTCAGTGTCATACAATGAGAAAGTTGTTGGCACTGGAGGAGATTTTGAAGATCCACTTTGTCTCCTTGGTAGCTATTTTTATTTTAAAGTTTATTTTAAGGCAGAGAGTGTATGTGTGCACGCGTGAGCAGGGAAGGGGAAGAGAGAGAGGGAATCCCAAGCAGACTCTGTGCTGTCAGCATGGAGCCCGATGCGGGGCTCGAACTCACAACCGAAATCCAGAGTCAGGTGCTTAAGCAGCTGAGCCACCTAGGCGCCCCAGGAGCTGTTTTTAAATGTGAATTATTCTCTCACAGAATTGCCAGGTTTAACATCATCTTCTGCATAAAAAGGAAGTTTTGTAGTGTTTTGAGTTTATTTGCAATTAGAGCACTTATTAAAGTTAGGAATTTGGGGGCATCTGGGTGGCTCAGTTGGTTACGTGTACAACTCTTGATTTCCGCTCAGGTCTTGATCTCGCGGTCTGTGGGATCGAGCCCTGCATCGGGCTCTGTGCTGGCAGTGAGGAGCCTGCTTGGGATTCTCTCTCCCCCTCTCTTTGTCCCTCTCCTGCTTGTGTACACTCTCTCAAAATAAGTAAATTTTAAAAACTGGTCCTTTAAAGTTAGGAATTTAGATGATGTTTGGTAACTTTTGTGTTAACTGACCTTTATATTTTCTATATTAGAATATTCATGTATTTATTTATTTATTTGCTTACTTACCTACTTATTTGGGGGAGGAGAGAGGCAGAGAGAGGGAGAGAGAGAATCCCAAGCAGGCTCCATGCTGTTAGCGCAGAGCCTGATGCAGGGCTTGAACTCATAAACCGTGAGATCATGACCTGAGCCAAAATCAAGAGTCGGACACATAATCAACTGAACCACCTCGGTGCTCCTACGTTAGAATATTTAAAAGGAATATCTGATTAGCCTTTGAGACTGTTTCATTTATGGTTTACTAAAGTGCAGATGCCAGGACTGAAATACACCTTCTTGAAAAGCCTGAGGTTTAGATTCTTTTTTTTTTTTTTTTTTTTTTTTGGAGACAGACTGCCTGCTGAGTTTTTTGAATCCTGTCTCTGACATTTGCTGGCTCAGTGACCTTGGGCAGGTTATTTAAGTTTGGTGCCTCAGTTTCTTCTTCTGTAAAATGGGGGTAATAAGAGCATTTTCCTCGTGTGATTGTGATTAAGGATGTTAATATATGTGTTATATAGATTCCTGCTATTTTAGGGGTGGCTGAGTGGCTCAGTCAGTTGAGCGTCAGACTTCAGCTCAGGTCATGATCTCGCGGTCCATGAGTTCGAGCCCCACGTCGGGCTCTGTGCTGACAGCTCGAGCCTGGAGCCTGCTTCGGATTCTGTGTCTCCTTCTCTCTCTGCCCCTCCCCCACTCGTGCTCTGTCTCTCTCTACCAAAAATAAATAAAATGTAAAAAACTTAAAAAAAATTTCTGCTCTTTAGTGTATACTCAGGATTTTATATATTAGGTACATCAACTGGATTTGAAAATAATGTATTTGGATTCTGCTCCTAAAGTGGAGACAGGACTTTGAGCATTTGCTTCACATGTTGACATCCCTGAGTCAACAGAAAGAAAAGGCTTAATTACAATTATTAATAACTTTAGTTATCGTAGCGATAAGTCACAAATATGCCGTTTTCCACATGGCTACAATATTGTTGTGTCTTTGGTGCCAGACTGACTTGGTTTGAGTTCTCTAGCTGTGCTTGTTTCGTGACCCTCAGCAAATGACTCGACTGTGCCTAACTTCAGTTTCTCCATGGGCAAAGTAGTGCTGATAATACAAAATCAAAAAAGATTGCTATGGGAATTAAATATGAAAATACATGTAACATTCGGGCACAGGGCTTCGTGACTTTTCATTTCCTACTTTCTTCCTTTTTACACCTTAGATCTAAGAAGGATGTTACTATCTGGACCACGGTGATCATGGTTAGGAATGGTTAGGAGTGTTTATTTTGTTTATTTAGAAAAAAATTTAATGTTTATTTATTTTTGAGAGAGAGAGACAGAGACAGAGTGTGGGCGTGGGGAGGGGCAGAGAGAGAGGCAGACATAGAATCCAAAGCAGGCTCCAGGCTCTGAGCTGTCAGCACAGAGCCCGGTGGTGGGGCTCGAACCCACAAGCCGCGAGATCATGACCTGAGCCGGTGCCATCCAGACACTCCTATTTGTTTATTTTTTACATTAATTAATTAATTTAGAGTGTGTGTGTGAACCAAGGAGCAGCAGAGAGATGGGGAGAGAGAGAATCCCAAGTAGGCTCCACATTGTCAATGCAGAGCCCAACGCGTGGCCCAAACCAAGAGTTGGATGCTTAACCGACTGAGCCACCCAGGTGCCCCAGGAGTGTTTAGAAATAGTGTCCTGGGGCACCTGGGTGGCTCAGTCGGTTAAGCATCTGACTCTTGATTTCAGCTCAGGTCATGATCTCGTGGTTTATGACCTGGATCCCGGCATCTGGCTCTGCACTCACAGCACAGAGTCTGCTTGGGATTCTCTCTCCTCTCTCCTCCCTCCTGCTTGCATGCTCTCTCTCTCAAAATAAATAAATAAACTTAAAAAACAGAACAGTGTCCTATTCACGATGATGAAGGGAACAGAATATTTAGCATAGAAAATATTAAGTTTATTTTTTATTTTTAGTTTTTTAATTTTTTTAATGTTTATTAATTTTGGGGAGAGAGGGAAACAGAGACAGGGCGTGAGCTAGGGAGGGGCAGAGAGAGAGAGAGACACAGAATCCGAAGCAGGTTCTGTCAGCACAGAGACTGATGCAGGGCTTGAATCCATGAACCAATCATGGACTTGAGCCAAAGTCAATCATGACTTGAGCCAAAGTTGGCTGCTCAACCGACTGACCCAGGCGCCCCGGAAATATTGTTTAGTGGGGAGCATAATATTGCCCTTGAGAGTGAGTCATGTGTGCAGCGAGCAGGGGCAGTGAGACGCTAGGGCCAGTGAGTAGAAGGAAACTTAGGAGCTGGGGGAAAACGGGCGGGGCGGCCTGTGCAGTAGTGAACTTCCCAGGGCAGATATGGGTCCAGAGGCTGCTGGACTGCAGATCAAGATTCCTGGAGAAAGGATTCCTCGCTCCCCAGGAAGGGGGCTGCCATGGCCTGTATGTCCCGTTCCAACGCCTCTTCGGTATAAATGGCCCCGTCCAGAATCCTGCGTGTACATCTGGTCATCTGGGCCGGTTGGTTGTATGGAGCCATACGTCCCTGGAGACCCAGGATTTAGCTTTCTGAAGTCAGAGAGTTGGGACTGCTGATTGCTTTCTTTTAAAACATCTTTCAGGATTTGAAATCTTCCTGTTTGTGTTTATCATGTGAATCAGAGCTTGCGAACTGGTGGGCTTCTGGCTGCTTCTGGGCTGTGGGTGAGCTTTGTTGGGCCTGCAAAGTGCGTCCCTGACAAGGGTCTTAAGGATACGTAGGTTAGTTGCCTACCTTTATTTTTTATTACTATTATTTCAAATGTTTACCTATTAATTTTGGGGGAGAGAGAGAGAGAGAGCGAGAGCGAGCAGGGGAGGGGCAGAGAGAGGGAGGGAGAATCCCAGGCAACCTCCGTGGTGTCAGAGCAGAGCCTCGATGCTGGGCTCGATTTCACAAACTGTAAGATCACGACCTAAACTGAAATCAAGAGCCAAACGCCCCACTGACTGAGCCACCAGGTGCCCCAGTTGCCTGCCTGGAGAAAGTGAAAATTTTAGCTAAAAGCAACATGTTCAGTGTTCCTTTAAAACGCGGTTTCACCGGGCAGCATGGCGGTGTGCATCCCAGGTGGCAATGGACAGCTAGGGAGGTGGCTGCCGCCCGGTTGGAGGGGCACGCGTGGGCCCGTTTGCTACGGTAGTGACCCCGCCGTGCAGTCTCCCCGATACCGCGTGCCAGTTACCAGTTTTCCTTTACTTAAGTTGTTTTTCTTCTAGTAGAATTAGGAGAAAGCTGGAAAAGTTCTATCTCCCTCTGTATTAGTGGTGGAAAACCTAAAGACGTTTCTGTAGAGTCTCATGTTTCCAGAAAGGTAGAACAGAACATGTTTTGTGTGTGCGCTGAAGAATACTCGTAGAAACCTAATTTGCAAACAGACGGCTTCTGTTTCCTAGGAGTGTAGCCCTCTGGCCTCCATCATTGCATGCATTTTAAATGGCGCTGAAGGTGTGTGTGTGATTCCTGAGCGGGGCAGCAAGATTTCCCCTCTGTGTTCAAACAGAACTCTTTGGCTTCTATTTTAGGCCATTTCGTCTTTTTCCAGCAGCAAACTTGCTCGTCTTCCCCACGATCGGTCGTCAGGACTCCTGGTTGGGTGAAATGGGAGCAGTGTGTAATTTGCACATGTGTGTGGGCTGTGGAACGAGGTTCCATTCTGCCTTCCCTAGTGGGTCCCTCCCCCAACGCTTCCCAGACTTTGTGGCACCAAACAGATGAGGGCCTGTAACCTCGTCGACTCTGGGGGGGGGGGAGTGGTTACCAAGGGCGCTGCCCTTGTAGCCCACTGAGGCACAGACTGAAATCCTAGGACTCTCTTCTGTGTGTGTGGATTTGATTTTTAGTGAAAGACGCAATCTGGCTTCGTTGGTCCATTCTATTTTACAAGGGTGCCTCTGGCAGATAAACCAAAAGAGAGAGAGAGGACAGGGGAAGAGTCATGACATTGGACTTCTATTGTTTGCAAGGGCGGTCGGGAGGCAGAGCGGCGTAGGGTGTGTGTTGACAAGGACAGAAAGACTAACTTAATTAGTGGAATTTTGAGGATGACTGGTTTCAAGTCCCTGGAAGCAGTTGTCATCCATCAGTTGCTGTTTCAACAGTGGAATGTGCTCCCTAATGGAGCTGGGACTTGCCATCACTCGGTGTATTTGGGTGGAAGAGGGTGGCCCATCTGTCAGGATACCGTAGGAGGTTCTCAAATTAGAAGGAAGATAGGACCTGCTGGATGACCTCTGTGGTCTCTTAGAAAACTCAGATCCAATTACTCTCTGAATTAAACTGATTAGGAACCTTTCAGCGTGAACGATTTCACTTTAGTCCATGAAAAGGAAGTACTGTGCCCATGGTGTGGGAGGCTGAATAGAACACTTTTTAATTGACTACATCGAATTCTGGGCAGATTCCTTACACTTTCTTAAATGTTCCAATAGAACCCTTCAAAAATGTTATAAACAGATGTGTCTAGTGTGTAGTATTTGTCAGTGTGTTTTCTAAATGGTTTATTCCTGCTGAAAATTCTTAGGTTACCTTTGCGGAAGCTCATGAATGAGTATGGTTTTATTTTTGGTAGCATGATTTTTAAAACATGTTTATTTATTTATTTTTGAGGCGGGGGGTGGGGGGCCTGGAGAGAAAACACAGGGTGGGGAGGGGCAGAGAGAGAAAGAGACACAGAATCTGAACTGAAGTAGGCTCCAGGCTCTGAGCTGTTAGCTCAGAGCCCAATGTGGGGCTTGAACCCACGAACCATGAAATCATGACCTGAGCTGAAGTCAGATGCTTAATTACAGAGCTACCCAGGCACCCTGGTAGCATTTTTTTGTACAGATTTTTATCGTTTATATAAAAATCATGCCTCTTACTATAAAGCATTCCACTTAATTTTAAACTTTAGTAGTTTATACATTATCAATAATTGTCAGTTATCAAAGTGTATTTAATGTGGATATAATGACTTATAGAAAAAAGTCCATGTAAAGGAAAAATTTATGAAGAATTTGTTTTAAATCTTAGTTTTTCTGTTATTTCACATTTGCTCACATCTCCCAAAAGTAATTAACTGGTCATTTGGTTAAGTTCTTGAGACTTGCTTATTATGTAATATAAGGTACCACTTGGACTTTATAAATATTTATTCCTTATTTTCATGAGAGTTGACTGCATTAAAATGTGTCTTGTGTATTTGGTCCCTTTGAACCACTTAGAAAAAGCTTGTATTATGAACTTTAGGTTTGCTGTGGCTTTAAAGCAATACATAGCGTCTTACTATTGCATTTTGAATTAGCTTAAAATTGACTGTTGGTTTTGTGGGCACCTCCAGTTTACTCTAAAAAAAGTTAAAATTTGATTTTGCTCTTTATTTTCACTTAATAAAGAGTACTTTTTTTTTTTTAAATTAAAACAATGTTTATTTTTGAGAGAGAGCGCAAGCAAGGGAGGGGCAGAGAGAGAGAGGGAGACACAGAATCCGGAGCAGGCTCCAGACTGATCTGTCAGCACAGAGCCCGACGCGGGCTTCAAACCCACGAACCGCGAGATCATGACCTGAGCCGGAGTCGGACACTTAACCACCTGAACCACCCAGGCGCCCCAAAGATGTGATAGCCTTAAAAATGTCACCTTTTGGAGGTGTAGTTGACATATAAAATGGAAGGGTAGTTAGTGTACATTGTGGTGATTTGGTGTGATGTATGCGTGCACTGGGGAAAGGAATCTCCCCGTCCAGTTAACGAAGACCGTATGCCGCCCCTCCCCTGCTTGCTCTCTCTCTCTCAAAAAACGGGAGCCCTGGGTGGCTCAGTCGGTTGAACATCCGACTCAGTCTCACGGCTTGTGAGTCAGAGCCCCACGTGGGGCTCCACGCTGACAGCACAGAGACTGCTTGGGTTTCTGTCTCCTTTTCTCTCTGCCCCTCCCCTGCTTGCTATCGCCCGCTCGAAGAATAAATAAAACCACACACACACGAAAAAAAAAAATTAAAAAAAAAGAACACCTGTCACTTCACTGTTTATCCTGTGTGTGTGTCAGAGAGAGAACATTTAAGTTCTACTCTATCAGCAGATTTCAGTTACACGGTATAGTGTTAGCAACTGTGGCCACCACGTTTCACGTTGGATCCTCAGAGATTACTCATCTGTAACAACAGTTTTTACCAACCCCTCCTCCTCCCCACCCTACCCCCCACCCCCCGGCAGCCACTTTTCTGTTTGTGTGAATTTGACTTTGTGTGTGTCCATCTGTCATTTGCCCCCAACTTTTTATTAGGAGAATTTGCAAACATATAGAAAGTTGAAAGAATTGTAGAGCGAATATTACCACCGCTTGAATTCTGTAATTGTTAACATTTTGCTATATTACTTTCCTATGTGTCCTTTTGCGTTGTATGTTCGAGGACAGAACACCTCCTTAAGTAGTAATATACGTAATTCTTGGAGCTCTTTGCCAAGGAATTTAACCTTAGATGCTTGTTAACACATAGGTCCCGTTGTGTTGTTGTCTCAGGCCGCAGCATTAGAAAGGTAAAGTCTGCTTTTATGATTTGGAGATGTGCTGGCTTTCATCATTTTAGGGCGGAGTACTAAGTTGAGAGTATTTTATTGTAGTTGGGCAAAGTTTAAACTCTTTAACCCCCAAGTGACGTTGTACATCCGTAGAACTAAAGTTACCTGGTGATTAAAAAAGGGAACCAGACAATGCAAATCCGTGGGAAATGTCTGGGGAATGTTGCAGATCATTCATTCCTGCAGGCGATTCTGGCATAAACAGACCTGCGTATAACGTGTTCGAAAAGGTCAGAATTGGCTTAAAATCTACAGGCAGGTCTTGCAATACAGGCGTGCAAGTGTTTCCACACAGTTGGTTGTCTTTCTGATGCATTTCTCACATTGAGAAGCACGTCTTCTTACACTTCCTTCTTCCCTCTCGAGAGACTGTTTCTTTTACGCTAGCCGATGATACTTCATTTTCCTTTTGTTTTAGCAACAGAAACAATGCTGCTCCATGACTTGCATTCTTTCTTCTTCTGGGTTTACCCAGGACGGTTTTTTTTTTTTTTTTTTTTTTAAGTGGGCTCCATGCCCAGCGTGGGGCTCGAACTCACGATCCTGGGATTCAGAGTTGCATGCTTTACCGACTTAGCCAGCCAGGGGCCCGACCCAGGCTATTTTTCAGCACGTGCGCACGCACGCACACACACACACGTCAACTTAACATTTTGGGAATTCCCATGTTTTCTGTTATGTGACTTGGCTTCCGTGGTGACTTTTCTGATTTCGGTCCTGGAGGTTGTGGTTACTCGACTGGCATGTCCTGGCTCTGCTGCCTGCTGCTGGCCAGCTCTGGGACCTTGGAAAGTCACTCAAGGCCTCCATTTCTTGTCTGTAAAGTGAGGGGATTGGGCACAGGCGGCTTTCAGGTGTGCCATGCCCGCACTAAACAGTCTTTGGTTCTGTGTTCACTAGTAGAGTTTTGTGGAGGTTAGACTGGTTTTTGTAACTATTGGACAGGTGACCTTATATAATGGTTCTTATTATTTGCTAATTAAGATTAGAAAGTGTACCTTCAAGCATGTATTTTTTTTTTAATGGTTATTTATTTTTGACAGAGACAGAATGCGAGTGGGTTAGGGGCAGAGAGAGAGGGAGACACAGAAGCAGAAGCAGGCTCCAGGCTCTGAGCTGTCAGCACAGAGCCCGACGCAGGGTTCGAACTCACGAGCCGTGAGATCATGACCTGAGCCGAAGTCAGACGCTCAACCGACTGAGCCACCCAGGCGCCCCTCAAGCATGTATTAACTACATGGAACCTGTATGGGAAAAAAATTGTGTGTCCATGTACTCTTACGTGTAGATGTGTGTACACATATGTAATTTGTTTTTCACGCAAGATAGGGAATTAAAAGCTTGTGTGTCTGTAGTACAATCTGGTCTTGAATGTGAAGCAAGAATCTTGTCAGTTTCATACATAGATCCATTCACATTTTAAACTTTATTTTTATTTTGTTTGAGAGAGAGCGCAAGGGAGCACAAGTGGGGGAGGGGCAGAGAAAGAGGGAGACAGAATCCCAAGCTGGGGCTCAGCTGTCAGCACAGAGCCTGATGCGGGGCTCGAACTCACAGCCTGTGAGATCATGACCTGAGCCCAAATCAAGAGCTGGACTGTTAACTGACTGAGCCACCCAGGTGCCCCACTGATCCATTCCCATTTTATTTATTTATTTTTTTAACATTTATTTATTTTGAGAGATGGGGCGGGGCGCAGGTAGGGAGGGGCAGAGAGAGGGAGACACAGAATCTGAGGCAGGCTCCAGGCTCTGAGCTGTTAGCACACAGCCTGATGCGGGGCTTGTCACGGACCACAAGATCATGACCTGAGCCGAAGTCAGACACTTAACCAACTGAGCCACCCAGGCGCCCCATTCACAGTTTAAAAATAATGAAAATATTACCTCAAAAAGCTGTTTGTCACATGTTTGTCCAGGAGAGCTTGAAAACTTTGGCTTAAACTGTTTTCTATAGAATGTAATTTCAAAAATTTGAAAGTACCCGGATGTAATCCTGTTCTCCCTTTCAGCACACCTTTGCCAATAATGAATGTAAAATAATCTCTGAAAATGTTGGTCTACCTTTTGGGTATACTTTAAACTGAAGTATAAACTGAATCTTTTTTCATCAAAAGATACAGCAAGACTTGAAAACACGTGAACGTCTGGTGTGTTGCTTTTTTTGAAAGTCAGGTTATTGCTTATCTTTCATCAAATAGTGACCTTTTGGGATAAGGAGTACTTCCAGGGCAGGGCACTGGAGCTCAGCTACCTTAAAAATGAAATAACTCTGGGGGCGCCTGGGTGGCTCAGTCGGTTGACCATCTGGCTTCGGCTCAGGTCATGGTCTCACGGTCTGTGAGTTCGAGCCCCGCGTGGGGCTCTGTGCTGACAGCTCAGAGCCTGGAGCCTGTTTCAGACTCTGTGTCTCCCTCTCTCTCTGCCCCTCCCTCGTTCATGCCCTGTCTCTCTCTGTCTCAAAAATAAATAAACATTAAAAAAAATTTTTTTGGGGGGCGCCTGGGTGGCGTAGTCGGTTAAGCGTCTGACTTCAGCCAGGTCACGATCTCGCGGTCCGTGAGTTCGAGCCCCGCGTCAGGCTCTGGGCTGATGGCTCAGAGCCTGGAGCCTGTTTCCGATTCTGTGTCTCCCTCTCTCTCTGCCCCTCCCCCGTTCATGCTCTGTCTCTCTCTGTCCCAAAAATAAATAAAAAAATAAATAAATAAATAAAAGCTCTTAAAAAAATTTTTTTTAAATGAAATAACTCTGACACACAGTGTATACCTGGTATTTTGCAAATTGCAAAATTATTCTGAAGGGCTGCTCTTGAAGCAGGGCTTTTATGACCGTAACATTCCAGCTGTGGCTTGGGAGATAGAATGTTTCCTACCGCTCTAAACACAAGGACGGTAGGTGTGTATTCTCACTGCGGAAAGGCTTAAAAAAGCAGCGAGCCTCCCTTCAAGTGAGTAAACCTTTATTCAGCGCACTCCGGGGCCGCGCTCCTATGGAACTTTGGTGGTAATTCTGGAATGTGTGTCCAACAGCAGCCCAGTCATGGGTGAGCCTGGCGGCTCCCCGGCGTGATGGCTGGCTGTCCCGGCTAATCACTTCAGGCGGCCCGTGGAAAACCACTTTCTGGTTAAGTCTGCATCATACTCCTCCACCAATGGAAAAAATTGAACATGATGAGGGTGTGTAGCTCGCAGACAAAAATACATCCAGCATTGCACAGGATCCGTTTTTAGCTCTTAACGGCCGAGCATTTTGAAGTGTGCAACGCTGTTTCCTGCCTTGCCATGGGCAGAACGCAGAGAGAGTTTGTGGATTTGTGCATCAACCCTGACTTTGTGAAACTTTTTCTACTAATTGAAAGAGCCTGAGAGACCCTGGCTACATCCAGAGTTTTGGCAAAGGTAAGGTTATAAATGTTTATTTCCCCCCCTCTTCTGGAGTTGAGACTTACTTTTATATGTGAGATACAAATGTTTCTCGAAGCAGTCCTTTTGGGAATATTTCATTGTGCGCTGACCCTTTTTCTTTGTTTGACGTTATTTTGTACTTAGGCTGCTCTAAGACCGTATTACTCTCAAATTTGAGTATGTATGTGCTTTCTGACGCCTACTGGGGGTTTATGATAGTTGCCTATCCCATTTTACTAATTAATTCTCCAAAAGCTAATAGTATATATTGTATGGATTTATTTTTCCTGATATTTCAAAAAAGTATCATTTCTCAGTGTGGCTATGGTAAAAGCATTAATGACTATTATCTTTTTTTTTTTTTTTTTTTTTTTACCAGTTAATTCTTTTAGGGCACAAAGGGAAATGAACTGTCTCAGGGATTGTATTTTGTAGTTTTCTGGTTATTATAGAACTTCATCAGGCCTTAGTTTTGAGCCGAGTGAGCTACTTGGTTTAAGAGTTTCTTTTCAGACTTGTAATTTGATGTTCACTGTTTATTGATGTTTGTCCTTTTGTCTTGAACTTTCTGAAAAAAGGAATGAAATCCTGTGCAATCCATGTGCGTGTGTGTGTTGTGGGGGGAGGGGGGCGGTACCTAGTTCAGGTGGGATGATTGATCCGTGTTCCAATCCCTCAGAAGCTGTCCATTCATTAAGTGTCTGTCTGAATCCCGAGCTTATCAGCGGGGATTGAGGAACCCTGGCTTGGCATAGTACTTTCTCAGCTTTACGTTAATTTGGCCAAGCATGTAATTCTCAGAAAATTGGTAGGTGGAGAGACAGAAATAGGAAGCTTTTTTGAAGTCATTGTGACTTGGAAGATTATTTATAGAATTTCTGGAAAGTAAGGGTATTGCTGAACAGCCGCTGGGGTTTTCTTAACACGTTGAAGTATTTCACCGTGGCCCTCTGTCACACTTAGGGATTCCAGAGTTTTTGCTTACTTTCAGTATAACGGGGCAATGAGTTATTTTAGGATAGGCAGTGTGCGTCTTCAGTGTGTTTCTTCCCTGTGGATATATCGTTCATCGTCCATTCCTTTAGTTCCTTGGCTGAAATGTCTTTTAGGGATGGGGCCGTGGCGAGTACAGTTCAGGTAGGTTCGAGTTCATAGAAACATTGGTAACATTTCTTACTTTTCCTTTGGATCCGGCAAGTGCTGCTCTGGCAGAGCCGGCAAACATGTAGAACCGGGACGGAGCACCGTCTTCTCCTCTAGTCAGATGAACATTTGTCAACTGCTTTGATTTTCACCGGAGCTTGTAGACAGAAACTGAAGTCTCCTGGAGCAACCCCCCCCCCCCCATGCCTCCGATCCAAACTAGCCAGACAGTAAATAGGGTTTTGAATGCAAGCAGATAACGGTCTTCCTTCAGTGTCTCAGTGCAGAGGGAGTGAGCTGCAAAGCCCTCTCCTCAGGCCGGGCCTGCTCAGGGATGCCTAGAAGCGGAAGATAAGGGCTAGGTCCCTTGCCAAGAGACGATCCTTCCCAAGCGGTCCCTCATTTAACCCCTAAGTAAAGTAGATATTTCTGTCTTGGTGGTCTCTAATTGTGTTTGAGAAGAGACACATTCCCTCTTTCAGAGATTTAAAGTCAGTGCAGGGTCGCTATAACCACTTTTTACCGCAGATGTCAGAAGGATGTGGGAGGAACGGCGGGAGGGAAGGCTCAGAAGGAGAAGCATGGGCTCCTTCCATTTCGGGTGGGACGCTTTTCCATGCCTGTGTGCACCTCTGGGTTTGGCCCACTTTGAAAGATTCATTTGTGTGGAGATGATAAACTGGGTGAGTGAGACCCCTCAACTCTACTGTGAGACTTAAAAACAATGGTGTTCATGGCTCATTCAGAATAAGATCTTTTTGGACATTAAAAGAAAAAAATTGAAGCGTCAACCTGCATTTTTTATTTGACATTAAGTGTCGTACCTTAAGGTAAGGGCCAAGATAAAGATGCCTTTATTAGGAGGGATCAAAAAAAAAAAAAAAAAAGGTGTGGATTTGAAAAGTAATAGCAGCAAAATTTTGAAGCAGGGAAATGTAGGAGTAATGCAACGATCCTGACTTTCAGACTGTTGACGCACACAAGTGCTCAACATCGCGTTTGTGATAGTTTGAATTCTGATAATGGCAGGGTGCGTGTCTTTATTACTCAGCCCTATCTAAAACAGGCTTACAAATGGTAAGAGCTGTAATGTCAGTATCCCAGGAATATATCGTATACTACTGTCAGCTATTTATAGCTCAGAGTGTTGTCAGGTTGAGAAGGGACGTTAGAGGATTTTCCAAATGGGAAAGCTGGGAAACCACGGAACTGACGTGGCTCGTCCAAAGTCACTGCGATGGTTAACTGCTGAGCTGGGATGCGAGGCCACGGATCCTGTTGGTCCCTTCCTTATACCACCTGTTTCTTTCATTGCAAATACTTTGGTATATGCCGTCCTATCTTTGTAAATGACAGAGGCGTATATGTGTATACATATGTCCGTAGGTGTATGTATGTTTGCTTACACACACACCTCTTACACGCATCTGTTACCCTCCCTCCTTCCATCCTTTCTTTCATTTGCTTACCTACTTGTCAAAGCTCTAGTCGGAGACCAGACAAAGACTTGTCTTTCTTGTATCTTGGTGAAATTCAAAGTCGTACACTCGTTTGGTGGTCATCATTCGCACTGACTTATTACCAGAGAGGATTTTAGGTGTACGTGTGCTGCCCTAACCTCTGCTGACAAGACAGCTCTGATAAGACTTCATCTGGCAATCTTCCTGGTTTAGCCCTTAGGTGAAGCGGTTCCCCCCACCCTGCCCCCCGCCGTCCTATCCCGATAGAAGACTGTCTAGGATTTGTTAGTTCTGTAACTTACGAGAGGGAGGCATGGAAGGGAAAAGAAAAACAGCAGATGGGTTTTACTTAAGTGCCAAGGTAATGCAAGGCGCTTTTGGAAAAATAAACACTTATACAGTGATAGACTGAGTTATCATTTCACTGTAGGAAAGGGATGTGGTAGGTGCTACAGATAACGCCAGGAAGAAGTTGGTCCAGGGCGTTCCTAAGACTTAAATAAAGGTTTAAAAATCCTGGCTATCTTTAGGACAACACTGGAAAGTGAAAATAATCCTTATCCTGTTTTTGTACTTGACCATGACACATCTCTATGGTGGCAGAATTGTTAGGGCAGGGCTTCTAAAATGGAGATGTGCGGACGGGCCCAAGAGTTGCAGAGTCTATGGGTTGGGAACGACAAAAGCTGAAAGTTCGTATGATGAAAGCCAATGAAAAGGAATTCTGGGTGGAGAGAATGAAAGTATTTTCATGTCGTCTGTAGCCATTCCTGGAAGGCGGAGTGACCAGTGAAAGGAAGCATTATACACAGACAATCATAAACCAGGAAAACGCATGGTAGTAAAGGTTAATAAGGAGTAGAGAGCTTCACGAAAAGTGTACGTAAAGTCACGGGATACACGTGCGCTCACACATGTATAGGTATGTGTAACACGCATATGTATTCCATTGAAAACTGATAGGATGATCACAGATGAATCAAAAACAGCCAGACAAGGTACATACAAAACCACAACAGAACACCCTAGAAATAAGTGGTACCTAGCAGAGACCTTCACTTACTTTTATTCCCCCCCACCTCCGCCACACACACACAACATGACTTATAGGGGAAAAGTGGAAATTATAAGACACAGTGATAAGTAGTCTCCCAAAGAGTTCTGTGCTGGAGTTAATGCCCTGCTGTATAACCATATATTGTTCTCGAAGGGTTTTTCTCCAGTTTCTCTAATAGTCCAGGGTGGTTGCTCTTGGGCCAAGTCCTCCTCTTGTGCATGAGAGTTCTGCTTTGGCTACTTAAGGACAACATTTGAGCATTTGCCCCTCTCTCTGTCACACAGCACAGTTCCCATTCAATGCTGCAATTTCTCCTGAAGACAGACAGACAGATGGACACACCCCAGGGACCACCACCCGTTTTGGGATTCCTCTATCCTTCTAGCTACTGTTTGTTCCTCTGTTGCCCTTTATAGTCAAACCAGAGCAAGCGGTTTCTGTTTGCCATCTTCAGTGTCATTGACCTCATCCTCAAACTCACTCCAACCCGGCTATCGCCGCCCCTGCTCCGCTCCGCTCAGGTCAAGTTCATGGATAAACTTCCATGTTGCTAAGTTCAGTGCTCTTTTATCTATCGATCCTCGTTACTTGGGCTGTCGGAAACCTTCGGCAACTTCACAGTCTCCTCCCTGAAATAGACTTTTTTTTAAGTGTTTATTTTTGAGCGGGGGGAGGGACGTGGGGGGGGGGAGAGGGAGAGGGGGGCAGAGGATCCAAGCAGGCTGCATGCTGTCAGCACAGAGCCCAGTGCAGGGCTTGTACTTGGGAACTGGGAGATCATGACCTGACCTGGAGTGAGACGCTGAACCAACTGAGCCACCCAGGTGCCCCCGAAATACATTTTTGTGATTGGCTTTAAGGGCAACATGTTTTCTTGGTTTCCTCTTAATGTGATTCACTGGCTACTCCTTCTGTTTCTTTTGTGTGCTTCTCCTTATTTGCTTGACCTCCTCATTTGGGAGTGCCCAGGGCCTCTTCTCTTCCTTTTGTTTACTTCCTTGGAGAGCTCATCCATTTTATGTTTTAAATACCATCTTCATAAGGATGAGTAGCACACTTGTACCTCAAGCCCACCTTTCCCCTGAATGCCAGCTTCTCCCCTCAGCTGTCAACTCGATATTGCCACTTTAACGTCCAACAGACATCTCAAACCCAGTATTTTGCCTTCTCCTAAACCTCTTCTACTGTGCCTTCTCCATTCTTCCAGAATGAAAGTCACTGCGGCCTTCTTGACCTGTTGCCTCTCATGCCCATCCATGTGGGAATCCTTTTGGTCCTTCTTCCAACTGTATCCAGACTCAGGCCATTCCTCATCACTCCCCCCAAGTCCAGCGCGCGTCCTCTGTCCCCCGGATCCCTCTAGCAGCCTGATCGCCCCCCACCCCCAGCCTCCACTTGGCTGCAGACAGCCCAACACAGGGCAGCCACAGTGGTCCTCTTGAAATGTGGCCCGTGATGAGCCTTCTGGAGTCACCACCCTCTAATCATGACTTTCAATCTCAACGCGAAAGCCAGTGGCCTTAAAATGTCCCTTTGGGCTGCAGTCTGGCTCCTTGTCCCTTCTTTGACCCCTTCTGTACCAGCCACACTGGCCTGCCTGTTCCACCTCTCGGGGCCTTTGCACTTTCTCTCCTCTGCCTCGAGTGCCTTTTTCCCAGAAGCCATGTCGTCTGTCTTCTGCTAGTCTGGGTAAATGTCACCACTCGGTGAGGCCTTCCTCTTCTCCCCTTTCTAAAATTACAGCACCCCTCCCCCACACAGCCTACCACGCCCTTCTTCTTTTTTTTTTTTTTGGCTAAAATACTTGTCACCTTATAACAATTTGCTTTCCTTGTTTGTTGTTCATCCCTCCCCCCTATAATTAAAGCTCCGTGAAAGCAGGAATTTTTTTGGGGGGGCGGGGTTCTATTGTTGTATCCTCAAGGCCTGTAACCGTGTCCAACAGAATATTTACTCAGTAAACACGTACTGGGTTAATCAGTGAAAGTGTATCTTCCCTAGGATGCCGGATGTAGTAGCTACAGCTACTTAATGCAAATGCTAAAGAATGTTGGACATTACCTTAGAAATGTAAATTTTATATTTTACTTCATGATCTATGTCTTTATTAAAGCAATTATTAAATTACTTAGCATTAGATGAAGTTGCAGCTTCAGGAAGATGCTATTTGGTTGTTCTGTTTCTGGATTGCCCTTCCCTCCACCCCCCACCTCCTGGTCTTGGTCAATATGTCCCATCCCCACAGCCTTGGGGACGTATATTCTGAATTCCAGTGGATATTTAGGCTAATGGTTATGACGTTTACGCCACCAAGAAAACAGATTTTTCCTTTGCGTGATGTTCTTTGTAAAGTGGAATAGAATGATTACATTCTAACCTTACAGCTCCTTAGTTAACTTAAAAGTTGAGTTTTTCATTTCCTTCTCCTGTCTTCATTCCCAACTGTGCAAGCCTTTCCTGCCTGGAAAAAGGATACCTCCAGAGAAAGACTTTTTCAGTGCTTTCTTTATGAAAGGTACATGGATCACAGCTATTTTTCTGGAAGCCAAGTCTGAACGTGAAGTTGTACTTTAAAAAAAAAAAAAAGGATAATTTCAGATTGAAAAGAGACATTTAAAATAATTTTGATGTAATGCTAAAAAAAAAAAAAAAAAAAAAAAAGATGGTGAAAAAAAATCCAGGTTGGACTCCTGCCTTTGGCCCCTTAGTGATCTTGGTGAAATTGTTTAATCCCTGGAAGCTGTAAGACAGGGATGATCCCGCAAGCTCTGGGGGTTCTTGTGCCCCAGTCAGCCTTGGCACACAGCGGCTCAGGGCACATTAGGCCCTCCCTCTCCCTCTGTGTGCCCATCTACTTTAGATAGCAAAAAAATTGTAAATTCGTATAAATTATAAAATTTATACCTACTAACGCTATTCATATTTTTTTCCTGAAGGTTTCCGTAAATTTGCCAGCTAAAATCTTACCAAGTTTGTTGTGAATAATCATAGAATTTAAGGAAAAGTTCAGCAATAATTGGTTAATTGCGGGCCCCAGAACAACTTCTATTGTAGCCTCAAGCCTTAGAGAAATGAGCTCTCAAATCAGGCAGCAAGCTGAGCTGAAGTAGGAGTTACACATTTATGAGGGCAAGGAAAACACCTACTTAAATGAGGGAAAAAATGTGTGGCTGAAGCCTGTTCGTTTTGTAACTTAAACGGAACAGTGTATAATGAAGAAATATTTTGCCAAGAATCACTCAGTACAATTACCGTGGTATATTTTGGTCACAGAATGTGATTGAGGTTCAGGAGCATGATGCCTGCTTCTGATTTACTGAGGCACATGCCGTCCGTGCAGGTCTCCGAGTCAGTGAGAAGCCATGTGGTTACAGCCCGGGTTCCTGTACAAGGTCTTCTGTTTGAGTACGAAGCTTGGGAAGTACTGACCCATGCCTGAACTCCCCTTTTTTGTGGAAGGGTTCATGTTCATCAAAGTTAAAGGTGAGAGGTTACTTAAAAGTCAGGCTAGCACATTTTGAACCCGGTGAATCTTTGGCAGTCAACAGACGCACTGCTCACGGTCTGTAGGGACAAGGATGTTGGCCAAACTTTGGATGAGATTTGAAGCAGACTTTGGAGAAAAAGAAGGTTGGGACTGAACATTTGATATATCAAACACACACACACACACACACACACACGAAAGAACATGGATAAAAGTATATGAAAGGCAGTTTGATAATTTCTAAAAGAAAAACAAAACAACTTTATATTCACCAGGATTATTCTAAACTATTCTGTAATTTTGCTTGAAGAGGTGATTAATTCCCCTTCCCCCTGCCCCCGCCCCCCCCCGAAATATTTTCAGTTTCTGTGATGGCTCAGATGGAGCTGGGCCTCTCAACTCCCCGACATTCCAACAACATACCAGTAATATTTGTGGGAATGTTGGTTCCCCCCCACCCCATAAACTCCATGCTGTTAAAGTTGTCATACACTCGCTTATTGATTCTACACATGGTTCACATTGGTAATTAGCCCCTCCCCGCACAAGCTGATAAACCCTTTTGGGGATGGGATCAGACCATACGTCTCTTTTGTCTCCCTCATAGTGCCCAGGAGGGGGTGGGATCTGCAGGAGGGTCTCCAAACTCCTGATGAGCCATGAGTAGAACTCTTTGTCACTTCAGCTCCCGAGTTTCTGCCAACACTAAGAACATTTACCTCCTGTGCCAGTGCTGTCCCCATGCTGTCTTTGGGCTGTGACCTGTGGGCTCCTTCTCCAGACAGTTTCCTCAAGTGTCCCTAGGAGATGGCTCACACTGCGGTGCTTCTGGGACAGTTGGGGGATGGGGAGGGGTGATGGGCTAACGACAGTCAACATCTCCCCAGCGTCCCCTCCGCTCCCAGCTCCCATCTCTCTGAACTTTGTCCCTGACACCTGTGATCAGGCCCTGCTGCCTTGTCACCTTTCCCCGTCCAAGCTGGGGTCTTTCTGCACTTAGTTCACTTCCTTATTCAGTAGCTTAGGGACTCAGCTTGTGGTCACAGAGTGGCCGTGTCTTAGAAACATGTGGTTTTCTTCTACTTGGAAGGCCCTTCTTTTCTGTCTTCATCTAACAGAATCCCACTCATTCTTCAAGACTCAGGTCTTCAGTTAACTTTTTTTGGGGGTGGGGAAGTAATTTTTAACCTTCCTAGGAAGACTTTGCACATGCAGTGGAAGTTTCTCTTAAGTTGTAGAAGGAAGTAGGTGAGGACCACGTGCGCAACTTGTGGGGCCCAGAATTGCTGACAGAGGCTATTCCTCATCTCGGTCTTCCTGTCTTTAGCTCAGGTGTTCGCCTGGGTAGTGATTGAGCAAGTGTTTTGAGACTCTCTCGACTTGCTTTGTCCTTGGGTCTCGTTAAAATGGGATGTGCCATTCTGATGGAAGCTGTGGTTTTATAAGTCATTGTTTTCAACACTGTTTTTTTTTTTTTTTTTTTGGTCACGAAGAAGCTATGATTGTACTTCACAACTCAGTATACAGGCAGACACGTGGAGACACATGGGAATTTAGTTTCGTAAGACAGTTTTAACCCTTACTGGGATGCACTCTTCCATTTTCTGTCCTATTTTATCATCTCCACTCTGTTTCTATTCTGTTCTTTTAAAAATACTGGTAATTGAGTCATTAAATGAATGAATGTCATGACTCATAGTTGAACAGACATTTCTAAAGCAATGCTGCAGATACTAGAACTTGTTACAAAACAGGTGTGAGTGCCTAGACCCTCCTTGTGATAAATTGGCTTCCTTAGGTGATGAACTGTGCAAAGGCCAGGCTGTTGTTTCCGTGGAATTGATTATCCACACCCCCACCTCTGTACCAGCCATGCTCATCCTCGGAGGTGCACACTGGTTTATCCATTCATCTGTTAATACGCGGTTGGAAGGGGTCCTGCCGAATTGAAATAGAACCCATGGGGCTCCACAGTGGATGATCAGCTTTTGAGACCTTAGCAGCAGCTTGCTTTCTGCCCACTTTATTTGTAAGGATTACTCTCCCAGAGCACCATTCCCAGGGAGACCAGATGTTCCTTTTGCCTGCCTCCTTTACAAATTGGGTTCAAGTCTTGTGGTTAGCAATGAGCTCCTTTGAGTCATGGCCTTCAGTTCTCAAGTTCTGAGTGTAGTTTGCTGACGCGGAATGAGAGAAGCAGGTTTTGGGGCAATTATCTACAGCGTTTATTTAGTAAGTTTGGATCCTAGAGAGATGAATGCATGTTTCAGATTTTTAGGTATCATCTTGTATCTTAGTAGTTTTAGTAAGACAGGCAGTAAACCTTGAGGGCACAGGTTCTTAGCCTCAACCTGACATACGTATCGGGACAGGTAATTATTTGTCGTGGGGATCATCCTGTGGATTGTAGGAAGTTTAGCAGGATCCCTGAATTTTACTTACCAGGTGCTAGGACTCTAGTTGGTTTGATTGGAAATGTCTCCAGATATTATCACATGTCCCCTCAGTGCCAAAATTCACGTGGTGTTGAGAGTGACTGCTTTCAGGTAATACTAGTTGTTCAATGAGCACAATTTTCTATCATGACTGTCCAATAACATAAGTATATGGCTGTCATTGTTTCTGTTGACATTTGACAGACCTCTGACAAATTAGGTAGTTTTATATGCTGTTACAATTTGGGGTATTGATAAAAATCAGGAAAGGGCTAACAGAATTTGGAAGATTCCAAATTTATATCTATCTATCTATCTATCTATCTATATGACATATATTACATATATATGTAATAATTAACATAATTAAAACTGTCTGAAACAACAGACTGTCATAAGATCTGATGTCATAGTACACAAATTTAGACTTCTAACCCACAATTAATAATAGGGCTATATATTTGTATTGTATTTCTCAGTTTTTTAGGTGGTTTCACATACATTTCCACACCCAGTTCTCACTCCGTGAGGTAGGTAGGTCAGATATTTTTATCCTCAAGTTGTAAGTGGAGAAAATGAGACTCAAAGTATAAGTAATTTGCCCAAAGACTTGTGCTATTTAAGAGACGGAAACAGGCCTTAAACCCAGGTTCTCTGACACAAACCAGAGTCGGATGCTGAGGTTTGTCTTTTTAATGATTGAATTCCTCTCCCCCTTGCCCCCAATGAAGGAAACCAAGTAGATATTGTTATGGTTAATGATGGTTAGTCCTATTCTTATCTTTTTTCCTAGTTCTTATCACCATCTGGAATGTTGCCCTTGGACAAGGATGAGGCTCCTATTCCAGTATGAAAATCTCTCTGGAATTATGTGAGAAGCCTTGTTGGTGTCTCATGGTGGTAGAACGTCAACTTCCCTCACTGCCTCGCCCAGCCATAAATCTGCTTTTGTGCAGGGTCCCCACGCCTCTGTTCTGCTTGCTGTCCCCATTCAGCCCTGGTCCTCCCCACAGAACCATCCGGCCCCCGGGGGGTTGGCTCTTACCCTCTTTAGTTGCTCCTTCTGAGCAGCTGGCTCAGGCCAGAGACAAAGCAGTCTTTCCTCTGCTGTAAACTCTACACTACGTGGAAATGGAGACTTTGGGAATCTGACACATCAGTTCAAGCCCAAGCTCAAGGCAAATAAAGAAAAGGTAAATCTTGAATTTCCCCCGAAAGATGTTTTGCTGTGGAATTCGGTAGGGCACCGTGGCTGTTGGTATTGTAGTGATGTATTTGTGAATTTCTTCACATTGCTGGGCATTTCTGGGGTGGTAATTGATCACAAGTTGAACCAAAAATATCCATTCTTATTTGTGATTTCAGTTTTTAAAAAGCAACAAGCAACATAGCAGGTTTATATGGTTGGGGAGTGCAGAGAGCAAAAGACAAGGTGGTTGTTTTTTAGGTTCATGAGATTGTTCATTTTTAAAAAAAAATGCAATATTTTATTTTGCAATAAATAAGAGAATTATTAAAAACTTGTTTATACAGCACACAATATTTGCTAAATGACTTCCCTTAAATTCTCCATCAGTCAGCTGTGGGCCCCAATGCACATTAGCATACCTAATGACATAAATCGTAGGTTAGCATACCTAATACATGTTACTCCGTGTTAGTATTTCTAATACATATTGCAGATTAGTATACCTACTATGTATTTTTTTCTGTTTAAAGATATTGGGAGCTTTGAACTAGTCTCTTTTTTAAAAAAAAAGTTCACAGGAAATTTGTTGGTTGAGTATTTTCAGCCCCCTTTCTATCAACGACAACAAAAAAGTATTTAACTTGAATACCGTAAAATTCCCTCAGTAAAGGAGTCAGGGGTGTTGAACGTTTGACCTATTTATTCTCCTTTTTCCAGACAAAAGCCACAGCTGAAGCATGCCCAGTAAGTATCTGTTCAGTTTGCCAAACTCCTCAGGGATAATCGTTTCCCTCAGAGATTACCCTTCCTGTCAATAAATTCCTCATAAATACTGCATAATTCTTCTCGTTCCAGTTTGAGGCTGGTTTTCTTTTGCCAGGATTGGCTGAAGATGTTGAACAGCTGGTAGGCATTACCATACGTAACAATGCACACTGTTCTCCACCTCTTTGCTCCCCCTTCTGCTTTTTTCTGGGCAGTGCTGTGTTAAGTACTGCAACGTTTCCTCGTGGGCGTCTATGTGAGCCCTGGGGTCAGACCCAGTTGGGAATGATTCCTGCTCTTTGTGCTCAAGTCAGCCTTCTGGTATGTGAGGTTGCTTTCACTTAGTTCAACAAACGCTTCTTGAATGCTGTATGGGCCCCAAAGTCGCAGGCCTTGGGTGGACAGCGTTTTTGTAAAGAACAGGATCCAGGGCTCTGTGTTTCAAATAGAACATGATATAAAAATGAAACTGCTTAATTTCAAAAGCAGGAAGATGAATGTAGGTTGTAACCTGTTGCTGGGGACTAAGCTTCCATCCCGGGGCCATTCTGCGACTTTGAAGCCTGGCCTTTGTGTGTCTTGAGCAGCTGACAGAGGGAGCCTCTCAATGGCAGTTTTGTGTCAATTATGTTGGAGAGCTTGACACCAGGGCTGTGTGTGCCTGTCTTCAGGCATGTGACCTTCAGATCAGAAGGGCCTGACAAAGCTGGGCCGGCTGTGGGTGAGGGACCCTGGAGCCTTTCACCTTTGGGGTCATCCCCGGGCCTTGGTCTTGAGGAAAATAAACAAGCACAGAGTCTCCCTGCAGTCAGCTCGTGGGAGAGGTCCCAGTGGTGACAGCCAGGAGCAACGCTGGCCACTTGTAGTTCCCTACGTTTAAAAAAGATGGAGCTGAAGAAATACAACTCCTATTGTGAGCTTTTAAAAGGTGGGGTTCTTGTGATCTAGCTCCAGACTCACAGCGGTCACCAGGGGCCATGTTTCAGTGGCATCCCGACCAGTGGGTTATTCCCTCTTTCAGATATTTGTGAGAGCCGCCCACTAAAAAGATAAGTGGTCGGTAGCATAGCGGGTGCCATTTGGGGCCACATTACTGAGCCGGTGGCCTGAAACGAGCTCTTGGATCCTCCTGCCAGTCCCAAAGTGAAAAATCTTTTTGGCATTCCCCTGTCCCCCATTTTTAAAATCTATGTGTGTGTATGGCCTCAGGAAGACTTGGGTCTCTGGTCTTATTGGAGAAACTTGGGGCCAGGGCCAGTGCTTCATTAATTTTAAAAGTCACTATTGAACTCTCCGAAGGGGTTACACCAGCTGTGTGCCAATAAAAGGATGGTCAGCATCACTAACCATTGGAGACCAGGCACAGTGAAACCAGATATAGTCTCATCTTGTACCTGTCGATGGCCACCATCAAAACGCCAGAGAAATAACCAGTGCTGGTCAAAGCGTAGAGAAATTGGAATCCTGTACGCAGTTGGTGGGGATGTAAAATGGTGGAGCCACTGTGGAAAATGGGATGGTGGTTCCTCAAAAAATAAAACATAGAATTACCATATGAACCA
>NW_024412429.1:12715173-12720836 GCF_014898765.1 Herpailurus yagouaroundi | reverse complement strand
GTCTGAGAGAGATGTTTGTCCCCCCACGTTTATAGCTGCATGGTTCACAGTGGCCACCAGGTGGAAAGCAATCGATGCGTCCACTGACGGATAAGGAGACAAACGAAATGTGGCCCATACGCATGAGAGAATATTACTTGGCCTTAAAAAGGGAGGAAATTCTGACACACGCTGTAACACGGATGAACCCTAAAGTCATTATGCTAAGTGAAATAAGCCCGTCACAAAAAGACAGATGCTGTGTGAGTGTACCTGCGTGAGATACCTAGGGTATCAAATTCATGGAGACAGGAGATAGAATGGTAGGTGCCGGGGCTCGGGAGAGGGAGGCGGGGAATTGTTGCTTAATGGGCACAGAGCTTTAGTTTCAGGACATGAAGAGTTCTGGAGATTGTATGCGTAACAGTGTGAATGTACTTGGCACCACTAACTGTACTCTTTATGGTGGTTAAGACGGTAAGTTTTCTGCTATGTGTATCGTAACACAATTACAAATAATTTCCGTTTTTGAAAGGGAAAGAAGTCACCATTAAACCGTCACTGCTCTGCTGTCTATGTCTGCAGAGAAAACTCAGGCTTTGTGTCCCGGGAGCGAGCACTGCCAGATGGCAGCTCATCCAGCCTGGCCCTTCCCTCCAAGTTGGGCCTCCTGCCCCTACTTCTTGTGCGGAGAGGCCCAAACATATGCTGGGGAACAACTCTGAATCTCCTTCGTGGGGTCAACCTCTGTAACACAAGTTGTTGCGGCCAAGGACTATGTTACTGTGATTCCGCGTTGTGGGTTTTGTTTTCACTGCTGAGTCAAATCGAGAACAATGAACTGTTTTCATATCAGGATGATGCTCCTGAAGTCCTGTCCGTGTGCAGAAGCTGCAAGTTGTTTTCCTGACGGTGGTGACAGATGAGCCGTGACTCATGCTAGAACCTTCACCTGCCCTCCCCTGAAACAAAGGCGCACATTGGACTGCAGACTGTGTGTTGAATTAATGGCCTTTACAAGAGTGGATGGGCAGTTCTAGCTTCCTTTACATCTTCCAGCACCTCTGATGAATCAAGCGGTTTATAGACATTTCATCTGTTATTTTGACAGTGATTCTGGACACTGGTTGTTTCTTGGTAGAATTTATATGAAACCTTTGTTTTTACCTTTTTGGAAGCTTGGTGTAAAATGCTCAACGGTTCCCTTGTATTTCTGTTTTTCAGGATCATTTCATGGACTCCCTTCCCATACTTGTTAACCATGCTGCCTTGTTCCCAGGACCCCGTGAAGCCTTCTGACTATTAATCTCCCTCCGAGCACAGACTAGACTTCAGGGACAGCCGGCTCAGATGAGTTGTGGTTCACCTCAAGTTGCAAGACTGTGATTAAGGTAAGGAGTGACTTCAGTTGTTTGATCTGGTCATTTTTGTTTTGATATGCGTATGCTTAGCTCCCACCAAAGAAAAGTCAATTCATTTGACTTTTGTTTTGTGGCTGTACATTCTTAGGCGGAAAAACATTACAATTAAAAACCCACTAAATTCATTTTGAAAGGGACCTGAGAACATGACCCCCAGCTTGCCTCCAATAGTGATCTACTAGATAGAATGAAACGCCAAGGGGGAAGATTGAGATCTGATTTCAACTCGCCTGTTTGGCTTCACAGACTCATTGAGAAAAGTGGGGCTTTAAAAAGAGTCGCACGGTTTCCGATAAGTCAGCTTCAAACTATTTTTTCTCATCATGTTCTAAAGTGAGGACCCGTAAAGACTTGAGAAGCACTAGAGATTAGCTTTATGAAAATGTCTTTCTGCCCCAAATGAGAGCTTTTATTCTCCTCCCCTCCCCCTGCCGCCCCCATTCTTCATCTCAGCCTCCTCTTTGGGGACTCCTTTTGTCGTGTTCCTACTCTGTGTGATAGGCCCAAGCTCCAACAGAGTGTGGTACCTGGACTCCTGTTCTTACAAACTTGGTGGTTTTGAGCAGAAATCTCTTATACTAGCTAACTGGCGTTAGCTCTCTTGGTACTTTGTATGGAGTGAAAATCTCTCTAATCACTGACAAACCAGTGTACTGGAGTGACAGGTGCTTTTCTCTCATTTTCCCCTTCAAGAATCCTTTATTCAGAACCTCCCAACACCGAGCCTCGAGGGGGGGTCTCCGCCTTAAGCTGATCTTTGTGCCCGTTCAGCTTCCGAATTAACATCATACAACCAACTACCTGTTTTAAAGTTAACTAGCACGTGGGCATGCAGTATTCTCCACTTGGCCGATAACCTGCATGGCCTGTAGAAGACCAGTTCGGTAAGCAACTTGTGTCCCTGCTTTTCTGAGTTGTAGGAGACACAGCAGAAACGTCACTTGGTCACTCTGTAACGTGTGGGGCTTTTTTTTTTTTTTTTAAAAGAAAATTCTGTCATAATGGTCCTGTTTCTCACTGAAGCCGCTCTTCTTCATTTAGGTTAACATGGGGAACTCGGAGAGTCAGTACACCCTTCAGGGATCCAAGAATCACGGCAACGCTCTCACTGGTGCTAAGCAAAAGCCTTGCTCGCTGAAAATACGCGGCCTTCATGCGAAAGAAGACAAGTCACTGCACGGGTGGGGGCCCGGCAGCGGCGGCGCGGGCTACAAGTCCCGGTCCCTGGCCCGGAGCTGCCTGTCTCACTGCAAGAGCAATCAGCCTTATGGCTCGAGGGCCGGCGGAGCCACGTGCAAGGCCCCCAAAGGCGGCGCGTACGCCAAGCACCGGCCCAGCGCCTCGGGCAACGACTTCCTCTCCCCGGAGAACGGCTTCCACTACGTGGCGCACCAGCGGGCGGAGGAGCGCGTGGCCTCGAGGGACTGCAATGGGCACCTTCTCAGCTGCTACGGGGGCAACGAGAGCGTGGCGGCCACGCCGCCGCCGCCTCCGCCGGGCGAGGACCGCAAGAGCCCCAGGGTGCTCATCAAGACGCTGGGGAAGCTGGACGGCTGCCTGCGGGTCGAGTTCCACAACGGCGGCGGCCAGGAGGCCGAGGGGGCCCCGGGGGACGCGGGCGGCCCGGTGCGGCTGCTGCGCTACTCGCCCAGCCCGGGCCCCGGGCCCGACTCGCCCCCGGACTCGCGGCCGCGCTCCAGCAAGGGCAGCTCCCTGAGCTCCGAGTCGTCCTGGTACGACTCCCCCTGGGGCCCCGTGGGCGAGGCCAGCGAGGCCAGCGAGGCCGAGGGCTCCCTGCCGGCGCCCGGCACGCCCGCCCCCCGCCTGGGCGCCGACCTCCCGCCCGGGGCCCCGAAGCCCTTCAACCAGAGCTCTTCCCTGTCCTCGCTGCGCGACCTCTCCCCGGACGCCAGCCCCGCGGCCGCGGGCCTCCGGCTCTCCGGCGAGTTCGTGGGCGCGCGCGCCGGCCTCAGCCACCGCGTGTCCTTCGCCTCGGACATGGACGTGCCGTCCCGGGTGGAGCGCAGGGACCCCGGGCCGTACGCGTCCTTCACCCTCCCCTGCCGCAAGTCCAAGGCCGCGGCGGAGGACGCCTCCAAGAAGGACACGCTCAAAGCCCGCATGCGCCGCATCAGCGACTGGACCGGAAGCCTCTCGAGAAAGAAGCGGAAGCTCCAGGTGAGCCACCCCTGGCGCGGAAGGGAAGGTTCCCACAGGCCCCCTGTCTGTCAAACGGGGCTGTTTGCTGGCCGGGGGCTCAGGAAAGTGCAGAGTTTAGCCTCAGCCTGGGCTCCTCTTGTTGTTTGCAGCAGTGGGTGGTGGTGGTGTTTCTCTTGCTTCAGAAGGGCACTTGTTACCCCTCACCCAGAACTTCAGGCTCTGATTCTGTGCAACCTTACCTCCTGGGCTCTGGTGTGAACTCCACGGGCGTCACCCCGAGATGTGGCCCAACTGTCCTTAGAAACTACAGCGTGGGGGGGGGGGCACCTGGGTGGCTCATTCATTTGAGCATTCGACTCTTGATTTCCGCTCAGGTCATGATCTGGGGGTGGTGGGACTAAGCTCCGTGTCAGGCTCATCCTCAGCATGGAACCCGCTTGGGATTCTCTCTTTACCCCTCTCCCCTGCTCATGTGCACACTTGCTGTCTTTAAAAAAAATGAAAAAAACAAATTATAGCTTTGCAGAGAATTCCCCAGTGAATTAGTCATCTGCGAATCTTGCTAGAGTTCACTCTCGAAGTCTAAACAAAAAGGAGAGATAGAATGTTGTTATTTGGGGATGAGTAGCCTTCCTGAACTCGACATTACTTTGGGGAAATTAAAATTTCTAGACTTAAGTTGGTACATTAAAAAAAAAAAAGTTGATGAGCTATTTGTATAATCTCACCACTTTCTAATGGGGATAGCAAACAGTTTTGAAAACATCTTGTACCCAAGAATGTGTAATAGCAAAAATATGATAATGCCTGACAAAATAAGCATTGCGATGATGATAATACTTACATGTAATAATGATGTATAAAGTTGTCATGGGAAAACAAAGTGGCTTAGTCACCAGGAAGGAAAGTATAATAGGTTGCCTATTTAGGTTCTAGGGGCAACTGCTAGGTTTTCAGTTCTTTTGCTCTTGACTTTTCTGTTCTGTTTGTTTCTTGTAGAAGGGAGAAAGTTCTCCCCCCCCCCTTTTTTTTTAAACTCGCCCAGTATAAGTCACATTGTTGAAGAGAATTTGGGCAGTTTGTCTCTAGTAAAGCTGCATTTCATCCATCTTGGATCAGTGTCTAATTGCAAAATTTTATAGAGCTTCAGGGGTGAAAAATAATAGAATTTCCCTGAGTAGATGGTTTCAGATCCATAAAACTTCCCGCTAGTTACTCCCTTCTCACGCGTGAAGCATATCACCACCCCTTCCGTGCTGTGATTTGTTGTCCTCGGCTCCCCCTTTACCCAGAGATAAAGAACAGATCACCCTCCTGCTATGGAACTCTTCATATCCCCAAATGTAGTCATTTGCTGACTCCTTACTCACTTCATGCTAAGCCTCGCCGAGTGGAGATTTGACCTTTTCTCTCTGCTCCTGGTTCCCAAATAGCTGATGGCAGTTGAGCCTAATGGGGTTTCGAAATAGTCCTCTGCTTTCTCTGGGGCTGTAATCCCACACTGAGAACCTTTGTCCCTTTTTGATTCAGGTGTTCTGTTGCTGACTTCTGTTAAGTCGGCATTCATTGTGACCCCTAATTGATCCTGGCCTTGAGCCAGTTATTCCACATCTCTTGTTTGCATAGGGTGTGTTTCTCATCTGTCTACCTTTGTGGTCTGGCTTACACACACCTCTACTGAGCCTCATTCAGGTTCAGGGTAGCTCAGTAGCAGACCAGCAGCCCCTGCGTATGGGCCACGTTCTGCCCCTGTCACACCGTCACTGCCCGTTGCACCCGTGGGCGATGCCCTCTTTCAAGTCTGTATCATCCAGAGACTTAACTCTGAATGGTTTGTAAGCCTGTGGAGTTCAGAACAGACTGGTTACGGGGCACCTGGGTGGCTCTGTTGGTTGAGCCTCTGACTCTTGATTTTGACTCAGGTCATGGTGTCATGGTTCTTGAGATCCAGCTCTTGTGTCTGGATCTGGTCTGACAGCATGGAGCCTACTTGGGATATTCTCTCCCTCTCCCTCCTCTCCCTCCTCTCCCTCTCCCTCCTCTCCCTCCTCTCCCTCCTCTCCCTCTCCCTCTCCCTCTCCCTCCTCTCCCTCTCCCTCCTCT
>NW_024412429.1:12678816-12715073 GCF_014898765.1 Herpailurus yagouaroundi | reverse complement strand
CCCTCTCCTCCCTCCCCCTCCCCCTCTCACCATCTCTCTTTCCCTCTCCCTCTCCCCTCCCCCCTCCCCCTTCTCCTTTTCTCCCTTTCCCTCTCTCCCCCTCTCTCTCTGCCCCTCCCCCACTTGCACTATGTCTCTCTCTCTCTCTCTGTCTCTCTTAAAAATAAGTGAACATTAAAAAAAAAGAAAGAACATGATGGTTAATAATCAAAAAATTCAAATTTGAAAGCTAGAAAGGACTTCCCCCTCATTTTAAAAATGAAGAAAGTAAGGTTCAAGGAATTTGAAGGTCCTCCCTGAAGACACTAGGCTAGTTGTTGGAGAAGCCAGGGCCGAAACCATTTCTGCTAAGCCTCGTGGGTGAGCTTTTTCCACTTTGCCACATGGCCAAGATATTGTTGATAGCCACTAGTAACTTTGGGCTTACTGAATATTAAATAAATATTAAAAATAATATTACTTTGGGCTTACTGAATATTAAAATAAACTACTTTGGAGTTTTAAAAAGTGTCCTTTGAACGTAGCTTGTTAGTTATGCTTGCGTTCCCACTTTTGATCTATGAAGGTGAGCAAGATGAGTGTTTCTGGCAAGTAGGCCACTCCCATTGGCCTTCCCCCCCCCCTTTGTTTTTTTGTTCACAATTTATGGCAAAGATCAGGTATAGATCCTTAAAAATGTAGTCTGTGCATGGGAGTAAAGTTTCCGACTGTATGTTACAACACAGCACCCAACAAATGCATATCTCTCGCTCACATGCGAGCGAACTTCTGTCTGCCATCAGGACTAAGGTCCAGAAACCCTTACCATGATGGAGAGAGATACTTGTTTTGACTTTTCAAAAAGAGATATAAAAGGAGCAGCAGCCCCCCCCCCCTTTTTTATAGGGCTTTCAACCAGTCTGGTGAGTTAGACCCTAAAATAAGGTAAGTTGGTAAAAGAACATATACAACTGAAAAAGAATATCGTACTAATGAGAGAGAGAGAGAGAGAGAGGCAGGGAGGGAGGGAGGGAGGGAGGAGAACACATGCTGGAAAGAAGTGTGTGTGTGATGCCAATAAGCTCTTCGTGTTCCTGGAGCTGTACTGAGAGTCCTTGTTCCTGTCCTGGGTGAATTTTCAGTTCTGTCAGTCAGGCTGGGTCTAGGTTATGCTGAGGTAACAGAATGCTCTCACGTCTCTGAGATTTAACACAAGCAAAGTTTCTTTCCTGTGTTGTCACTCTGTTCTGCATTGTTCCTTTCTGGCACCCCAGGTCTGCAGAGTAGTTCCATCTGGAACACCACAAGCCATGGTAGCAGAAAGAGAAAGAAAACCATGTGTTGGCTTTTAAAGCTCCCACTTAAAAAAATAATTTTTTTAAATGTTTATTTTTGAGAGAGAGAGAGTATGAGCAGGGTAGAGGCAGAGAGAGAGGGAGACAGAATTTAAAGCAGGCTTCAGGCTCTGGAACTGTCACCACAGAGCCTGACACGGGGCTTGAACTCACGAGCTGTGAGATCATGACCTGAGCTGAAGTCTGACGCCTAACTGACTGAGCCACCCAGGCGCCCCTAAAGCTTCCACTTTTTACTTCTGTTCACATTTATTGGCCAAAGCAAGTCTCGTGGCCATGCCTAACTCTGAGGGAGGAAGAGAAAAATGGAAAGGAAGAGAAAGAGAAAGATCACCTTGCCACGTGCCCTAGGGGAGGGCCAGGCATATTTGGTGGGCGCATCGACAAGTACTGCAGAGTTTGTAGTGGAGAAGATTCAGGATGCAGACACGCTGGTTCCGGGCCTTCCTGATTTTGGAGCTCACTGCTCTTTGAGGGCTTGCATAGTCACAAAGAACTAATGGTCCCTATGTGATGAAGAACAAAGGCCTGTGAAGAAGGGCAAGGTGTGAATTGGGCACATTTTCCTAGAAGATTGAGGAATGATGATACAAGAGTTTTCCCTTAGCAGCGAGGAGTGACTGACATCTCTGGAGTAGCTTTGCACTCTTTGCTGCAGTGCTCTGGTCATGAAGTTCCGTTATCCATTGTTTAGGATTATCTGATTGTGGGGAGATGGAAATCAGACTGCTTTGTGTACATGTGTAACATGGCTCCTTAGTTTCACACCCATAGCCCAGTGATCAGGAAATCTAGCTGTGAGCCCCTTTAGGGATGGACATTCATTCATTCATTCCTTCTTATCAGCCTGAAAATTTAGTCACTGCCTATTGGGATTCTAGATAGAAAGCTTTGGACATTTATTAGAAACTGGAAAGGTTCATGTTTATGTCTAAGAATCGGTTATAAATGCTAAAATACAATATTTCCCTATTTTTTATGGGGGAAAATTTGTCATGCTTTGCTGTGGTGGCACATTTAAAAGTCAGCATTACAACTTGAAGACTCTCTTGTGAGAAACCACAGTCAAGAATGTTTATAGGTCACATTTAAGTTTGGCACCTGAGTGTCTTTCCCTGGCAGACTTCGGCTTATTTTCAAACATCCCATTATAGCTCTTGCTGGGGATCAGAGGTATCCCAGTGTTTGGGGTCTGTGAGTCAGAGTCCTATTCATAGCTGAAATGATGTTAATACTAACTAAAATGAGCAGTATTTCTTCACCTCTTAGGAGTGTTTTGAAGAGCAACAAAGTGACAATTAAAAAAAAAATCTGAGTACTATTTTGAAAGTTTCTAAGTGACTCACTGCTGCAGCTGGCTTATTTGTCGTTACATAAGCATCTGTGTATAAATAAATATGACCGTGGGACACAGTGTAAACACAAGTGGAAAATAATATTTTTGTTAGTAATCGCTGTGCTTGGGGCTCCGTTGTTTCTAGCCCCTGGGTATATTGGAAGCACTCTTCGGTTGATTTTCCTACAAAAGATAGCAAGTGTTTGCTACTTGATATCTGGATGGAATCTCTGAAAAGAAAACGCCTCCACACAGTGGAATACTCACGATAAGGCCTTTGTCGATGGTCCTTCATTGAGTTTGCCTTCATTTTTATTGAAATGGATAAGGAAACATGATTGCAAGCCCACTAGTAGCTGATTAGATGGTGTGGTTAGCATCCCTCTGCAGACTTACCTTAATCTAAGCTCTAAGTTTGGAAATGTTAGCATCTTAGATTAAGGTCACTTTCTGCTGAAAAATGTAGTTACTGATGTTTACCAGTGAATGGCCTGTATGAAAGTTCTTTTTATTAAATAACTTCTCATCTAAATGAGGAAACATTCATGTTTTCAGCTCTGTGCATGGCCGCTTCAGTGTTGGGTGCACTTAGTCTAATAGGGGGGCAGTTGTTACTACATAAATATTAATTTTACTTACAGCTGCCTATGTCTGATTTTATGTTGTCATAAACATTAAAGCTAAGAATCGTGTCTTTGGTATCCCCAATGCCTAGAACAAAATAGATGTTCGAATAAAAGGATGTGTGTAAGGAATATATTCCTTTCAAGAAATATATTCTTTTCAAGAAAGAAATTCCCAAATTAACTAAAAAATGCTATTTATGAAAAACAAGTTAGTAGCAAGTACCCTTTGTAGATCAGGAATTCCAGGTGTGTGGTTTTTACTACCTGAAGTTGAAAATAAGGTGCTGGGATCCTCCAGTCTTGATTTGGGTAGAGGTGGTGAGAGGCTGGGGGCTGTGTTTCTGGCAGAGGAAGAGAAGTTTGCGTAACAACACCTAAAAACACTGCATGCCTATTCCCTACCCCACCCTATGACCCTGGAACTAGTGATTTTCTACTTAGCTTTAAAGGGATCCAGGAGGAAGGCAGACTGCCAAGAGCATGAATTCTTTCCAGGAAGACACTGATTCACAGAAGAAATGTCAGCCTAGAAATCTTCGCTGATGTGTTTTAAATATGCTAGTTAACTTCTTGATGCTCAGCATAGATTAGACTTAGGATAGTCAGTGATTTTTTGTTTATATCTTGAAGCATTGACTCTCCTGGCTGTAGATTGAGTTGGGCAACACTGTTTCTACAGTTCCTTCTGGTTTGGTGACTTGATGATTGAAGGTGCATTTTTGTTAAAAGAATGTTGCTTGGAGGCAGCAGCATTAGCAACCGACAGTAAGACACGTTTGCAGTGTTTGGGAAGGGACACTGTGGATGTATGTAACCTCTGATGGGTGTTCGTCTGCATTGCTCGCAGGAGCCGAGGTCCAAGGAAGGCAGTGACTACTTTGACAGCCGCTCAGATGGACTGAATGCAGATGTGCAGGGGCCCTTCCCGGTGTCTGCTTCGCTGTGGTCAGGGGGCTCAGCTCAGATCCTGTCCCAGAGAAGCGAATCCACTCATGCAATTGGCAGCGATCCCCTCCAACAGAACATTTATGAGAATTTCATGCGGGAGTTGGAAATGAGCAGAACCAACACAGAGAACCCAGAAACATCCACGGAAACCGCCGACTCCAGCAGCGGGTCACTCAGCTCTTTGGAGCAACTTGATCTGCTCTTTGAGAAGGAGCAAGGGGTGGTCCGGAAAGCAGGATGGCTGTTCTTCAAACCCCTGGTCACTTTGCAGAAGGAAAGGAAGCTTGAACTGGTGGCTCGGAGGAAGTGGAAACAATACTGGGTGACGCTGAAAGGTAAGTGCATTGTTGACTCGAGGGCCGCTGGGATCATTTTGCCCAGCTGCCCTCTCTCCTAGGAAGTGCCGTTCAGTCCAGGGTTAGTTGGCGTCAATGTGAAGGGATTTGATGCAGAATTCCCAGCATGCTTTGCTACAAATACTTTCTCAAACCTAGATGATACGGCTTATGTAATACATATGTTATTCATTCCGATACATAATGATTGAATTTAATGGTTATAGCTTATTACTTTATAGGTATTTCTGTACCATTGTTTAATACCTTTCCTGCCTCTGGGTGTAAAAATATTGCAAATAAGTAACCATCTTCGGAACTGCACATGTTCAGAACTCCAGAGAAGTATCCTCCTCAGCTTGTATGATGAGGAATTTCCTCTGGATTATTTGATTTGTGTGCTCTACCCTCTATAAGCTAAGAAAGTCTAATTGTTATCACAAACAAATGTCTTCTTTTTAATGTGAAGGAAATGGGAGTAAGAATTTGTTAAGATGAGGAAAATTTCTTGCAGGCATTGCCACTTAAAAATTATAATTGCCTTGCTCATTATGGGCGTACAGATTTGAAGCTATCTAAATGTCCTGAGGAAGAGCGAGGCTCTAAGTCGATACAGTGTGGATTTACACAGATGTAAAGATGATTTACACAGATGCGAACAGGAGGAGCAGCCTCACAGCCGCTGGCATTTCTGCACAACCGTCTTGTGACTCTGTCTGAGGAACTGAGTGTGGCATTCAAAGCCAAGCCTGGCGACACCCTTCCCTATCTTATCCTTATCTGGTGACATCCTTCCCTATCCTGGGAGAAAGTGGAACTAGGAATCCTGTCTGCAGAGGATATGTGTGAAAGGCCTGGAACCCTCCACAGTGCCTCTTTCTACCTTTCTTCACTCATTATGTAAATATCAAAAAACCCCCCCCCCCCCGGCCTTGGGGAGCTGGTGCCATTTCCTAATTACCCATAAGCCTCTCTGGGTAGGATGCACTTTGGAAGGTATCTTGTCCTTAAGTGACATCTTCCCTTAGCAAACTGGAAGGTTTGTAAAATCCACGACCCAGCGCCCAGCACAGACTGCGGTCCTCTTTGCCGGCTGTGGATTTAGATCCTTGTGATACGTGGTGGCTGAGGAAGGCCAAGAGCTTAGCTGGCTTGGGCATACTGGGGAGACGGGTTCTTACACAGGATGATGAACAAGATTTGGAAAGTTGGGATCAGGGAATGAATCTAGCAAGATACAGTTCGAAGGGATAGGTTATGCTCTGAGGGTTCATAATCATGTAACCACCCAAGAACAGGATAGGGAGATGTGGCTCCAGGGTATTACAAGTGAAGGAGACTTGGGGGTTTGGTCTGGAGGCCGTTCATTGAATGGTTTCCAATGTGATGAAGTCAAGATAAAAGTAAATGTGGTTTAAAAGAGTAAATGTGATCTTTGGCTTCATCATTAGAGATGTCCCATGTTCTTTTTTTTTTTTTGTTTTTTTTAATATATGAAATTTATTGTCAAATTGGTTTCCATACAACACCCAGTGCTCATTCCAGAAGATGCCCTCCTCAATACCCATCACCCACCCTCTCCTCCCTCCCACCCCCATCAACCCTCAGTTTGTTCTGTTTTTAAGAGTCTCTTATGCTTTGGCTCTCTCCCACTCTAGAGATGTCCCATGTTCTACAACCACATCAGTCTCTCCTTCCTCTGCCCTGGGGGGACCTGCCATTTCTGTCCTTGGGGGCAAGATAGTGCAGGAGACCTGTTAGCAAACAAGATGAGGGTTCTTGAATAGGATCCACCGGAGGTATTTTTGACTGGAGAGGGGAGCGAAAATGTCCCCTCTGGGGGAGTGAGCCTATGAAATTGTTTATGAATCACAGTCTGAAGCTGCCTCCTTCCTGCATGATGTTTGAAAGAGTTGCACTCCACTCCATAATGTGACATGTATCTATTTTTTAGTTATTGTATTTATTTATTGTATTTACTTATGTTTATTTTTCAATGTAAAACCTGTTTGTTAAAATTGATGGTTTTGGAGGCACCTGGGTGGCTCAGTTGGTTAAGTAGCTGACTTTGGCTCAGGTCACGATGTGGCAGTTTGTGGGTTCGAGCCCCGCATCGGGCTCTGTGCTGACAGCTCAGAGCCTGGAGCCTGCGTCGGATTCTGTGTCTTCCCCTGTCTCTGCCCCTCTCCAACTCCTGCTCAGGCTCTTTCTGTCTCAAACTTAAACATTAGAAAATAAATAAAATCGATGCTTTGGGAAGTTGCTCCCTGCCTGTCTTAATGGCTCTGAAAATCGCCCAGGGTACACCCCATGGGGCTGTGGTGGGGGGCTGGTGACGGTGTGTGTTTGTGTGTCCATAACCTGCTGTAAGAAATGAGGCCGTCGGTGAACACCAGAGGGATTTAGAGCCATGCTATATGGGGGATGGTGTAAGGATCCAGGATCATTGAGCTTGCAGAAAATAAGGACTGGCGTGGCGGAGAGCAGCAGTCCTATAGAAGAGACACTGAATTTGTTCTGGTTCTCCAGAGGTTGGGATGGCACGAATAGATGGAAGGCAAGCAGATTCTGAATTAGTGTAAAACAAAAAAAAAAAAAAAAAAAAAAAAAGAAATACAACCGTGACCAGAGTCATGAGCAAGTGGAAGGGACACCATCTTCCCGAGTTCCCTGCTCCTGCAGACGCTTGTGCAGAGCCAGATTGTCGGAGGTTTCCTGGGAGAGATTCAGGCAGGTATCACTCACTGTTGGAAGAGCTCCCGTCTGGGTTCTTGTTTTCCGTCGTGGAGGCTACCCCAGGGACTTCCGCGGCAGGCGTGGTCCTGAGTTGTTCGACATTTCCAGGATCGACACTCCTGCCTGCGCGCTGCTGTCTCGAGCTTGCTCATAAAACACCTCAGGACCCACGGATAAAGGGTGCTTTGTGAGTGTAAATGTTATCAAGCACACATTCCTTCCTTTCCTTTGCAGCCAAGGAAAGGCATGCGATAAAGATGTTTTTTTTTTTTCCAGCATAACCTTTTCCATGTGGCTTTCTACACCTCTTCCCTCTGGGAATTCAATGGGTTGAGTTCAACTTTCTTGGCTTAGAATCCAAGTTGTAATGTTGAGACTTAACTATTTGGTTTAATTCTTGTTAAAAACACACACACATGTGTGTGTATGTATGTATACACACATGCACATTTAAGCAGAATTTTAAAATTATCTTCGAAGTGTTTGTGTAGATAAATTGGAAACAGTGTTCTGGGGAGAGCAGCTAGGAGCACACTGGTTGTGTACCTGTGTTGAATATATAGTATGCTAAAGGTAGAAACGTTTTCTAGGGCTTGGAGGATGTAATAAATCTTTAACAGAGGTAATTTTGCTCTCTCTGTGTCTTCTCCAATGAGTGGCTTTTCACATGGCTCACAGGGGACTTCTGGGTAGGGCAGTTGGCAAGGTTGAAGAGTTAATCCCTCAGAACGCACGACATCGGGAGAGGGGTTCATGGAGTAATTTGGGATTTCTGGTGGTTCTGCCATGTGATAGGGCAGATGAGGATGATGTGATGCGTGTGGGTTGAGAGGGCGTCAAAGAAAAGGTGGCTTTGAGGGAAGGCAACTAATTCTTTTGTCCGCTGGTAATATTTCTAGCAGTACCTCACCTGTTCTTGTCCTCCCACTGCTGTTCCAGTCCGTTTTCTCCTTCTCCTACCGTGGTGAGAAGAACTTCCACTGTCAGACTTCCAGGCCAACTCCGGCTCCTGGCGGGGACAGGGCAGGGCTGATGGCCGAAATGCAGTGTGGGGGCGGCGGGGGCAGGAGACGGCACTGACTCGGATGGGCCCCTTTCCATCCAACTTACCTCCCCAGTGTTCGAGACACAGATGAAGAGAACTTTGAGGTAATAGGTTTACGGCCGATTTGCTGTTCTTTAAATTTGATGGCAACACAATTTGTGCCTGTCGTTTTACATCCCGGCCTGGGGCTCTTTTGGTTTCACACTGTCACGGTAGAGCTGCGGTCTGTTGTCGATAGGGTGTGAGGCTTGGCGGCAGCTTGGCACCTGCCCCAAATCGTGTTTGTTTCCTCTAGATGTAATGATTCAAACCACGGCTGCAGGGAGTACAGTGATAGGGAAACTGGGAAGTAAATGTTAACCTGTCGGAAAGAATTTGGACTGGGCAGAGCTGGCGTGGATCTGTCACCTTGACCCTGGTCCTCGGATCCCCAGGTCATGGCATCACAGCGGCCCTCAGGCGTTTCCTGATGGAAACGTTTGGGGGCATCGTTTCTCACTGCATCCGTGGCTGGAAAAGGAGACTGGCTCAGTCCTGCAGAAGCGGCTCTGGCTGGATACCTGCTGATGTTTTTCCTTCTTCCAAGAGCCTCTCTCAGCCTTAGTGTGGGTGCCTTTTGTTTGCAGGGAGAAAGATTGCTCATGCTTCTTGAGATCATTAAGTACCACGGAGGGAGAAAGTGGTGTCCTGGTGATGTTGTTTCTGGGGGGCAGAGCTAGCTACCTGCAGGCCTCTTTTTCTCTTAGCTTCTGTGCTGCACTGGATCCCATGATCTGAACTTGTTTGTCCAGATTCAGATTGGGTTTTGAAGGAAGAAGTGAGGCTGGCTAGCATGAAATAGCGTTTTAAAACATTTACACTTGTGTGAATGAGGACTCCTAACTCAGAGAGTAAGACAGGCATGCCGTGGACCGCATTCGTTCGCAGCTTAGGTGAGAGCAGGCTGGTGCTTCTTTAGTATCCGTGGAAGAGGTTTTTGCAAAGCAGAGGGATGGTGACCTCATCAGCCGTATTTGGGTGGCAGGGCTCGGCACATGAGAAGTGCTCAAAAGTGTTTTTTTGGATGAAGATTTTTGAACAAGAGAACATACTTGTGAGCATGTTAGAATTTGCTTGAAGACTGTGTCTGATAATTATAAGGCACTCCTATCTAATTATCAGAGTAGATCCTTAACAACTTCTACCTATAATACTTCACTGGCTTCTTAATGGAAAGCTGTGTACTTGCAGGCATTTTTGGAGTAATGTTTTAAAGTTGAGGGATATTTAGTTTCATTTTCCTCTCTTATTCTAAACTAGTGAAACGTGTACTGTTATTTCCTCTTACTGTGACATAAAAGAATATACTAATATTAAGTTATTTTACGTGGCATTTGGAGAATTAACTGGGTACTTTTCTCATAAATGGCAAAGTTCTCCAGGTAGGCTCGGTTTCTTGTTACTGCAGATTTTAAGCGTAGAAGCTCCCTTGGTTAATGCACATGGGTTTTCTGTGGCTTCCTGCATTCAGATCTAATAACTCAGTGGTGTGGTTAAGAGCGAGTGCTCAGTGGGTGGCTGAGTGGGTTAAGCTCCTGACTCTTGATTTTGGCTCAGGCCATGATCTTGCAGTTCACGAGTCTGAGCCCCACATCAGGCTCTGCCATGTGCTTTGGATTCTCTCTCTCCTTCTCTCTCTCTGCTCTTCCCCTGCTCTCTCACTTTCTCTCAAAAATAAATAAATTTAAAAAAGAAAAGGAGCTTTGGGGCCAGTTCCTGGGAAGTCCTGCTGTGGGACCTCCATGATGGTATAATCTTCCAGGTTTCTCATCTGTAAAATGGGGTTAATAACCACACCTACCTGTTGGGGCTGCTGTAGGGACTAAATGAGCCAGTGAAGAACTTAGAAGAATTTCTGACACAGAGTAAGCAGTAATAAGTGCCTGGTGTTGTTATCACTGGTACCATGTTTACAAAAACATGTCGTTTTCGCTTGAGTTCTGCTAGTACAACAAGGCATACTTTGGATGCCACGGTTTCCTTTTGTATTACGTGGTTGTCTCCTCCCATTTTCTTTTCTCTTTTAGATGTATCCCCTAGCTTCTCCATTGCTTTCCTGGATCGTCAGGACAGTGGCACAGATGTTCTTTTGCTTCTCTCTCCTAGGATGCACGCTGCTATTCTACGAGACGTATGGGAAGAATTGCACGGACCAGAGTAGCGCCCCTCGGTGTGCCCTGTTTGCGGAAGACAGCATAGTGCAGTCCGTCCCAGAGCATCCCAAGAAGGAGAACGTGTTCTGCCTCAGCAACTCCTTTGGAGATGTCTACCTTTTCCAGGTACTGCCGAGCTGTCTAAATGGGGGTTTGAGATGAGGGCTTGTGTACTATGAGGATAGAAAGGAGCAGAATGAAAAGGCACAGCTCAGCAGTGAAGTAGAGGAAAAGCGCAGTTAGGCTTTGGGTTGGGGCTTAAGCAAGCTAGAGCTTGGCCTCTGCTCACTGTCCGGTGATACGGGGCCGGGGCACATCCAGTAATTCCTAGAGCAGGCCTGCCTCGGGATGCCCTGCGGGTGCTGAGCTGGGGGCCACAGGAGGATCGTGAGGCTCTGAAGAGAGAAAAATCGTGATTCCCCATCCTGGAGTAGCTCGTGATCTAATGGTGCAAGGTCTGAAATTCCCAGAGTGGAGGCTTTTCAGAGAGGCCTACAGAATATGGCTTTAGACTTTTACCAAGAATCCCAGCAGGAGTAAAAGAAGCAGCTTTTCAGGAAAACCTTAGAGACAAATGCTGGGAAGTCTCATTTTCCAGTGGAAGTGGGCTTGGGATGTTAAGATGCGAGGTATCTGCTGTTACAGCTCTTAGCAGTTTCCTAGCAAGTGTGAAGTTGAAGAGTGTGGTGATGCTGAGCCATCAGTATTGGTGTCAGGCTTCGGTGGGAGCTCCTGCTGCTGTGGGTCGGGTCACCGTAGACAGAGTGCTTACTGCACTGCTTTGAGCTTCGGAGCCCGCAACCAGTAGGGGGACAGTGGCTTAGAGGATTGCTTTGAGGATGAAGAATTGCGTGTGTTAAGTGCTAAAGGAATCCTCACCCCGAGTGCTGTTGTTATTACTAATTAACTCAAAAGAGGTAGAAGTGAAGGAAGAGAAGTGTGCTTCTCCAGTGCTCCCCAGTCTAACCAGTCCTGCCTGAAGACCCAATTGGGGCTGCAGATTGTATCTGGTCAGAAAGGTTCACGGAAGGACCTGCTGGGTCCTAGGTTCAGGTGTCTTGATGATGCTGGTCCCGGAGCCCTGCAGAACAACATAGTGTTCTGTCAGCTGACTTGGGCAATCTAGAATTCCCTGCAAAGGATTTCCTGTGGCTGGTACCGGGTAAACTCATAGGGCTTCTGGCCTTATTGCTATCTCCGACTTAAAAGATTCAGGGCCTGAAGTTGGATTTTCCTTCTCTTAACACAGGTTACTGAGACTTTCTACAATGCTTTAAGGCCAAGTAACGAATTGCTGTTAATCTGAACTGTAGGGAGGGTAAGAACATTGGATTAAACTCACACAGAGATCTTAGGGGCAAGTGTGAAATGAGTATTTTGTGATTCAGACAAAATATCTATAGTCCTAAGAAATTTGCCCAGTAGGTCCTGTTGTATGATCCCTGAGCTAATTGGGGGATCCATCCATAGCTTGAATCTGTGTGGTTATTTCTGGACATCAAGGGAATGGAAAGGGCTTTTCGGCCTGCTTAGAATCCTAATCTTTGCCCATGCTGCTTTATCCAGACTTGTTTTATTTCTAAGATATTTTTCTTACATGGAAATTGCATGTAGTCATTGTGTCTAAAGTTAACTGAAGAGCAGAGAAAGAAGAACCATTCTGTATACTCCCCGTGCTCCAGGACAACTATTTTAATGTTGTGCACGTCCCCCCAATATTCTTTTATAGATTTCATAACAGAGTTCATACTGTAGATGAAATTTCATGTCCATGTTTCAGACTTTAACCTTTTAAGCTCTCATGTTTTCTCACTGTATTAAAATTATGAAGATAAATTCCCATTTAGAGAACAGCATAGTGTAAGGACCCTGAGCTGAGTGGATGTGCCCTGGTGTGATTACTCCTCTGCTCTTGGCCTACAGCTTGTTTGTGGTTAGTCTTCCTGTCAGATCTGGGGCTGCACGATTATTTCTGCTGTGCTCTGGGCATTCTCTCAGACCCTCCCGAGTCCAGGAAGTCTGCAAATCTGAGCTGAGTGGTTGGGTCTGTTTTTGAAATTAAACCATTTTTATGAAGTGAAGGTACTTCTTGGGTTTTACACATCAAAGCCCAGCCTCCTGCTTTGGAGAATGCTTTGTGGTAAAACAATTCCAAATAGGTTTTTTTTTTTTTTTCCCGGCCCCCCGCCCCCCCGTGCTTAGGCCACTAGCCAGACAGATCTGGAAAACTGGGTCACTGCCATACATTCAGCTTGCGCATCCCTTTTTGCAAAGAAACACGGAAAAGAGGACACAGTTCGCCTGCTGAAGAACCAGACCAAAAACCTTGTTCAGAAGATAGACATGGACAGCAAAATGAGAAAGATGGCAGAGTTACAGCTGTCCGTGGTGAGCGACCCAAAGAACAGGAAAGCCATCGAAAACCAGGTAGTATTTATTTACGCGTTTTCTCTCATTGCTCATGTCACTCAGCAAAAATCTGAGTTCGGATGCAAACTGATGGTGGTGATGTTTCTTACACCTCCGGGGGAGATAGTTTCTGTGGCTTCTCCTTTCAAGTACTCAGTGGCAGCACTTTTGTGACATCGGTGATGTCGGTAGACTTTACAACATTTGGTGGTGGTTATACATACAGCGGAACGTTTTGTGGCCAGATCTTCTTTCATAATCTTGAACGGCTTCTTCGTGCCTCGCCGATCGTCTCGTATGTTGTCACTTTCAGACCAAGGTTTCTATAATGAAACCACTAGACAATTAGATAGGATTCTGACACAGAGGGTAGCTTCAGAAAGTTTGGTTTGGCGTCATACAGCTATTGCCGTGTCCGTGGATTCAAAAAAAAAAAAAAAAAAAAACATGTATGTTGCCAACAGATAAGATGCTAAAGGACGATGGTTTCTCCGGTCTAGTTCCACATTCGTATCATAATTAAACAGCTAGTTTCTATGCTGTTTGCATTTTGTAGGAGGAGAAGCAGCTTTTTAATATGTTTTCCTTTGTGCATGCACCCTGAGCGCTTAGACACGTGTCCATGAAAGTTATAGCATCTCCGTCTTCCTAAGTGCAGGCTGAACGTCGTATCTTTAGAAGATTGATCAGATTTGGAGGACAGATGACATAGGGAAGTCTGTTAGTTGGTGGGACAGCACTGGATGTGCAGTTACCAGGGCCTGATGCAGGGTGACACTATAGAAGCTTAACGATTTATATGGAAAATGGATTTCGGAGTACAGAATTTCTATCATTCTGTAGTGTCTCAGCATATCCGATACTCCTGAACTCTTCCTCAAACGGAATACGCCATTTATCTAAAGAGTACCTGCCAGCAAACTACAGACTACCAGTTAACAAGGAAGTGAAAAAAAAGTTGAAGCTGCCAGCAGAGAATGGAGAGAGGTGGCAGGTGTTCGGGAGCTTGGCAGGAACACAGCCACAGGAGGAAGTAGGACCCCCAGGAGCTCACCCCGTGTTCTCTGCCCTCTGCCTGCTTCTGATTGAGCAGCAGCCTCCTCTGCTCAGTCTGGGAAGAGTTCAGATGCCGAGGCAGGTCCCGATCTCCCAGCTTTCAGTCTCTGTGGCGTGTAGGGATGTGAGCCTTGGTCAGGGTTACCTGACAAATCACAAAGCTTTCGAAGAAGGAGAAATGGTTCTTCCGGTTTCTCCTGTGCCACATCTCACGTGTGGTCCTGCATTTCCAGGATCCAGGAGCCACAGTTGTCTGTCTGTCCTCAGAGGTGGAACTCCTGGATTCAGGTGTCTCAGAGTGTTTGGGGCACCCCGATAAAACAGTCTCGGGCTGATTATATGGGGAAAAATGTGGTTTTAACTTCTATTGGCTCTCTAAAATTTACCTTTGAAGCCATACTTTAGTCCTATAAAGGGATGTCCACCTTGGAGTCTTTAGGTCCTTATATAATGTCAAATGTTTGGGTCGATGGAGAGAAGGGAAATGGGGCAACATTCAGAGGCTCTTGGACTGCCCCCCCTTTTCCTTCCCTTTTCCTTTTTTAGTGGCCCTAGGAAATCCAAGCAAACTTTAAAAAAGAAAATACACATTCTCAGTAAATGTAATTTTATGCCATAATGCAGTTTCATTAAGTGTCTTTTATAGCTGACCAATGATTAATTTATGATATCTCTGGGAGGGGAGTTGCATTCACATAAAACCCTATACAGACCCAAGGGTCTTTGATGGTTTGGTTGGCTGAAGAGAAGCTCTTTTAATTCTTACTTGTGGCACATTATGCATTCTTTATCAGAATCATTACATTAGTTATTTGAAGCACACTGTCCTGATCCTACTAATTTTTTCATTTCGGTTTGTCCTACCCTCACCCCCCCCCCCCTTATACACAGTTCCCTTCTCCTGTTGCACTTGTGAATTTTTGGTAAACAGTTGGGATTGATCTTTAGAAATTCCACCTGAAAATACTCTCCTCGCCATATCGGCAGTTTTTAAGGTTGTACTTGAGTCCTGTTTTCCCAGAGGTCTTTGCAGTGGGTACCACAAATTATATTTGCTACGCTCACTGTCCTTAGCTCGTTTGCCAGATGGTTGTAAAGAGAGCTCTTAGGTCTTTACTTGCAGACGCAAAGAATATGAAAAGTCAAGGCAGCTAACAAGCACATGCTTAGGATTAGTTTTATGAGATGGTCTTTGACTAGAGAATGTTACGTGAAGCTACGAAGGCAAAGATGTTTTCAAATCCAGACCAATAAGAACACGACCTCCCAAATACCCCATAACTGTATACTTTTCTCTAAACTCCCTTTTAAAAGCTTCTTTAGAAGAGCAGTAGTGCTTTGTCTACTTACCGCTTAAAAATCTCCACGCCACTATGTTTTATTTTACGTCAAAGAAAATATTTTATCTATGTAGCGCTTTCCCCCAGAGACCCCCCCCCCACCCGAACCTCAGATATGGTCATTTATAGCCTAATAATAGCAGAATTTACGGGGTATGTTACATCATGCACAGTAAAGTCTCCGGAAACAGATTTTCTTTGATGTGCTTGGGTGGAGGAGATCACTGTGTACACGCTATCCAACTAGAAAGATAAAACGACGCGATCACGATAATAACTGCTGATCTTCATAGTGTTGGGTGGTAACGTGCTCTGCTTGAAAGAGACCATCACGTGGGCTGGTCCCAGGGCCTTTCTGAGATTGTGTGGGGCAGGATGACACAGCTGTCATTCGAGCCTATCCAATGTGGAGCGGCCCATGCAGCCGTCTACATGTTGGATGCCTTTTGAAGTTCTGAGGGAGGAAGAGTTATAAATTGAGTCCAATTGGTACTTTATTTTCCTTTCCATTTATTATTTTAAACAAACAGACAGGGACAAAACCTCACCACCCTTCGTGGATCTTGGCTTCCCCCCAGGTGGCTTCCCTGCATCCTGATGCCCTCCGTGTGTTCCTCACTTCCCCTGGTTAATGAGGCCCCGGGCATGGGGGGGGGGGCAGTGGGGGGAAGGCAGTCAGAATAGGGCGGAGGATGTGGTGGGGGCCGCAGGCTGGTCGCCGGGCTCCTGTCTGCTCTGGGCTTTGTGAAACGTGGACTTCTTTTAAATATTTACTCAAAGTTCCGAAACGGTAAAGAGGACGGATTGAATCTAGGCAGTTGGAAACTGAGTTGGTGGGGGCGGGGGCAAAGTAAGCAAGGCCTTGAGGAAAATATGATATGGGTGTGTGCTTGTGGGAAGCCATTTGGGGAATAAAACATTGGTGAGCGAGGTATTGGCGAAAGGGATTTGAGGAGATAAGGCCAGATTATGGAGGTTCTGGGCTCTCACTTGAGTTCAGTGAATATTAAGTGCGTATCTGGGCCAGGCAAATGTGCACAGCCCGGGGATTCAAGGAAGATGCTGTCTTTGCCCTCAGGGGCTCTCAGCCTGGCAGGGTGCCAGACAGTTAAGCATATAATTTCAACATAATTTAATGAATCCAGGGCAAATGATATTCCAGACTGTTGTGGAAGACAAATGGGAAGGTTAGCCTCCTGTGTAGTCATGGAAGACTTCCTGGAGGAGGGGTGCCTGCATTGCTCCTTGAAGAGTGAGGAGTTAGTTAATCAGGAGAGGAATGGAGAAGGGAATGCCAGGCCAAGAGTCAGCAGGAACAGAGGCAGAGTGCTTTGCAACCACCCGGGACACCGCGGCAATTTGAGTTTTCAGGCACACGGTGTGCAGGTGAGAGCTGGAGGGGCAGGCAGGAATGTCTTCTTCCTTCCCTGTACCGCGGCAGAGGCCGTCACTTTTGCCCTTCCTCAGATGCCTCTTCTATACCAGGCCAGAGTGTTTGCATCTGTAAAGCAGATCTGATCATGTGATTGCCAGGTTTAAAAATCCTTCCTGGCTTCTACTCCTTATAAGATGAAGCCCCTGATAACCTCTCCTAGCAGTGCCAGACTTCTTGTAGGTTCCACCCCTAACTTTCCCCACCCCCCTCAGGCAGAGAAGACCCATATGGGCCACACATCTATGTACAGACACGCCCTGTCCCCTGCCCCGCCCCCTGTCATTGGGCTCACCCCTTCTCATCTGTGATGAAGGGTGTAGGGATTACTTTTATCAGGAGGCTTCCCTTGACTTCCTTCCCACTCACTCCAGCAGGGACCTCTTTTATCTGCCATAATTTCGGGGTCTCTTATTGCTCTCATCACATTATTTTAATTTTTTTTTTTTTAACATTTATTTATTTCTGAGACAGAGAGAGAGACAGAGCATGAACGGGGGAGGGGCAGAGAGAGAGGGAGACACAGAATCGGAAGCAGGCTCCAGGCTCTGAGCCATCAGCCCAGAGCCCGACGCGGGGCTTGAACTCACAGACCGCGAGATCGTGACCTGGCTGAAGTCGGACGCTTAACCGACTGCGCCACCCAGGCGCCCCAATCATCACATTATTTTATAATTATCGCCTTGTGCATGAGGTTGCTCTTAGTCTGAAAGATGAGCTCCTGAAGGATCTGTAACTTTTCCGTCTCTGTATCCTTCGAACAAAGCGCCAGGTGGTGTGTGAGTGTACCTGTGTCTTCTGTCCTCTTCACTGTGGTACACTGGGCTCTTCTTTGTGTGGGCCCCGCCCCTGCTCCTTGATGCCAGCTCTGGCCTTCCTTCCCTCAGGCCTTCCCTTTTTCATTCCCAGCTAACATATCCTCTCTTTGGCCTCAGGGCCCATGAGAGTCCATGGGTCCTCAGGGCCCATGAGTTTATTTACCAGGGCTCTTACCTCAGGCCACGATCATGGATGATTTCACCGTAACTCCATGAGGTAAAGTTGTACATATCACCTGTTGGATGGATGAGTGAACACACCCTGAGAGAGGTTAAGTCAGTTTTCTAACATCACACAGCCGGTGAGTGGTGGAGCTGGGATTTGACTACAAACTACTACCAACTACCAGCCACTGGGCTCTGTTGCCTCTCGATAAGACTTTTGTGAATCAGATTGTGTTTTGCTTGCTGATTAATCATGTGATCCGTGGTTTTATAGAAAATTGAAATTAGGTTTTAAATGATTTCCATAAGTTGAATTTTTTGGCTCGGTTTGATAGGAAGTGTATCCATTATAAATTGGAGTGAATTTTATGACGTGTGAATTCTCTCTCAAAGGAAAACAAAACAAAACAGATTCTCTAAGCCTTAGCTGGGTGTTCCACCCACTCGTTAACTCCAGTGCAGTCTCTGTCGCTGGCAGGATTCTCCTGAGAAGGTTAGGTTGTAGTGCTTGGGAAATACTTCAACTTGCTCTACCAAGAAGGAAAGACTAATGATCTTTGAGGACAGACCTTGTAATGGACAAATGACCAAATGCTGTGATCAAATGACTGAATGGTAGAAAATATTTTTCTAGGGGTATTGGGTGTGGCAGGAATGTGCTTGTCATCGTTTTTATGTATCACTTATTCATCTGTTATTTTTAGCATGAAGCTTCCTCTCCTCCCCTCCCACTTTCTACAGCAGACCACAATCTTTCTGAGCTCATTAAATAAATATAGCTATATTAGCAACATTAAGGAGGAAACTTTTGTACTGCTTTTGTGACAGTGCTTAAGTGGGGGTTTTCTTCCTTAATGTTGTTCTTTGTGATTTTTTCTTTTGCAGTGGAAGTTAATTCCTTAGAGTGAGTTTTCTTCATGCCATTTTTCTGTTTTGTGCAGGATGTTAGAAGAAATAAAAGCTCAATCTGCATAGAATTTGAGTTTTTATTTTCATGTCCTGATATTTATTTTAAAAGATAAAGAAATGTCTAGGGACAATGATCAGTGTTTAAGGAATTTAGAAAAGGGAAACACAGCCACGATTAAGGGAGTTGATTTTGGGCATTTTAGTTTTTGATAATGTTAGAAAAAAAGTCTCCAGAAATTCCCTAATAAATGTGATGTCAGATAACATTACTGTGTTAATGATGATGGTGATTAAAATTTACCAGGGTAGCATTGCAATAGCTACAAAACTGTCTTCTGTTTCTCTGCCTTATAAAAACGTATCTTTATCTCCTCCTTTGTCTCATCTTTGAGAGGTAACTGTAAAGTATGTTTATCTTTTTAGTTAACGTCACTTAAAATTTGGGCTGAATTTGCACATCAAACCTGGAAGGAGACTGAAGGCAAAGTGTTCAGTACGAATGGGGCACCCAAGTGAGAGGGTAGATAGTCTCCCTTCCACATGGAATGCCTGGGGATTTGGGGGAGAAATAAAGGCGACAGTTGGATGAAAATTTACAGGAGAGTTGCCGCAGTGGGTGTTGAATGGCACGCAGACATCTGCCTTATGAGTGAGAGGGCCTGTGATTCAGGGGCTGCTTTGCAAGTGCTTGATGGTAGCTTCTCCACACATGCTGCTCACCTCAGGATCTTCTCTGGGCCTTTGTGGGTCTGGAAGGGCTAGCTCATTATGGGGCCCTGGTCAAGTCACCTCCTTCTGGGGCTTCAGTTTCCTCCGCTGAGAAACGAGGGTGTGGTAATTGCAAGCTCATTGCCTAAGTCGGCGGACTTTCTCAGCGTCACAGGGTCTGTTTTGGACTCGTGGATCAGCCTATCTACTTCCTCCTTCCCTCCAAGTAACCCGAGCATGTGAATCCATGCCCTCCTGATACTTTTACCTGGTATTCTCCCAATTCCTTTCCTACAACTTGGGTGAGTCCGTGGAAAGAAAAATGGAATATTTCATTGTTTCTTATCCAGCCACAAATCCTCACTTAAAAGAACCACAGCCTTCCAAACAAGAGAAATATTGTCTTTAGATATGGAATAGATGTGACTAATGATGACTGACTCTGCTACAGGAATCTATGGAGCTGAAGGCTGTATCAGCCAGGGTTCTCCAGAGGAACACAGCCAGTGGGATGTATGAAAGAATATGTATAAAGAGATTTATTATAAATAAATAATAATAATAATAAATAATAAATAATTTATTATAAATAAATAATAATGCTCACTGCAGTGAGCATAGTGTTCAGTGTTGGAGATCTTGCAAAATACCATTTACCCGGTATTAAGGATTGGCCTTAAAGGAAAGTTTGCTGTGAATAGTTAAAATCTGCTTGGATGCCTAACATGGCCAAACTAAAGAGGCAGCTGTTGTAAAATGAAGTGACATGTGAATCTTAATGCCAAGCCTTTGCTGTAGACCTTCTCCTGGATGTGGCGATGGCTCTGGCCACCGTTGGAAGGCCAGCTTTCTGCTCTGCCGCTGAGTCTGGTGTTGGTGAGCGACTAGAGCCTTTTTCAAAGGTGATACGCAAACAAAATGTGTTCTGATCCTTGGAAGAAGGGCGAGTGCCCCCCCCCCCCGAATTTGAATATGTTTCTTTACCAATTCATAAGTTCAGTTTTGAAGAAGCACATAGAAATTTCAGTTGTGTAAATAATTAGATGTGTTTTAATTTATTCAGATGTATATTTAAAAACAATTTTTTTTTAAGTTTATTTATTTTTGACAGAGACAGAGTGTGAGCATGAGCCGGGGAGGGGCAGAGAGAGAGGGAGACACAGAATCCGAAACAGGCTCCAGGCTCTGAGCTGTCAGCACAGAACCCGACACGGGGATTAAACTCACAAACCGTGAGATAATGACCTGAGCTGAAGTCATACGCTTAACCAACTGAGCCACCCAGGTGCTGCTTATATGTATAGATGGTGATTATTCTCTATACATTTAAAATAGGAGTAAAAGCTCTCTTTGTCTTTATCCCTGAAGTCCATTGGCTTTCTTTCTTTTTTTTTAATGTTTATTTTATTATTTTTGAGAGAGAGACAGAGTGTGAGAGACAGAGAGCGAGGGAGACACAGAATCCGAAGCAGGCTCCAGGCTGAGCTGTCAGCACAGAGCCTGATGCAGGGCTTGAACTCAGGAACAGTGAGATCATGACTTGAGCCAAAGTCCAACGCTTAACCGACTGAGTCAACCAGGAGCCCCTCATCCCCCGTTTGTTTCTTATTACGTTGAGTCGTTTATTCAGAATGTACAACAGTGTAAAGTCACTGTGTCCATTATCCAGCCTCTGTCTGTATGCAATTCCATTAATCTGGTTGAAGATTATAGGCTGTAAATGTGCAGGGAAATTAAAGTGAAGTAACTAGCTTACAGGTGTGCCTCCTGCCGTAAGTTGCCGTGGGTCAGGGTGCCAGAGTTCAACAAGGGTCTTGCTGTCTCGGCATGTGTGGTTTTGTATTGGGACCCCCGGTTTTGTTTTGTTCTTGCCCTCCTGATGAGGTACAGCACCGTCAGACCTGGCGTGTTTAGGCAGGAGGGCTTGAGATGGGGTGAGCAGGGAAGGCTGATTTCAACCGTGTGGCACCTGCTGAAACAAATTTTTCCTTGGCGGTTTGTGAAAGGCATCCTATTTTCACTTGGATCCACGAAAACTTCTCATTTTAATTTAAGTTACCCCCATTCTTTCCAAAACAGATCCAGCAGTGGGAGCAGAATCTGGAAAAGTTGCACATGGACCTGTTCAGGACGCGCTGCTACCTGGCCAGCCTCCAAGGCGGGGAGCTGCCCAACCCGAAGAGCCTCCTTGCTGCCGCCAGCCGCCCCTCCAAGCTGGCCCTTGGCAGGTTGGGCATCTTGTCCGTTTCTTCTTTCCATGCTCTGGTAAGCTCCCGGGAAAGGCTGTTTCAGTGGCTTTCGGGGAGACTTGTGGATGCTCACCTTTTCCCAGCTGGTTGCAGTTCAGCTGTCCTATGACTTGACCCAGTAACTGACCAGGGGCCACCCGGGGCCGGACACTGAGGGCCTGGAGGGCGGGAGGCATCCTGCTATCAAGAGCCCTGGCTTCTCCGCTGTTTCTTCGAGGAAGCCAGCCACTCGTAGACCGTGATTAAATATTCGCATCTCCATCTGCCTTTCTGTCTGGTAGGCTTCGTACCGTCAGGAAGGTAGAAAACCCTGAAGAACAGCAACAGGGGTGTGAAGAATTCAAGGACTAAGTGAAGCGTATTTTGTTTGCGCTTCGTGGAGCCTCTCTGGGTTTTCTGAAATGGCCTCTGGGTGGCTGGCTTCTGTGGCGAGTACTGGCTCTCGCCTGGGGGTCTGCAGATCATTTTGCCCACCTGCTGCCCACCCTGGAGAGATCTGAAAGCGGTAACTAGGTTCGTGTTGTCCAGATAAGAGGCATCTGAAGGGCGCATGCGTTTCTGGTATGTGAGGCATGCGGTAGCTTTCGGTGCTGGTCAGGACACAGGCTAAGCGAGCAAGGTTTATTCCTGTTCAGGCAACGGTGAGTCCTGTCCCCCAAATAATGACATTTTAAGATTTTTTAAACTGTGTTTTCAATTAGGTATGTTCTCGAGATGACTCTGCTCTCCGGAAGAGAACACTGTCCCTGACCCAGCGAGCAAGAAACAAGAAGGGCATATTTTCTTCGTTAAAAGGACTGGACACGCTGGCAAGAAAAGGGAAGGAGAAAAGACCTTCCGTAACTCAGGCGAGTTCCTCGGTACGGGAGGGACAGCAGACTTAGTGGAAAATCCTTGATAGTCAGCACATCATAAATGTTCACCATCCATTAAGAATGAGATAAAAGTTGGCTCAAAGGAATGCAGCCGTTAGCACGGGCTTTTTCCAAATGACAGCACGCAAGTGGCTCGACCTCTTTTTGGCGCTTCTGTAAAGGTATTCTCGCCTTGCTCACACCTGCTGCGCCAGGAACACAAAAATAACACTAATCAGAAAAGAATTCACACTCTTCATTGCCTTTAGAATTTTTTCCCCCGCATAAGAGTTTCCCTTAAAACAAACACGTGAAATTAATAATAGACTAACGGCAACCAAATTCTATCGATTGTGCCACTTTTCTCACTTCATCTTTATGATACAAAGTAGGCATTTTGTCATCCCATTTTATAGATGAGTAGCCAGAGACCTGCAGAGGTGAAGTCACTTCCTCACGCTTGTTCGCACAGCGCCCGCAGGCCAGGGCTGGCCTTGACCTACCTGGATCCAGAGGTCTGCAGCATTGGGCTATTGCAGCCTGCTTATTGACCAAGCAGGGCACCTGTTCTAATATTTTAAAAATAATCTGAGCCCCTCTTGCTGAAATGGGGCCCGTGTACAGTGAAGGTTTTTAGAACATTTTGAATATTCCTGTCTGAAACATTTCCTAATGACGTTAATATGGTATAAGATGATGGATTTTATATTGCAGGTTGATGTGTTTTTAGGATTATTGTTTTTTCCAAGACTATTGAAAAGATGAGTCGTCCTGTGATATTCTGATCATTTCAATGAGAAGGAACAATGTGATTAAGGCTGACGAAGTTTTGTTTTTACTTTTAGCATGTTGTTATTCTGAATATGCTTCCGGTAACATCTCTATAATGCTCTATGGATATTTGATTGTGTATCCTAGTTTTGCGAATTGCATAAATAACCCATAGAACCCACTCCTTTGACCTGTTCACAGCCCTGAAACAATAAAGGAGGAGGGGGTTGGGGGTGGTTAGGTTGACCTAAGGGGGCGGAGACACATGAACCTTCTGTCACATGGCCTCTGTTTTACATACTCCCGTACAATCTTTATATACTCCTGTATGATGGAAAGAGTGTCACATTTAAAGTTTGTGGTTCGACTTGTTCTTTAATTGCAAAGTTCTCTTGTGTTGGTTATCAAGGGAAAAATATTTCTTTGTTATCGATGGTAGTTCAACAGTAGACCATTGGTTAATGCTGGGCTTAATTTTTGAATTGAACTTCTGTGAAGTTTAAATAATGTTATTTGAGTCAAATTTTGGCTTTAGTCAAGACAGTCAATTCTGGTTTTTTTTTTTTTTAACGTTTATTCATTTTTAAGAGAGAGAGAGAGAGAGAGAGACAGTGTGAGTAGGGGAGGGGCAGAGAGAGAAGGAGACACAGAGCCAAGGGTCCTTAGCTCTGAGCTGTCAGCACAGAGCCTGACATGGGGCTCAAACCCATGAACTGTGAGATCATGACCTGAGCTGAAGTCGGACGCTCAACCGACTGAGCCACCCAGGCTCCCCAAGACAGTCCATTCTATGTAATGATGATAAATAGCTTGATAACTTGCTTATTTTTCTTAGATGTTGACATGTAACTAACTATATATGAGCATAATATGGTCTTTACTCCATCATACGCAGTAAATGTTCTTAATGTAAGATTTCTTGAGAAAAAAGCATTTAAACATGTTTTATTTATTTACTTATTTACTTTTTAAAATTTCTTTTAATATTTAAATTTTAGTTAACATACAGTGCAGTCAGTACTGGTTTCAGGAGTACAATTCAGTGATTTCTCACTTACATGTAACACCCAGTGCTCGTCACAAGTGCCCTTCTTAGGACACCCACTTAGCCCATCTCCTGAATATGTTTATTTCAAAAAGATACGAAATTATGATGTTATTATTTATATAACTGAATGAAATAGATATGCTGTAGGTATCCATTTAAATGGCCAGTCCTTTAATGTTTATTATTTTACTACAAAATCTAGAAGACAAAAATTAGAAAATAAATTGTTCCTTGTTCCTCTACCGAAATACAACCCCTTTTATTTATCTCTTTTAATTTTTTTGATTTCAGAGAGAGAGAGAGAGAGAGAGAAAATCTCAAACAGGCTCCATGCTCAGCACAGAGCCCTATCTATGCGGTGCTTTATCTCATGATCCTGGGATCGTGACCTGAGCTGAAATCAAGAGTTGGATAGGTGTTCAACCAACTGAGCCACCCACCTCCAAACACAACCACTTTTAATATTTAGCTGTATTTCTTCACAGTTTTTGTTCTGTGCACATTCGGAACATAGTTACAAGCTTGATCGTGATGGTTTTGTGATCTCAGCTTTGAGCTCTGTTTCACATCTTCAGAAATGTGTACTGCTTGGTTAAAAACAACATCAAGAAGATTCAGGATTACTTGAATAATATATGACATTATAGAAAAGTGAAATATATAACCATATGGGAAGTAAAAAAAAAAAAAAAAAAAAAACGTTAAAGTTAAAACTTTAAATGTAGCACAGTTAACACTTAGTATAAATTCTGATGTGAAGATCCTGTAAATATTATGGAACTTAAAATTTTAAATACTGAAAAGGGGTAGCTGCCAAATGAACGTTGCAGCGCCATTTCATTTGTCTCCCCCCCGGCCTTTTCCTGTCCATCAGACATTTGAACCAAGTAGCAGTTAAGGATCTTCTGGAATTCTGCCATCTCAAAACTCTGTAACTCCCGTGAGGGAAATGTGCCTGTAGGGGGCAGCCATCTTGTTTTACACTGATGATGCAAATGCTAAGGTTAGCGGGCAGTGCTAGTCCAGGATCTTTATGTGAATCTGTTGAAAATAAATTTAGTATTCAGATGGTCTCTAGTGGGTAAATAAGAAATATTCTCAGAGTGCCAAGTAATTTTGAAGATCTCTAAATTCATGGAGAACCTCTCCTGAAAATGGCATGGCTAGACTAAAATCAAAATAGCGACTTTCACTTATGCATCCTGATTGCTCAGCAATACTTACCTTGTTTGAGAGTGTAGTGAATCCAAAATCGCATTTGCCCCTCAGGGTTGTCAGAGATCTCCACAGATAGTACTTCCATGCTGTGGCTCACCAGGTGCCCTCAGTGGAGAGCAAAGGGTCATTTCTAGTCTCCAGAATGGCTCGACTGAAAGGTTGCTCAGAACCGTTTCTGAGTGGAATCGTGGAGTAGGGTAAAGGTTGTCTGGATGAGTGTATGTTTTTTCTTTGTTTTTTTTTTTTTGTTTGTTTTGTTTTGTTTTTGTCTTTGTTTTCAAATTCATACCTTCCCCTTAAAGCTGTGTTTTGTGTTACGGGATGATTGCTCTGTCATCTTCACCAGATCATTTCATGTTGGGTTTAATGTCCATTGAACCTCTAAACTATTTGTTGAGGCTGAAACCTGATTTTAACAGGCTTGGACAATTTTAATACGCTTTTGCAGAAGTAGGAAGTGTTATTTCAATCACTTAATTGGGATCATTCAGTCAATTGACAATTCGACTAGACAAAACCGAGAAATGGTTGAGTGTTACACTGTTGATGGGTCCTGAGGGGAGGGGTAAGAGAGGTGCTTTCTGGTGATTCTCAATTATACAACACAGACAACTCCCTCTTCTGCCTTCGTGTGAGTTCGGTTCCCACTGTGGGCCCCAGGGCTGTTGGGTATGCTGTTGTTATTGTTGACCCTGCTCCCAGCGGGCTGCTCTGTCTGTCCTCAAATGGGACAGAAAACATCCGCCCAAAACCCCTTTCCCCTTGACCTCCCATTCTCAGAGGTCAGGGGCTGCAAGAGGGGGTGGTGTGAGAGGGAATGGCCGGTGCCAGGGGCCGTGTCGCTGGGTTGTTTCTCTCTGTTCCCAGTGCTCTCCTTTCGCTAGATCTGACCAGCCGTGGGGCCACAAGGATGCCAAATCCAAATCTTCCTTTTTATAAATCGCGTCATCAAAACGTCAGACTTCTATAAACAAGTGTCAGTAAACAACTTCCATTCCCTGCCCCTTTACTTCTATACCCATGTACAGCCTATTTCAAAATCCAGAAGGAGTCACCATCCTTTTTTTCACTTGATTAAAAAAAATTGTATCGCCATTACAGGTTTCCCCACTGATTGAAAGTAGGGGATTCCTGTGAAACCTTTTGAAAGTGGAAGTGTCCTAAAGCAAAGAGGCAGACACGATTAATTTATATGGAAAGAATTTTGAGCATTCCCAGACCTCAAAAATAACCTCTTAGCCTTTTCAGATACCTTTGGGCACATCTTGCTAAAGGATGCGCAAAATAAACGGAGCTAGAGCTCAGAGCTCAGATGCTCCCAGACACGAGACCGTTCAATGCTCAGGTGCTGAGTGTAGCTCCCAGGGAAGGAGGCTGGTGGTGCCGCTCTTGCTTGTGGGGTGTGCGTCCTGTCTCTGTAATGGCTTCTTGCAAAACAGACACTGAACACATTTTTGCTTTTCACCTGATTTCATCAAAGTGGAAATCTATAGATTTCTTTCAGTTAGCTGTAACAGGTACACATGTAGGTCTTGCATGAAAGCAAAGTTGCACATTGTGAACTGTGGAAAAGCGGGAGACACCTGTGTTTCCTTGTTTCTTACTACCTTTAACCCTTAGTGATACGACCCAGCCGTGTCTCCTGGGGAGGCTAGTAATAGGGACCCTTGCTCTGTATAGTTTATATTTAATGGTTATATAGATATTCTTTGTCTGTAGCACCCTGCTAAGGATATAGTATCGCTTAATGAATTTTCCTTTCCTCTATTAGAGAATTTTTTATTTTTATTATTAGAGAGTGCGAGTTGAGGAAAGAGGCAGAGGGGGAGACAAAGAGATAGAGAGAGAGAGAGAATATGAATCCACAGCAGGCTCTATGCACAGTGCGGAGCCTAGTGAGGGGTTCATTCCCAAAACCCCGGGATCATGACCTGAGCCAAAATCAATATTTGGACGCTCAACCGACTGAGCTACCCAGGTGCACCTGCCTTTTGTCTGTATTAGATGTAGTCCTTTAATAATAGTTGAGAAGTGTTTGATCTGCAATACAAAAACCATAATATTAAGGTTGTATCTCTTCCCTCATTAAATAACAATTTAAAGTTCTTTAGAAGTTAAGAAATTATATCACCAAAGCATTTTTTATTAACGGAACTTATGTCAGACTTTGAAAATAAATTTTTCTGGGGAGCCTGGGGGAGGGGTTGGTTCTTAAACATCCGATTGGCTCAGGTCATGATCTCACGGTTCATGGGTTTGGACCCTGTATGGGGCTCTGTGCTGACAGCTCAGAGCCTGGAGCCTGCTTCGGATTCTGTCTCTCTCTCTTTGTCTGCCCCTCCCCCACTCATGCTCTGTCTCTGTCTTTCAAAAATAAATAAACATTAAAAAAAAAGAAATTTTGCTAAAAAAGCTATTGATGGTCAGAATTAAGCTTAATGCTTATTTAAATTGGGCTCAAATTACCAAATGATCTTCTTGCGATTTAATTGCTAGGTCCCACCAGTGCTATCCTGGATGAGAGGCAACTATTCAATCTGTTTTTTTAAAGCATATGAGCTTAAACATTTATTCCTATTTTCACTAAAATTTGCCTCTGGCATAGGGACACTGAAAAAATTCTTTTGACTTCTACGGCTACTTTAATGGTGTATTTATCATTTCTGTGCGACAGTACTCAGATAATTAGGTTTAAATTGAGTTGCCGGTGGAATTAGAGATATTTGTATTTTGTGTCTCTGGGACTTAAAATTCTGCCTATAGCTAGTTGAATAATATTTCACTAGTTTTCCTCTGCTAATCATTCTTGGAGAGTATTTACAAGTTGCACATCTATTTGCATATAGTCAGTGTATCATGTCCCTGAGCGGCACAGAAAGGCAGCCTCTCCTGAGCCTTGGTAGGGAGGGGTCACAGGCATTTTTAAATATTCCTGTCTAATTGGTGCATCCTGTAACAGTCCCAACACTGAGTCATCCTGATTCAAAATCTGTTAAGTTTGGAGTAAAGCCAGTCTTATTTGAGCATTTTTGAAAGGACATTTTGGCGAGCCCAAAATGAAAGCTTTTCATAGAGTACTTTCTGATGAGCAATAATGAGTCGCAAGCAGTGTTCGAAGGGAGGTGTTTGTTATGGAGATAGTGACAACAAATCCCCTACTGGGGCTCTGGCCCACAGCTACCCCAGCAGCTTCACTGCAGAAATAGTGGAGCCCGGAGGCCTTGGCTGTCTGTCTTGGAAAATTGGCTTGGGGCGTCCCAACTTTCTGTGGCTGCGAGTGAATGAAGTATTGTCACATGAGTCATTAGCTCCAACGTTAGTAATGTTGGTTTCTTAAATGGAAAATGTGAATGAAACCCACTTACTCCTGAACATAACCTAGTAGTCTGTTGAAATAGAGTTAGGAGTGTGGAACCCTCCACAACCTACATACATGTACAGATAGATAGGTCTTTGTTTGCCTTTCAGATCAACTGATGTTTGGGCATCGGCCCAAGAAGGAGATAAACACTTTTCTCCTCCATGACATTTTACTGTTATTAAGAAAACCAAGAGCATGTAACTCCTTTTGTCTTTTCTCCTCATCTCACTTGCTAATGGACTTTCCTTTTATCAGCAACTGTGGTAGAGGGCCCATTTGTGACAGCCAGATTGTGATTTTGCTACTCACTTCCCTTCAGTGATCCAAGTAGTAATTACAAGCCATTTGATCCAAAAGCATCTGCTGTGAGAACATGCGGAGTTTCAATTTTCTCTCCTTGAGGCACACTGAGCATAAGTAATTTGACATGTGCTTTCAGGACCATTAATGGAATAGTAATAATAAACGCTTCTGTAGAAGTCGCCTCCAAGGAAGGCAGACCTTAGCTAGTGGGTCTGTAGTGGCCATGCCTGTGGTTCAGTGATGATGATCCCATCATCTCGTGGATGGCCAGAGCTGACCACACGGTGGTCTGGGCCCCGGTAGCTCCCCAGGGTTTTGAAACAAAGGATGGTTCTCAGGCAGTTCTTGACAGCGGCCATTGTCGAATTTTGGTGGTTAAGGCTACTAGGATGTGATTCTGCAGTCCCGACTGAATTTCAGAACAGTGCCCTTGCATTGTACCAGCCCTTTACAGTTTATGTGCCTTCAAACGCCATTCCTCACACCAATCTCCTGACCTCCCCATGAAGCTGGAAGGTTTTAGCCCCCCTTTAAATGTGAAGAAACGGAAGCCCAGAGACATTAGATAAGCAGCCTACCCCAACGCTGGGATTTGACCAGATTGATTGTCTGTTATAATTTTGCTATGTTCATCTTCTCCAGGAACGGGAAACCTTGAGCGGGCTAATTGGGAACTAGTTTTTAGTGGGGAGGATTGTGGGGAGAGCTGGGGGAGGAGGCAGGTTGGGGGTGCACAGCCTTGGTGGAGAAGCCGACCATGGGCTTCTGGATGAGTGGTTCAAAGATGCACAGTGCCTCTGCAAAGGATAGTCTGGCAACAGAGCTTTCCAGATGGCTTAGTTTGTTTGCTTGCTTTCAAGATTCTCTGTTCGTCTTAGGAAAAAGAATACGGGAGAATATTTTATCTGGCTTACTGAAAGTAAAGCCATGTATATATATTCTCGGCATGGATGGATAGCACTGACCCTTGAGGGAATCAGTTTAGTTTTCACTCCAAGTGGGCAAAGCTCACGACAACGTAGGAGGTCTGTAAACACCTAGCCTTTTCTTTTTTTCTCATTCTAATTCACTAATCAGCTCCATATTCCTGATATTTCTTTGGAATAACCAGATTTTTACCTTTCTTTAACTGCATGTTTGAGGTTGTGTGTTATGCACAGGACAAAATTGCATTTGAATTTTCATTGCAGGATCTCCTGAGAGGCTAGGAATCTTCCAGAGCCTTGGCTTTGATAGGCATCATCTCTTCCATCATTTACTCAATCTTAGGTCAGTGGTGAGACTCAGGAAAGGATTCCATGGAGCAGCTGTAGGCACAAAGCCTTGTTTAATTGAATAGAATGTGAATAGTCTGTCCTTCCTTCCACTTTGGCCTTTACCTGCAGCCTTTCTCTGGTCCAGGACTTCTTCCCCTTCAATAATCTCCTATTTCTTTTCTTGAAACTTAGGGAAGATTGAGTGTATAAATCTTGACACTGTATAAATAGGGCAGCTTTCACCTTTCAAGCCTATGTATGACTGTGAATTTCTAGTTGCATCCAATTCAGTACCCATGTGCTGGGTATGTGGTGGATGCAGAATGCACTGTGTCAAGGGTCAAGGGAGACTCAGAGTTGGAAAGACAGCCTCTGCTCTCTGCTTGGGGATGTGAGAGTGGCCTGAAAATGACTGTCCGGTTAGCTGGGCATAGCTGACTGCTACAACAGGGATATAAAGACCGTAGACTCATTTTTAAAAATTAATTAATGAATTAGTTAATTTTAACATTTATTTATTTTTGAGAGACAGAGAATACAAGCAGAGGAGGGGCTGAGAGAGAGGTAAGCACAGGCTCCAGGCTCTGAGCTGCCAGCACAGACCTCGATGTGGGGCTCGAACCCATGAACTGTGAGATCATGACCTGGACCAAAGTCAGATGCTTAACTGACTGAGCCACCGAGGTGCCCCTATTTATTTAGTTTTAAAGTTTATTTATTTATTTTGAGAGAGTGGGGGGGGGGAGCGGAGAGAGAGAGAGAGAGAATGAATCTCAGGCAGGCTCTACACTGTCATCAGAGAGCCCAGTGTGGGGCTTGAACTCGTGAATCATGAGATCATGACCTGAACCATATCAAGAGTTGGGCATTTAACCAACCGAGCCACCCAGGAGCCCTGACAGTAGACTCCTTTAATTGAGTAGAATTAGGGGTGCGAGGGAAGGGAGCAGGAGAGACTTCATTAGTGGCGGAGGGGGTAGCAGTTGAAATAAGGCTGAGGGATGTATGGGGTTCAGCCCTGAAGCTATGGGAAGATACAGCAGGCAAAGGAAATGAAAATGAATAAGGTTCTGGAGGCAAGAGGGTGCTGGGAGTGAGTGTCAGGTGAGCCATTTTGTCCAGTTAGAACGGTAGTGTGTGGGGGTAGAATAACAGAAAAGAATCCAGAAAGGTTGTGTGTCCATTTTGTGGGGAGGTAACTGCCAGGTTGATATTTCTGTAGTGCAGTGGTCGTGAGCACAGACTGCAGCCAGGTTTCTAGGTTTCAGACCCCCATAGTACCAACCATCCCAGCTCACCGTGTGAGCTTGGGCTTGGGCAAGTTTCTAGACTTTGCTGAGCCTCGTTTTCCTCAGCTGTTCCACAGAGGGTCAGGACAATGCATAGAGGGGTGTTAGTAGTGAGCGAACTGATAGCATGTGAAAAGCTGATTCCATCCAGGGGCACCTGGCTGGCTCATTCAGTAGAGCATCACGCGACCCTCGATCTCAGAGGCGTGAGTTCAAGCCTCATGTTGTGTGTGGAGCCTACTTAAAAAAACCAAAAAGCTTATTCCATCTGGCCCCGTGGAAGGCAGGTGCTCTGTGATGGACAGTGAAGGATGGGGACAGGAGGGCAGGAGAGTTGTGAGTTTGCATTTCTCGTGTACCCCCCCCCCCCCCACCTGTCGATCTTCAGTTACATTTTTCCTGTTCTGCTCTCAAAGTGCAGGATTAAATTGCTTTGCAGGAGTACTGGACTTCCTTCCTCTTGGCCTGGCTTCTTGTGTGGTTTCTTACTCCACAGTGACCTCTGCTGGGCTTTTACTTTGCTTCCAAGCAAGCGTGGTTTGAGAGGTGAGGTCTGTACCTTTAAGGCGGTACCTGCTCATTGCTGATGCACCTGGCTGAAATCACTCCCCAGAGACAAAGTATCCAGAGGTTGAATCAGAGAAGGACAAGCCATCTGTATGAGATAGGATCCTTCAGGGGAAAGCGGGTCCGTGCTGGTTTCCTGCTCCTTGGCTGCAGGCATCTATCTGTTCCTCTCTTTTTCTCTTTTGGTTTGGCACGTGAGGTGAATACTCATTCTGGGCTATGATCATCTTCCCAGAAAATGACAGATCCATGACAGATCTAGAAACATCACTGTAAAGAAGAATACCACATTTTCCAAAAGGCAACACAGACAACTTGATTCTTCCTTTGCTTTTCTTAAACCTGTTCTTTTGAAATCTTTAACATACCTATTCTACTTTTTTAATCCTGCGTTGGAGGAATTTTTGCTCTGAGGGTTTTTTTTTTTTTTTTAATGCATGACATTCAAAGTAAAGTCATCCATTGATGATAACTTTAATGTATGATAGGTAGGATATAATGTGATTGTATTGAATCTATATGTAACATTTTCTAGTGCATCAGGTACTTTCACATCTATATTTTTTGCTTGCAAAATCTGTATTAATGAACTTAAGTAATTATATTATTAATATCCCCTTTTACAGAATAGGAGACAAGGCTCAGTACGTGAATGTCCTGTCCTACTATTAATTAAACGGTAGCGTGTGTAACTTGAACATCAGGTTTTTTTATTGCTAATCCCCAAGTCTTTTCTACCAGGCTAGTGTTAAGAACCTAACCAGAGGACAACATTTCCGAGTTGCTTAATAAATGTTAACCGTTTTTGTTTATAAATCATGTTAGCATGAGGTTATCAAATTACCATGATAATGGGGTCTAGGGAAGTAAATATCTTGGGGAAAAGCTTCCTTTTAAAGGTGGTATGTTTGGAGATGATGATTTTTAAGTGTCTAGATGTGAAATAACTGAAAGAAAGAAAAAAAAATGTCTCCAGGATTAGAGACTGATTTGAAAAAAGCAAGTAGAAATAAGAGAGAAGAGAAACATGCTTGGATTAAGTGCAGTTCAGGTTAAATTGTGGGCAGGCATCAGTGGCCATAAACAAGAGCGTGTTGAAATTCACTGGGACAGGAATGCAGATTTCACAGGGCCCTTGTCAACAGGCAGTTCCAGACCCGCGAGCGTGGATGCCAAGCACGCTTGTAGCCACAGTGTCTTGTTCTAACTTGGGCTGAGCGGCAGATGGCACGTGGCTAGGACACCGGATGAGGAATCCATTGTCTTCCAGTCAGCCTTCCTGGGCTTCAGTTTTTGTGGGTCCAGTGATTGAAGAGACACCGGGCTTGTCTGTCCCAGAGGTTTAGGAGAAGCCAGACGTGCAAGAACTGTGGCAGGGCTTTCTATAAAATACACCATGAATCCGAGGGACATTTTTTTAGTAGTGTCTGTCCTTTGTTTATCACATCTGTCTATATTTCCTTGTGGTGTCTGAAAACAGGTTGATGAACTGCTGCATATATACGGTTCAACAGCTGATGGTGTTCCCCGAGACAACACATGGGAAGTCCAGACGTATGTTCATTTTCAGGATAATCAAGGAGTTACTGTAACGATCAAGCCAGAACATAGAGTAGAAGATATTTTGACTTTGGCGTGCAAGGTAATGGGTTTGGCTGCAGAACTGCGTCTCCGTAGAAATAATCGTTAATGTTGCCCTCCTATGCCGAAAGATTAACATCTGGTAATCAACATGCTTATTAATAGTCCTGTTTATTAACTTAATTCGCATTCTCCTCTTCCGTCTTTTAGCAGAATGAGTTGTTAGGTTATGGCCCCTTGCCTTCGTGAAGAGAACCTGAGCTGTTTTACTGAAATTTATATATGCCTTTAGAATTAAATGGAGACGTAGTAGAATAATTTTTAACATCTAGAATAATTTTGAAGACTGTTGTTATTGAAATTCCTTAGAGACGCTGCTCTGGAAGAAAGTGGCATAAACTTGGAAGTAGTTTGATTTAATCCTAAACAGTTTTACCGAGTTTCTCCAGACTGAACAAGTAACTTGATATGCCATTCACAGTTGTGGCCTGGAGATTGTCATGAGATGATGTTTCACTCATTATTCAAACTGGGTTTTCCTTCCGAAAAGAACATTTATGCCAAGTCTTAAAAAACCTTCTGAGATAAGACTCCACATCAGAGCAGATGTTTTTAATCCACCAGGTGGCGTAGCAGAGCTGAGCTATTTTTAAGTTTTCAGAGAAAATGCCATCAAATACATGGTAAGAAAAAGCATGTAGACTTTGGTAACTCTTTACCGGGTACACAGTAGGTGTGGATGATCTTTAATTTATTTATCTTTTAATTTTCTTGCTTTGACTTCAGCCTTAGGATACCATTTATATATGTAGCTTGCATTCTTATGAAAATTTCCTTTCGTTCTGTCATGTAAGGTTTTTATTCAGACAGCCCACAATATTGCTTTATACCCACAACGTCAATTATGAGGTTCATAAGTCTTCTAAATGCTAGAGGATGCCAGAAGCAGTAGTGGGTCAATTAGATCCAGTTACATAGGCCTGGGATCAACTCCTGAACGAACAAATGAGTGCGTGCATATACCCTTTCCTTTTGAAAAAATTTTGGAGTACGCAATCCTAATTCTGTGACTGTTCACATTTCGCAAATTAGTAATGAGAAACAACTTCAAGCTAGGTGAAACCAATGTATAAAAGGGTAGTATTTGCTGAGATGGTAAGCTCTATCAGGTGTATACTACCATAACTTCTTAAAAGTACATCTCCTGCCTTTAGTGACAAGCAGTGGCATTTAGAGAAAACCTCTTTATTAAAAACATTTTTTTTTTTACTGTTTATTTTTGAGAGAGAAAGAGACAGAGTGTGAGTGGGGGAGGGGCAGAGAGAGAGGAAGACACAGAATCCGAACCAGGTCCAGGCTCTGAGCTGTCAGCACAGATCCCGACAAGGGGTTCGAACCCATGAACCGTGAGATCGTACCTGAGCCAAAGTCAGACCCTTAACTGACTGAGCCACCCAGGTGCCCCTTTAGAGAAAACATTCTTAAAAATAATGATCTGTGCCTTCTTTCTTTTTTTGCACATTTAAATTTGAACTCTTATATATGGGTTTAAACTCCACAAGCCACATACGGTATCTCCTTCAGGGATTTCCACTTTGATTTTGAATGAACCATGATGAGTTTAGAAGGAACATGCAAAATCTGAGTAGCTGTCATTTTCTTCACAGATGCGGCAGCTGGAACCCAGCCACTATGGCCTGCAGCTTCGAAGATTAGTAGACGAAAACGTCGAGGACTGCGTCCCTGCGCCATACGAATGTATGCAAGAGCAGGCAAGTGGTGTGCATTTAGAAAGGGAACTTTGAGCCCCATCCATGGCCTCTTGATTTCAGAAGCATGCGGCCGCCCCCCCCCCCCCCCCCCCCTCTTCGTTTGAATTTGACATCTAGTTTGAAAATCATCGAAGTAAGTTTCCAAGACACCGGGACATTAAATTTTCTGATTTTGTTCTTTTCCTTTTGTAGGTTTATGATGAAATAGAAATCTTTCCCCTAAGCGTTTATGACGTGCAGCTCACGAAGACCGGCAGTGTGTCTGACTTCGGTGAGCCTAGGACCCCCTGTCAGGGAACCCCTGTCCATTCTCGCTTAGTTTGCCCCGGGATCTTGGACCTCATTTTTTAAAATTTATGTTTACGTTTTAGTGTAAACTATGACCGTGGTTTCTGAACTTCCTTTCTCTCCTTTCATCTCTGTTTGTTCATATTGGGCTAAAAAGAGAGGCATTGGGCGCCTGGGTGGCGCAGTCGGTAAAGCGTCCAACTTCAGCCAGGTCACGATCTCGCGGTCCGTGAGTTCGAGCCCCGCGTCGGGCTCTGGGCTGATGGCTCAGAGCCTGGAGCCTGTTTCCGATTCTGTGTCTCCCTCTCTCT
>NW_024412429.1:12526168-12678416 GCF_014898765.1 Herpailurus yagouaroundi | reverse complement strand
TTAAAAAAAAAAAAAAAAAGAGAGGCATTAACACTGGGGAAAAATGCCAAAGTAATTAAAAGGAATGATGAGTTTGAAGTGATGGTGATTAAGAGTAACAACGGATCTCCTGCGTGCGAGGTGCTGTTCTAGGCTGGGTAACTTCTGATTCCCCCCCCATGTCTTTGGTCTCAACTTTTTACCTGCCTGGAATGCTGCCCCTCACGGTTCCCCTGCCCCATTTCCTCTTTTCTGTGTAAATCCACCATGCCTTCCAAGAGCTAACTGGAGGTCTTAACTTTTTTTTTTTAATGTTTGAGAGAGAGAGAGAGAGAGAGAGAGAGAGAGAGAGAAGAGAGTGGGGGAGGGGCGGGGAGAGAGAGAGAGAGAGAGAGAGAGAGAGAGAGAGAGTCCCAAGCAGGCTCTGTACTGACAGCATAGCACAGAGCCTGATGTGGGGCTCGAACCCAAAAACCATGAGATCATGACATGAGCCGAAATCAAAGTCGGACGCTTAACCAACTGAACCACTCAGACACCCCATGAAGCTCTAACTTTCGTAAAGAAGGCTTATCTAATTGCTTTACCTTCAATTTAAAAATTAATAGTCAGTGTTACCCAAGTCACTTTGTAATATTTGATCCTTGCATTTCCATATGTATGTATTTAAACTTGGCTTTGAGCTCCTCATGGACTGTGCTCTTGTCTAAATGTTCATTTCAATATTTTGTTCTGTCTTTTACCATGGGCACTCAATAATTAGACGTGATCAGTACACATCTCCATAAAAGACTATTTCTTGTTGGATACGTTGATGTAATTTTTCCCCTTGAAATGAATCCACCTGATCAAATTCCAGTCATTGTAATATGTTAATGTTTTCTTGTGATTTGTTCTTTGTTGTTTTTTTTTCTTTTAATTGATAAAATGGACATGCTCTTTGTTTCTTAATTTACATAGTCTGTTTGACCAATGCTGTATTGGTTTTCCCTCTGAAGCCTTCTTAGCATTTTGTCTGTGTTCTTGTGGCCTCCACTCTACTTTCCGTGGTGGGTATTTGTGAACCTTCTTTGTGTTTTGAATAACTGAAGATACTTACAAAGATCCCCTTTCGTGACCACCATCTGCAAGGCTCTGCCTGAGGCACAGAGGAAACAGGGAAACGTCATTCTTTTTGTTGGCAAAGAACTCACCTTATTCTGGGACCTAGTCAGGGAAACGAGTACTCCTAACTGTGGAATCCCAGAGAAGGGTTCTCTCCAAGTGCGTTCTGAGGAGGAGCTGTCTCACCTGGGTTTTTGCATGTGGTCACATTTAGGGCAAGTATGGTAGCCATCCAAGTGGTTTTTTACCTACTTAAAATGCCTAACCCCATATAGAGTTGTTTCTTAACAAACATTTTATATTCAAATTTTATTTATTTCAGTAAGAATATCCTCTGGTTTCAACTTTTTTGAAAATGTAGTGAAATACACATAACAGAGTTTACCACTGTAACCATTAAGCACGGTTAAAAATGACCGTTCAGTGACATTAAATACATTCACGTTGTTGTGCAGCCATTAACATCGTCCATGTTCAGAGCTATTTTCATCTTGCAAAACTGGAACTCTGTACCTATTAAGCAATCACTGCCCATTCCTCCTCCCCCGGCCCCTGCCCCCCACCATTCTGCTTTCTGTCTGTATGAATTTGCCCTGAGTACATTATATTAAGTGGAAACCTACAGTATTTGTTCTTTTGTGACCAGCTTATTTCACAGAACATAATGTCCTCCAGGTGTGGCCCTGTTACAGCATGCATTGGAATCTCTTTCCTTCTTATGAGTGAATAATTCCTCTGTATGTCTACACTGCATTCTGTTTTCCATTCATCTGGTGGGAGATGGTTGGCTTGTTTTCACCTTTCAGCTATTGCAGATAATGCTGCTCTACACGTGGGTAGATTGTCTCCGCTTTTGAATAGGGTTGTGCGCTCATATTAAACCTTTAGATCTGACACGTTCCCCTTTTCCTGCCCCTGCTAGATAATGTGTGTTTTCAAATTACTTGTGATTTGACTTTCTTGACACTGTGTACTTGTGAGAATAGATGTCCCGGGGAATACTGCTGATTGAGTTGGAGAAATTAATTAGTGTGCTGAATTTAGACTTGTTTTTTTCTCTTCTTTTCACTCCTAGGGTTTGCAGTGACAGCGCAGGTGGACGAGCATCAGCATCTCAGCCGAATATTTATAAGTGACGTTCTCCCTGACGGCTTGGCATATGGAGAAGGTCCGCATGGCACGCGGTGTCTCTGTTCTCTCTTAATTCAAAACTATGGAATGCAGTCTGCCTAGGGAAATTTTCTTCTTACAGTTCTGTCAGAAAATGGTTTGTTCTAGAATTAAAAATAAAGTAAACTTAATAGTTTAATTGAAAAAGCATATGCGTAGGGCACCTGGGTGACTTAGTCAGTTGAGCGTCCAACATTGACTCGGGTCACGATCTCATGGTTTGTGAGTTCGAGCCCTGCATCAGGCTCGCTGCTGTCAGCACAGAGCCCACTTCAGATCTTCTGTTCCCCCCTCTCTCTGCCCCTCCTCCGCTCACACTGTCACATTCGAAAGTGAATAAAACATTTTTAAAAATTAAAAAGAAAATGCATATGCATATGTATGTGCATCGAGTATTTGTGTGTGTGGGGTGTGTTTTGAAAGAGACTACGTACACATACAGAGACAACATATATATGTATACACATACACACACACATGCACACACGCACACACACAGACACATGCATGTGTACAGACAGTTGGAGAAAGAAAGTGGAAGAAAACAAGTGTTATTCCACAGGGCATTTAACATCAGGTAGAGGAACAAAGAGCTTTCGTGGCTGGCTCGTTCGGTAGAGCATGCAACTCTTCATCTTGGGGTTGTGAGTTCAAACGCCACATTCGGTGTAAAGCTTACTTAACCCCTGCCCCCAGAAAACCCCAAACTGTTCCACCTCCTCCTTTTTTTTTTTTTAATGTTTGTTTATTTTTGAGAAGGGAGGGTGGAGGGGCAGAGAGAGGGGAGGAGAGACAGAATCCCAAGTAGGCTCCGTGCTGTCATTGCAGAGCCCAATGCGGGGCTCGAACTCACAAATCACGAGATCATGACCTGAGCCGAGGTGACGCTTAACTGACTGAGCCACCCAGGCGCCCCCACAAAACCGTTCCTTCCAACCCCAGTCTTGAGTGGGCTGAAATCTGTTATCAGTAGCATCCACATGCTGTACTCTTCAGCACTTTGTTTGAAGACCTCAGCGGAACGGTCCCTACGGACACATGGCTTGAGCTCGTAGCCGTCCTCCTCCTTCACGTTAAAATATCTCTTCCAGTCATCTCTTTTTTTTCTCCCTCTGTTTCCTCTTGCTTGTTCTCAGGGTTGAGAAAGGGCAACGAAATCATGACCTTAAATGGGGAAGCTGTGTCTGATCTGGACCTTAAGCAGATGGAGACCCTGTTTTCTGAGAAGAGCGTGGGGCTCACTCTCATCGCCCGGCCGCCAGACACAAAAGGAAACTTGTGTTCTTCCCGGTCAGACAGCGACTTGTTCTCAAAGGACCAGAAGAGTCTGCTGCCCCCTCCAAACCAGTCCCAGCTTCTGGAGGAATTCCTGAATAACTTTAAAAAGAATACAACCAATGGTAAGGCTCTGTTCCTCTCCCTTCTTCATTGCTGCTGTCAACAGTTGATATTTTGAAGCTGTAATTTTGCTTGCAAACTTAGGTTATTTAGGCTGTTCGAAGAGTGTTTTGTCACTTGTTAGGGGGGCACAGATGCCAACCAAGTAGATTTAATAAAAATTCCATGCATTGTAGAAATTGGAACACTTTCACGAAAAAGAAAATAAATTTCTGCACAAAATAATATTCTTTAAAATCGCAGACTCTTTAAAAATCACCCACAGTGTTTTGTATTGTAATTGCTCTGTGATTGCAGATAAACAAAAGCCAACATAAATGCCAAAGTTGATTTTCCATTCAGTCGACTCTAAGGCAAAAACATTCTGCAGCAATCTCTTAGGTTCTTAGAAGAGTTGATACAATTTAATTCTCTGTCTCTTTTGTTAAGTACTGTTTTCTCAGTAAACTGCAAACTTTTTTTTTTTTAAAGGTTAAATTTTTTTTTAATGTTTACTTTTGAGAGAGAGAGAGCGAGCCTGAGCAGGGGAAGGGCAGAGAGAGAGGGAGACACAGAATCTGAAGCACAGAATCCGAGCTGTCGGCACATAGCCTGATGCGGGGCTCGAACCCACGAACAGCGAGATCGTGACCTAAGTGGAAGTCAGACGCTTAACTGACTGAGCCACCCAGGTGCCCCTAAACTGCAAACTTTTAATGTAGGCCATAAATTTTAAAATTTTGCCAACGCAGGGTGCCTGGGTGGCGCAGTCGGTTAAGCGTCCGACTTCAGCCAGGTCACGATCTCGCGGTCCGTGAGTTCGAGCCCCGCGTCGGGCTCTGGCCTGATGGCTCAGAGCCTGGAGCCTGTTTCCGATTCTGTGTCTCCCTCTCTCTCTGCCCCTCCCCCATTCATGCTATGTCTCTCTCTGTCCCAAAAATAAATAAACGTTGAAAAAAAAAATTAAAAAAAAAAAATTAAAATTTTGCCAACGCTTAAAAATGAAAAGCTGTATGCCAGCTTATTTTTCTAAAGGTAAAATTTCCATATGAGGAATTAATCTGAAGGTGTGGATTTCTGAGCTTATTATTCATGCGTACTTCATGTGTTGCAGGCAAGGAAGTCAGAGGCTCCAGCTAATACTGAAAACCTGTAGTTTCCCTTTGTATTCCTGGGGGAAGCTGGTCAAGCCCCCACACAAGACTGAGCATAGGGTCTTTATTGTTATGTGCACACAAGGGAGTTTTTATTCTTAATTGCGGTGATAACAGATTTCCGACTGACATCTCTGCATGATTACCAGAAATGAATGAAAAACACAAAAAGAGGAGTTGTTCAGATTTAATTATAAAGCAAGTTTATTAGGTCATTTTTGGAACTAAAAAAATCAGATGTAAGATTTGTGATTCAATAAGGTGTCGAGTGCTTTCTCCTCCTCTCTTGGGACTGTACTCCAATTTAAAATGCCATTAAATTGACTCTTGGCATACAAAAACGGGTGTCATAAAGCAAAAATCATGATGGAACTAATTAATTACTTGGTTATATTAGGGCCATCACTCAGTGACCCTGGGCTCTGTTACAGGCCTGAGTGTTCCGTATAACACATGCCTATGTCCGTTCATTGGATTCATTATTCTTAAGGGATACGTTCACTGCCTGTTATATCTCTATGTATTTTATCATAATAAGAAATCATTGCAGAGTCTGTAGCACTTTTGGTACTGTAAGAATAAATTTCTGTAGAAAGCAGCGAAAGTGGCAAATTTACCTATTTTTTTTAAAATAGTAACGATCAAGCAGGTCAGCTAAACTTATTTATTACCCCATTTGTTTGTTTTGTGCAGAAACAGTACAAAGAGGTCCTAGGTCAGAAAGCTGTTGTATTATTTATCCCAGGGAGCCATTCTAATGCTCGAAGCCTTTCTAACTTCCCTAAGGGATACCGATGCCTGTGTATACACGTGGCTCAGCTGGTCAGACTGGTCGTGCTTTTCCACAGCTGGTCTTCTTCCAGGTCCCTCCACAGCCACAGTACATCCATCTGCTCGTCCGTCCCAAGACGGTGCTCTCCTGCCATCCGGGGAGAGCCCCCTGACCCCTCCCTGGCTTCCTGGGAGACCATGTGCCCAGCGGGGCTGAATCGTTCTCCCCAGGATCCCGCCACCACCCTGTGCCTGGGGTTTTGCTGTCTCTGTCCCTTACTGTTCCACAATAACGTGTTTATGTTGGAAACAGAACAGCCATAATGGGCTGCTACCCCAAACACTTGGCAAATTTATTTGCTTTCTTCATTTTCTTCTTTTTTTTTTTTAAGTCTATTTATTTTGAGAGAGTCAGTGTGAGTGGGGAGGGGCAGAAAGAGAGGGAGAGAGAGAATCCCAAGCAGGCTCCGTGCTGCCAGGGCAGAGCCCTGTGTGGGGCTGGAACTCACGAAACCGAGAGATGATCTGAGCTGAAGCCAAGAGTTGGACGCTTCACCAACTGAGCCACCCAGGCGCCCCTATTTACTTTTTTGAAGTAGTTGTGTAGCTTATAAAGAAAGAAGATGCCTGTGAGTGAGCATCTCAAAAGGAAATCTGTGTGTGTTTAAGGATGGGGAAAGAGAAACTAAGGGGTAGTGCGGGGTGGGGAATTGGAAGAGGAAAAGACTGAGTCCCTCATTTGTGCACCGTATCACGGTTATACTCGGGAGCCTGCGTTTGTGAAGTGGGAGGTGGGATGGCGTGGTGGCAGGCACGCAGCCTCTGAGTCAGACCTGGATTCGAGTCCTGGCTGCGCTTGCCGGTTGTGCGACCGTGGGCGCAGGTGGGTAGCCAGATGCGCTGGCTTCCTTCCCCACCGTGGGGACAGTCCTGAGGTGCGGGTCAGTTCCTCAGGTGGTCCCTGAGGAATTGAGCCCCACTTGCATGTAGCAACCTCATTTGCACACCTTTTATGGGATTTCTCCCCTTTGGTCTCACCTTCCCTGTTCCCTCACTTGGGCCTCTTGGGATCACCTTCCAAATGAACTTGTAAACCCCTGCCCTTGGCTTGGACTCTGCTTCTGGGGGAGCCCGTACTGAAGACATTGAACCTTGATTTATCATCTGGAAGACGAGCTTTCACCCCTCAGCCGGATGGGTCACCATGAGGGAGTCCACATCTGTGTGTGTCCAGCCCGGCTCCTTACGTGGCAGGAATTCCAAACATGGAGTCTCCTCTTCCGTCTCCTATGTAGCTTCGTGTTTTATTCAAAATTACCCTAGGGGCGCCTGGGTGGCTCAGTCGGTTAAGCGTCCGACTTTAGCTCAGGTCACAATCTTGCGGTCCGTGAGTTCGAGCCCCGCATCGGGCTCTGGGCTGATGGCTCAGAGCCTGGAGCCTGCTTCCGATTCTGTGTCTCCCTCTCTCTCTGCCCCTCCCCCATTCATGCTCTGTCTCTCTCTGTCTCAAAAATAAATAAACGTTAAAAAAAAAATAAATAAAATTACCCTGTTCTCCTTTGGCCATCGAATTAGAAAAAGGTAGTCCCATTTGCTTGCTAAAAAAAAAAAAATTAAAAATTACACAAAGGAAACAACTTAAATGACTTTGATAAGCAATTTTTCATACAATTTTGAGTTATAGTTAGGAGTGGGCATCTCAGAGTCTGCCTTTCCCCCAGTTTCATGTTCCCTTGGCATTACCCGAAGGCATCCCAATACTTGAAAAGAAGGAAGATTTTCCCATTTTGTTTTCCTCTACCTGTTAATTGAAAGAAAGAAACAAACAAAAAATCCAAAAAAAAAAAACACCCCAAAAACCCAGCTGGTGCTCTGGAAGGGAAGGCCTGTCTTTGTTGTTGTTGTTTAGAAACGTAAGAAAATCAGAAGATAGAAGAAGTTGTTGAGCTGTTGTTTTGGTCCTATCTGGACTCTCCGTGAGGAATGTTTACTGACCCCATATTGGGTGTTCAAAATGTGTGAGGCCCTGGGGACAAGCCACATTGAGTTTAGGGCTTTTGGTCTACTTTTGGTTTGGTTAGGTATCCAGAAATTTATCTTGTTTAGCTTTCGTCTCTTGATCAGGTTAGAGCAAACAAAACAAAACCCTTTATTCTTTTTTTTTTTTTTTAATTTTTTTTTTTCAACGTTTTATTTATTTTTGGGACAGAGAGAGACAGAGCATGAACGGGGGAGGGGCAGAGAGAGAGGGAGACACAGAATCGGAAGCAGGCTCCAGGCTCTGAGCCATCAGCCCAGAGCCTGTCACGGGGCTCGAACTCACGGACCGCGAGATCGTGACCTGGCTGAAGTCGGACGCTTAACCGACTGCACCACCCAGGCGCCCCCAAAACCCTTTATTCTTTACATACCTGACTGAAGAAAAGTGCTGGCCACAGTAGCAGATCCTGAGGAGCCAGGGCCGTGACTGTAGCTCGCTGTTCGGCATCTCTGCTTTTCTAGAAAAGAAGCATCCTACTGGTATTTAGGACTCATTGGTATGTATGATGGTGAGGAAAATGGTTCCCAGGCTTTGTGATGCTTAAGGCTCAGCCTGATGAACTTGAAATGCACATTCCTGGGTCTGGCCGTCAGCTTCCTTCAGAAGTCTGGGGTAGCATGAACTTCCTTGTTAAGTGGGCTCATTCACGCTGCCCTGGGGCCATTACTCTAAAGGAGGCAGGTCTCTACCTGAGAGGTGGGACCTACCTTTTCTTGAACCCTTATGTGCCAAGGGTTTGGGGATGAAATGAGACAATCTGTGTGAAGTTCTCAGGAAATGACAACTGCTGTGTTTGTGTGGTGTTCTCTCAGTGAGGGTTATACTCCCCAAACCACCACCACTGTCCTAGGTGGCTCAGGATGCGGCAAGTTGACTTGTTAACTCGAGTGTTCCGCAGCCCACTCTCAGGAGACACTGGCCCGTTCAGCCAGCTGAGTACACCGAGAAGCGAAGAACTTCGCAGGGTCACTGGCTTGGCTGTGATCTTCCTGTGATCCTCTGTGCAGAGTGGAGTAGATAGCAACGTGTCGAGAATTGATGAGCATTCAGTATTAAGTTCCTTGGTTTCCTTAGAATGGATGGCCATTTGATCCCTGCTTTTAAGGGTTTGAATTTCTGTTCGGCTTACCCACCGTGGAAAGAGAGGAAATGTATATATAGGCTGTGTTTGACTTTGAGCAGAAAAGTCCTCTGTAAAGACTTATTACAGAGAGGTTAATTTTGCCACCGGAATCCCCCAAAGAGGCTGGTGTTAGTTTTGAGCCAACAAGGCCGCCATTGAGTGAGTTGGGTGTGCAAGCCCTCATCACACCAGGTTCCTGTTAATGCCATTTTTGTGGTTTATATGGAAAATCCTTTTCTGGGGTATACCATCTTTTGAGAAATTCCAACAGCTTTTAAGAGAGTCTCCTTGGGCATAGAGTTCCTGAAGAAAGTCTTTCTGTCAACACCAAGCTTGTTGTGGCATTAACGTAGTCTCTGTCCATAAACAGCGATTAACACTGTGCTGTGAAGGTCCGGGTATATTTGACAGGAGCCAAATAGAGACCTGTGTTCCTGCTCCCGCTTTGACAATATCAGCCCAGCAGTGCTTACCCAATGATGAAGGTAGTTGAAGCCTAAGGTTCTTTTTTTTTAATTCCTCACCCAGCTTTGAATCAGTCTCTTTCTAAAATTGATGTATGAGTCGTGTAGGTCACACTACCAGAAGCCACTTAGATGCAAATTTGCTCTTTGGAAGGAATTGCTCCTGGGACTGAGCGTGCCCCTTCTACAGCTTTCCACCAGCGGAGGAATTCCAGAGCCAGCTCTGATGTGGCAAACTCACTAATTTCCTGTTTATGAGGATGGGGGCGCTTGGGCTTCCATAGCCTGGTATAGGATGACGAACGGCGCTTAGCCCAGGGATTGCTCTGTTTGTGCGTGAAACTGCTGTTACTGAGTCTGACTGGCTGACACCCCAGATCCCCAGATGTAAAAGCATATGAGTTCCTAAAGGTGTCTGGTGCATTAAAATTTGGTTTAAAAAAATGAGTGAGAAATATACCACTTTTACCAGGACACAGAGAACTTTGGTGTCAGAAATCTTTGTTCCTTATAATGGTGCCAAAGGTCGTTTTCCGTTTCATCAGTGGAAGTGAGCATGTGGATTTCCGAGCAGAGGAGGGAACTGTGGTCCCTAGATACTAATTCTTGTATAAAACAGTGTTGTAGGGGAATATGGTCCCCTTTTTCTCTTTCTTCGTCCTCCATTCACTTGTTTATTTAACAACTAGACAACGCTCTGCTAAATGTTGCAGGTACATAAAGATGAATTAGTCATTATTTTCTATCCTCAAGAAGCTTATAGTTGAGTGGGAAAAGTAAAACACTTGTGAATAATAATTCACTGTTTAAGAAAAGAAAATTTTCGGGGCGCCTGGGTGGCTCAGTCGGTTAAGCGTCCGACTTCAGCTCAGGTCACGATCTCACGGTCTGTGAGTTCGAGCCCCGCGTCGGGCTCTGGGCCAATGGCTCAGAGCCTGGAGCCTGCTTCCGAATCTGTGTCTCCCTCTCTCTGCCCCTCCCCCATTCCTGCTCTGTCTCTCTCTGCCCCGAAAATAAAAATAAACGTTAAAAAAAAAAATTAAAAAAAAAAATTTTCAATAAAGAGTTAGGAGTTCAGCTCAAGTAGAATTCTCACTGATGTTTTTGTTTCTTTTGAGCAAAGAGTCCAAAACAGAGGCATGCAAAATTGGAGAAAGCTTAGCATTTGCTTTGAGCACTGCCGATGGACAGTTACCAATTGGGAGGTGTGTGGTGTGGGGTCCCGGGGACATTTCACGTACAGCATGCAACCTGGGACCCAGACCGCATGTGGAGGTCACCTCGCCGGTGTGTGAGCACGAAATAAAATTGGAAAGTCTTTTGGGGATTGTAGAAAACCCTAAATTTCAGGAATTTATAGCATGTCATGGCCTGTGTCTGAAAAACCTGGTGACTATTGCATTAATTACCCCTGCCTTGTATAAAATGCAGAGGATTTGTCTGGTCACTTTATGACCACTAATGCACAGCTTGAAACGTTTCTGGGTAGATACTCTGCCCCTTGCATATCTGCTTTATTATTCCATGACTATGGTGTCATTCCTTTGGGTCTTAAAGTATTGTTTTTAACGACCACAAGCCCCTTGCAAAATAAATACTCAAATGAATGTTTTTTGGGGGGAGAGAGGGAAAGAATGAATAAATGAATTACCATAGGTGTCCTATAGAACCACGGTGTGCCTCAGTACATGAAGCCGTGGCCAGGAATGGTATGGTCCTCACAGGTGTAGTTAGGGGAGTGGCGGGAGGAACCATGCTCTGCTGGCTTGTGGTAGGGAGGGCGCTGGTTAGGAGATGCCCTGCAGCATGGAGGATGAGGCCATCTCGGGACTGAGGGAGAAGCTGGTAAGTGAAGTTTGCCAGCATTGTGAGTCAAAAACCAGTCCTAGGTTATCTCTGCTGACCTTAAATACAAATTCCTTTCTCAGGTAAAAATTGACAGAATTTCTCTAAAGAACACTGTATGAAATTTCTGTGGGATGTGTCACTTTTAATAGGCATTTGAGAGTTTGGGATGACTGGATCAAATATAGTCTCTGTGCATGTGCAGTGAGCCGGGGTGCTATGCAGTAGTACTTCTGGGAAGCCGTTAGGTGGTGTTGGAAGGAGGAAATGCTATAGCGTGTTACGTAAAAGAAGAAAAAGATCTGACTGTTCCTGTGGATATGATGACTGCTGACGGCTAGACGATGCCTGACTGCATTTCTGTGTTTGCGCTTTGTGTTGTGTTTAAAGATGAATTGTGTTCCTGACCTTCTTCTTCCTTGTGCAGGAATTGAGACCATCTGGAAGGACCATGTAGGGATATCTCCTTTTTAGTTTTCACTTTTGGAGACAGCTATATTGTGACTGTATGTCTAATTGTTCGGATTGGTAATACACGTGCCTTGTACGAAATTCCAGCAGTATGAAGGGTTACACAGTCCGAGATGTGTAGGGAAGTGGTTAAGAGCATGGACACCAGGCAGATGACCTGGGTTCAGTCTTGGTTCCAGGGTTGCCCCCTTACCAGCTGTGTGATCTTGGTTGGACAAGCCACTTAATTGGTCTGTGCTTAGTTTTTGCAACTGTAATACAGTCTAGGATCTTTATGGGATTCATGAGCTAATTTTTGGAAAGAACTAGATTGTGCCTGGCACATAGTGAAGGCCACATAAGTGTTTGTTAACTAAATAACATAGATGAATTTCTCCCACTCTGTCCTTAGTCACCCATTTTGTCTCCCAGAGGTAACCGTTGGTCTTAGTTTCTTTCTCATTCTGGTCTGGAGACGCTTAAATGTTGGGGGATATGGTGGGGTATTTTTCTGCTCTGTTTTATTACATTATCTTCGTACACGGCTATGTGAATATAGCAAAAGAAGTTACATGGCAAAAGAAACTTCAAAGATGTGATTAAATTAAGGATCATGAGATGGGGACATTATCCTGGATTATACGCACGGGCCCAGTGAAAGAGAGAGGCTGGAGAGTCAGAATTGGAGATGTGAGGACATAAGCAGATTAGAGTGATGTGGGCCTGGGAGCCAAGTAATGCATGCAGCTTCTCGAATTAGCAGAGGCATGGGAACAGATTCTCCCTTAGAGCCTCCAGATGGAATGCAGCCCAGCTGCCCGTTTTAGTCTTCTGACCACCAGAACTGTGAGATAATAAATTTGAGTTAAAGTGTCAAGCACTGTGTTTGATGGAACAGGTACAAAAATAAAGAACCACAGTCCTACTGAGGCTGCTACAGTGGGGGAGGAGCGGATGTGCCGACAGACCACAATCACAATCCGCCATAGTAATAGCTGTAGTCCTGCAGCTCCTAAACTTGTTGGTCTCCAGGTCCTCAACTCTAGAAAATTGTCAAGGACCCCAAGGAGCTATTGTTATGCAGATTTTATCTATCAATGTTTATTATGTTAGACATTTAAAAAAATAGTTATTAAAATTTATTTTAAAGTAAGAATAATGAATCTAGTTCACATTAACATGATGAGCATATTTTTAGTGAACTGGCCTCCAAACCAAAAAAAAAAAAAAGATCAGAAGAATAGTTTTGTTTTACATTTTTGCAGTCTCTTCAATGGGTGTCCTACTAGAAGACAGCTGGCTTTTAGGTCAGCTTCTGTGTTTCAGCCTATTGCAGTGTTTGTTTTCATGAAAGCGATATGAAGAAAATTCAGTCCCACACAGATACATAGTTGCAAAAGAGGTATTTTAATAATCTTTCAGATAATTGTGGATATCCTTCTTTAATATTACACCAAAACTCAACAAGTGGTAATTCCTTCAAAGTGAGTTGCAATGTGGGGTCTGAAACATAAATGGTGGACTTTTCTACTTGCTCCTATTAAAATCCATTGGCTTTACACTTTGAATGGATCTTTTAACCATGTGATTTTGTAACATGCAGTAGCTACTTGGAAAATATTAGGTTGCTAGGTTATTTAGGTCTTTCAAATATGGACATTTCAGGGGCGCCTGGGTGGCGCAGTCGGTTAAGCGTCCGACTTCAGCCAGGTCACGATCTCGCGGTCCGTGAGTCCGAGCCCCACGTCAGGCTCTGGGCTGATGGCTCAGAGCCTGGAGCCTGTTTCCGATTCTGTGTCTCCCTCTCTCTCTGTCCCTCCCCCGTTCATGCTCTGTCTCTCTCTGTCCCAAAAATAAATAAACGTTTAAAAAAAAAATATGGACATTTCACTGTACAACATTAAAATCACATTAATATCACCACCAGTTTCCTGTGGAAAAGCCTTGATGTATTGGAAAGCTATCAAGGTCACAGTGGTAAACACAAGTTCTCCCAGATTTGAAGTTTTGCTAGAAAGTTGGAGTTCTATCTATAATAGTCATGTTTTTTCTTGGAAGTGATAGACTCTTTTTTTTTCATTTTATTTATTTAAAACAATTTTTTTAATGTTTATTCATTTTTAAGAGACACAGGGTGTGAGTGGGGGATGGGCAGAGAGAGAGAGAGAGAGAGAGAGAGAGAGAGAGAGAGAGAGAGAGAGAGAATCCAAAGCAGACTCCAGGCTCTGAGCTGTCAGAATAGAGCCCGGCACAGGCTCGAACCCACAAATTGTGAGATCATGACCTGAGCCAAAGTCAGATGCTTAACCGACTGAGCCACCCAGGTGCTCCTCATTTTATTTATTTACTTATTGAGAGAGCACTTGTGTGCAGGTGGGAAAGGCGGGGCAGGGTGGGGGGGAGAGAGAGAAAGAGAGAGGGAGAGAGAGAGGGGATCTTAAGTAGACTCCATGCTCATTGTGAAACTCCACATGGGGCTCCATCTCACAACTATGAGATTATGACCTGAGCCAAAATCAGGAGTTGGACACTCAACTGACTTAGCCACTCAGGTGCCCTCACTTTGTTCATTTTAAAGAAAATATTTTGTTAGTTATTTTTTTTGAGTAAACATAGTTTTATAGAAAGCAAACAAAAAACGCAACTAGTTCAGCTTGCAGCCCAGTGGTGTGAGTGCATTTCCTTGCAACAGCCATGGCAGAGAGCCATATGGATCTTCCCAAACGTGCTCCCAAGTGTTGAGTTTTAGGAAAATCAGCCATTTTTTTCTGCTTCATTGAGGACATTTTTTGTTTGTGTATTTATGTTTGAGGCAGAGAGAGAGTGCAAGCAGGGGAGGGGCACGAACTGTGAGATCATGACCTGAACTGAAACCAGGAGTCGAACGTTTAACTGACTTAGCCATCCAGGCACCCCAGAACATTCTTAATGGACGCTGGCGTGTTCCCTGATGTAATAAGCATGGTGTAACGGCGTCAGGGGTGACCAGTACGATTGTTGCCGCTGCTCTGACGCGTGCTGTGCCACTAGAAGGTCCACCCACGACTGTCTTGTGCCGCCATTGCAGATGTCCTCAGAAAAAGGCAAATGACGGCATTTTTATGAAAATCATCTTGAACTTGCAGACCATTTGCAAGGGTCTCAGTGACCCCCAGGAGTCTACAGACTACACTCTGAGAAGGGCTGTTAGTGTACATAAGGGGCAGCGATAACTCATGTTCTAGGTTCTCAGGGCCACTTCTGAGGGAGGGTCTCACTTGTGTTAAACCTGAAGAAAGCAGTGCATTCTGGGTACAGAGAAGTGGCAGAGGGTGGGGGTCAGGGTCTGGCTGTGGCAGATGCGGGAGTCATTCACGGTTTTTGGACAGTAACGTATGAACGGGGAGGTGGAGAAGATAAGACTGGTGAAGGCCAGGTCACAAAGGGTCTTGTGTGTCAGGCAGGGAAGGCCTGGTGATGAGGATCCATGGGGAGGGGAGCACAGGTGCACTGAAGCTGCTGATGGTCCAGCTGAGAAATGATACAGGTGTGGGCCAGGCCGGGATGGGGTTGAGGAGTGGGGGGCACTGTGGTGGCGAGACAGTCCCCGGGCTTCCCTCCACTTAGGTTGGCAGGGGTCATTGTCCTTCCTCAGCACAGGGTCTTTTGTATTTTATCACTAGTAAGTCACCAGACACGTAAGAGGAGCCACTCAATAAATATTTTGCTCAATCCTAGGAATGAATGAATCAAGGATATAGGAATGACAGGACTTTAAGCTTTAAAAAATTTTTAAAAAAATGGGGCGCCTGGGTGGCTCGGTCGGTTAAGTGTCCGACTTCGGCTCAGGTCATGATTTCACGGTTCAGAGTTCGAGCCCCGCATCAGGCTCTGTGGTGACAGCTCAGGGCCTGGAGCCTGCTTGGGATTCTGTGTCTCCCTCTTTTTCTGCCCCTCCCCTGCTCGTGTTCTGTCTTTCTCTCTCTCAAAAATAAAACAAACAAAATAAAACAAAACAAAACCCTCGAAGGTCTTGCATTTCCAATACTGATTTTTCAACAAGATGCTAATACTTAACATTATATCTTAAAATGTGGCTTAAAGTGCAGAAAATACACCTCGTAGCTAAGAAGGGAATCATGGCTTTGTTCAGGAGGCCGAGTTTGTGGAGGAAAGAATTTGACTTTGAAAAAACATTTTTCCATGAAGTTGGCAAATGAACCATGATGCTTGATTTTAATTTTGATCCTGAATTCAAACACAAAAGTTGTCCATGATATGAGACTTGCCGTTTTCTACACCCCCACCGTGGTGAGTACTCCCTACTCACGAGAGTGTCCGAGGCCAAGTGGAGAAACCTGGGGTCTCTTTTTTTAGCTTTGCTTTAATTTATTCATTGAACAAATAAATTTGGTGGCTGCCTGTTCTGTGTCAGGCACTGTTTTATTTATTTATTTATTTATTTATTTATTTATTTATTTATTTATTTATTTATTATTTATTTATTTATAAATGTTTTTTTCAACGTTTTTATTTATTTTTGGGAGAGAGACAGAGCATGAACGGGGGAGGGGCAGAGAGAGAGGGAGACACAGAATCAGAAACAGACTCCAGGCTCCAAGCCATCAGCCCAGAGCCTGACGCGGGGCTCGAACTCACGGACCGCGAGATCGTGACCTGGCTGAAGTCGGACGCTCACCCGACTGCGCCACCCAGGCGCCCCAAGGCGCTGTTTTAGAAGTGCTGGAGATACAGCAGTGAACACAACAGGTAAAAACTCTTTGAGCACACGGAGCTTATATTTCAGTGTGTGGAAATGGATATAAGCAGTAAACGTAAGTAGATTATATCGTGTACGAACAGGTGATAAGTGTGATGGAAAACAAATAGATCAGGGGAGGCAGGACCAGGAGTAGAGATGGGGGCAGGTTGCAGTTGTAAATAGGGCACCAGTCGTTGTCGGTGAGACGGAGGCATTGGAACAGGCTTGGAGGTGAGGATGGAGCCTTGGGGGCATCTGGAAGCAAAGCTTTCCAGGTGGAGGAACAACCACTGGTGCCCCAGGATGGGGATGTAAGTGGCATGTTGAAGGCAAATAGCCCAGCGTCCCTGGGTAAGAGAAAGGGGACTGGGGAGGTGAGGCCCAAGAGGACATGTGAGGCAGGATCAGGGAGGACTTGCCCAGTTCAGAGTCTGAAGAATAGGAGGGGCTGTCCATGTTTTGAGCAGACACGTGACATCATCTGACCAGGATTTTAAAAGGATCACTGACTATTGAGAACAGGCTGTCTGAGGCCAAGGGTGGGTTGAGGCTCTTGTAGCGATCCAGGTGGGACATGGTGGAGCCTTTGCTCACAGTGGCGGCAGTGGAGGTACAGACAACAGAACTTGCTCAGAGATTGGGTGTGGGTGTCCAGGAAGGAGAGGAAGCAAGGGTGACTCCCAGGTTTGACCTTGAGCAACTGTTAGCGAGGAGTCGCCATCACCCAAGATGGGGAAGCTGTCGATAGAGTGGTTTTGGGGGAAGACCAGGACTTGACTTTGGAACACCTTGTGTTAAGCCTCTATGTTTATAGTGAATATTCCACCTGCTTCCAAAATGGCTTTAAAATGACTTCTACTGAAAGGTCATATATAAAATTCCACAAAATTCATCAAAACTAGCAACATAAGGGGAAGGGGGGAGGAGATTTGAATGACATCTTGCCTACTTTAAAGGTTTTCAGGCATAGTATAGGGGCAAAAACATGTTCCTTTATAAGAGAAAACGATGAAGTTTGAAACAGTGCAGCAAATTCTTTTCCTCTGACCCAGTTGGGTTGTGACTGGTTACATCTTATAAATTTATTTCTGATCCTACGGTTCTCAGCTCTGATTATCTGTTTATAAATTGTTCGTTCCCATGACATCTTTTAACACGTTAAGAGAAAATGTGACCAAGTTCACATTATCCAATTTTATGACTTGTGAGTAGCTCTGGGAAAAGTTACTTGGAAAGAAACACGAGAAATTGTTAGAAGAATTATTTTGTGTCCTTTGTGCGGAGGCCTGACCAGCCGCCCCTGGAGAGCGGGCAGACGCGGGACCACGTAGAACAGTGTGCAGAATGTTCCTTCCTCCCAAGTCTCTCAACGGGCTTCCTATAGAATCTGGAATTTCCAGGGAAGCACTGAGAAGCTTCTAAACATGGCTGTTCTCAGCTTTTTTACATTTACCTTCCCAACGCTAATTACTCCTAGATTGTCATCGGGGAATTTAATTCTGACTTTAGTGTTTCAGTTGGTAAATGACCCTGTCACACTTCTGTGAAGTGGAAGCACTTTTGCATAGTAGTGTTAGCAACGTTATTTGAATGTCTGTTGAATTGTGTCATTCAGATGTTATAGAAACGAGGGGGAAAAGGCTGAAAAATGCTGATAAGAAGCCTAGGTTTCATAAGCTTAATACCTGTGCCCCAGAAATGCCAGTCATCAGGTGTGCCCCAGCCAGGGAGCCCGTAGTGCCACACAGATGTCCTTTAATCTCCAGTAGGCCAGTATGTGTTCACTGGGGAAGCAGAAGATTAAGGTATGTGGCCGGTGACTATGAACAGACATGTTATAATTTGTTAAGATCTCTGGGAATACAAGTCTTCACAGAACCCACAAACTCAGTCTTCACGCTTTTGGGATTGTGTTCTGTGAGAAGTAGGGGGCTGCCCACACGTCACCTTGGGGGATTGCGGACTCTTCCTCTTTTGAACTTGGTATTTCCAATATGGCAGTTATGACTTACTGCCTTGCAGTATCACTGTGTACCTAATGTAATTTATCTACTAGCTTGAAAATCCCTTGAGAAACAGAGACCTTGACGAATACCAAGATTAAGACATGGAAGCCAGCACGATTCTTGGGAACAGCAGGTGTGTCCCTCAAATATCTATTAAGTGAAAGTAAGGTTCATAGGAGTCTCTTAATGTGAAGTAAAGGAGGTGTTCCTGAGAGTGGGTTCTGGGGGATAAAAAGAATCCTGGAGCATTCCTCGAAGCCTCCCAGTTTTCCTCCTTACAAATTTGACTGCAAGGGAGGCGTGCTGGGACTTTCTCAGAGTTCAAGTCTCTGCTCATCTGCACACATGTCTGAGGGGCTCTGGGATGGCCCATGATGCTGTTCGCTGAACCATATGCCCCAGCTGCAACGAGTTTGACTGCTTATCTCAGAAGAATGGCTTCCACCCTGGTCTGTGCTGCTCTGTAACTTCCAGGGGCTGATTGGTACCCTTGACACACGATTCTTTTGGCAGATAAACCCAAGCCACAACTAAGAGGGAACAGTCTGTGTCACCACTGTAGGTCCATGTGGATAGTGAGATGTGTTTCAAGATGAATATGGGGGTAGTAACACATCTGCAAGATTGGATCTGCAGTGAGGGGATCTGGATTGTAGCTCCAACCTTGGGCTTGACCTTGGGTGGGTTACTCTAACTCCAGTTTCCTCAACTCTTAAAATGAAGGATCGGACAAAACAATTTAGTGTTTTGTTTTGTTTTTCTCAGAAACTCAGTTATTTAATAGGCATAAAGCACCAATTGAAATGACACGGGAATGTGCATTTCTGACAAAAGCTTGCAAAGTGAAAAAAGCCAAGTAATTGATCAAGCATTCCATTTTGGTTTCGCAACAAACCTCATCACCTCTTTAAATAGCATCAGGTTTTGACTGCCACAGAGAAGGTGTTTGTTAAGGGTTCGTAATGATAGGCTGACTTGAATCTAAAGATCCCAAAGAAGTTTAAAAGCATTAATTACCCCTTACATCACCCTGATGGAGCAGAGATGTGTTATTACCATTTTACTTTCACAGCTGGGTAAATCAAGGCACAGAGACACATTAAATTGTTGGTAACTTGGACAAGGTCATGATAGTGGTAGGGAGAGAAGTGTATCTTCGTGTTTCTCCGTCTAGGTAGGGGAAAGGCTTTTAACTCCTTTTTTTCCTTAAGTTTTTTTAACGTTTGTTCATTTTTGAGAAACAGTATGAGTGGGGGAGGGGCTGAGAGAGAGGGAGACACAGAATCTGAAGCAGGCTCCAGGCTCCAAGCTGTCAGCACAGAGCCCGACACAGGACTTGAACTCACAAACCGTGAGATCATGACCTGAGCCACCCAGGCACCCCTCCTTTTAAATATTTGTCTATTAACATACCTACGGAGACTGAAACCTAGTGATAACATGTGCTGCAGTAAAACAAATCCAGGTGTTAACCGAATTGATAATGACCCTCCATATTATCTGCATTCTTATCTGAAGGCTGGGATGGCGATTTGGAGCAGACTGCCTTGTGTTTGGTGCTTTCTCACTTTAGGGGAAGGTCACTTGTTCAGTAATAGTTTCACTGTCATCATTCTTAATGTCTTTTTTAATAATTCACACTGATTTTCGTGACCCTTTCAGTAAAGTGACTGTATATTTTGTGTAGTTCCTTGGCACTCACACAGTGGACTTGAACTCTGATTTCTCTCCTGTAAAATCCACATTAACAGTCTTCCCTTCTTTTAAAAAAAAAAATAAGTACGTACAAAAAATTCACATTTAAAGTGTACACATCAGTAGTTTTCAGTATATTCATGGAGTTGCGCAGCCATCACCACTAATTCCAGAATATTTTTGTCATCTCCAGAAGAAACCATGGACCCATCAGCAGTCACCCCCACCGCCCCTCCCCCCAGCCCCTGACAGCCACTAATCTATTTTCTTTCTGTGGATGTGCCTGTTTCGGCTACTTCACGTAAGTGGAGTCGTATGCCATGTGGCCTGTTGTACCTGACTGCTTTCATTTAGCATGACGTTTTCTAGGTTCGTCCATGTTGTAGCATGAGGCAGTCATGGGTTCCCCTTTATGGCTGAGTGGTACTCTGTTTTACCCTCTCGCAGTCCCACCAGGCAGTAGCCCTTCCTGGAAGGTGTTCCTCAGGTTTCCTTTCTCCTGTAGCACATCCCCTAATAGAACCGTGAGCATACTCTTGTTAGAAGTTTCCTTTCAGGGGCCTTAAGTACACCTAAGTAGTTTGGAAGGGTTTTGAACTTAAATTCTACTTTATTCAAATTCTTAAGTGTCTGAAATACAGTGGTGTGTATTTGTGGTGTGATTAAGTGCGGCATCTGGGGGTCTTCCTAGCTCTGGCGGATACCAGTTTCTTGTAGAACCAAAACCTTAGCTGGAGATCCCTCCTCCCATTGACTGGTTTTCATTAGGGACCCTGATAAGGTACGACGCGAGGCCCTTTGCCTTCTTTCCTTGGGTCGCGTGCATGCCTCTGTCACAACCATAGCCTGCCTAGAAAACGAGAATGTGGGTATACCTGCTTTCCTTCTTGCCCCTTCTCAGAAGGCTCTTCTCCATGATTTGGCCTGGTGGTGGCCTACGACCCGTTCCTGCCCTGAAAACAGCTGCCATTTTCCTGTTCCTTTAAAGGTTCTCTCAGGTGTCGGGGGTAGTTATAATAAGATAATTGACTTGAATCAGGGCAGCCTCCTATTAAGAAACATTTCCTGCCAGTATTTACTTCTCTCTGTCGATCACCAGAGACCTTGCATTGTCAGGAACATCACCAATTGGAATGTGACCTCAAGGGAAATGGATTTGGAAGATTTATGAAATGTCCATTTTTTGGCATGGTATTTGTGCTGTGATAGAATTTACTTCTTTGCCGGCTTAACAGTGACATTCAGACAGATGCTTTGATTTGTTTCTTGACACAGGAATAGTAACAATAATGAAATGTAGAGTCCCAGATATCTTCAGAAAAGTTGATCAATTTTTGTCTGTGTCAGAAGTACATAGTGTCGCTGGTGATGTCTTTGTTAATGGTGCAGGAGGCCTTGACTGGCCTTGGAATGCAGTCAACTCAGAGTTGTTTTCTCTCGCTGAATAAAGAGTCCGTCTCTTTCAATTAAGTGGTTTTTATTTTCATTCTGTTTCACTGACCGATGATGAGTCGTATTTGCCTAGATGACGGAGTACAGCACACGCCATTAATGAAAAGTGTCACGAATCACTGCATTTTAAGTAAAAGCATGCGTAAAATTTAGGGAAGTCTGAGTTAAAAATAATGCCATACAAGGTCTGCACATTCAACCTTAAAAGTTGGGAGATTTTAAGCTTTTCTGTGCAAAGAAACTCAGTGTCCAGTGTGCTCCTGGCTCTGTGAGAAACTGTGTGTTGTGGGCACTAACGCAGAGAATTTTACAACAGTGGGTGAAGCTTGGAGAAAACACAAGATCCATAAGGTGAAGGAATTCAGTTGGATAATTTCTAAGATTCTCTTCAGGTCTAAAATTTATAGATTTTCTACAAGCTGTTCATTTGTGGACTTACGTGGTAGAAATTCTGAGAAATTAAACAGAAATTGAATAGATTGAGTAGATTAAGAACATAAATCCCACAAACTATGTTCTCTGAATGTAAGTGGGTGCAAAATTATTAAAAGTCAAAGATGTACAACTGTAATGCCACTGGGAATAATGTAGTTACAAACGTAATAAAACCATTTATTATTTACTTGTAAATTCTTTGATATTATTTTCTAGATTTTTTTCCGGTCATCTTCATAGAATATTATCTTTCTATTGTTTCCACCTCAGGGGGGGGGGGGGGCTACAGGTTAATGTTTCATCAACTGAAACATTTTTGAGCTTAAGATGAGAGTCCCAGTTAAATATGCCACATTATTTATCTGAACACGGTACTGTCTTTTTAATTGCCTTATTAAGCATATTTCATTTTTCTTCAGGAAGCAAGGGAGCTAATATTACCATTGCACCTGCTCTCAGCTGCGTGCCTGTGGTGCATTTTGCCTCCTCTGATGTCACGGACCTTCACAGAGATGAGGTTATAGACCTGGCAACAGGGAGAAGCAGAGATGGTTCTCGGCAGGGGCGGGCGCACTGCCCATCAGTGACATTTTGGAAGTTTAGGGATTCGTTTTGGTTTTCCTAATGAATGGAAGGAACATAGCATTTAGTGGTCGGGGGACGTGGTTGCTGGATGTCCTGCATGTTCGAGTGAATTTCTCACACTGCAGAATTTTTCCCCGGGATATTCGTGTAGGTGAAATACTTGTGTAATTAGCTGAGCCAAGAACTGGCTTCATTTTACAAATGAACGCAGAGTATTTATTTCCCCACATCTGTAGGCTACTTGGAAATTTCTAGAAATGCAGCAGACCAGTAAACCAAGGGAAGTTTGTCCTTTATTTGGTCAAAGCTTGGCCAAAAGCTTTGATCGATTTGGAAAGTCCGATCACTGATGGCAGCACCTCTTATGCATTCGAGTCCACCAAGGTGCACTGCACTGGCTTGGGGCTGTGATGAAGCGGAGATACTCACTGTGATTCTTTGCAGTGCGGATGCTGGACAGGCTTCCAGAGTGGTTGCAACCAAGCATTTTCATATGGAAACACACATTTTTGAAAATGGCAAATTCCTTTCCATTTTTTTTTTCCTCCTTGCGTTACCATTAGGGCATGCTACTGCTTTTTGTGAAACTGCCTGTTGAGGTAGTTTATATTATGTATGAATGTTGTTATTTCAGGATAGTGTTGAAAGAGGGGCTTTGGATGTGGTGATAACTGAGAAGCTGCACCACAGTGCGTGCTTCAAAGCACGAGAAAGCATCGTTTAAAAATGGTTTCCATTCTCGTTGCCTCCTCTTTTAGTGTACTTCTAACGAATTCTTAGCCCACAAACCAGAAGCATGTTCCCTGATGGTAGGACTACCGCCATCAGTTTATCCAAAAGGTCTGATTGTAGCTCACAGGTGAAAACATTCTGGTTTCTTGTTTGGAGCCTCGGGGTTTGCGATCATCTTGCGGTTTTAGCTCAGTGTCTCAAACAGTGGCTTTTTCTAAGAACGCAAGTGGCATTCCCAGCCTTTGCCACGGGGGGTTCTGGATCATTCTTTCCCAGGGGCCAGTTGTCCGATCTCTGGAGGCCACTCCTGGCTACTGCGGGCAGTGTGCCTCGCCCGCCCTCCTCGCAGCCAGAAGCTGCCTGGTGGCTCTGCCACCTGGGTGGCTGTCCTGGGACTGGGAACAACTTCCTGTCTCTTCCCTTGCTCTGCCTGGTTGAGTAAGGAGGAGCAGGCAGCCAGCAAGACCAGGTTTATGAGACGGCCCAGCTCGGTGAACCAGACGTCCAGGCTGCCTGCTCAGCAAGCACAGCGAGAGTTCCTGAGCGGTAGCGGCAGACGGGAGACCGGCGGGGACACCGCCATGAGCCCGAGCCCTTCCCAGGCTTCCCAGTGGCATCCAGTCCCACAGACTTCCCACTTCACGTGCCTGCCGCATCAGCACCCGTATGGCCTGGCACTTCCTGTGGCCATGGGGGAAATAAACGGCAAAGCCCGCCCTCCTGCCTATTAGCTGGGCTACGTTGGATTTGAATTCACACTGCCAGCTGTGTGGGCAAGGCAACCTTAACATTAGCATGTCCTGACGTTTCTGTTTTTGAGTTGATCCCCAGGATGATACTTGAACACAGTTTTGGCTCTGTAGTTGTAAAGGGCTTGGGATTCCCAGCTGCTTGGCTGACAGTGGTACCAGCAGGGTCTCTGCTGCCACACAGGACAGGAAGACACTGGGTTATTAGATGTCTCCCACCTGGACCCTTACGTTTCCTTGGTTGGCCATAGGGAACGGGAGGGTGGGGACGGTCGGTCACCTTCCAGGAGAGCCTGCCTCGTGTGTCGTCACTCTTGAGATATGTTTGTTTTTGGAGGAGGGAGATGTTTGAGGCTGGTCTCACGCACGGCACTCGACGTAGTACTGGGTACACAGGGGGTGTGCAGAGCTCAGTAGCCATCCGATGAGGGAGGACCTAAATGGAACGAGTGGGTCCAAACGTATGGCCCGGCTGGTTGCAGCTGTGTCACGCACCCGCCGTGTCGAAGCCCTGTCCGTCGTGTTGCATGTTAGATGTGTCACGTGGCCTGCCCTCACCCCAAATCGTTAATTTCCACGACGAATAAGATGAGAGAGATAGGGTGTATTTACCAGATACAAATAGAGATCTTGACTTGAATTTATGATTTTGCTATTTTCCATCATTTATAATCATCTTGGCCGCCCGAGATTTCCGGAGCAGGTCTGAACTTCCGAATTGGAGTGTGCTGAGCATGAGCGGGGCGGGAGGCACGTGCCTACTGTTTTAGGGGAAAAGTGCCCTAACACGTGTCCTGGCGAGTACAGCCACACCAGGAGGCTGTCCCAAGGTGAGAGGCCAGTTTTCCACTTGGGACAGGAAGGATATATTTACTCACTTTGGCAGCTGGTGCTCAGGACGTGGGCGGACTATAAGTGGGCTACACGTAGGCACTTGGCACCTAGGACAGGATGTCAGTGCGGCGCCTGTTTAAAACAGCTTTGTAAGTAAGCATTCGCATTTTACTGGCCTGCACTTTTTTTGTTTTTTCTTTTTTGAAGAGCCCGGTCTGCTCTTCTCCCAAGGCTTACTTTGTTCTCATTTCTCCTCTCGAACACCAAGGGCACACTAGTTTTTATGGGGATACAGGTCTTGGCGAAACTTGAGGCTCCCCGAGCTGGGGTCCGAACCTGTGGACCCTCCAGCTTGGTTTCCCCTGTGCCTTGTGTCCAGGACAGCATCGGTGCGTTGCCGGTGGGTAGGGACAGAAGTCGGTCACGGCAGAGACTCGATTTCTGCCCGGATACCATCCCGCCTCTGTGAAATTTGGGTGGCGTAACAGCTCTGAGGCTTCCTGTCTTACTCAGGAGCCGTCCAGAACTGCTTCCACCGCTCAGATCCCTGGGGCCAGCCTCAGTGGGAGTTGGTTCCCGAGATCCAGTCTGTCTGCGCTCGTGCCTCACGGAGGATCTAAGATGTACCCAATGGCTCTCTGAGGTTAAAGGGGACCAAGGGTGATAGGGGAGCCTCACCGATGCACAGCAAAGCCTTGTTTCCTGAGGTGGGCGGAGTTTTGACCTCAGAAAGGGTAGCCGGTGTTCTGTTCCCAGGTAACCGTTTTGCCTTTGTGAGAGGGGCAAAGCTTCAGGAGCGTTCAGCGTTTCAGTTCTGAAGTTTTGTGAATATGTTGAACAGATGACTCAGAATTCACTTGACACCCACTTTTGACACCAGCCGTGTCATTTTCCCCAGCATCCGTCTGGCTCCTCCAGGCTCCTTATGCCCGTGCCACGTCTGAGATCTTCGGGGGACTCGAGGTCTCCTTCATCTTTGTATCCCCAGCACTTAGGACATACCTGCTACGTAGCAGGTGCTGTAGACCTCTTCGTCATGAATAAACGTCTTGATTTTGTCCTCATTCTTGTCCTTGATACAACTCTTTGGAGATGCTGACACTCCTTATTTACGAGGTAAAGGCAGCAGTAATGGCGACCCGATCCTCTTGCCTCGCTAAGGTGCTATTACACCGTATGGCTTCTGTCACGTTGCTCCTTCTTAGTCTCCTTACGCCCCTCTGTTATTTCTGAATGAAGAGAGGTGTGTCCTCTGAGGGCCTCTTTTCCCCCACACGCTCTGATTGGCCTTACTGGGGTTCTCTCCTTGGTCTCCTTCATGCCTCGCTCTGCCCGTAGCTTCACTGCTGGCTACAACCTGACGACTCTAGACCCACATTCCCATGTGGACTTTCCTGGACGGCCGGACTCCTGACCGTCTCCCACTGGACGGCCCACATGCATCTGAGACTCAGAACTGCCACAGCTAAGCTCGTGAGTTCTACTCCGACCCTTCCTGTTGCCCATCCATCCTGTCACCTGAGGCATAAAACCAGGTCCTGTGCTATCTCCTTTCCAGATCTCCTTATATGAGACAGGCAGCAAAGAGGACACCCGTGGGGTCTACCTGCTCAGATTTCTGTGTCTGCTTCTTTTCTTTGCTCTTCCTCTGTCGAATACTGAGTTCATTTGGGTCTTTCTACCTCGTACCTGTAGTGTGGCTGTGACTTTCTGACTGTTTTTCTCCCAAAGGCTTGCCCTCTGTCAACCCCTCTGTCACAGGGCACCCTCCCCCCTTCTCCACTGCAGTCACGCTCAGCACATTTCCACACGGTGCTGGGCTCTTCCTGTGATTTGCCTTTACTCAGCTGCCTCCTGCTCCTGGAACCCTCTCTCCCCACTGCTCACTGGTCATGATCAGCCTTAAGGACAAATAGATACCTCCAAGATTTAAAGACTCTGCTTACGCAGAGTTTCCTTTGCTATTAAATCTTTCAGGGTCTTTTGCAGAATTAACTTCCTGACTGTCCCCACCGTGTGGACTTTTCTCATATCATGTGTAACGCATCACCTCCTCCAGGGCTGGAAGCTCACCTTAAGCATAGTGATCGCATCTCCTTCATTTTTGTATCCCTAGCACCTAGCACAGTGCCTGGGAAACAGGAAGTGCTCAAAAAGGAAATGTTGAACGGATGGATGCAAAGGTGCGTTTGTGCCAAATACACCAGGAACACTGGCTGTTTTTTGTGGTTCTTGTCGGTTGGTCTCCCTTAAACACCGGTGCACACAGCAGCATAACGAGGCAGTGAGGGAGGAACTTTGGGCTCCTTTTGGCTCAGGGACCAATCTTCCCATGCAGTCCGCCTGCTGGTGCCTGGACTGCCTCTGCGGTTTGGTGTTAGGGGCCTGGAAGAAGCAAACCCGAGCATCCCCACCTGTCACTGCTGCCTTAAATTTTCCCAGGGATGTCTCCTGCATCTGTGATCAGCACTGCCTTCTCCAGGCTAACTGACTCCAAAAATAAGTGTGACTTGAACTATCTGCTGCTTTTCTGGGTAGGGTTGGAATTTTGGAAGAGGTAAAAGGAAGAAGAAATTAGAGCTCCAGAATTCTGTAGACCGTTCAGATGTTTTCTTTAGGTCTCCTCTTGTCTTAGAAGCAAGTGCCTGTGTACTGGCTGGTTATATCAGCATGGATCATGGACCAGCATTCCTATGCATGAATTTCACCAATTTTCTAGGGCTCCCATAGCTTCTAAAGATCTCCTAGAGACGAGTGTACTGGCTCCCATCATGCCGGATGGTTTCTTTGTCAACATCTATCTATGCCTGGTCAGGCTAGATCACCTCAGACAGGTTTAAGATCAGTGACATCTTGTTGTAGCTGGGATCAGAAACCATCTGGCTTCACCTGTTTGAGGGGACAATCTACCAAATACAAGAGTTAGAATAGAAACCTGTGTTCTATTTTGACAAAGACTAGTCTCTCTGCCCTTCTTAAATTTGTTAATTTGAGAGCCATTGGAAAGAATTGGGCTTGGCAGGTGTGTATGGCTGCAGGTTGGAAAAGTGCAAGCTCTCCTTACCTTTGACATTACTTCCTAATCATTACTCTGCAAGTTGACAAAGTTTTACTATTCCTTATGGGACTTTCAATTCAGGATAAAATTGATGTCAGAAAAAGAAGAATCAAGCTTTCAAATGAGCAAGTTTTGGGGTGTAATAAGAGTCTGTGATACTGGATCATTGGTTTCCCAAGATAATCCTGGTGATTTTGCCCTCACTTTGCCAAAAATAGGGAAGTACCAACAATGATCACTGGTGTTTGATTTTTGGTCCAAATAAATTACTCAAGGTCAGGGCTTAGTGAAGTACTGTTTACACAGAAATAGGCAGAGTGACAAGGCATTTAAGTCACTGTTGTTTTTTTTTTTTTTTTAATGTTTCTTTATTTTTGAGAGAGCATATTGGGGAGGGGCAGAGAGAGCAGGACAGGATCCGAAGCAGGCTCTGTGCTGACAGCTTTGAGCCCGATGCACGGCTCGAACTCACGAACGGCAGGATCATGACCTGAACCGAAGTCGGACGCTCCACTGACAAGGTCACCCAGGTGCCCCTAAGTCACTGTTTTGATTGGTCATTGGTCACCTTTGACTGAAAGTGGCAGGAGATGTTGCTGCTTCGTTAGTGACAGCCCAGGTCCGTTTCAGAAGACCAGCTTGTGTCGTTAAGGCTCACGGCTGTGCGCTGCCCGCTAGGCTGTTGGTTGCTTTTTCCTTTCATCTCTTTGTTTATCTGAACCCTTACACCAGCCGTTATTATTCTCTGCAAAGGGCCAACTCACTTTTATGTGTGTTTTGTCACTCTCTATGCAGATTTCAGCAACGTCCCTGACATCACAACTGGCCTGAAAAGGAGTCAGACTGATGGTGCCCTGGCCCAGGTTCCCCACGGGGAGAAAACGGGGCAGACGTTCGGGGTAAGATGCTGTCCCAAATCTTAAAAGAGGGACCCGGCCGACAAGGGTGAATTCCCACCTCCACCTGAGGTGGGGAAACAACATAGGGTTATCCGATCCCCAGGTCCACCACCTGAAACAAACATCTGTTTTTGCCTTAAGGGAAATAGTTTCCTTATTTAGTCGAAGTGAAGTACGTTAGGACAGACCGACAAAGGAAACCTAAAGCTCAGGCTTTCTGAAAGCCATGTTTAATGAGTCTCATTTCTTTCCTACTTTTTTTTTTTTTTTGGCCAAAGATAAATTATTTTTGTAATGTTGTCACTTTGTTGTGGTAAAATATATATATATAAGCATAAACTTTTGTATTTTAACCATTTTTATTGTTTATTTTTGAGAGAGAGAGAGAGAGTGAATGGGAGAGGGGCAGAGAGAGAGGGAGACACAGAATCTCAAGCAGGCTCCAGGCTCTGAGCTGTCAGCATGGAGCCCGATGTGGGGCTTGAACTGATCAACTATGAGATCATGACCTGAGCTGAAGTTGGATGGATGCTTAACCAACTGGGCCACCCGGATACCCTTATTTTAACCATTTTTAAGTGCACACTGCAGTGGTGTTACTTACATAAGGTCACAATATGGGGCAGCCATTACCATTACCCATTTCAGAACTTTTGCATCAGGCCAAACAGAAACTCTGCACCCATTAGACCATAACTCCCATTCACAGCTTCCACACCCCCCACCTCCACCCCTGACCCCACGTTGCCTCTATTTCATTTCCTGCATCATTTGCCTGTTCTAAGTCCCTCGTATAAGTGTGACCATACATTATTTGTCCTTTTGTGTCTGGTTTATTTCACTTAGCATGTTTTCAAGTTCATCATGTTGTAACAGGTGTCAGAATTTCACTTCTTTTGAAGGCTGAATTATATTCCATTGTCGTAAATGCTGCATTTTGTGTATTTGTTCATCTGTTGGTAAACGTGTGGCTTGTTTCCACTGTTTGACTCTTATGAATAATGCTGCAGTGAAGATTGGTATACAAATATCTGTCTGAATCCTTGTTTTCAGTTCTTTTGGATATACATCTAGGAGTGGAATTGCTAGGTCACCTGGTCATTCTGTTTAGCCTTTTGAGGAACAGCCCACCTGTGTTCTTCAGGGCTGCACCATTTTCCGTAACACTGACAGGCACCATGTATGAGGGTTCTAATTTCTCTATATCCTCGCTGACACTTGTTATATTCCATGCCTTTCCTACATTTGTGTGTGTGTGTGTGTGTGAGAGAGAGAGAGAGAGAGAGAGAGAGAGAGCGTGTGCACGTGTGCACAGGGGAGGAGCAGAGGAAGAGGGAGAGACAGAACCTTAAGTAGGCTGTATGCTGAGGCTCAGTCTCACAACCCTGGGATCATGACCTGAGTAGAAATCAAGAGTCGGATGCTTAACCGGCCGAGCCACCCAGGCGCCCCTCCTACGTTTTCAATTGTTCATAGACCTCCTTTCAGAAATGGTCTAATTGACATGATCTATTTTAATACGTAGTCCAGTTTTAGTTGATTTTGACATAACCCTCTTTTCAAATTCTTGCTTTTGTCTTACATGTGAAATAAGAATGGAGCTATATAAGCTATGACAAGTATTAAAATAAAACTTAAGTACGGTCTGCTCAGTTAGACTAATACTGCTAGGGCCAATCCCTTTGGGGAGCGGCCATGTGGCACACCCTTTGGTGATGGTCACTGTGGAAAAGGGGATCAGGTTGGAGCCTGCCCGCTTCAGGTGATGGGCTCTCACCTCCCACCTCTTCTTCCTCTCACCCTCCTTGCACTGGGCCCCCATTCCTGATTCACCTCTTTTAAAGTCTCTCTTCTTTCCGATTCCTCCCAAAAAACACTCAGGTGCCTGTTCTGGTCTGGCTGTGCCCCCAGGATGCAGTTTCTTCTACTAGCCTGAAATTGTCCACATTTTTAGTCTTAGGTCTCTGTTCTGTCTCTAGTGAGTTATTTACTTTTGGGAACCCGAAATTATAGCTAAGTTATTTTTTTTAAGTAATGCCCCCCAGAGCACCAATTGGAAGTGTTTCGATCGCTTTGGCTAAAATTTGTAAATAAACAAACAGACACACACACACACACACACACACACACACACACACACACAAAACCCAAATATTTCTGAAACACTTTAGAAGCTAGGCTGTCTATTTAGGGTAAGTGTGCCTGAGGGGTGCTGGCACAGTGTGGCAGCTTGGGGGAAATCACTTAACACCACGAGGGATAATGATTTCCTCTCTGTTGCAGTCTACTTGAGTTCCATATTCAAGTTCTTAAGAAGGAAATTAAGTTCTTTCTTCGAATTTTATTTTAAGATTCCATAACATAAATACGCAAAAGTTACCCACGTGGAGGCTATTCCCAACTCTGTCTCGTTAACAACACCGGTCACAGCTAAACAGAGCGTTTACCAAACGAACATTGGCACGTTAGGTAGAAATTTTAGGAAAAGGAGGAAAGCTGTGGTTCAGCTTGAAACTGGAGCTATCTGAGCTTGGTTGTCATTGCTAACGGGGCTAAAGGAGAAAGCGAAGAACGCAGAAGAAAACAATATCGAAAGAACATGATCGTGGGGAGCCTTGCTGTCCATGGCTTTCAAGCCTGGAGTAACCATCATCTTTCCTTTGTCAGATCTGAAGCCCCTCTACCGGTCTGTAACAATGGATTTCAGTACATTTCTCAACAGTCCTAGTGAAATGCCTGGCAGTTCCTTAGTTCACACGTTCTTTGTCCCTCGGGTGACCATCAAAAGTAACCATTGTGATGTGTATTAGTGAAAAGAAAGTTTGGAATTTGAGAACTAAAAGACACCGTCTTCTGTATTCATATTTTCAGCCCCCTGGGAACATCAGGTTATGTCTGAAAGCAGTGTTTTTCTGTTTTCCAGTGGTGGTTTCAGAGTTCTGCGATGTGTGTCCACATATTGGGTGTGGATCTTTTGGGCATGGCCCAGGCCTGTCCCACGGTGCCCACGGGAGGTGGTCGCTCTCCAGAGAGGAGACCAGCCTCTGTCTCCCTGGCTTCCCGCTCTGGCCCCTCGAGTCTTCTCAGGGGTCATTAACTTCTTTTCAGATTAGGCCCTGGTTGAACCCGAGTTCTTTGGGATATTTTACTAATACTATTCTAGACCTTGAAATAAGGAATAATTTCCCTTGAAAAGCAAGTGCAGCCTGGCTTGATGAAGCACAGCTGTAAGTGGGGCTTTTGACAGCCCCACAATTTCTACAAATGGTTCATAATTGATTGCCTTCTTTCTCTTCAAGGGTGCCTATTACTGTCACAGCTCTTTGTGTGCCCTTGTCAACCTCTCCCGTGTGGGGGCTCCTTTTTTCCCCCCTAGCATTGTTAGCAATTAGCCTGCACTATTGTAATAGTTTGGATTTTGAAAGGAATAAACAGTTTCTCTTTGGGTGAGGGGGTTGAGAGAGTTTCTGGGTTGTTCTGGGAGCTTGAGGTGTGTTAAGCAGTCCCTGCGGAAATACTGCCTGTGTTCCGTTTCCCTCTCTCTGAGCTGACTCTGAAACTGTGGTACTTTGCGGCTCCGGGGGCTCTGAGTGTGCCCTAACCCGGCGTCTGCCCAGAGCCGGCCGGCTGGGCACGGGGTGGGAATCTCGAAGGAGGGGGGTGAGCTTCCCCAGCCAGCAGCGCTGCCTCGGAGGAAGAGCTTGGTGGCGCTAGGACGTCCTTGCGACTGTGACTTGGAACAACAGTTTGGGAGGGAGAGAGCAGAGGGAGAGAACGTGCCTCTTCCTCATTTCCCAACGGCAGGCAGACCTTAGATGCAATCGCTTCTCCCAGAGGGAGCAGGTTTCTTTGAACTTTACCTTCCGATGCACAGCGTGTAAGTAAGCGAGGGCTTTGATCTCAGGGGGTGGATTCTGATCCAAGCGTGGGCTCGCTTGCATGCTTTCCTTTTTCTCTGTCTTGAAAGTTGATTTTACTCTAACATGTCTATAGATTGGTAGGTGGATGAGCAGACATGCCTTTCTTTCCAGAAGGGATCCTGACTGTAATCTTGTAACACTCTTTACAGCTAAGGATGCGGAAATTTCTTTAGGGTTCTAGGGTTTCCGTGGCATCGTCGACTTTTCCCTTCTCGTTCCTATGTGGCAAGGGTTTTTCAGTGGATATCTGAAGTAGTTTTGTCCTTTTGAAACATGTCAGAAAGCCCGGAAATTCCACATATTTGCTCTGTAAAATCCGCCTGACAAGAGACTGGAATAATTTAAGGATGGTAAATAATTTTATGCTTTGTGCGATTTCCTTGGAGCAAAGCACACTGCTCGTATTGGGCTTCACGCTGTAAAAGAAAATCCACAAAACTGAAACCATTTTCTGTGAGGTAAGCGGAGTTTTGACTTTAGTTATTCCTGATTAAATATATTTTTTTTCCCCAGCCTTTTAGAAGAATTTTATGTAATCACCTAGTGCAGCTTTGGAAGTGATTATTTTTGCAGTTTGTAGGCGTTGTGTTGATAGAACAGAGAGCATTTGGGAATCTGCAGATACACAGCGTGACGACTGTGTTGTCCTCTTTGCAATTTAATAATGCTCAAGGTCTATTGTGTCCTTTTATTTGTGCAAGGTGGGAAAAAAGGGACATGCACTAATGGTTAGGTTTCACAACGCAGCAGGAACATAATTTGCATTTAATATTTAAGGCCTGCTCACCCACTTAGCTTAACCTTTTGAGTCTTTTGCATGAATTCCTTTTCGGAGCTTGCCTATCTGAGAGGCTAACGGAAAAGGTTATTGGACAACACATGATTTGTTTTCTAGCACTCTCAAGTTGTACATCTTTCTTACTTTCCTTTGAGTCTCTTGCATTATTTCAAGAGATGTTTTAGTTAAAAAGTGAAATTAAAGTATAATTTATTTATTTATAAGTTGTGATCTTTCTACATGGTGGCATTCAGTGGATTAGGATGATCATCACCTTTTTTAAAGAACTAAACGTACCTCTTTCTAAATGCACGTTACCTGACATAATCCCCGTGTGAACGAACACAACGATAGCATCTGCCAAGCAAGCCCATCGTGCCCGAAAATGACTTGGGGTCTGACGGTCTCCAGTGGGGAGGCGATCATCTTGCACAGAGAATAAATCCAGGCAGGCAGTGGTGCCAGACCCGATGGTTGGAAACCTGACTCTACATTCCGGACCACCAGGCCGTGCCGCTGCATGACCCGGGGCAAGGGACCCAACCGTTCTCTGCCTCTGTGTCCTCACTTGTGGGCAAAAATAACAATGCCACCAGCCCTGTGTTGTTGAGTGGATTCTGCACCATCACGGGCACACGTGTGAGAGATTGTTAGGCTAAGGGGTCCTTCCTGCCGCGTCTCAGGCACGTACGGGGTTTGGAATGCTCTCTCATTCTGTGCGCCTAACACGCCACTTGCCCATCTCAGCTGCTACCCGGACTTCCCGAAGCGAGTGTCGGGTGGTCAAATTCCGTTGAGCTGTGCTAGGAGATAGAAAAGAATTGGAAACCAAGGGCTTGGCAGCTGGGTCCTCTTAGCTGTCTGTCACTTGCACAAAGACGAAGCCCGCCCACCTCTGAGCTGGTGTTTCTTACTCAGAGTGCTAGGCTTCAAATGATTAAACAAAATAGTATATGTTAGGTCTGCCTTTCTCTTCAGCGGGAGTGGGCCGTGAATACCGCGAGGCTAAGTGAAGCCCGAGGCACGGCCCGTCCAGGAGGTCTTACACACTTGGGCCTTTTGGAGGAGAGGTGTCTCTTCAGGGCATAGAGAGGTGCCAAGGGTACAGGCTAAAAAGGGTCAAGTTGAGCTGAGTTTTCTGCCCAGCTCTCAAACACACTGTTCTGCGTTTCTGACACCATACATCCGTTTGGTGGGGACTTGGTGGCAACTTGGTGGATTTGTTGGAAGCAACTATGCGTAGTTTTCTTGGGAGTCTAAAAGGCCATTTGATCTCTCTAGCGCCCATTGGCTTTTTTTTGTTGACTGTCTTTCTAGCTCCAGGGTATTAGCACCCTGCTCTTGGTCTGTTCTGATCATTAGGGCTGATACGTCATGAAGATGCCAACTCTTTCCCTGGGTGTGGCGGGAAGGGACATCCCTGCCACATGAAACACACAAGAGCCCTGTCATCTTTGTTGCCAGGGATCACTTATGTGCCCTATTCAGCCGTTAGAGATGTCACCCTCAGTGTTGGATGCGAGAGGGAGAGAGGGAGAGGAAGAAAGAAAGAAAATCCAGTCCCAGCTCAGGGTGCAGGGAGGCTGACAGTGGGAGGCCAGCAGCCGGAAGTGGGGTGGCATCGAGAACCAGAAGTGAACCCTCTGACCCAGTGGCTTCATGGCAGGCAGTTGGGGCCGGGAGAGCTCGTCCAGGGGGTCACAGGACAAACAGTGGGGTCAACAAGTAGGCAGTGGGGAGAAATCTTGCTGGTGTTGACTTCTCTCCACTCTCTGCCACAAGCTGCCACGCTGCCATCATGGCCGGGGCGGGGGGGGGGGGGGGGTGGGTCCTAAAGGGGTTTGTGCTGGGCCAGTGTGTCGCTGGGTACCAGCCAGCAAACTGGGAAGTGGGAAGGTGGCCGTTGCCATTGGCAGAGCGGTGGGCTCACTGGAGCCAACAACATGGTGGCGTCCAATGAGCCCTCGGCTGTCTGGGCCTTTGCCGGGGAGACTCTGGAAGCTCAGGGGCCGAGGCTGCCTGTCGGGTGAGGCTTGGCCGGGGTGTGGGGGCCACAGGGAGCCATACTTGCGTGCCCTGTGTTGGCCTAGAGTACGTTCGTTCAGGCAGCAGGCCGTGTGGAACCCAGGAAGCTGGTCTGGAAGCCAGGCTGTAGGATGTTAGCTCTCTCTGGAGGTTGGCCTGGGGCTGGCCACGCCCCTCTTGCTCTTCTGTCCCGGCATCTGTGCTGTGGGCACAACGGCACCTGACTCCAGTGAGGCTGTTTAGTCCCTGTCTTCCCCTTCCCTTCTCGTTAATGTGACTGGTTTCACTTCCAGACTCTTCCTTCCTTCCTCTTCCTGTTTACCACCTCCCACCCCCAGCCCTTTCCTTCCTGCCTCTCTCTGGCCCCTGCTTCCTCATTCTTCTCCAGACTTCACCTTTCGTCCTGGTCTTATGGGAGCAAGAAAGCGTTGTCCCGGGGAGTCACCCTGGGAGTCGCACAGGGAGGAAGGAAGAAGGAGGAAGTTGCTCGGAGGCCATGCCCACGCCGCAGTGAGAATCAGCCCGCGGGCGGGTGGGCTGGTCGGGTAGAAGTGGCTCTGGAATGAACTGGCGGCGGAAGCAGCCCCAGTGCTGAAGCGATAATTACACCCCTTCCTCACGCTGCCGGGTCCGTGACTCACAGGAAGGTGCCTCGAGACTCCCCAGAGCCGCAGGCCCCCTCGTGGGCTTGCGTGCTCCAGACATGACCCTGGCTCGCCACGTTGGTTTCTGGTGCAGACCTCTCCCTGCCCTTCCTCTCCTTAAACAGCGGGGGCTGGGAGTTTGCCCCCATCCTCTCCGAGAGGAGACCGTAAGAGGGTGTGTTCGACCTTTCCGAGGCAAGCAAAGGCCCATGTCCAAAGAGCAGCCAGCCTGCTCCCTGTATCTTGGGTGGCGGAAAGGGACCCGCAGCCGTGCTCCTGGGAACCTCCCCTTGGGCCTGGCCTGCCAAGACTGCGGTGGGTGGCAGGTTCCCTGTGGCCCATGGTGGTTGCAGAGCGGGTCATACGCTCTTGGATATGGTCACGGAGGACAGGCTGTCCCGTTCCTTTGCCTTCATCCTCTGCCTCCATGGTGTTCAGCCGTCCGTCTCTCCATCTTTTCTTTCTAGGCTTCCTGGATTGGAGACAGAATAATTTCAGAATAATCTCCCCCCTTTTTAAGTTTGTTTATTTGTTTTGAGAGAGTGAGCAAGCACGCAGGGTAGGGGCAGAGAGAGAGAGGGAGAGAGAGAATCCCCAGCAGGCTCCACATTGTCAGCACAGACCCTGATGCAGGGCTCAAACTCACGAACTGTGAGATCATGACCTGAGCCAAAATCAAGAATCAGACGCTTGACTGCTGAGCCACCCGGGCGCCCTTTATCCCCCATTTTGGAGGAGAAGAAAGCAGGGAGTCTGAGCAGAGAGTCTCAGGCCAAACCCTACTTTCAGTCAATGCCATTTGCAGACTCCTGCATGTTCTCAGGGGAGGCCCTCTGGACTTGGCTGGTCTCAGAAGAAGAGCACGTGGGACTGGCCCCAAGTCTCACGTGGCAATCCTTTTTCCTTGGAGAGGTCATCAGACTTCTTACATCTGTGCACTGGCGGGTAGGTCTACCAGCTGTGGAGGCCCATCCTGGCTCTGTCTGTCTTTCTGCCTCAGCACCTGATCTGAAGCAGTCTTTTGCTTGATACAGCCTTTTCTCCTCATCAACACAGAGAGATGCTTAAAAGAAAACTAGATTCTGGAAGAACCCAGTTAGAATTAACACTGGTTAATTATATTGTCCTTTTCGCAGTTACTCAAGTTAAAACCTGTAAGATGTCTGGAGGTTTAAAGTAACGGAAAGTAACGTTGAGGATGGTTAGGGGCTTTATTCCCACGTCCACTCTACGTTTTTCCTCTCTTAACCTGGTTGAGAAAAATTACTTGGGGCGGATCATTGAGCAGCTGACAAAAGTGATGGACCCTCAGGAAATCGCTCATGTCCTTGAGAAGCCACCCGTGTGCACTTCTGGGGAGTTTGCTCATCTTACGACTCTCGTCCACAGATTTCCCCCCTTAGGACTCTGTGGGCTCTAGGTTCATGATTCTGACTTTGGTGAGCCTCTGAGTAATCTAGCTTCTGTCTTGACTCAACATCATTAACATTACAGACTTAATTATCAGGTAGTTACAGAATGAAAAGCACTGTGTTTCTTTAGTCAAGTGGCATTTTGAACTCTGTCTTTATCTTCAGGTCTGGTTGGTGAGGTAGGCTTGGCAATATTAATGCCTCGTTATCTCTGTGCTGAGAGACCTTGAGGAACATTACATAATAACAACCCCACCCCAGGTGGCAAAAACTGTGAGGCTGAGACCAAGGAGGGTATTGAATGTGCTGGTTAGACATCCCTACAGTGGTGAATACCAATCGCAACATTATGTGCTGGTGTTCTAACATTTCAGGAGTTCGTTTTTTTGTAATTAGTGAAAAAATGTGATTTTTTTGTGTGTGGGGGGAGGCATAAATTTAGATCTTGACCCCCACCCCAACATTTTGTGGAACTCGCTTTAGTAAAAAATCAACAGCTGTTTGTGGGAACAGAGGGGTGGTTACATGCCTAGTTCAGGGCATGATCAGACAGCAGAGGATCCCGTGGTTTCCCCAAGGGCACTGAAGGAACTTCACCTTGACCCCATCACGTCAGCCAGCCTGCGAAGGCATGCTGCTCACCGCTTTCCTTGCCTTTGGAAGGAATAAGAGCCACAGTTACCTAATTTTGGCTGCCCATTTTTGGGGCACCACGAGGCTCACCTGTCTTACCTTCAGTATTTACCAAGAATGGGGGGTGGCATAACGTCACCTACTTGTTTAATCATTTGTTGGGATCTCCTCCAGAAAGGCATTCCCACATGTCAGTCATTGGTGAGAGGCCTGAGACGTCCTGTTATGCCTTCGTTACGTTTCTTGCGTGTGAGACGCTGTAGTCCGGTGAGGACCTCGCTTGTGCTGCACGAACGCAAATGTGTCTGAGTCTCTGTGCTTTCTTTTCGCGCCTTTGTTACTGACAGCAGATTCTCACCTTTTGATAACGTCCCAGCCCCACACGGTAGCTGCTTTTGCTTGTTGGAAAAGTTCTGAGAAGTTGTGAGTCATTTTGCAATTTCCTCTGTAGTGTCAGCTCAGAGATGATTTAGTCCCACTGTGGTAGGGGCGAGGCGCTGAGGGGGGAGAGGTTTTGGGGGACCCTGCTGGGAACACTTCACCCCCTCAAATACCGGCCTCTAACTGCCCAGAGGAAAGCTTGGATTATTCATTTCGCAGATCAGTCTCCTGCTATTCTTGATAATAACACGAAGGAAGGACCAGGCAACAAAAAATATATTCGTCACTAATGTGGGAGACAGGAGAAAACCGAAGGCGTGGTTTTTGAGGCGCCCCCGACCTGTCTTTTGTCCTCTCCATTCTTCTGTTTGTTGTCACGCCTCCTCCCTTTTTTGTTTATTCAGCCTCCAATGAATGCATCCCTCCTCCTCCATGACTCACCTTCCTTCATACTGATTTTTTTTTTTTTTTTTTTTTTTTTTTTTTTTGCTGCCATCTAAGTTCTCTTGTGTTTTCAGAACACAGATGTCAGATGAGGAAGCTCTTAGATGTGCAGTAGCTTAGAAGGTCCTGGCCTGGCATTTGCAGCGGCTGGGGGTTCCAGCGCCAACCGCTCGGAAACCACAAGCGTGGCAGCTCGATTCCTGCCGCCTTGCTACCTCGAGTTGGGTTTGAGATTTTCTAGAATCCAGTACCTTCACGGTTCATTCTGCTCCTACACAAGGGATGGTCAGATGAGAAGACTGGCATCAGCCTGCTGTTCCAGGCACCAGGGTGGGACAGGCTGTCCGCGCTCACCTCTGAGTTGCCTGGCGAGATCTTGAACACATGATTTTATGGATTAGTTTCCAAAATGGAGAGATGATTATCAAACCAGTAATCTCAGGTGAGATTTAAAATCAATTTTCTATGTCTGAGGCTTTAAAAAAAAAAAAAAAAGGTTTCAATTTATATTCTGTCACGGTCACGTTATCTCTGGCATCTTCTGGTTTTGCTTGGGCTCCCGCCTGTCCGTGTACGTTTCCTTAGGCCATCAGCTTGGCGTCTCGCCCAGGGGGACAGGGCTCTGGTTACTTAGGATTGATTGACTTGCATTTTCTAGAAGTTTGATCAAATTGCAGAACTGTCAGGGCACCTAGTGGCTCAGTTGGTTGGGCTCAGGTCACGATCTTGCAGTTTGTGGGTTCAAGCCCCATGTCCGGCTCTGTGCTGACAGCTCGGAGCCTGGAGCCTGCTTTGGATTCTGTGTCTCCCTCTCTCTGTCCCTCCCCTGCTCACACTCTGGCTTGCACACATTCCCTTCCTCCCTCCCTCCCTCCCTCCCTCTCTCTCTCTCTCTCTCTCTCTCTCTCTCTCAGAGATAAATAAACATTAAAAAAAAATTAAAATTTGCCAAACTGTTTATCAAAAATAATTGTTCTAGTTTGAATTTTATTACCTCATTTCTATTATTTATTCGGTGTTCGATTTTAGAGATTGGTTGATGGTAAGGTCTCAGATAAATGTGCGTGAGGCAGACAGTGTTCCATATGAGATGATTCATTTGAGGCCCTGTCAATAAGATACAATCCAGAGTAATGTGACAGACTTGATTATAAGACTGCTTATTACATCTAGCAAAAAAAAAGGGGGGGGGGGTGGCAAGTGGGTTGTGTCTGTGCTCAGGGCACGTAGCATTTGGCAATATCCATGCCTGAGAAAGGTGATCAGTGTATTAACAGGTAATTTACCTTTTATATTTTTACGATTTTTCTTCCAAAAGCTACACTTGTTTTAGAAACCAGATTCCAAGTATTATTTTCAGCCAAGTATTAGAACTGAAAATCCAGGCCTTCGTAAGCACAAAAGGGATTTATGTGGTGGGTTTCAGGTTAGTCATGATGCCTGGACCCTCCCTCCCTACCCCCCCCACCATTCTTCATAAGTGACTAAGGGTCATCCTTGACCCATGCAACCTGCTGAAACAGTCGGTAGAGGTCAGTGTCGCTGTTAAAGGGTCACAAAGGCACCAGCCGCTGGAGCGCGTGACAAGAGCTGGCTGCTTTCCTCCTGAAGCTATGGTGGGGGTCAGGCGATGCCGCTCAGTCCAGGCAGCTGCCTGGTTTGCCGTGCAGTAAGAGATCGTAGTTGGTGAAGTTCTAGTGCACCAGAAAGCTTTTTAAGAATTCACAATTTGTCTGTATCAAATTCCCGCAGGCAGTAGCCCCCTTCGTTCTGCCAAGCCAGTGCGCATACTCCCTTCTGCCTGTCCCGGAAAGAGAGAGAATGTTCCAGGGCAGCAGCAAGCACGCTGGCTGTTTGGTGCGCCCTTCACTCAGTGGCTGAGTGTTATTGCTGTCGCCTGTCATGGACTCTGTCCCCATGGCCAAGGCTATCCCAGACAGCATATTTGCAGTTTACATGTGGAGAGCGGGGTATCTCAGAGATGAGATTCACGAGAAGGATTTCATCTGTTGCTGTGCTAAGGTGGGATAGAAAGTCGATGTTCGTGTCCTCATTTGCTATTGCTGGGCCAGGCAGGAAGTGGAGCGGCCCTGGGACCCGCGTGCTGCGGCCTCCCTCACTTGCTGGTGGGTGGGCTTTCGGGAAGTTGCCTCCCCCACGAATCCCTATATCCTCATTTGTTAAAAAGAACAAGACTATATCTTCCGTGATAGTTTCGAGGAGGCGAAATTAACGAGGAGCCATGCGTGAGAAGTAGTTTTGTGAACTGCAAGGGGTGCTAAGTAAAAGAGCGTTAGGGGGACTACTTACCGTCGTCTCTGTTCGTCTGTGTTGCCGTGAAGCCCCCTGCAACCCCTCCTCCCACCCCCCCACACCCTTGTGGACACGGGACTCTGAAAGTAGGCAGACCCGAGGCTAATGGTCCAAAAGAAGATAGAGCAAGCCAACCAGATGATACAACTTGGGGATGCAACCCGAAGGCGGTCCGGAAGCTAAGGTGCTCAAGGAATGTGCCGGAGCGGGTGCAACCACGTTACAGTTTTCTGAGCCCCTTAGAACCGCTCGCACGGCTGAGGGCCTGGTCGGCAGCTAGGAACCAGGTGCTACCCTACTTCTTCTTCTAGGTTAGGCAACCAGGAACCCACGTAGATGGCAACCGGAAAGAAAATAACATTTTTAGGGAACCCCAGAAGAGGGGAGAGGCCTCAGCTGGGGGACAGTCTGGTCTTAGGTTGCTGGGCAAGAACTGTCCCCGGCAAAGCCAGACACCAGCCTAAACCGTCAGCCCCGAATGTGTGTGATGTCCCTCTGTCAGGATTCAGCTGCATTGTCCTCTTTCATTTATCATGTAGACTTGACTTGCCTGGAAAATTGGCAGCTGACGAATTTATCAAAGCTTTAGTTGGTCAAGACTGTGATTACAATTGACGTTCATACTGATGCATTTTTTTTCCCTTCAAATCCAGTAATAGAGAAAAAAAATCTCTACTCGGGAAATCCTCAGAATATGTAACACTTAAAGACCTTTCCTGCAAAAACTGCTTCAATAATATATTATCAGTTGCCAAGAATAAAGCCAGAGACCTAGCTCTCGAATGGAAATGTTGTGTTTGGGAAAACAGGCAGGAAACACAGAAACCGACTAGAATGCTCGGTGAAGACCTTAACCGCTGAAGGAAGAGTTAGGATAAATACACAGGTTTAAACTAATTTATGTGATTGCTAGAATGAAAGTAGGCTGTGACAGAATACTGAAGGAAGAGACTAGAAGTGGAACTGAGCCAGAAATCGGTACTTCTGGGTGGGAATGTGGGTGAGGGCAGTATTGGTAGGAAACAAGTCCTTGTTAAGTATGTATTTTCCAAAAAAAAAAAAAAAAAAAATTGCTGAAAGGCATTGGTTTAGGGACTTCTTTAACCAGATAAACATATTTAGAAATAATATTAAATGATACAGTCACAGAAAGAGTTTAAATTCAGGTCTAAATGCCCCAAGTCACAGGAAAGGCAAACAGGAAAACATCTCAGCCATCGAAAAGCAACACAAAATAAAGCAAAAACTAGTAATAGAATTTGAGTCCTTTTTCAGAGCTCTGCACCTGAGCCAGGCGACCATGCAGGTGTTTTGTTGTGTTTTGGAACACAGTTGAAAGCATAGGATGTAAGAGGGTTTATGTTGCATGTGAATTAAGATGCCACGTAGTCTGTTCAAAAATAACATCGAAGTCATTTTTTAAATTTATACTTGACTCACTAAAATTTTTCAGAATAGTTTTATAAGGTATGTTGAGTTTCAATTAAGGCTGATTTCAGAAGAATCTTTTGATCTGGGTGCATCTCTCTATATCAGGCGTTGGCAAACTGTCCCGGTGAAGGGTCAGATAGTAAATATTTGAGGCATTTCAGGGTAGAAGCAGCCATAGATGATGGACAGGTGAATGAATGTGGCTGAGTGCTAATAAAACTTGATCTACAGCAGTGGATGGAGGGCTAGGTTGGCCCAGTGGCCTTAGTTTGCTGACCTTTGTTCTGATGATCCATCCACCCTTCCTTCACCTGTCTGTTTGGAATGGGGTCATTGAAGTCTCTTTTATTTTTTAAATAAAATAAAAAAAATTAAATTTTAATTAAATTTAATTAAAACTTTTTAATTAAAAAAAAATTTTTAATGTTTATTTTTGAGAGAGAGACAGAGACAGAATGTGAGGAGGCATGGGGTAGAGAGAGAGAGAGAGAGAGAGAGAGAGAGAGACACAGAATCTGAAGCAGGCTCCAGGCTCTGAGCTGTCAGCACAGAGCCCGATGTGGGGCTCGAACTCAACGAACCGCGAGATCATGACATGAGCCGAAGTCAGACACCCAACTGACTGAGCCACCCAGGCGCCCCCACCGGCTCCGTATTTTTGCATTCAGAAGTCATGAAGTCCTGGCCCACATGCATCTGTCTTGATGAGCAGGTTTAACCGTACATCGGACATAAGCCATAGCTTGCTTTCTGGGTGAAAAATGGAAAAGCAAAAACGCAGTGCCCGGCACAGGATATATTAGATCGGATGAGCCGTTCTGTGTAAACTGCTTATGGGTGATATTGACACGCCCTGGAGTTTATGTGAAGCGGGTGCCCGGTGGTGTAGGGGTGCTGCCCTAGCCCTTGGGACGTCCTTGGCAGAGACCGCACATCGTGCTCGTTCCCGTTATGAGGAAACAGAGCAGAAGGCAGCAGTGTCTCTGGGTCAGGCTTCTGTCCCCTGGAAGCCACTGCCTGGGAGCCCCAGTCTCTCCGCGGGCTCTGCCCTCACGGGTGCCGCCCGCACTGGGTTTCTACTCTTGGTGCACGCACGTGTCACACAGATGTGCCGCCACCCGTCTGGGATGTTTGCACAAACTTGGCTTCTCCTCCACCAGCTGTGGAAACTGTAGGCCCTGCCGGGCCGTCTGTGTGGCCCTGTTTGGTTTCCCGGAGCCGTTCCGTAGGTGGGAAATAACTGTGTGTCCCCTGCCTCCCTCTTTCCTCCTCCGTGGTCCTCACGCCTCTCTCTGCCCTTCCCCCGACTCCGACTCCTCCTCCTCCTCCTCCTCCTCCTCCTCCTCCCTGGGAAGGTCCAGGTTTTCACGTTGGGGGGTCAGGGCTGCACCCTCAGCACCTAGAGCAGAGAGCGTGTCTGGCGGAGGCTCCACAAGACAGTGCTGCCGTCGTGAAGTGTGGTTTTTGTGGCCCTTCCTTCAGGGGATTCAGAGGACGTGTATTCTTCTGTACTCCTGACAATAGCAAAACTTGGCCAGTTCAACTCCCTGTGCAGATGTTCACTTTTATTGAGCCCTGGCCTTTATCGATCCCTCGTACTGTGCTAAGTATTCTTACGCTTTACCTCATTGACTGGTCACCAGGACCCTATGACACATGATCCCTGCTTTCCAGGTGAGTACCCTGAGTCTGGGGGGATCAGTCACGGCCACACAGCTGGGAGCCGCCCTGGCCGGGGTTGCATCTCCAGAGCCTGTGTGCTTAAGCCTCCAGTCTTGGGCAGAGTAACTGTTCTGGAAATCTTGGTCCAGCGCGTGCTCTGAGGCCCTTGGCCTGAGCTTTGCCCGTACAGCACGGTGATGCAAAGGGGCACGGGGGTGATGGGCTGCCCCGCGGGGGTGCACGCTCCCCAGTCTTCAGTGCCACCACGACCGCTACCTTGCCATCCCCCGTAAGGTGGCAGGGATTGCCACTGTGTCACGGCAGGTCGCCCCGCCCGCCCCTGAGGTCCAGCCGCCTGCCTGGCCGTGACCGTCTGGCCACGCTGTACTGGCCTGCAGTTGCTGGCACGCTCCACGCTCCCTCTGGCCCCAAACTTGGTGTAGTTCAGAGAACTTGTTTGTCCGTGAGCGCGTGGGGTCAGGGTTCGCTCCGACCCGGGGAGGTCTCTGTTCTGTCTCCGCAGGACCTACTCTCAGAGCGCGCCCAGCCAGCCTTGGGGCGCTGCGAGTGGAGTGATTGTGTCTTCCGTTCATCACCGTGTCCATAGAAACAGAACCCTTCGAGCCTTTGCAACCGCAGATCAGTTTTTTAAAGTGACAGGAAAGGAGTCCATTCATTAAAAATACTTAAAAAATTAAACTACTGTAAAAGGGAAAATTGAAATGAGCCAAAGGATAAAAATATCTTGGTTAACACTGCATTTGTGATATATATCATTCCATTTTTAGAAAATCTATGCACGTATGTTCGTAGTAATCTCCATGAGGAGCTACTTTCCAAAATGCAGGCCTGCTTTCTGCCCTTTGCACTAAATCGTGGCCACCTGCAGTCAGCAGGCACTCGTCTGTCCCGTCACTGGTGATCGTCGTGTGCTACCTCAGTGCATTTCTGTGCCCTCGTTTATTAGGTTCATCTTTACCTTTCCGTGTAAGGTAAGGGCTCTCCTGTGACATAAGCTCACGTTGAATTTTACAGTTTACGTTCCTTCTGCCTTTGGAAAGAGAACCCTGTGGTCTAGAAAACAGAGTGTGAGTGATTCCTCATCCTTTTTGTACCATTTTGATAAATCTAAAAACCTCAGGCTGTTTTTTTCTAGAGGTTGTTTTTTTTTTTTTAACATCTGAGAGAAAGTGTGAGTGAGAGCACACGCGCATGAGTGACGGAGGGGACAGAGAGAGAGGGAGACACAGAACCTGAAGCAGGCCCCAGGTTCTGAGCTGTCTGCACAGAGCCTGTCACGGGACTCGAACTCACGACCCGTGAGGTCATGACCTGAGCCGAAGTCAGAAGTCGGATGCTTAACGGACTGAGCCACCCAGGTGCCCCTAGAGTTTTCTGTTTAAGGATTGTATCACTAAGAAGAGAGGCCCCCCATATGGAAATTTGATCACCTCGAATGTATCTTAGCTCCCACCCCATAGTCTGACCTGGCTGTGAGGGGGCGCTGGAGGGTGTCTGCGGCTGCTCCTGCGGGCCTTGGGCTCACCCTTGCTCCCTGTGGGGTGAAGCCCGTCTCAGCCAGTTCGCCTTCCGGGGAAGCCATTTATCCCTTTGCTTCTGGATTCCCGCTGCCGAGACCATTTGGGGGTGTTATTAGATCTTTCTGTAAGTTAGGGACCTTAACGAAGTGCAGAGTAAATTGAGAAGTCCTTTGTACAATTTTTAGCTATTCCTTTTTTTTTTTTTTTTTTTAAACTAAGGGGAACTTTTCTGACAACTAATTAGCTAGGATGTAACAGCCGACACCATAGTTGCACTCGGATCACTGAGTCGTGCAGACCCGGTGAAGCTTCCAGAAGGACGAGCGGGAGGTTTTCCGTGCACAGCATGAGAACACACACCATGCTGACCACACTTTCCCAGGGAGAGGCTACCCTTGATAACTGGCCATTTGCCCAGAGTCTGAAGCTCGTCTTTTTATTTTTTCCAACATTCTTTTTGAAGGGCAATAGCAGTAGCAGGAACCTAATTCTTCTGCTTAGTATGCTGGCATAGCGAAACCCTGTGCCCGTCATCCAGACCAGATCCGGTCCACGGCGATGGCTGGGTCTCTGCTGTTCTGCGCGGTGCAGGGAGGGGACGCGGTGGCAGCTGGGGATCTGCCAGACCCACCATGTGTCGTCACAGGACCAGTTAGCACGAGGGATCTTTCCTTTGAGGTCTGCGTGCCGCTAAGTCCGTTACAGATCTTCCCCCCAAGGTAATGTCCTTATGCTCCTTAACTGGGGATGGAAAGTGCACGCTGCAAATGTGGTCACTTGCCTTTAATATTTCCCTGTGAAATATCACTCCAAATTATACAGCCCTTTTCAGCCCTTTTTCTTAGGCTGGAAGTATTTGGGGGCCCGAGTAGTACAACTAGGTGCCTGTGACGACCCAGTCTGCGGTCCTGGCAGTCCCTGCGTGAGGGGTCTTGGCCATGGATGGAGCCAGGAGGGCCCAGGCCAAGCTTGGCCCCTGCCGCGTGCAGGCCTCCTGATTGCTCATGGAGTAGCTGCGAAATCGCCCTCATCGTTCCCAAACAGTTCTGGACGCTGCGATGTGCTTATCCCACTGTGATTTTTTTCCTTTTAAGATCCAAATCCTAGGGTGAAATTGAAAAGCCTCAGGGAGCCACGTCTCCAGATAAGAGCAAAGTAAACATCAAAGTGTCACGCCCAGGGGATCAGATTTTATTCATCCAAAGCCGGGAGGAAGCCGGCCCGACACCTTTCTGCCGAAAAAGTACTGCACTGTGTCCGGGTTGGAAGGGTCATCGCAGAACCGCTTTGAGAAGGAGGCGCTCCGGGGAGCATCTGGGGCGTGGGGCGTGATCCCCCTCGTTCTGCGGCCGTTCCTGAGAGAATGGGGCTCCCGGAAGAACGACCCATTGCAGCCCTAGTATAGGGAAGCAAAGGGTCTCTTATCCATACATTTAAAACAGCAGACCCAAACCTAACAAAACGAAACCCCAAAACTGTTCAGATCTCTTTTGTCTCCCAATTTTATTGAGATATAATTGAGAAAACTGTATCTTCAAAGCATACAGCTTGATGATTTGCTATACATAAACATTGTGAAATAATTACCACAGTCAAGTTCGTTTTCTGCTTGTTGGGGATGTGTGTGTGTGTCTCCCCAGAACGCTTAGGCGCTTCATGCCAGAGTCCTCCGTGAGATGGTCTTCATCTATAAATAAGATCAAATCGTTTTCAAGCAGGGATCAGCCTTAGTGTAAGCTCAGGTCCCGAAAAAAATCTCGTTCTGGTCAGCATCCCTGCTTTTCCATACAGCATAGTTTTCAGGGAAAACTCCATTTAAGTTTTGAAAGGAATTCACAGAGAGAATACTTATTTCGTGTTCTCCTTTCAAAAAGGAGGTCCACACCGAACCCAAGTTTCTCAGCGCGGATCCTGCAAACTGGAAAATCCTAATCTGAGCTGTGCCTCCGAAGGCGGGGTGTTCGTGACCCTGCACGGGCACGCACTGTCGGGCTATGGGATCTTCACGCACCCACAGCCCTGCCCGGTGAACGCCTGTCGTTTTTATAAATTTTTTTTTTTTTTACATTTATTTATTTTTGAGACAGAGAGAGACAGAGCATGAACGGGGGAGGGTCAGAGAGAGAGGGAGACACAGAATCTGAAACAGGCTCCAGGCTCTGAGCAGTCAGCACAGAGCCCGACGCGGGGCTCAAACTCACGGACGGCGAGATCATGACCTGAGCCGAAGTCGGCCACTTAACCGACTGAGCCACCCAGGCGCCCCCGCCTGTCGTTTTATAAAGCAGCGTTCCCAGGGTGGAGTTGGGACGGTGGTACAGAGAAGCCTTCTAAAAGATGTGGCTGTCGTGTGTGTGGAAACGACGCTGCTTCTCCGAGCAGAGGTGGCCCCCAGGGGCCGGTGGCCGCATCCCAAGCACACCAGGAGTGTGTTTGGATGCTGTCGGGGCCAGGACGCCGTGACCACATGGGCAGGGGCAGAGGGGCACATCTGCTTTGCCTCCTGCTCTGCCAGATCCCCGGGAGGGGTGGGCACCCTGCAGAGCTAGATGGGGTGGCCCTGCACCGTCAGGGTCTCACCCACACCTCCGGGCCCCTCGTTTATACAGTGTCCGTCACGGAGAGGATTAAATGGCAGCAGATTCTGGAGAACACCCGCCGCCCGGGTCTACCTGGCGAATAGCAGGTGCTCAGCAAATGTGAGTGCCCTTTACTCCGTGACCCAGATGGCAATCCTCAGATTGGGTTACCAGATGGGTTAGGGAACTAGGGAAGTTGCTCAGAAATGAGCGTTGCCGGGACTGTGCCGAGGACTGGGGGCGGAGCCAGGAAAGAACCCTGGGCCTCTGAATGGTGCCTGTGCTTTTCGCCCCTGTAACCGTTTTGGGTGTGAAAACAGCCCATCCAAAGTCGTCCCCGCTCCTAGAACTTGCTCACCAGATACACTCCAAATTCTGCCTTTAACCGTTCAATGCTGATGCCTGTCCCTACGAATAGAGGCACGGAAACGTAACCAGATACAACGTAAACACACCGTGTCCATCTTCTTTCTGTTCCAGTTCCTGCCTCCTGAGCCCGAGTGATCCCCCCGCCCCGTCCCCACACCCCCACCCCCACCCCCCAGCCTGAGACGGTGGTGAAAGTGCTGTGCGTGAGGAAGGGGACTTTGTAAGCGCTCCAGCATTTCGTTGATGGTACCTTAAGATGTTCATTTGCTCTCAGGATCTCCACTAACACTCACTTTTCCAAGTTCATCTTCCCAGAAGCGTTCTTAAAGCGGATTCTGATTTTCGGAAATGGCAAGGATACTTTATTTTTAAAACCTCGTTATTTTAACACTGCATCGTTAGGTGTGATTCTGACATCCCAGCAACGTGAAGCTGTAAGCTCACCAGCTGCCATTAACTTATGGTGCGTTTTGTCAGATTTTATGCGGTGTATGTGAACTTAATATAGACTCCATAGCCCTGGAAGCTGTGACTTGTCAGAATTGCAAAATGACATTGTCTGGGCTTGCGGCGCAAATAGCAGTAGCAGAGATTTCAAATGAGTGAGTTTTGGGAGTCTCCGTATCATTATCATCTGGGGTTGTTTAGCTCAGTTCGTCGAGGGCCTGACCCGGACGGAATACCAGGGTCATGGGTGTGATTCTGGCTACTTCCTCGGTCTCAGGAGCTCAGTCTATAAATTTTTTATATTGCTGTCCTTCACTCCAGATCCTGGGGACAGCGTGTCAGGCTGAAGGCAGCACTGCCCCCAGGAAGCCCAGTTGGAGATTGCTCGCGATTCTGATAGGCAGACCAGTAGTTCTCACGCGGCTCACATGTTAGCCACACTTGGGAAGCTTTTAGAAAATACTCCGGCGCCTGGGTGGCTCAGTCGGTTAAGTGGCCGACTTCGGCTCAGGCCACGGTCTCCCGGTTCATGGGTTCGAGCCCCGCGTCAGGCTCTCTGCCGACAGCTCAGAGCCTGGAGCTTTTCAGATTCTGTGTCTCCCTCTCTCTCTGCCTCTCCCTCACTCGTGCTCTGTCTCTTTCTCAAAAATAAACAAACATTAACATTAAAAAAAAAAATCAAGACAATACTCCTACAAGGGGCTTCACGTGTGGATTGTGAACCAGTTGATCTAGCCATGGGTGTTTCTTAAAGCTCCCGAAACGAAGCTCATGCGTGGCCAGGGTTGAGGTGCCCTGGAAAGGGGGTGCACACAACTTGGAGTGGTTTTCCTTGTACTTCCTAGGGCTCCTTAATGATGCTCACATCCCGGAAGAGAGAAAAGCCGCCTTTTGGCTACAGTGTTCTATTTGGCTTTTACTATCTGTCATTTGGCTTTTAGGGCATGGCTGAACAGTGCTGGAATCTCTTCAGCAATGAATCATAAGATTTGGTTGTTTTAATTTTTTTTTTTTCAACGTTTATTTATTTTTGGGACAGAGAGAGACAGAGCATGAACGGGGGAGGCGCAGAGAGAGAGGGAGACACAGAATCGGAAACAGGCTCCAGGCTCTGAGCCATCAGCCCAGAGCCTGACGCGGGGCTCGAACTCACGGACCGCGAGATCGTGACCTGGCTGAAGTCGGACGCTTAACCGACTGTGCCACCCAGGCGCCCCAAGATTTGGTTGTTTTAAACATGAAATGAGGTGTTTTGATAAATCAAGATGCATTTCTTTTAATGTTTATTTATTTTTGAGACAGAGCATGAGCAGGGTAGGGGCAGAGAGAGAGGGAGACACAGAGTCAGAAGCAGGCTCCAGGCTGAGCTCTGAGCACAGAGCGTGACGCGGGGCTCGAACTCACGAACTGTGAGATCATGACCTGAGCCGAAGTTGGCTGTTTAACTGACCGAGCCACCAGGCGCCCCTCAAGATGCAATTTTTTAAATGTTTATATCTGAGAGGGAGAGACAGAGAGAGTGTGTGAGCATGAGCCGGGGAGGAGGCAGAGAGAGAGGGAGACAATCTGAAGCAGGCTCCAGGCTCTGAGCCGTCAGCACAGAGCCCGAGGAGCGCGGGGCTCGAACTCACCATGGGCTCTTTGGAAGCCCAGTACCGGCTGTGTGGTTGATTGAACTTTGGCACCAAGATTTACGTGAATATAAAAGAGAAATGATTCTGTTTAAAGGGCCCAGCAGACTGGGGGGCCCTCCTCGCAGACATCTGGGTGGAGAGGAGGCTCGCGGTCACTCCCCTGAGCTGGGGTCTTTACGTTACCTGCTCATTCCTCACTGCACTTCCGGCTCAGTCTTGGCTCTTCCTTGGAGCGCGTGTGTTCCTGCCAGGACCGTGGGACGACCCATTTCTTCCCTGAAGCCTCGCATACAGCAGAGGGATTCCCGTTGCTTTGCCGCGTCTTCCCCCTTTCGTTTGCTCCGCACAAGCTTGGGCTGGTTTTCACTCTGCCCTTGGCTGCGCTTTGGGTTTCTTATGTGATCGCCTGGGGCAGGACCTGTCTTCCTTTTGGAGGCAGAGCAGGCCCTCGGGTGACACCCGCTGAGCTTGGAAGATGAACCGGAAGGTCAGTGTTGGCGGGTAGAGCCGGGAGGGGGACCAGGGAGGGCGGCAGTGCCCTGTTTTTCCTCCGAGGCACTTCAGGTCGTCAGGCGCCAGCTTTTTTAACAGGTGTGCGTTGGGCCACTGCGGTTGAGTGACACACGCTTGTGTGAGTTGTTCATGTTCTGAGCGTCCCCGAGAGGATGAATTCCACATTAAGAGATGGTCCTGACAAGCTCGGCTTTTGACCACGGCCGGAGGGACGGATCGGGGATGAAGGCGTTTACGCCGAAGGAGGGGGAGTTTGCGGGAGGGACGGCAAGTTGCCAGCGACGGGTGGATGCTCGTCACGCGTACCAGGACCACTGCTTTGTCACTCGGTAACACTGCCGTGCGGTGGGGGGGAGCTGAGGGCTTGCTGGGCACTCGGGGCAGCGACGGGCATGGGCCCTGCCCTTGGCCGGCTTACTCTCCGGCAGGTGCTAAGTGGGCTGGAGCCTGTGCGGGGGTGGGGTGGAGGGAGAGGCAAGTTAGAGGACGCCGAGTGTAGGCTGGTGATGCTCCAGGCACCGTGGAGACATACAGGAGGAGACCCGTTTGAACCTTGAAGCCACGACGTCAGGCAGGGCGAGGGGGCCCTCCTCGAGAACCTTTGTCATCGCTGTGCTGGAATCCGAGTAGCAGCTCGCGCTGCAGGCTCTCGGTCCCCAGACGTTCCCACTCCTCTCGTCCCCTCGGTGTGTGACTGCCCCCACTATCCTGAAGCCTCCCAGGAAGCCTGCTCAGCCCTCTTCTCCGGCACTTGCCGGGGTGGCCCGGTCACCTGCTCCTGTCTGCACCCTCCGTGGGGCTCTGCCCCCGCCCCCTGCAGGGTAGGGGACGTCCCTGCCTCCCCACCCGGCCCGGCCTGGCAGGTGCAGCCGCTCTAACCGCTCACTCGTGTTCTGTTGGCGCGAGCCCGCGGGGCTGGGGACTGGACGGGGGGCAGGGCCGCGAGCCCCTGTGGCCAGGTCGCCCCGAAATTCGCGCAGTCACGCCGTTCCCGAGGCCGTCGGGCCGCCGCTTCCGGGGGGCTCCCCAGCAGGCTCCGAGAAAGCCGCGGTCTTGGTTTGAGAGCCACCTCAACTCCGTTAGCGAGGGTCAACCTGTGCCGTGTTTTCTAGTTTCGGTACGAAAGAGCCATCTGTTCTCTTCTGACAACAGAAACGCATCCCGCGTAGATACCCTGTCTTCACTCCCGTTACCTTAAACGGTAGCCAGAGCGGTCCGAGATGAAAGAACCCGGCTGTGCTAGGTTGTCGCCCCCCCACCCCGAGGTCCCCGAGAGGGTGCTGGGCAGGGACGAGCACCGCCTGTGTCCTGGCCGGGAAGCTGCCAAAACGGAGCGCGCCCCGAACGTCACCTTCCCCGTCTTTCCGCTTCCCAGAGCGCCGAACAGATCGCTGCGCTGTGTAGGAGTTTCAACGACTCGCACACCACCGGCATGGAAGGGCCGAGGGGGACCCGGGAGCCACCTCCGAGGCCGCTGGCTCGCCACCTCTCCGACGCGGATCGCCTCCGGAAAGTCATCCAGGAGCTGATGGACACGGAGAAGTCCTACGTGAAGGTAACGGGCGACTATGCATGTTCTTGCCGGCTCTGTGTCCCCGCGGCGGCCAGCGGTATGTGGGCGGGGGCCCCCGGGTGGCATGCGCCCCGAAGCCCAGCACTCCTGACAGAGCCCCCTGCCCCTCGAAGTGGTGAATTGCCGCTGGGGAGGGGGCGACGGTGCAGGAGCTGGGAGGGCCCGGAAGGATCGGCTCCTCGGCTCCCTTGGTTACCACGGTAGCTTTCACTATGGAAACATGTTCTAGCTCATCGTCTGCAGTCTGTGGGAAGGGAGTCTCCTGGTGGAGTCGGAGGGGGCTGGAGAGCACTTAGGGGAGGAGGGACTGGGGAACAGCTTGCTCCCAGGAGACTGTTGCTGCGGCCCCCAGACCTGCCTGGTGGAGGTCACTGTGCGGGACAGAGTCCCACGCTGGAGCAGCTGGCCTACACGTGGCTGCTCCCACGCCCGTGCGGACGGGTGGTTGCTGAGAATCTTCGGCACCCGAAGCATTCACTTATTTATCTCTGAAACCCCCAGTAAGTAGTTCGAGACACATTTTTAAAAAGTTTTATTTATTTATTTTGAGAGGGAGGGAGGGAGGGAGGAAGAGAATGAGAATGAGAATCCCAAGCAGGCTCCACACTGTGGGTATGGGGCCCCGTGCGGGACTTGAACTTACAAACTGTGAGATCACCACCTGAGCCAAAATCCCGAGTCGGACGCTTAACCGGCCGAGCCCCCCGGGCGCCCCTATAGTTTGAGAGACATATTTTACGAAGAGCACTGGAGCCTGGGAAGGGAAGACAGAGTTCTTTTGCTTTAAGTATTTGCTGAGGCTCGGGTAGTACCGTAAGCTCACTTCGTTGGCCGGTTTCAGAAGCAGCAGGGCACAGGGCAGTGGGCAGAGGATCCCGCCTGGCTTTGCCTGGGTGCAGCGGCCTGGCCTGGGGCCGTCCCCTCCACCTCCGTCCTCCCGGGTCTCAGACGGGCGTGCCCTTGTTCCTGCACAGGTGCGTGCACACACAAACACAGCTGTCACCTTATTTCTCCACGAGACGGGCCTGAGCTTCCCCTTTCATTAGTGTCCCTGTCATTTTATCTGGGCTTTACTGAAGGCCTCATACACAGGCAGCCCAGGAAAACTACCCAGAGCCCCTTCTTTTTGGTCCCGTAGAGAAGAAAAGAAAGCTATGGAGTTGACAGTTTAATTTCACGTCCTGTTACGTGTTGTCCTGCGGATGATGTGAACGTTGGGGAGCTCAGGCTAGATTTCTGGATCTTCCTGTGACCGTGATGACCTCTCCCAAGCAGCTTTGTGCGCTGCAGTTCGAGGCTTCAAGAGACCCTCCGGCCTCTTGAGGGTGGCCACGAGCTTTCCACCGAGATTCAAGGGCAGAATCCCTTGAAGTCCCCTTCCTGTTGTCGCTGATGTTCTGTTCTACCGTGAGGCCGCACGGGAGGCTGGTTTCCCTGAGATGCTGGTAGGGTGTAAAGGCGGACGTTGTGGGTGAGCTAGACAGGAAGGACCCTTCTCTCTGCAAGAAACCTGCACTTTGTTCCCTTAGGGCTGCAGCTGTCCGGCCCCGCGGCTCCGCGCCTGCCTGCTGGAGGCGTGTAAGTCCCGCCGAGCAGCACCGGCCGCGCGAGGGAAGAAGGCAGCCTGTCACTGTCTCTCACAAAATAACCAGCACCCGGTGCCTCCTGTGATTCGCACACACGCCGTTTTTATTTTGTGGTTTCTTTTCGTGGCTGACGTTTAACACGGGATTTTACTTGTTCGTCTAACCTTGATCCCTGCATGCGTGCAACTTGGAATTTTCAGCCTTTGTGTGTTCCCCCGAGATACGGTTCAGTAACTCAGCACCCCTCCCTGCTCGGAAGCAGTCGCCGGGGAGGATGGTGAGGGAGGAAAGGCCAGGGAGCTGTTCATTGCGAAATAGTAAAAGGCCTCCCAGGCCTGTCTACTTGCTCCCAGAATCTATGCCATAAGGTTCTGGAGGCTTCGGGCTCTTACGGAAAGCTCTCTGGGTCTCGATTTCTCCATTGTAAAATGAGAGAGCAAAGTAACGGACTTTGTAGTCGGTCACTTCGTGTTTTCGTACTCAAAATTCTTCAGAATAAGCGAAACAAGAAAAAAAATCTTTCCTACTACAAAATTATATCCTGGTCTTGGCTTCAAATTATCGCAAATAAACCATTTTGGGAGCTGTATAAATGCCATCAACTCCCACTGTTCCGCACTACTGGGGCCCGGTGTACTGGGGGCTCAAATATGGCCTAGATTATAGGCCGCTGATCCTTGGACATTTTTTCTTGCATTTGAATACGGGAGTTCGAAATTCTGCTAATGCGTCAACCCCAGAGTTGAAGAGCTTCCCAGGTCTTGCCCTGTCCTTCTCAGCTCCGTGGTGGGGCTGTCACCATGCTCCCCGGTAGAGAGGAGGAAGCCAGGGGAGCCGGCAGGGGTGCTCATGCCCGACAGAAGTGCCTCGCCAGAGCTCCCCTTCTCCGAGGGGAGGCGGATGCCCCCTTGCACCGGTCCACAGAAGGAGTGGCTCTGTCACCAAGCTGTCTAAGCAGAGTAGGTGACCCAGCTGCTGCGTGTACTGCGGGATTAGCCCGTGTGAATTAGGGCAGAAATGAGAGTAACCAGTTTTATTTATTTAGTTACTTAATTTTTTTAATGTTTATTTTTGAGAGAACATGAGTGGGGGAGGGGCAAAGAGTCACACACACACACACACACACACACACACACACACACAGAATCCGAAGCAGGCTCCAGGCTCTGAGCTGTCAGAGATCATGAGATCATGACCCATAAGATCATGACCTGAGCCGCAGTCAGACGCTTAACCGATGGAGCCGCCCGGGCGCCCCTGATAGTAACCACTTTTAGGGTCACGAATTGCAACAAGACACAATTCCATCATTCCCAGTGGGAGTCTGGAGCTGTGGTCAGGGTTGCTGGAAACTCTTGGGTATTTTGGAGACATGAGTGATAAAGACTCTTTTCTTCCACGTTTCAGGATCTGAGCTGCCTCTTTGAATTATATTTGGAGCCACTTCAGAATGAGACCTTTCTCACCCAAGACGAGGTAATTGGTCCCCCGCCACCCCCACCCCCCCGCTGTCCACTAATGCACAGGTTAGTCTCTGTTTGCCGTTTAGTGGACCTCCCCGGAGGTTGTATCTCCTGATTCCCCAGAGAACACATGGGACTTAAGCATCGTCAGAGGGACCAAGCGTGGCCTCCTCCAAAGCCGTTTATGTGGCCTGTGCCACGTGAGGCCCAGCGGCAAGAGTTTGTAAATGCAGGATAGTCATGCCCTTTTTGTAGGAAGTGTGGCCCAAAGTCACCCCTTAACCCATGACTTGTTCGTGTTCAATCTCCGTAATGGGTTCTTTGCTACTGACTTCCGTTGTTTACCAGTTTGAATCCTGAAAAGGTTCCATCTGTTTAAAAAGTTAGTTTGGAACTGCCGGAGCTGGAGCTGTAAACCCCTGTGTACAGACGGTGTCCCAGAGGGAATATGCTGCCTTCGTTCAAGGATTTACTTCTGTCTGTTGCTCCCCGGAGGACTGGGGATTTGTTGGGGCGGCCCCTCTCCACCCTCACCGCTGATGCCCTCTGTTCAATCCCGGCCTTCATGTAGATGGAGTCACTGTTCGGCAGCTTGCCAGAGATGCTGGACTTTCAGAAGGTGTTTCTGGAGACTCTAGAGGATGGGATTTCAGCCGCCTCTGACTTTAACACCCTTGAAACTCCCTCACAGTTTAGAGTAAGTAGTTTTGACTTAGGTTTAAAGCAGAACTGGGTGGGTAGAGTGCGGCGTCCGCCCTTGGAAGAGAAAGTGTCCCTTGACTGCTGACAAGGTAAGTTCAGTGCTTTCGTTGCACTGTTTTCCTGTGGCAGCTGGTGAGAGGCTACATTTTTACTTGAGTGGCCCCTTAAGCAGAAGTCTGGGTGGCCCCAGTTTTGTGGAGTCGGCCTGGTGGCTGACCGTGCCCACGCTCTTCACTCAAGTCCGCTGAAGGATACGTAGGGGGTTTGCTTGCGAAGCGGGAGCGCTGGCCCTGAGTCTCATCCTTCATTTTCACAAGGTCCTGTGACCCGGGGACATGGGTCCTGTGACACGGGTCGGTGGTACTGAGAGAGCCCTCTCTTCTGTGGAGCCCGTCTCCAGTGTGAGCATCCGGGACCCGGAAGGAGCCCCTCTGGGGAAGGAAAGGAGGCAGACGGTAGAAAGGGGGCAGGTCGGTACCCAGACGAGAGCATTTGTCCCGAGTAAGGCAGAGTTGGCTTGATTAGTTATCCTCTCAGGTCATTCGTATCCCATTTTGTCAGGTGTATTTTTGTAGAACTTTCTTTCTTGCCCTTTGCCTGTAGTGTCAGTAGGCTCGGCTGCCAGAAAGCTTTCAATCAAACTAAAGATCTGTGAGGGAAATACCAGACTGTTCTCCGTCTGCCGTGAAAATGGCACAGTCTTGGGCTTATTTCATTTGGTGATTTTCTGAGGCATTAGTGCTCTGGTGTCTGAAAGATGCCACGGATGCGCTGAAGTAGTCAGAGGCCACGCCAGGGCCAGCAGACGTTGAGTAAACCATGACCAATGTGACTTTTCTTCCCCTTCTAGAAACTACTGTTTTCCCTTGGAGGCTCTTTCCTTTATTACGCGGACCATTTTAAACTGTACAGCGGGTTCTGTGCTAATCATATCAAAGTACAGAAGGTTCTAGAGCGAGGTAAGTTGCTCATACCTTTATATCTGTGCTTTTTTTTTTTAATTGTTAACAGAGTAAATTTGCATGTAATAAGTAGGGATAAATGCAGTTTTGATGGATCCTGCTCCGTTCTTGACCTTGAAATTGAGAGATGCTAAAGGGAAACTTTTTGGTTTATTTCAGTTTATTGGCAACAGTGAACATATGTCCTAAGAGCAGAGAAATTTCTTTCCCATGTGTCACTTTGCTGTTCAGTTACTTCTGGATTCTTTTTTACCAAATGCCTTGATCTAAAAACTCAGAACCATGAGCCCCTGGATGGGGACAGAAAACACTATGCTGTTTGGTTTCTTCCTTGTTAACCTTCTCACGCCCATGGAATCACTGCGCTCATAAGAAGTGTTAACTAAACTTAAAGCCTTTTTTGTGGAACCAGGAAAAAACTAACATTTAACAGCCCACACCCTCTCACTGAAATACCTTTCATCTTTCCACTTAAAAAAATTTTTTTTAATGTTAATTTATTTTGAGAGAGAGAAAGAGAGCAAGCTGGTGGGGCGGGCGGGAGAGAGAGAGGGAGGGAGGGAGGGAGAGAATGAATCCCAAGCAGGCTCCGTGCTGTCAGCACAGAGCTTGATTTGTGGGGCTCAATCCCACAACCCATGAGATCATGACCTGAGCTGAAATTAAGAGTCGGACGCTTAACCAACTGAGCCATCCAGGTGCCTCTCTCCACATTTTTATCATCTCACTTTATTCTAGTGGCTTTAACTGAAGATTCTCATTTTCTTTTGTCTGCATAGACCTGCGTGGTCGACCCCCTCACTCTTCCCTTTCGTGCTGCCATCAGACATCACTCTGTGGAACTGAGAGAGATGCCTGAGTGCGGATTCCCGCCCGGCAGCGGGTCAGGTTTAGGCACACGGCCCGTGCCCTGAGCCACCTGGGCTTTTGGTGACGGGCCAGCCCGTCAGCCCAGCTTGGGAAGTGTATTCAGAGATCTGATGACAGCCGTGACCTCCTTTAGGTGCACGCATATTGTGGGGAATGTTGCGACACAGTTATCATCACCGTCCTGTTAACCTGCTGTTCGATCCGGTCCGGTAATACCCAGACCAGGAACGCTGCTTTCCCTGAGGTGGCTCTGTTGCTGAGGCTTCTCTCAGTTACACACATATCCTCACGTATGAGAGGACAGTTCTCAAATCGGTCTCTCTCTGAAGATGCTTCTCTGTCCCAGTCTTTGGAACTCTCATACATTTCTGGTGGCAAAGATCAGAGGAGGAAAAATCAGTGATGCCGGCACAGGACTTGAGGTCATGAGCAGCGACGATTTGGTTTGTACGGAGAACATCAAACAAATACGGGAGTGTCTGAGGCTCAGACAGTACAGGCATCTTATGAAAATGTGTGCAGTCCTGTTTACGTTCATCAGAACCGTCTCCAGACCAGGTTACCGGACTGCCTGACTTCTCCGGTGTGAACTGGGGGATAAGACCCGAACCTGCTGAAACCTCAACTGTTATCATGTCTTCAATTCCTAGGATCAAAATGACTCCCCCCTGCCCCTACCTCCCCAGGATTTGAATGCCTTCTTTAGAAATACAAGTGGCCTCATGCGGTTCACTCCCGTTATAATTCGCTACCACTCTAGAAGCCAGTGAGTCAGGGCTCTCTTCTGGGACAGAACTCTTCTGTATTTGAACGTTTCTTAGTTGCATCAACACGGCAGTAGCCGCCAAGCTCAGTTCTAAGCCCCCTCCTGTCTGTCATATGCTTCTAAATGGCATTGTCAGAAAGGATCTCACGGTGGTTGTTTAGTGTTTCTTTCTCCAGACCAGGGAACAGACTCTGCGGTATCATGGAAGGCATGTGGAGGTTTATTCCAACACTCTGAGCATTAGCCGGCTCCACAGATGCGCCCCGGCCATTTGGTTTACATCTGGATCTTTCCAGTTTCGTGGAAGACCAGGCTCAGGTTTAAGAAACGGAGTCTCGAAGTGCCGGGAGTCAACGAGCTCCAGCCCAAATCTGCCTCTTGTACTTGTTTAAACAGAGACCTGAGTCCATCGGCGTTTCCTCCCAGAAACGCCTTCTTCTTGAAGGTCAATACACAGTAACGTTAGCGCATCACCAATGCTTTGCTCGGTTCTGAAGGATCGTCTCGCCATCCACTTGGGTAGTCACATTCAAAATGGTACCGCACCTCCTAGAAGTTGTAGGTTTTGCCTTTGGAACAGAACCCCAGGTGAGGGTGTAATTTCATTCAAATCGGCTGAATTTCAAACAGCTGGTCACCCAGGGTCAGCAGGTGGAATCCAAAGCAGCCACTTGTGCATCCGTTGGCTCTCTCGAAACTAAGTGGAGTTGGGTTCCCGTGCGTGCTCTTCGTGACGTCAGACTCTGAACACAGGGAGTGTTCACTGCCCACAGAGGTGCCATGTGGTGGAAGGATTGGACCGCTCAGAGCTGTGAAGGTGAAGGCAGCAGTGCTTATCAATTTATTTTAAAAGAAAGATAGGGGTACCTGGTGGCTCAGTCAGCTAAGCGTACGACTCTTGATTCGGCTCAGGTCATGATCTCACGGTTCGTGAGTTCAAGCCCCACGTCAGGCTTCTGCGTTGACAGTGTGGAGCCTGCCTGGGATTCTCTCTCTCCCTCTCTCTCTCTTCTCCCACCCCGCCCCCCCAACCAAGCCCCCCACTTGTGCTCTCTTGCTCAAAATAAATGAACTTAAAAAAAAAAGATAACCCCTAAGTGTACAGAATAAGTAACAATCTGTGCTAGAATGGTGGTGGTGGGGTGGAATACTGGTTTATTTTGCTATGGGATTCTTCTGTAGAACAGGATATAGGATGATACGTTTTCATGGCTTTGTGAATTGGTTGAAACTCACTTTTTAGGCACCTAGAACAATCTCTCTCACGGGTTTGCATGTGAGTATGCCTCGAAAGTCAGACATTCCTGCATTTCGACTTGGTGTTCCTCTCTGGCCTATGTAAGCTCCCTTTGCCGGTGGGATTGGCCCCAGAGCTGTGATGCCGAATCCGTGTTGACGGCTGGGTGCCGGGCCCACTGAAGCATTTGGGTTTTTGTGAAGAACGCCATTGGGAGGGCTGTTGAATAGACGATCTGGGACTGCATTAGAAACGAAATGAAGTCGGGTTTCGTTCACGCTGCTGTGCTCTTCTAAGGGTCTTTTCCCCACCTGCTTGTAGCTAAAACTGATCAAGCCTTCAAGGCTTTTCTGGATGCCCGGAATCCCACCAAACAGCATTCCTCCACCCTCGAGTCCTACCTCATCAAGCCAGTTCAGAGGGTGCTCAAGTACCCTCTGCTGCTCAGGGAGCTGGTGTCGCTGACGGACCACGAGAGCGAGGAGCACTACCACCTAACAGGTGAGGAGACAGAGGCAGCGCTCGTGAATGCGACGGCTGCCAGCCGCCAGCCCGCGGGGCCCCTCTTCCCGGCCTCGTTTCACACATGGCGACTGCAGTTCCTACAGTGACCGAGTGGGGATTAAAGGAGATGATTCACATAAACCACCCATCAGAGCACCTGCTAAGTGGAAAGTGCCCAATCAGCGTTCGCGTTTATTATGAGCGATACTTTGTGTTGCCTCATTCCGAAGAAAACCAGAGTGGAAGGCCAGTCTGTGGTTCTTCGTTGTAATGACTAGATGGCAGTGGGCTGTTTGAGCCCTACCTGAGGAATGCTTCTGTTAGTAAGGAAAGCCTCGAGTCCTGGCCGGAATCTTGAACTTACCACTGTTGGTAGGCCTTAAAATTAATAAAATGACGATTTCCTACTTTTCAGAGGCACTAAAAGCGATGGAAAAAGTAGCAAGCCACATCAATGAGATGCAGAAGGTCTATGAGGATTACGGGACCGTGTTTGACCAGCTCGTGGCGGAGCAGAGTGGAACAGAGAAGGAGGTCAGTGGGACTTCCGGATCCTGAGAAGCGTGATGCGTTTGTTCACTGAATCCGTTGGCACCGTCCAGAGCAGGCCGCCCTGTTCGGGCTCTCCTGGAGGAGGGTGGGCCTAAAGTTTCTTTGATCTAAGTGCTTACAATAAGCCACACCATTTAAGTGTAAATGTGACATAAAATTCATGACACCGGTTTGAGAATGTAACCTTATGTCACCTTAACACTGTACAGAAGAAACTAAATCTCATTTAGCTCGTCCCTCCCTCCTCCTCCCTTTCCTTGGGGCAGGAGGCAAGACTAAGTCCAGAGGCCGGTGCATCTATGGAGGGCGCAAGCTGGCAGAGACCGGATGAGTACACGGGTGGGGGCCAGCCTGTGGGGAGAACCTAGGGCTTTTCCGCTTTTCTTCCTTCGCATCTGACGTCGGTGGCCACCTCCTTACTTACAGAACTAGTTGTCCCTAGAGTGACACCATCTCTCTCTCGCTCTCTTTTCTGGCTGATTACTAAATCAGGATCTTGAGCTTTTAAAGGCTACATGTCAGAGGGAACATAGTTTCACTAGAAAAAGGCAAGGACAGAAAACAACTGGAGTTGAGTTTTTTTATTAGTTTCAGCGCTGGTGCCTCTTGATTTGCAGGCCCAGAGCAGTTTGTGGCTCGGGGCTGGTGAGTGCACTAGAGCCCCGGGTAAATATTAGTGAGGACAACGTAGGAGACCCTTGAACCGTCAGGGAATTGGCACCGTGGAGTAGGTCACGAGGCGTGTCTCACCCACATACGACGTGTGCACTGAACAAAATGCCTTCCCAGTTAGCTTCTTTTTCAGACAGTTTGATGCGTCGCTCGTATTTTCAAAACTTACGCTATTTGAAGGCCCCATGTTTACAGGGGCCATAATAGATCGAGGGTGCTTGCATTTTGGCAGTCACCGGTATACGGTGACACACGTATGTGGTTCACGCTCCCAACGGGAGACGGTCTACCCCCCGCGGTCTCCATGTCTTTGTCTCTCGTTTTTACGAAACAGGTGACAGAACTTTCCATGGGGGAGCTTCTGATGCACTCTGCAGTCTCCTGGTTGAATCCATTTCTGTCTCTAGGAAAAACCAGAAAGGACCTCGAGCTCACAGTGTTTGGTTAGTATGCCATTCGAAAGCGCATAAACTTACAAAAGGCTGGTGGTGATGAAGAACTTCCTAAAGCCGCCAGGCCGGCTAACTCCGGGTTTCCAGAGTTAGAATCACTGTCATAAGGGCTTTTGACTTCACAGAGCCAGCCTCCAGCCGTGTAAAATGCTGTCACTTGTGCATTCTCATTATCTTGTTGTCCCTTCTGCTTGCCTTAGTGGTTCTGGCCAAATGTTACAGGAACAGATCTCTTGAGGCTATTTTGAAACCTGTTATCTTAATTGTTTGCCGCTTTTCAGAATGTCTTAATTCTCACTGAGACCCAGTAGAGACCCTGTGTTCTCACTGACATGAACACCATGTCCTCAGAGTTCAGTGAAATAAAACAAGAATTTTTAAAAAATTGCCAAGATCTACTTCAGATAACCATTCTTATTTTTTAAATGTTTATTTTGAGAGTGCACCCGTGTGAGCGGCAGAGGGTGGGGTGGGGGGGCGGGAAGAGAGAGAATCCCAAGCAGGCTCTGTGCTGACGGCACGAAATCAAGAGTCGGACACTCAACCTACTGAGCCACCCAGGCGCCCCCAGATAATTGCTTTTAGGTGAGCGGGTATACCTGCGTAATTCAAATATGACCAGAGGGAAGTATCATTTATTCACTCCTGTGCCGGCATAATGGGGTCTTAGAGCTTCAGAAGTTTGAAGAGCTTTGTTCTTTTAAAACATTCAGCTTTGGGGCACCTGGGTGGCTCAGTCGGTTAAGTGTCCAACTTTGGCTCACATCATGATCTCACGGTTCATGAGTTCAAGCTCCACTTCGGGCTCTGTGCTGACAGCTTGGAGCCTGGAGCCTGCTTGGGATTCTGTGTCTCCCTCTCTCTCTGCCCCTACCACACAAGTGCCCTGTCTCTGTCTCTCAATAATAAACATTAAATTTTTTTTTTAATTTGGATATTTCCCATAAATGTCCAGATTAAAAAAAAAAACAAAAAACCATTCAGCCTTACTTAGTTCAGCCTTGGGACAAAATCCGTATAAAACAATGAAAGACTTTTCTTTTTCTTTTCCTTTCCGTAGTCTTTAAGAGAGCTGTCATACTGGTTTATAAAGAACACTGCAAACTGAAGAAGAAACTGGTAAGACGAGAAGTAATTGTGATCACAGCCACCTTTCCAGGGCTCCCTGTTCCTAGCAGCGTTGAGCTGAGAAGCCTGCTCAGTGCCACGGCCTCACTTGACTAATGTGACTTATTCCTGGGGTGACTAACCTGCTCAGATACTCAGGGTGACTTCTTGTTCTCCCCACAAATGACATTTGTTTTAAAAGAAGATAGAGCCAAATAACCTGTGCTGGGCTTACGTAGAAAATCAGCTTTCACATCCCTGAAAACGGCCCATGTTTGTTCCGTACACATGACAGACCGCGTAACTTTGGTTGTTTTCAGATCACTTTTACCTTGGCTCAAAACAAACCCAATAGCTTAGCTGAATCAGCTAATAAGCCATCAGAGTCATGACCGTTCAGAGGCAGTGAGGACACAGAAGGCTTGGTTGTCATTCTTGCTTGTCTAGAAGTCTCTGTCCCCCTAACTACGGCTCTGCCCTCTCCCCGAGCACTCTGTGAGCTCTTTGAGAACTGGGAGCACACCCGACCCGGTTCTGCACCCTGAACACTCACACAGCCGCGGCAGCCCTGCCCACGGGGAGACCTTAAAGTCCACTCCCTGCACATCTCCTCTCTGGGTGAGAGCATGTTCTAACACCTTTCTTGGGGGGGGGGGGGCGGCTTTTATATTCCAGCCCTCGAATTCCCGGCCTGCACATGGCTCTGCCGACTTGGATCCATTTAAATTTCGCTGGTTGATCCCCATATCCGCGCTTCAAGTCAGACTGGGGAACACAGCAGGTAATTGGTTTGTGCAGTAGGATGCCAGGAAAAGGCATTTTAAAGAGACTTCTTTGCATCGTGGAATGAAAAACTAGGAGAGAACTTCGGGGATAATTTTTGGGTTTTATTTTATAGGCAAGGGAAACGAGGACAAGAGAGGTTGTTCTGAATTTTTTTTAACACACTTTTGCGGAAAGTAAATGCCAACGGATGGCTTTTCTTTGCCAAATATGTCTCTTCATCGTTTCCTTATCTTCACTCAGTGGTTTTCCACTTTTCTGCCTAATATCCTTGATACCCTGAAATTTGTTAAAGAAAGAAAGGTCTACAAATTTAAATTAAAAATATTTTGAGATCCCAGAAAATTCCTTAAGATTAAGCAGTATTATATGTGATATTAGAAAAAAAAAAAAAATCTTCAACCTTAGAGAATGTTCAGAGATCCTGTGAGACTAACCATGTTCTGGTGACAATGCCTCTGGTGACAGGACCGAGAGGCTGAGGCACGTGGCGATGTCCTGGGTCCCTGTTTACTTTCTGTGTGAACTGCTTACCTTTCCTAGAACAACTGACTTTGGGCTGGCCTCTTTTACCCCAAGTCCCTGAGCACAGCCCTCACGCGGTTCCTTCCAAGGAATACAGTGAATGGAAGGGGGTTGAAAAACAGAATCCGTTTAATCTGTTGCCCAGAGAGGTGAAATCCAGGGCCAGGGAGAAAGCACGTTCAGATGGATGGAAAACTTTACCAGGAAACATAAAAAGTAACTAAAAAGTGCTTAACTTTTGAAAACCATTTGTGACAGTCCAACATAGAATGAGCCACGGAAGAAAATGAGACTCGGGACAGGGAATATTTGACTTGAGTCTTTGTCAACTTCACATCTTTGGCAGAGTTGCAGACCCTTGTCTCCTCTTCCACAGGGACAGAAAATAATTCCATATGGGAACTGATCCATACGAAGTCAGAAATAGAAGGACGGCCAGAAACCATCTTTCAGCTGTGCTGCAGGTACTACTGACTTCCAAAAAACACAGCCGATGGGAATAAGGCCGAATTACGCTCTCTCAAAAAAGGGAGTTTAATTTTAGTGCCCTCCTGAATTTTGATGACTTCAGGTTCACACCCAGCCTCCCCCGACGCGGCAACTGTGCCTGTAATAGAACACGTTGATTAAATATACATCCAAATCTTAGTGCTCCCAGGCACTTCAAGAACCATCACTTTTCACTCTAAAAAGAGTGTAAGTGCGGAGACCACAGAGCCCACAGGCTGGGTAACTCGCTGCCGGTCTGTCCTGAGATCAGGTGACACCGAAGGACAGGGCACGTGGGGTCGGAGCAGGACACTGGACGTTACTGCTGTTTTCTCTTCTCTCTTCACCAGTGACAGTGAGAGCAAAACCAGCATCGTCAAGGTCATTCGATCTATTCTGAGGGAAAACTTCAGGCGTCACATAAAGTGTGACTTACCCCTGGAGAAAACGTGCAAGGATCGCCTGGTACCTCTTAAGAACCGAGTTCCCGTTTCAGCCAAGTTAGGTGAGAACTTTGCCGGCCTTGTGTTTATTCAGAAAAACATTCTGAGCTTCTCTGCAAGGATGTATGTTCTTGCAACACGGCGGCTAAGTCCTCCTCGCGTTGTACAGTCCCCGGGGGAGCTCCGTAAGCTCTGAAGCAGACACCCGAGTCCACAGAGCGGTGCGAGGTGGCGGTGGCAGTTGTTTTCCTTTTAAGACACCTCAACTGCCTCCTGCTCCCAGACCTTGTAGTAAACTGTAACCACTGCCAAGCCCAAGGCCTCATCTTCCCTCCAGCTGACACAGAATCACCATCTCACCTGTTTCTTCCACCGAGAGGGGGGGGGGGGGGGGGAGGCGTGCTTTCGTCACCACCATCATCCCGGTGCTCAGAACGGCTCAGGGCATCTAGAAAGTCATTGCTTGATGAACCGAGATCTTCTACTCATTCTTATCTGCTCAGTGAGTCAGCAAGTAAACATGCCAAGTCATGCTCTTCTTCAGCTTTCTGCTTGCTTTGTAAGATTTCAGTGTGTTCACCTTTCTTCATTAACTATTTTGTTAGCATCTTTGATCTTGTGTGTAGTCTTTTAAAATACTTGTCTTTATTTTGGTCACAATTTGACCTCTTCAAATTTCCTGCATACTTTCTTTTTGTTTCCCTCCATTGCCAAAATAAGCTATATCCATCAAAAACGCACTTATTGTCTATAGAAACCTCACAGCTGGGAGCTCCCCTTTTCCCTGCAACCCAAGAGTGAGGAATTAAACACACACAAATGATTATTCATATTAAATCTCTGAAAGTTGGCTAGAAATGCCAACAGAGACCGTTGTCATGAGTGATAAAGGGCGTTTTTCTACTTTTAATTGAGCAGCAAGGGAAATAAGGGGAGACAATAGGCACAGAAATGTGGTAGAATCTTGGTTATCAAATTACAAAGCACTTTAGTGGAAGAAAGGAACATAGGTTTTATTAATAACTTTTTCATGTATCCATTGGCAGACTGAGAATCCTAGCCCTTGTCACAGTTTATAGCTTGTTGTTCTGGCTAAACAACTGAGCTCCGGTAACTGGTCATCTAAAAATGCCAAACCCTCACGGCACCTGGGTGGCTCAGTCAGTTAACCATCCGACTTCGGCTCAGGCCATGAGCTCACGGTTCGTGAGTTCGGGCCCTGCATCGGGCTGTGCACTGACAGCTCGGAGCTGGAGCCTGCTTCGGATTCTGTATCTCCCTCTCTCTCTGTCTCTGCCCCTCCCCCTCTCCTGTTCTCTCAAAAATAATAATCATTTAAAAAAGTTATTTTAAAAAATGGTCATTAAGAATAAAAATGGCAAACCTTCCAGCATAAAATTTCAAAAAACCTATGTAAAAAATTGGCAGTATCTATTTTTTTTTTTTTTTTACCCAAGTCCCAGGATAGTTGCTAATAGAAGTGAGATGGTAAAATCTAAAGGGATTAAGATGTTAGTGCTTAAACGAGCAATGCCAAAATTACGCATTGTGGAGTCTGTTTCTCGATCATTGAAGGGAAGCGTGATTTTCTCATTGCAGCTTCCTCCAGGTCCTTAAAAGTCCTCAAGAACTCCTCGAGCTGCGAGTGGCCCGGTGAGCCCAGCAAGGGCAGCTCCCTGGACTCGGACGAGGGGAGCCTGAGCAGCAGCACGCAGAGCAGCGGCTGTCCCCCGGCTGGGAGCTCGCAGGACTCCCCACAACCCCCACCTGCAGGCCCGGCTGACTTGTCCCCCAGCCTCATCAAAGAGAGCGACATTCTGAGCGATGAGGAGGATGACTACCATCAGACCCTGAAGCAGGGCAGCCCTACCAAAGACATTGAAATTCAGTTCCAGAGACTGAGAATCTCGGACGACGTGGACGCGAACCCGGCCAACCGGCGGCCCAGAGGCGAGCAGCCCAAGCTGGTCCGCGGGCACTTCTGCGCCATTAAACGAAAAGCCAACAGCACCAAACGGGACAGGGGAACTTTGCTCAAGGCACAGATCCGTCACCAGTCCCTCGACAGTCAGTCTGAAAATGCCAACCTCGATCTCAGTTCTGTTCTGCAGCGAGAATTCAGTGTCCAGAGTTTAACATCGGTGGTCAACGAGGAGTGTTTTTACGAAACAGGGAGCCACGGAAAGTCATAGTAGGATTTCCGTCCGACGCGGGTTAAATGGCTTGTTTTACCTTTAAACTGGTGGTAAAGTGGAAATTGCAGAAAAACTATTCGTTATTGGGTTTTGTGCAGCATACGTTTTCCCACGAAATAGTTGTAAAGATTTAAGTTATTTTAATTTATTGTAGATCAGAAAACTAGATTAAACTGATCAGAATCTGTAAATTACTTAGTTTATATCCCTTTTGATCAGGTATCAAAAATGACTTAGGATCCTTAAAATTGCAGTCTATTTTAATTTATGTGGAAAAAGATGGAGTTGTGATTAATAATTTTTAAAAGGTCATTCCCCCCCCCCTCCCCAATCCTCTGGGCATTTTCTTTGAGCTGTTAGTTTTTGCTTTATTTAAAGCATATTTATTTTAATGTGGGTAAGGGGCACAATGTGCAGATACTTCATTTTTGTAAGGTTGTAATAGATGCTGTTTATACCGAACATGTCCTATCTATGCAGTATATATATTAAAAGAAAGCTTGTACTGTATGTTATTTGATTATTTTCTCTACCGAGTTGTACAGTAAAAGGGAAGTAAGTCACACCTGGTCATCGTATTTTTATTGTCCTTCCAAAGTGGACCAAAGAGTGTACCTCTGAGCAGCTCAACTTTGGGAAAACCAACATCCGCAAAGCTGCTTGCCACTGAAGCGGCAGCTATCGTCGGGATCTCTCCTTGTCGTTCTCTCTTTCCTGATTTTTGCTTTTATTTTGCTTGAGTTCTTCTCTGAAATTATAAGTAAAGAGGTGTGGGTCTTCATCACACATTTTCCGGTACACATCACAGAGGCTCTTAAAATGGGAGACAGAGAGCTGGCTGGGTCGAAGGGTAGGGTCCACGTCCGCCAACTCTAACAGTTTCTCAGTGCTTTCCACGCGCTGAACTTCAGGGAATAACATCCTGAGAAGAGAAAATCATCAGACTGACTTGGGGAACTCTGTAAGTCATGATGCCTCCTACTCTACATCGTTTTGACAACTGAACACCGGAGGGGCTGGAAGAGACAGCCGGCTGGCTTGGCTGCAGGGCTCCGAGCTGGTGAGGAGGGGTCTCGGTCTTGCCACCAGGCAACAGGTACGAGGGACACTGAAGGCAGAGCTAATGTGACCTGTGCCATACATCCCCGTGGGAAGGTATTTTCCACAGCTCCATCAGTACAAGTATCGTTTAAGGTGACATCTGCTCAGTTCCATTCTTAATGTTTGATTTGCCTCATTTTTAAAAAATTTGCCACATATCTTAATATGAAACTTGTCTAATTTCTCCTCTATAATTTGAACTTAGCCTTGGGAACTCTACACCCCCCAGAAAATGACCTTGACCTTACTATGCAAAGTCAGAAAACGGGTGACGTGAAAATGCAAACAGATCATTCTTTTAGATTTACCTTCAGGCATCTTTAAAATTGAAGTATGTATTTTAAACTTCATCTAACCAAGCCAGACCACTGTTTTAAAATGAATGACAAAACTGACTGAAATGCTGGAAAGCTACCCCTGGATTTTTTTTTTTCTCTCAACAGTTGGAGGCTCTACGGAGCTCAGAGGTCATGGCTGGCTGAGATGGGAGTTTTCCTTATAGGCTCATGGTCCTGGAGTGAAGAACTCCACGTTCCCTACAGTGTCCGGGCAAGCTGTGATCTCGGGGTTTCAGTTTCATATCAAGGAGGGGTTTGATCACTCGGGACCAATTTGTGGGTGTATATGACTAAAGGACACCAAGAGATCCAAGTGGGTCACGCTATTTGGGGTTCCTATCCGCACAGGGGACTGTGTATATGAAACGAAGGGGCCCATCACCTAGCTTGGAAACACAAGGGCCAGCTCTGGACTCAGGCCAATTTCGGGATTTCCAAAAGTAAAGTGTGCTTTTCGTGATTTTTTTTTTTTCCCCTCCATGAATCAGGGCCATCACATAAAACTGTCCCGGTCACAGCCTGTGTGAAGGGGAAGCATCCCAGCAGGGGCCCGCGGCCTTCATCGCAGCCAACACTGGGCCAGCTCCGTTCCTTCGGTCTCCGCTCGAGAGGCAGGACCTGTACGGTGATGTAAAAATCCTGGCCTAATTGGAGTTCACAAACGGCAAGCCCAGGATCGAACATCAGTCCGCTCAAATCCTCAGGAGTGAGTTTTCGGGGACAGTTTCAGGATGCAGCTGGCCAGCCGTACCTGAAATATGTGCTAAGGGGACACTTCACAAAACCAGAAAAAGACATGGAGCTTTTCAAATGAGAGGGATTTTAGAAAATGGGAGATGCAGGCCTACAAGGCCAGGCCCAGTTTTTAAACACACACACACCTTCCTGCCTTACTTGGGCCGAATTAAACATTTTCTTGGCTGCCACCAGACACAGGATACCACTGTGCTCACGCCAGGGCCTTTGGGGGCACGTGGACTGTAAGCCGCCACGTTCAGGCTGCGTTTGGGGACAGTGGCCACGTGCGTGTGCAGAGCAGTGAGCACGGCGGAACAGAGGGGCTCCCCATTAAATACTTGGTGACGCCATTCTGGCTGCTCCAGTGTTAACTTACCTTCTAGTTCTCATTGTGTCATATAGCAACTCGATGGAAAGAAAGCACTTAGAAAACCCCAGTAGTGCGAGAATACATTCGGTCTTCATTCCACGTTTCTGACACAGAGCTTTTAAAACCTTTAAATTTCCGGATGGGGTGATAGCATATTTGCGATTACTAATAAAACTCCTTTTCAACCATACCTGAGTTTATGCTACTGGGGGGCTCCTGGCGGGTCCCCCGATAGCTTCAGGATGGGGACAGGTGCCAAAGGAAACAAGCCTGATCAGAAGGTTGGAACTTTCAGTCTCACCTCCCCCACCCCCTCCGGGCCCCCCGGCCCCCCAGGTTGAGGAGAGGGGCTGGAGACCAAGCTCCATCACTAGTGGCCAGTGACTGTACCAGCTGTGCCTAAGGGAACATCCGGAGAGCCCTTAAATGATGGGGTTCACAGAGCTTCCGGGTTGGTGAAAACAGTGAGGTGCTGGGAGGGTGATGAGCCCAGAGAGGAGCCCTTGGCTCCCACACAAACTTCGCCCTACATCTCTTCCCTTTGCTATCCTTGAGTTCTGTCCTTTATGGTAAGTTGATAAGTGAAAGGGTTTTCCTGAGTTCTGTGAGCCATTCCAGCAAATTACTGAACCTGAAACGGCAGGGGTAGGGGGTGGTCACACAAATCCCAGAAATCCCCAATTCATAGCCTGTGGGTCAGAAATACAAGGGGGCGGGGGCGCCTGGGTGGCTCAGTCGGTTGAGCGTCCGACTTCTGCTCAGGTCATGATCTCGAGGCTTGTCAGTTCAAGCCCTGCGTCGGGCTCCGTGCTGACAGCTCGGAGCCTGGAGCCTGCTTCGGATTCCGTGTTTCCCTTTCTCTCCGTTCCTCCACTGCTCACACTCGATCTCTCAAAAATAAACATTAAAAAAAAAAATACAAGTGGCAACCTGGGACTTACGACAAGCATCTGAAGCGGGGGTGGTCTTGTGGCCCTGAACCCTTAACCTGGGGGGTGTATGCGGCTCCACGTCAGTGTCAGACCTGACCTGTAGGACGCCGGCTGGTCGACGTCACGCATACAGGTCAGAAGTGTTGAGCGTAAAAGCCAGCTGGCAGGGTCGACCCTGACGGAGGACTCCTGGCCCCCGCAAGGCAGGTCATTACCGACCTGTGGCTGTTTCAGGCTGTACTGATGCTGGAGCCATGTGTCCGTGGCCCCAGGGTTCAGTCACAGTTTTGCTGTTTCCTCGTGGCAGTCAAGCTTTGCTCACCTTAAGAGGACCATTCACAAACAGCTTGAAGAATCCTAAAAACGAAGTTCTTAATCTTTGAAAGTATTAGGATTTTAGAAAGCACGCGGCTGAAAGGAAGAAGGCATTCTTACCCCAGGCCTCGATAGCAGTATTTCCTTCGGAACTGAAATGCGTTCTGCACGACTCTCTCCACCAGCTTGAATGGCTGCTCTATCCTGGGCCGTGTCAGGGGCGTGAAGTGCACCACGCCCACGTCCACCTGCGTCGTGAGCAAAGGTACGTCACTCCGTGGCACGGTAATCACGTGACTAAAACAACTCATCTTAGTAAAACACAGGCGGATGGGCGGTTGACGGCGTAGTCTTCGTAAACCTTTACAAGGGCTTCGCCTTCGTCCACGGTAGGCAGGTGAGTTGCTGCGCTTGGCACTGAGCTCAGAGCGATCACGGTTGCGTCTGCTCTGTAAGCACATCCCGTAGACCTGTGCTTGAGGATCACTTGATCTCAAAATGGAGTTTTACAATGGCCTTTTCAGATCGATCCAAATAATCATTAAAGCCAGTAGGCAGATAACAGCTTTAGAGGGTTTTATTTAGCTCTGGAATGAGAAAAAACAAGCTGCAGCAGCAGTTCTATGAGGCGGGGCTTCGAAACAGAGAAGAGAAGGCAGATGGCCCCCCAGGGACCACTTAGTGCTAAACTCCCCAGAAAGGGAATCAGTTAGGACACCACTTATTTTGGGTACAGACACTGATTAATCAGCTGTACTGAATTCACGGTCGTCATGTGCACATCACTTTTGGGAGCAACTTTAAATGTCCTGGGAGGTCCAGGCAAGGTTAAATAGGAAAAGGAAACCACCAAAATGCCACTGTGTTGGTCTATAATATATCCTGTCTTAGTCTAGAACTGGGCTCATGGTCATTCACAAGTATATATTCAGAATAACAAAGGAACAATCGTATTGAAAGCAAAGACGAAGACGGAAGTGGAGTCAGAGCAGTTGCCACACACAAAAATGCCCGACAGAGACCATGGCCTGACAAGTGGAAAGTGTGTTCAGAATCTACAAAAGCCTTCGTCTCTGAGGAGTTGTTCAATTTGCTACTTAGAACATCACACAGACTCTCAGAGGCTTAAAGTCTAGCAATTTATGGAGGGGAGGTGGTACCACTGCTTTTCAAAAGGAATTCATTCTATATTTTTTAAAATTCCACAGGGGTTATCGTGTTCTCCTGGGAGGCCTTGCTTCTAAACATCCTTGTGGCTACAAAACTCCACAAAATTGGCCTGCAGTCTGTGAGGATGGAGTGTTTTCAGGGTGGAGGGGAAGTACTCGCATACGACACGAGACCGCGTGGACGGGAACAGAGAAGGCGTGCGTGGACCGACAGTTATTCCGCTTCAGGGAGGGACTACCTGTAATGTTAAGTGTTCTCATTAAATTTTAAGTTTTTCATATTGTGTTCTATGCGTCGCTTCATCAGTTTCTCCAAGTTCAGCAACGAGTACTGTAGAAAACAAAGGCTTGGTTAAAAGGCCAGGACTTCTGTAGACCTGCACAAAAACACCAACGAACAGGGCCCGGGGGTGTTGGAGAGGGCACTGGAGAGGATAAAGACTGGGGGGGGGGGGGGGCTTCAGGGTGGACAGGAGCACGTCAGTCATCAGGGAGGGAAAGATGTGTGTGTCTGTGGCAGGAAAAAGAATCTGAGCGGAGGACAGCGGAAGAAGCCGAAACACTATAACGACTTTAAAGGTCAAAGCCTCTGCTCACAAACTCTGAAAGATCCATCCCCACCTTTCCTCCTATTTATCTGGAACGGAGAAGTGAACCCAGCTGTCCAGGAAGGTTCTAGGCCTCGCGCCATCACTCTATACTTCTCCATACCACTTCCCCCCACTGAGCCCACTGGCATCCGCCCCTCTCTCTCTGCCGGCCTCCAGGACTCCACTCTTCCAGCCCTTTTAGGCCAGTTTGTCCATGTGACAGTCTGTCCTGACGGAGCTCTTCGCAGCCCCCAGCTATGAGCCAGCAGCCTGCCTGTCCCCAGGGAAGCTCAGCTTTTAGCAAATGGGGTACAATCTAAGCCCTAGCTAAGCCCAGGCCGTTATCAAAACTCTGTCATGTTCAAATACAATAAAGAATAAAGGCACCGATACAGGGATAGATGCAGTCCCCTTCTAGTACAGAAACTGCCACCTCCAGCTTCTTTGGATTTTAAAATTTGGTGCCGCCTTTTGGGGGCACCTGGGTGGCCCAGTCGGTTAAGCATCCGACTTGGGCCCAGATCACGATCTCACAGTTTGTGGGTTTGGGCCCCGCATCGGGCTCTGTGCTGACAGCGCAGAGCCTGGATCCTGCTTCGGATTCTGTGTCTCTCTCTCTGGTTCCTTCTCCGCTCACACTCTGTCTCTGTCTAAATAAATGTTAAAAAAAAAATTTGGTTTTCTTTTTGCCCAATTTTATTTCTTTGAGATACAGTTGGTGTTTGCAAATATAGAAAATGTCTTACGTCGGTTTTCCATAAAGTCTTAAGCCCCGTACAAATACAGCAGCACCCTAACTGTAGCGGACTTCTAAAGATCGAATGTAGTTCTGATAGTTGAGATGGCTAACGGGATATCCCAGCTAAAAGAAAATACCTACTCACAATCAAATACAGTTCCTATCCAGTGGAGGACCCTGAGAAAATGGCCCTTCCAGTAATGTGTCCTGCTTCCCTGCAAGACCTCCTGTATCGCCCTCTTTTCCACCCCCACCCCCAAAAGCACTTTTCGGAATTACTGTGAATGACGGAGCCCATTGTCTCTAGAACTACAGGAAAGCTGCTTGGTAACTAGGGTAACAGATACAAAAATGCTTTTTACTTATATTTGAATGCTTATTTAAAAATTGCAACCATTATTTTTCCTTCCTTGAATTTTAACCCTATTAAAGGGCTTCATTGCAAAAAAGCAACCAGTACGTAGGCACTAGATGCACTTAACGATTCTATTTTATTGTTGCCAGCAGCTTTCCAAACTCAGTCTATCAGGATACCAAAATGACCTAAGAAAATTTCAAATGAAAGGATCTGTAATGAATCTAAAATATCTGCCTCTCAAATCCACTCGAACATCAATGCTGTACCAAGCTGAGACGATGCTTCTCAACATCAGCAGCCGGGGCTGCACGAGGCTGCAGGCTGAAGTTCCATTTTCCAGACCAGCGTGTCTAGGGTGGGACTAGTTAGGACACTGCGGGAGACCTGGGATAAGAAGCCAGGAAATCTCCAATCTCAGACGTTGCCAACTCAGATCCCGAATCAACAGGAGAACAGAGAATGCCGAAGAATGGGCCGCCCAGCTCTTGCCGGGGGATCCTAACAGGGCGGAGAGCTACCTAACTACCCCGGGAAAAGGCACAGAAAACAACAGGAGCCATTCCCTAAGAAAGGGTCCTCCACACTTCCGATGGCATTTGAGACCATTCAGGGGCAACCCAGTGGAAAGGGAAAATGTTTAGGAAGTAACAATTTATAATTGGCTGAAGTGTAACCATACCTGGGAGAGAATAGAAGGGCGAGAGAAAAAGGGCTACAGGGAATCGCCGAGAAGCCTTCAAGAGCAGTAAGAGAAGGGTTCAAAGGTCAAGGTGGTACGGTCTCAGATTAGCATAGCTGGGAGTGGGAAGGGTCTGACTCTTCAGGTCCCTGCACTGAGCTAACGACAGCCTCCAGTGGCAACTTCCTCAGACAAGGGTGACAGATCGGCAAGTCGTTAATGCCTAGGATACTAGAATTACACATTTTGTAGAAAAACACTTACAGATACAAATGTCTATCAAATTTCCTACAATTGGTTTATTCTGCCTGTAATCTTGGTCCCAAGGCCAACTTAAGGACAGAATTTCAGTTTTAAAACCTTAAAATACAAACACTTTAACAGCATTCCAGGTGTTCTGAACCCAACGTACTTGACATAGGCTGACACGCTGTTATACCTACAAATCTTTCTTTAAAGTTTATAATTTGTGGGGCACCTGGGTGGCTCAGTCGGTTAAGTGGCTCAGGTCATGATGTCACAGTTAGTGCGTTCCAGACCCGCGTCGGGCTCTGTGCTGACAGCTCGGAGCCTGGCGCCTGCTTTGGATCCTGTGTCTCCCTCTCTCTCTGCTCCTTCCCCGCTTGCGCTCTGTCTCTCTCTCTCAAAAAATAAACACACACATTTTTTGAGTTTATGATTTGTATTTTCTATAACAGTATTAATTTCTCTAGAAGTTCCACCCCACCTTTTTTTCCTCCTTTTTATTTTTGAATGTTGTTTTTTCTCTTCCTCCTTGGAATCACAAAGCAGTCACAGTACTTCCTCTCAAGAGTATGAGCTCGAAGGACAGTGAGCTGGGAGTATGATGAGGAATTAAGGGTAAGAAAGACACACCCACGTGGGGGGAGCAAATGGAGAGAGTGCTTCACAGTGTAAATTATGCATGTAAATGTATGCATGTCAGTGACTGTATGTATGTAGATTGTGCCTAGTCGGAACAAGAAGAGCAAGATGAGTCTCTTGGTCCCAAAATAGGGAACCCGTTTCAGGGAGGCGAATGCTTAATTCTAAACAAAGCACAAGAGGGACAAGAACAAACACTGGATTGAGATTTTCTGTTACATTTAACTTGGAGTTCCTGGACGATCATGGGGAAAACCCCTAAAACCATGAGCTTTCCCACCAACCATGACTTGGGGGTTTGTGAAACAGCATCTGGAGGGGCCCTGCTCTCTGGGGCCGCAGGTTGGTAGCACAGGGGCCATCACGAGGGCCCAGCCTCCGCTTTCGCAGCGCCTCAGTGCGATCTGTTCTTCAGGGACAATGTCAATCCAGGCGGACTCACGAGACACTCAATGAGGACTGCTGCTCTCGAAAATATTAAAAGACTCATAAATGAACACAGATGCAAATATATTAACTCACAAGGAGCCACGCTGCCGAAGAGACTAGGGGCTATCTTCGAGTTACCTTGTCACTACCTTCCCCTATGTGCGTATAAAACGACAAAAACTACCCCTAAATGCAGGCCCCGTTACTATCAGAAGACCGCGGAGCGACACGGATGGGAGCAAGCATATACGGACTGGTGGCCGCCATGGTCACTGGTGTCTGCCCTGAGGGCCTGACCTCTCACTGGCACAGGTGGGGCCGGACTCTCCCGGTCCATGTGCTACGAGCACCCAGACCGCCGCGTTCCTTGTGCTGACGTGTTGTTCCTTTAAATATCCTCATGTTGTCTGGCTTTTCTGGTTTCTGACTTGAAAGACATTCTGTCTTTAAAAAAATTTTTTTTAATGTTTGAGAGAGAGAGAGAGAGTGCGAGCACAAGCAGGGGAGGGGCAGAGAGAGGGAGACACAGAATCCCAAGCAGGCTCCAGGCCCTGAGCTGTCAGCACGGAGCCTGATCTCGTAACCGCAAGATCATGACTTGAGCCGAAGTCGGACACCTGACCGACTGAGCCACCCAGGTGCCCCAGAGATATTCTGTCCTTTGAAAGGCAGATTCTACAGCTGCTAGATCTCACCCTTTACCTGCTTATCTTGCTAGTTTAACTCACAGAGCTCTGGGGTCTCAGAGTCTTCCCTATATACCTATCACCAGAGATAAAAATAAATAAATAAATGATTCAAACTGATGCAAGCTTTATAATCTGGCAAGATCACAAAGTCCTCGTGGACTCAGGGCGCCAGAGTGTGGGCTGGGATGCAGGACACCTTGCTGGACAGGAACGGGGGTGGGGAGGGGGAGAGAGAGAGAGAGAGAGAGAGAGAGACAGACAGACACAGGGAAGAAAGGCAAAGAGGAACAAGGCAAGAGAAGCAGTCGGTGCCGAGGGTCAGGCCTACAGAAGGCCATTCAGCCCACAATCTTGGATATGGCCGGTAAATGAGGAGGTTTTAAAGAAACCCGTCCTGCTCTTCAAAATAATGTGCAAAGAAGATGTAACAAATACATGTTTACACTGCTTATTAGACTGAAAAAATTACATCCATCTGCAAATGTCACCACAAAATCCAAAGATAGTCTTAATATTCTAAAATCATGTGAGGAAAACAGAAAACGAGTCGTCAGGATCCCTCCTCTGAAGACATGAAAGGGAGAAACAAAGCGTAAAAATTAGCTAACAGCTAATAAACAAATGTAAGTGTAACTTACATAGGCCGTCCCCCCGCCCCATGGTTTGCTCTCTGTGCTTTCGGCCGCCCCCAGCCAACCTCAGTCCGGAGGCAGAGGACCCTCCTCCTGCTACAGTGCCAGAGGGTCCGCAGTGACCTACCACTATGTCACAGTGCCTACATCACTCACCTCCCTTCGTGTCACCACGCAGGCATGTCGTTAGCTCACATCGTCGTCATGACGATGACATCTTACGGTACAGTAAGATATTGAGACCACACACACCTTCTCTTACAGTATATCGTTACAAGTGTTCTACTTTGTCATTAGTTGCTGTTGTTAATCTCTTACTGCACCTAACAAATTAACCTTTTGGTATGTATACACAGGAAAAACACATGGTATATATTGGGTCTGGTACTCTCTGCAGTTTTAGGCATCCACTGGGGGTCTTAGAACATAACACATGTGGCTAAACGTGGGGGGGAGGGTAGTACTCTATGCAGAAACATACACCTGATTTGCTATAAAAATCAAAAGAATTAGGCTGGCTTCAATGGACATTTGAGAACACACAGAAACCATGAAAATAAATCTTCATTTTAAACAAAGTCCTTACTACAACCCACTAATCTGTAAGCTACCAATCTTCAAAGTTAAAGTCTTCAGGCTAGCCTGAAGCATTATTTTAAAACTAAAATGACCATAAAGATGGAGGAAAATGATGAATTAATCCTGCTCATAGCTGATACTATTAATTTCCTAAGACTGGGTCCGAAGAAAACATTATTTTAAGATTAAGTCAATCACTTTAAATCTGTGGGACGGGAATAGGTAACTACTTTTTCTTATGCTGCACTTTCATTATTTTCAAAGCTGAACAGAAAGCAAATAGAGAAGATACTGTTTTTAAAATCAGAACCTCGACTTTTTACTGGAATTAAGTGGGCAGCATTTTATACATGCCGTGAGTGGGCACCATCCCAGACCAATGAAATAAGAGCCGTGGGGCCTGGGCCTCGGGCTTTTTTTAAAGCTACGTGATGGCCCTGTGTGGGCAGGGGTGAGAAACACAGGTCTGCTGAACCTCATACAAAAGTATGTATTGTTGTTATTTCTAAAATACTCAATTATTTGGTCTTTCAGAGAAAAGAGAAAAGCTTGTCTGAGTTTCAAATGATCATTATGAAGAAAAACACAACTAAGGAAATCATATGCAATTTTTTCTTAAAAATACCTACATGAAAACATTTTAAAGAAAATAGATGGACTGCTGAGTCACTGGACAGTTACTCAGTCACGGACTCTGCATGAATGAGAAGTGTTTTTCTGTAAAGCCATGGAGATGTCGGTTTTTTGTTTTTGTTTTTTTGCGCCGTTATCCAGATTACCACAGAAAGAAAAGACTCATTCTAATGAGATTTACAAATACATTCTTCTCTAAGTGGAGGCAGGGAAGTGCTAGGGGTGTACGAAACGCTTCAAAAATCACAGTACCCTGGGCCCGCGTCCCATTCCTGCTATGTACTCATTTTACACCCTTAGTCAAGTTACTTCACTTCTCTGGGGCTCAGTTTTCTCATCTGCAAAATGAGGACTCCTACGACCTCACAGGGTTGTCTTGAGAAGCAAGCAGCACAGTGCCTCAGGCAGTATCTGGCATTACAGGGAACAGTTTTATGAACATTAGGTATTAGTATTAGGCCCAAATGACAAAACCGAAGAGGGACAAAATGACTTAAAACTGCAGTCTCATTTAGAAAGGATACAATTATACTTTTAACCATACAAAGGTATAGTTTGTTTATCTACTCAAAACTAGCTTCTGAATTCATTCAACAAATACTTACCTGTGCCCTTACTACTCCTGGCACAGGAGACTCAGCAGTGACGGGGGACACACAGAAATCCTTGCTGTGTGAGGTTCTTACGCCAGAGAATTAGAAGTAGAGGGGCTCAGAGGTGGGGGGATTCTTGACCTATTGTGAAGTTTAGAAACAAGACGATGTGTTAATTAAGTGGATGTTGGGCATGGAATCCTGGACGCCTTTAAGACCTGGGACGTGCCAGTTGCCAGGGTGAATTTGGCATCAACGGACGTGGGGAAACTGAGGAGAACAGGGGTGGGGAAGACCGGTCCTTGTCTCTGGTAGGTCTGAAATGTGTGTAAGTGATGTCACACTGGCACTTGGATATATAGCCAGGTGTTCAGGGGAGAGGGCCAGCGAAGAGGCATGAACTAAGGTAAAGATAAGATTTATCTTCAAAACCTTCTGGGCTTAAAAGGTTACTTCTCTTACATGTCCACAGTGGAAGCAGAGGAGGTCAATGCGTTATATTTCTCTATAAACTTCTATGTTTCCATCTCTTTTTGTACAAGGAATCCTACATCTTGATTAAAGATCTGTAATTTGTGAAAGTCATTTGCACTTCAGAAGTTTTTCTAGGAGAGGCAGTTAAGATTTTATAGGAGAAGGGCTCCCACCAAGGCAGAAGAGTAATCAGAGATGTTCTGAAAATGGAAAGAAGGCGTCCTTATCCTGGAGGCCGGAGCTGGGAGCTGGCTGGCCCCTCCACCTGCCATCGGTCAGCCTCAGCACAGGTCAGTCCATACTGTCGACCGTGGCAAAAAGCAAACAAGGCGAGGTGCTAAAGGGATCTGGTGGGTTTCTTCCGATACAGCAGAAATAACAATGCTGGTTCTGTTAGTGCCTGAAATTCATCTCTTCCTCACCCAGTATTTATGCAAAGAACTGTTTAAGTATTTCCATGAAACAGAAGAAAATAAGTTTACATATTAAAATTACAATACTATGGCTAAAAAATCCACAGGCATCAGATTCCTAAAAGAAGAAAAATACCTTGCTAAATGCCAGACTCAGAAAAGATGAAACCGAAACAAAAAACAACAAAAAATCAAGAAAAATCCAGATAATCAAAACGTGCATTTTATTATTTACAGTTTTTAAAGAAATGGCTATCATCTAATATAGCTACAATATCTGGGAAATAAAGCCTATTATCAAAATACCTTCTTTATAAAGTGGTTCTGAATTTATAGCTTGTAGAATTAGAATTAGTGAAGGAAAGTAAAATGTGAACTCAGAGTTGATAGACATGAAACGTGTCTGTATTCAAGGTATCAGGACCCCAATATTTGATTTCACTATTTCATTTAATATGCTCCACATCATTTTGGTGTAATTTCTTCACATTTTCTAAAAGCTCTAATTTATTAAGTTATACTCCAGAAATCTTTCTCAGTGGAAGGAATAACAAAAGAAAATTCAGGACACGCCCCCTCCCTGACCCACAAAATACTTATAGATTTACTGGTCAGAGTCTAGTCAATAGGGTTCCTTTATCTTTTATCGAAAAGATACATATTTTGAAAAGAGTCTTTTGGACATCTTTTTGAAAGCTACCAATTTTGTGACTCTTGATTTCAGACGAGTCACAAGCACCAGCATAAAAAGATCGTCTTGACTATCATTTGCAAAGCACAGTCTAGTTAAAAATATTTCAGATCATATCCTTTAATTGGGGACATAACAAACTGTATCTTCCAACACAGATAAAAATTCAAAAATAAATTATAACTGTGGACTGCAACATAATATTAAAGGAAAAGAAAGCCTTTTTGTGAGCACGCGAAGAATTCCTCCTCTGTACAGTGACACAAAAGCATTTTCAGCTTTCAGGTTTCGACAAATCCTGTTGTAACAACAACTCCCTCCCTTCCCCGCCTCTCCTTTCTTAATTCTCCCACAGCTCAAAAAATGAGATGGAGAACCTGGTATTTATCTTCTAGCACCATCAGCAGTCTCTACCTCAGATTCCCATGTTGGTCTTTATGTGCGAGTTAACTTGGTGGAGCTCTGTCCCTAATACTCACAGGCTGGACGGGAGCCTCAAGTGTGGCTTCTCCGCCTCGAGCAGCTTCGTTTGAAGACAACTGACAGAAGGGGGTTAAGACACTGAAGGCTCCTGACAAAAGGTATGGAAAATGAGAGGCTTCTACAACGCTCAGAAATAGAAGTAGAGACCTTTAAGTATTTAGTTCGAACTGTGAAGTTGTCGGTCTGTTTTTAAAGTAATAGTTTTGTTATAAACAGATCTTGTCTGGAAAACTGACTTTACGTTTTAATGAAATCCACTCCAGACTTTCTGTTGGCAAGTAAGTCCATAAAGTCAACACTCACAGGCTCTGTTCTGCAAGCAGTGTATTCTGGAGCCCTGAGAGACCCGTGTATTTAGAACTAAGTTTTTACATGCAATCCCTCTGCTGCTTCTGCTGGATTTCCCTGTATTCCACCACCACCACCACCACGGAAACAAAGTATGCTTTTATTCCGTACTTACTTACGAGATAGCAATGTGAGAGAACAGGCCACAAACTGTATCATACTTGTGGCTGGAGAGGAAAAGAAAATTCACAGCAATATAGCTAAGATGCCAGTATGTTTTTACAAAAGGAACAGAACTAGTGACCTTCATTGTGGAGAACAAATTTTTTCTGCAGAAGTTCTCCGTGCAGAAGAAAGCATTTAAGATCCGATATTCAACAGTGAGCAGGCACTATGCTAGCTGAATGCAATGTCATATTGTTTACGCTGATTCCGGCTGTCTGTAATTTATCACTGCCAGTACGTGTTAATTAAGATGAACAAGCTGTCTGCAAGCCTGAATTACACTGAAATTTATAAAATGTATTGGTTAATGGGAAGAAAAAGGTTATAATTGGGAAGCTGAGCATAGATTGATCAACACATGAAGGTTACTCAACCAAAGTAAAAATAAAGAGGGAAATGAGATGCTCTTAGAGAATGTTAACAGCAATCTCGATGCCGAAGAAACCATAAGCTGACAAAGGTCTGGGAAGGCAGTAATTTAGGGAACTGCCTGGAATCTGAAATGTTAAAACCCAAACCTGAAAACAGCTATTATGAAACTATAAACATGTGCTTCATTTTTTTTTTTTCCTAGAAACTTTATTCTGTGCTATTTTAGTGTCAGGTATGAAAAGAGGTTTGGAAAACAGAAGTGAACCATACGGCTATGCCAAAAGCCGAAGTACTCTGATGTGTCTGTAAGTCTGATGCTTAAGGACTTAAAGTTTCAGGGAAACCCTTTCTTAAGTCTGTCATATTTTAAAGCTATGAACAAAAATATAAGCAGCAAATTTAGACAGCCCAGGATTTAACTTCTTAGAGAACCGATGCTATAACTATGTTAAGTTTGTACTTCTGATATAGGCACGGATTAGTATTACTTCAGCTATTTTACAAAAGCCAGGCATCAACCTCCTTGGGTGAGTCTCTGAGGCTAAGCTATTTGCCCCATTAATGTCTTGTGGTTTTTTGGTTTTTTTTTTTTCCCTTGGTGGGACAGGGAGTGGATAAAATTGACGGTTAATGGCGTTCTCTGCCTGCAGATGTAGCGTTTTCTGTGCTTCCCCGGAAGCACACGGAGAGCATCTCACACTTGAGTACTGGGGTGATGGTGGGGTAGGCGGGAACACCCGGACACTGTTGCTGAGACCTGCGTGGCCTCGGGGGGTTTACCACCTCAGTGTCCTTCCCAATCGGGAAAAATGATGACGCACAGAGTTATATCTATGGTTTGGTTCAGCTCTAAGATTCTACAAAAATAAATCAGTTCGATGAAGGAAGAGGGAAAAGAAAAAATATTTCAAATGTTATTAGATAGCAACTGTCACGTGACAGAAAACAGCATGCGAATCACAGTGTTGATTATAATGTATGGAGTACTTTCTAGGTGTTGCATATTGTTCTCTAACCCCTTAAAATGCATTTAACTCTTCGATATACATACTATAATCCTATTTTCCAGAAGAAAATACTAAAGCAGAGAGAGGTTCTGGAAAGCGAAGATTTGAGCCCAGTATTTTGGATTCAGAGCCCCACACTGCCTTTTGTAAAATATATGAATCGTGACAGAGCCACTCTAATACGTCATTCAAAAACGGATTCAGAAACACAAAAAAAGTTATTACTGTATTTCAGAAACCATTAGACTTCCCTCAAAGAAGGCAGTAATTACTGCCAGGGTAAAGCACAGCCAAGCCACAAATTCGGTGCTGTCTTTACTCTCTTCTTAAGAAAATGTTAAATTATTTTTGGTATTCTTTCACATACAACAAGGAAGTGGTTATTTCTGGCATGTACTTTCAAGATTCAAGGTCACTACCGAATCCGTCAGAACAACCGGTTTTACGGCAGACTACTTACTTCATCTGGGTCAGGGAAGGATTCTGGTCCCAGCTAGAAAGGATCTCACATTCTCACAAGCAAAAGACAGTGGCCTAATTGTTCCTGCACTGAGCGTCTTGCACCTGCAGTGAAACGAGTGCTAACCTAGATAAGGATTTTGTAAAAGTTTATTAACAGGAAATTAGGGATAATCATGCCTGTGGCTTTAACTTCTTTCCACGAATTTCCTTTCCTCCTTAAACAGTTTACTTGGGTTATGTGTCTGGCACATGGTAAGGGCTTAATGAATATTTTTTAAATAAAATCATTTTTTGAATACTTAAAACTTTTCTAAGATTTATAAGTCATTTTTTAATTTTTAAAAATGTTTTTATTTTTGAGAGAGAAACAGAGAGACAGAGTGTGAGCAGGGGAGGGGCAAAGAGAGAGGGAGACACAGAATCTGAAGCAGGCTCCAGGCTCTGAGCTGTTAGCACACAGCCCGAGATGGGGCTTGAACCCACAAATGGTGAGATCATGACCTGAGCTGAAGTTAGACGCTTAACCGACGGAACCACCCAGGTGCCCCTAGAAGTCATTTTTAAGAGGTGGGCTTAAACTATTCATTTCTCCCTTATTACCTATTAAGTATTTTAATTAGAAATCATAGGGTTTAAAAAAAACCTGTAAGCTATTAAAATTCTTTATCAGATCCTACAACTGGAATTCGGTATGTCAAAATCTCCCAAGAAGGCATCATCATAGACTTCAGCACAGTTCAAATTCTAAGAAGAACAAAGTGGCCACTTTTCGAGAACCACCCATCCGCACTCCGGAGAATGACCGGTAGTCTCTGAGGGCCTGGCGTGAGCTTTTCTCTTGGGCTGGAGTGTCCTCATCTACTGCGAGGCCCACTCAAACGTGTTCCTGCTCCCACCGTACGTGGAAACGTAAGCCTTTGCGTTATCCTTTCTTTTAATCCCGGTTTGTCTTCCTTCCCTAGCCTTTGTTACTTGGTTCTCTGCCGCACAGACAGCATTACGGTTTTGACCAGGGGCCATCATAATCAAGCAGCAGGTAACAGGGGACCAAGATAAGGTAACATCATGGCGTCCGCGGGTCTCCAGCTCCTGGCTTTCGTCCTGGCTCTATCTGGGGTGTCTGGAGTGCTCACGGCCACTCTGCTGCCCAACTGGAAGGTGAACGTGGATTCGGGCTCCAACATCATCACGGCTGTCGTGCAGCTGCAGGGGCTGTGGATGGACTGCACGTGGTACAGCACCGGGATGTTCAGCTGCACCCTCAAGTACTCCATTCTGTCCCTCCCCATCCACGTGCAGGCCGCACGGGCCACCATGGTCCTGGCCTGTGTCCTGTCCGCGCTGGGGATCTGCACTTCCACAGTGGGGATGAAATGCACTCGCTTAGGAGGGGACGGAGACACAAAGAGCCACGCTTCTTTTGCCGGAGGAGTCTGCTTCATGGCTGCAGGGGTCTCTGGTTTAATCCCAACCGTGTGGTACACAAAGGAGATCATAGCAAACTTCCTGGACCTGACGGTTCCAGAAAGCAACAAACATGAGCCCGGAGGAGCCGTCTACCTCGGATTCATTTCGGCCGCGCTGTTGTTCGTCTCCGGCATGATTTTCTGCACTTCCTGTATGAAAAAGGCTCCGGAAGCTTGGCTCTTTGCAGCCAAGCAGCGGCATACCTCCGCCATGCAGCCAGAGGGCAGCTCCGCGTACAACCTCAAAGATTACGTGTAAATGACCGTGTCACGCGTATGGAATGTTTAGGTGCCTGCTGTGGCTTTCGTCTTTTCGTTTCAGAGGAAAACTATAAATGAGGTCATTTAAAATGCCAACAAACTATTGTGTGCAATTAGATCCGTTTTAAGATTCTTCTTCCATTCCTTTTTTCGTGTTTTATCCAGTGGTTTACAACTGAAAAAGGTTCTGTTTTATAAGACAATTGATGGGGTTTTTTTCCTTTTAAGATAAACTGTTGACACATCTTCTGAACTGTTATTTAGTTGGATTTTATAGAAGAACTAAACTGCCAAGTATCAAAAAGCGCCTCTCTCTGTGTTAATCCAGGGTATCATCTGCTTTTGCTGTGTGTTGGTAACCACAGGGACTTGCTTCTGTTTTCAAGCCTGCTCTTTGACCATGAGGGAAAGAAGAGATGTCCATCTCTCTTAAGTGTTGCCCAAACCAGCCTCCCCAGCTTCCCACCTACCGTGACCTCCCTGCTTCCTTTTTCATTTTAGAAAATATCGACGTACGTGTCCAAGAGCCAACGATAGGCTATTCAAAGATTAGGCAGGCAGAACTAAGGAAAAGAAACTGGTAAATGCCACCACAGCAAAGCAAAACCAAATCAAGCGCGAACTGAAATCTCCAGGATTGGAAGGCATTAAGTACAAAGTAAGTGACAATAATAGCAGTTTGCTTTATCTAGAATGCTTAAGAAGTGCCGTCTTCTGCTGCTAGCAAGAGGATGCTCCAGATTCTGTTCATTTATCCTACAACCCACAGTCTTCCCCTTCCCTCTCACTGATGAGTATCTGGATGGTCGAAGTTACTTTAAGTTGTCGTTTTTTTCTCAAGTTTGATTCACGTTAACAAAAACGTTGCTGTTCTCTTATAAATGAGCTGCTTCCAGTAGTAAACAGAACAAAAATTAAAGTATAAAGAGTACTTTAAAGATGTAAGTTAATTTGTGATATGTAATCCAAATGTCTTAACAAGAAAAAAAAAACTGGATTTTCTAATGCACAAAGGGGACAAGGCCCACTATTGTTTCTAATAATTCATGTAATTTAGGCTTAGTCATTGCTCACTATAAAATGGTAAAGGGGGAAAAAGGATCATTTCTTTGCACATCAGTAACTCAGGAAGTGTGAAGAATATCTTTTATGTGACTACATATTTTTCATTTGTGCCTACAGAAGTAGAGACTAACATGTTTTATACCTAGTTTACTCACTCTCTTCTGCAACAGTATCATTGGCCATTAATAGGATGGCTAAAATGGAAAGGTATCATTTCATCTGGGAATTAGGAAAAGACATATTTAAACAGAAGCTTAAAGTATGGATTTCTTTTGGAGGGTCAAAATATTTTCTAAACACATGTATACTAAAAATAACTGGTAAAAAGTATTTTTATGCAAATTAATGTGACCAGATTGGTTTGGCACCTGTATCTCTCTCCTTTTGCTTACTGGGACTGGCTTTATATGCAGTTTCTGTACCTGATAGTCCTATGCTAAAAGTTCACCGTATGTGTTCTATAAAAGTCTATACATACTTCAAAAAATAATTTTTATTTTGCTCTAGAATATTTTCTTCTTAAATAGGCACAGGGATGTTCTGAACTCCAGAAAAGCAGCCATTTCCTACAAATAATGGCCTAATTCTATCCAGACTGGACACAGCAATGATGAAATGGCTCGGAGTCCCTCCGTCCCCCCAGGCCGCACCCTTGCTGCATTCCTCCACCCGGAAACCTCCCACACTCACCCCTTCCTTGCCCGCCCACGCTCCGACTCCTCCTTGGGGGTTCACGCGGGACCTCCTTTGTGACCCCACTCCTGACTCCCCGAGGGTCGCTGCTTCCAGCCCTGTACTCTCTGGGAATACGGTCTATTCAAACAAGTTATTGCATCTCCGACTAGACTCTGAGACAAGGTACCGTTTTTACCTTTGTAGCCTCCTAACTTGCCAACAGCGCTTATGAGGACGTGTCAGTCCTTCCGGGACGTACACGGACTGGTTTAAACCTCAGGAGGACTCTAGGAGGCAGGCACTATTCCTAGCACAGAGGGGAACTGAACCAGGGGAAAGTACAGTACCTCACCAGCCCAACAGCAGGCGGCTGGTAAGCGGAGAGATGGGATTCAACTGGAGGGAACTGGCCCTGGAGTCAGACCAGGTGCCTGCCGGCTTACGCAGGGCACAAGGCTGCGCGGCGCGTGTTACTGAATCTAGGTCTCGGTCCCCTCCTGTGAAAATGAGGATAGAACGGCACCTACGCACACAGGGGCTGTAAGGATTCAATGACAGGATGTGCACACAGCATTTGAAGGGGCGGGGGCGGTAAGCACACTCGGGACTTTCTTGGTCTACACCAGCATTTTCCAAAGGGGGGTGGGTGGAGCCTGCAGAGGACACAGGGCAGCGCCGGGGGCCGGCTTTGGTCATCACAGCTGGGGTAGGGGTACTGGGACCCAGTGGGCGGAGGCCAGAAATGCTATGAAATACCCTACAATGCCTGGGCAACAAAGAATTGTCTAGCCAAAAATGTCAATTGTGAGGAGGCTGAAAAACCCTGATCTAATGTATTTGAATTCTATTTAAACATTCATTTTAAAGAAAATAATAAAGCTACCAAACCAAAAGAAAACACCAGAAAGCCCCAGAATGTCCTACTTATTTTACCTACAGAGCAGATATATGTGTATATGTATGTATGTATATATGTGTGTGTGTGTGTGTGTGTGTGTGTGTGTGTGTGTGTGTGTGTATGTGTGTGTGTTATGACTGAAGAAATCAGCGAGTAATCTGGGCAACGACATGGGCAGGTGAAAGGGTCATCAGAACACTACCTACAAATGGGCAGGAGCAGGCTGGGGTATAGACAGATCCAATTCTGGATTCAATGTTTTCTCATTACATCTTTTACGACTATATTTTTAGCTACAAGGCTTTAGCATAAATTCACTGTACTGACTTTTGAGATTTGTATCATAGCCTATAATCCCGTGAACCTGTTGCAATCTCTTCATTACCTCTGATAATTTTTTAATTCACTTCACTGCACTTTATACATACACGAATGGGTCACCTGCAAAAATGCAATTTTGTTTCTTCCTTCATTGGGCTTATAATACTTCTTGTTTATTTTATTCTTGAGTAGTTATAAAAACATAACTTGTATGAAGGTAAATTGTAATAATAAATATCTTGTTTCTATCCAACACTAACTTGATTTTTAAGAAGGACTCTTGTACTTTAATTATAAAACTGGATTTTAGTTTACACGTTTATTTTTATTTTAGACTCACTCTCAAAAAGAATTTGCGGCTACTTACGATAAAACTGCCGGCATAATAAGAACAAAAACAATGATAAAATAAAGTTACAAAGAAGAGAGAGAGGATGCTATTAAATAATGCTGTTTGGAGGCTACTAAAGGAATTACGTATGAAACTTAGTTTAGAACTTGGAGCAACCAAGGCACAGAAGGCCACATGAGGCGTCTGATGGCGGTCTCGGGCAGGTGCCTACAGAGGCTAGAGAGGCTGCCGGGGGTGCCGCCTAAGCCCCCACTGGGCTGTGCGTCCGTCCCCAGCTGCTGTGAGTGCAGGGCGCTACCAGCTCACACGTGCGGAATTGCCTCCCTTGGTAGACTAGGGCACCACTGCTCCTAGGAGGTGGTCGTGAGCCAAAGACTGACCACACACGTGTAGAACATGCCATTCCCTCGACTGAGTCTGTGGGACAGTTTGTGCCCCATTGCTCCCCCTCTCCCCACTACCCTCTGACCCAGTGGGACCAGGCTGACGCTGGTCTCCAGGCACAATATTCCTGCTTAGCTTTTGTGCCCCCCTTGCTTTATCCTGCTTCCCTCACCCTTCTTCTGAGAACACTCAAAACGGCACTTTCATAAAAATTCTCATCTCAGTCCCTAATTCCAGGCAATCAGACCTAACACAGAAGAATATTAGTTAAGTAGAAAAATATGTCCACAGGGTTCTCAAATATAGGGCAATATTCAACAGAAATAACATCCTCACTATCTGATTTCAAAACACACAAAGGCTTGAAAAAATGGCTTTCTTATGTGAATCCACCCATTTTACGAAGATCAAGATTACTTCACAAAGAAGTCAAGGCCTCAATAGCTGTCAGCAAGGATGGCTGAAAGCTTCTAAAATGTGGTCCTCAAAGGTCAGGCATGGATGCCTCAAGTTGTGACCTTTTCTTTATAATGTCACGGGTATATCATCGTTAATTCGTCTAAAATTGTATTGACAATATGCTTTAAATCTGTCCCATACAGGGTTAACTTGCTCCACATGCAGTACTCCTAATAGGGCAAAATTAGATATAAACTATATGAAAGTCTTAAAAATTAAAATCTGTATCAGGATATACCGTAAATAGTTTATAATCATAATAACAGTGACCTTCCACTGACTGCCTCCAAATGCATTACTTCACATTACTTCTCAAAACAATCCTTCAAGGGTGACATTACTGCCCCAATTTGGGATATATTAAAATTCAGCCTATTAACCTGACCGAGTTCTTGTAATTAGGGACACTGGAATTCCAGTACATCTAGTTTCCTTTAAAATACCTCTAGGGGCACCTGGGTGGCTCAGTTGGTTAAGCATCGTCTGACTTCAACTCAGGTCGTGATCCTGCAGTGCATGAGTTTGAGCCCAGCATCCGGCTTTTGCGCAGAGCCCGCTTCAGACCCTCTATCTCCCTCTCTCTCTCTCCGCCCCCACCCTGCTTGCACTTGCTCTCTTTCAAAAATAAAAATAAAAATAAAACATATAAAAAAATACTTCTATTTATTCCGCCAGAGTATGCTGCCTCTATCATATTAATGAAACGAGCCCATTGCAATTCTCATTTTATATCTAAGCGACCTACCTACTAGGTTTGAGGATAGCATAGTGGTTAAGACCCAAAGCCTATCCATTCTGTTGGGAGTAGGTTAGATTAGAAGCCCCATGACCACAATTTTAAAAAGAAAAAAAAAATGACACAGAATTTTGAGGATCTAGCTAATAGCTTAGTATTTCTCAAATTTGATTAATGTGCAGATCGGCTCAAAAAATTACTGTAGAACTCCAGAAATACGTGGATTCTTCAGGGTTTAAAAATGTCAGCTTGAAAAACTTAATTAAGCTTTATTTGCTCATGGAAGCATTTTTCAATTGTGAATCTGCACTGTAAAACATTTTGTCTTGTAATTGGTAAAATAATTTTATGAACTCAATAGTGAAATGAAAATACAAAATTTTAAAAATTCTGACTTAACTCTATTCACTAAAAACTCCAGAAGTTTAAGAAACACTAGAGTAAGTCAATTTGACAAATTTTATGAATCTAACCTAGGAAGTTGCATTTTCTGTAGATAGAAAAGAATTTTGGGTTCAAATTTTGGGACCTAGAGAGGTTAATAAAAATAATGAGTTTGACAAGAATTTAGGTCAACTATTCTGAACAGGATTATTCTAGTTCATGGAAGTAAAAGCCTTGCCTTGATTAAGTTGGTTTGTCTAAAGACCAATAACCAGGAGGGATTACAGATTCTCCAGAAAAATTCTAAGGTGGTATAAATACGTTCTTGAAATATCACAAAAGAAATTCTCATATCTAATTCTCAGGGTTGGTTGAGAAGAAGTACTGACTTTTAGGAAACTTCTTTGAGCATCTATAGAGAATTAACCCCTCTCTCTGGACTCCCCAGTGAACCTGCCTGTACCTCTATTTTAGCACTTTTTTTCACTTGTGTTATGAGTTATTTGTGTTTATGACTTTCTCCTCTTGTATTCAGAAAGGTTTAGCCATAGGGTTAGGCTTGTGCCATTATTTTATCTTCTCTAGAAGATTCTTCTCCTTTCTTAAGAAAATAAAAATTTTTTTAAATTTGTTCAATGCAACCATCCATCAGTCAAATATTTTCTGGCTTTCCTCAGAATATTCCCAATCTGCTAAATAGTACAACTACTTCAGAGCAGCAGAGAATTCTCTTAGAACTAAAATTTAATCATTTGATTTACTATTTTCCTTTATCATAATACAGTCTCTCCCCTCTTTGATAACTGTTTTCCTAGATTACAAATAAATTCCTTGCATGTAATATTTATAACATGATGAAAAGCATCTCAAGAAAACTGCTATGAATATGTTTAATTTGTTAAAAAGCAAACATTCCTCAATAAAGTGAACCAAAAACATAGCTAGTTTTTTTTTCAAATAATAAATATTTTCATGAGGCCTTAATCCTTGAGGAAAGAACATTAACTAACTGCATGTGTATCTTACCGCAAAATCAAGGATAAGGTTGATAACAACCTCTAAAAATGCCCTCAACTAAGTAACTAAAACAAAGAAAAACTTTCCATTAAAAAGATTCTAAAATCCACCTTAAGAAACACTTGGTAAAATTTAAATAGCTTCAAGATTCTGGACTGTGGTCAGAACCCTAAGTAAAAAGCCTAAAAGTAAAGATCTTTGTTTCTGATACATTGGGGTCCTACACTATTCAAAATGTTATATATGCTCATATGTGCATTATGAGAAGAAAGAAAGCTATATGGTCAACTGGTTTTCTTCATTACAATGGCCATCTGTTCTAGGATAGAAAATACCTGAAAGCACAAATAAATTAAACCTGATGATGACCTATAAGACATCTCCAGTCATTGGGTCCTGTCTGGGATCTGACAGGATCTATTATTTTGGAAGAAACCATTTACAGTGTCTGAAAACTTGAGATGCTAAAGGGAGGTGGTACTGAAAATGAGTTTTCTGAGCCTGACTTAGAAAAAGCTGAAAACTATTATAGGAGGGAAGAAGGACTGAATTTCTACAGTCACGCCAAAGCTCAGTCAACTGTGGTGGACAACATGGCAGAGGAAGTGGATGGTGGGAGCAGAGACTACGGAGACTTCTCAGACCACGCTTCAACATGGACAAGGAGGGCTAACACTACTGGTTGGGGCCCCATTCTAAATAGATCATCTCGATCCAAAAAACCATATGATACAATTTTTTTCATGCTGTCTACTTTCCTTAATGAATCTCAAATGAGACTTTATACGACTTTATTCTTGAGAGTTTCGGCAAGCAAGAAGAAATCTGTTCCTCACCAGCTGTGAACTCCCTGATGCAGACTCCATGTCTGATGGTGCTCCTATCCCTTTCATCTTTCAGGCATCACCAACCGCCCCCCTCCGCCCCCGCCCCAGCCTAGCCTGGCCTTTCCACTCAATACACATCCGACAAAGAAACAGATGAGTTTTTATAATATATATCCTATAGTAACTCATCCAGTAGTAGTTCTGCTAAAACAGACACCACTTTATTGATTTTTATTTTTGGCAGAGAAACTCTGTTTCTGTAATTAGCATGTAATAGTAACAGTCTTGTTTAATATCCAACTATTTCCCACAGATGATTAATCACAAGTAACACTGCCAAAACAGGATCTCTTAAAAATGTGCAAAGAGGAGGACCGAAGAGGGCGGTAGAGGAAGACCACCCCTGGCTCACCTCCTCCATGGACACAGCAGATAACAGGTACATCTGTGTGACTAACCCTAAATAGGACCTGACGACGGCAGAACGGATCTTGCAGCTAATCACAGCAGAGGCAACACTGGAAAGGGGAGGAGGAACAGAGCTGTGGTTGGGAACCAAACCCCGAGTGACACTGACCACAGGAGAGAGCAGGGAGAAGGGAGATCACACCGGACACCAGATACCCCAGCACCGGGAACACAAGCACCCACTGCATCTGGCCTTGAAAACTAGCGACGCTTAACTTAGGGCGCTTTTAAAATCAGCGGGGCTTAACTCTGGGTACCTTAAAAATCAGTGGGATTAACTCCAGGAGAGCAAGAGGACATAGGAAACTGAGTCCCCACCCTTAAAGAGCCAACATATTAAACAGCTCCACCCAAGCACAGCACAACACCAGGAGCTTGAGAAGTGCCCACGGAATATGCGCAGGAGATTTACTTACGAATCTCAAACGTGCACTAGAGGGGCAGGGGTCTTCAGAAGACCCCTCCGGAGAACAAAGCGCTGGCAAACACCATTTCTCATCCCCGCTCTTGGCCTAGCTAGCCGGACTTTTGCGGGAACCAGCACTAACGCTCCCCACCTGTCTAGCTAGTGCCGTACCCCGTCCCCTCGTGTGCTCCTGTGGACTGGCCCCATCTAACCTGCCCGCCGTGGCAGGCATCCCTCCAAAGCGGCTCCTGCCCTGCCACACACTGCAAGCAGCCCTGGCAGGGCTCGGGGCCACTCCAAAAGTGCCACCTGCCCCGGGGAGAGGGAGAGGAAAGCCCACGCAGCACGGCGTCCAGCTGCAGTAGCTGAGCCTTTTCGCTGGCTACGCAGGGACAGAGCCTTGCCATTCAGTGGGCCCGCAGCTGCGGCAGAGGCTGACTGCAAACACCTAGTCTGATCACTGACTTTACCCACCTACAAGCCCAGGTAGTCCTCAGACGGGCACCTCAACAGCACAAGGACCAAACCCCGTCCAGCACACCCACAGCACACGAAAGTGGGTCACTGCAGCTGACTGGGCTGAAGACAAACGTGGCTCGGCCACGACGGCACGGTGCATGCCGTCCACATAGGAGATGCCCCTGGAGCACCTGCTTCTGGTGCCCAGGGCGCACTGTGCTACAGGGCACCACATGACCTCTTCTATGCAAGGCCACTACTTTCGAGGCCGGGAGACGTAGCCGACTTCCCTAATACACAGAAACAAAGTTAGACAGAAACAAAGTCAGAAGTGTGTCCCAAATGAAAGAACAAGACAAAAATCACAGCAAAAGAGCTAAATGAGCGAAGATAAGCAAAATGCCTGATAAAAAAATAAAAAGAATGGTCATAAAGATACTGGACTTGAAAAAAGAATGGATAAGCTAAGAACTTCAACAAAGAGAAAATGTAACACAGAACCAGAGATGGGGAACTCAATAAGTAGAATTAAAAAAACACACTAGAGGGAACAACAGCAGATCAGGGGAGGCAGAAGAATGGATCAGTGATCCAGAAGACGGGGCAATGGAAAGCAATTAAGCTGAGCAGCAAAACAAAAAAAGAATAAAAAATGAGAGTACGTTAAGGAACTCAGAGACATCATCAACTGTATTAACAACTGCATCGTAGGGATCCTAGGAGGAGAAAATATAAAAAGGCAGAACTCTTATTTGAAGAAATAACAGCTGAAACACCTTCCCTAACCCAGAAAAGGAAAGAGACATCTGGATCCAGAAAGCACAGAAAACCCCTAACAAGATTAACCCAAGGATGTCCACACCAAGGCGTAAAAAAAGTAACAATAAGGAGAGAATTTTAAAAGTAGCATGAGAAAACACAGTTACATACAAGGGAAATCCCATAAGGCTTTGGCAGATACATTCAAAGTGCTGAAAGGAAAAAAACCTGCAAGCAGGAATACTATCCAGCAGGATTTTTATTCAGAATTGAAGATGAGATGAGGAGTTTCCCCAAACAAACATTAAAAGAGATCATCGCCACTAAAACATCCTTATAGGAAGTGTTAAAGGGACTTGAGGGGAAAGGAAAGGCCATAACTAGAAGAAGTTATGAAAGGAAAAAAAACTTCACAGATAAAAGCAAACTTCTAATAAATGTAGATTAATCATTTAAGAAAGTATGGAGGTTTAAATACAAAAGTAGTAAAATCAATTATATGTACCAAACTCAGCCAAGGGATTTCACATTTTACAACGTAAAAAGATGTAAAATATGATATCACATACATAAGACATGGACAGGGTAAGTAAAAATTTAGTGCTTTTAGAAGATGTTCAAACTTAAGCAACCATAACTTCATACAGACTTCTATTCACATTAAGATATACATGAACCTAATGGTAACCACAAATCAAAAACCTGTAACAGATATACAACAAATAAAGATAAAGAAATTCAAGCATAATACTAAAGAAAGCCATCAAACCACAAGGGAAGAGAGCAAGAGAAGAAGAAAGGAATAGAGAACTATAAAAACATACTGTGTATGTGCATTACACCATACACAAAAATAAACTTAAAATAAACTAAAAACCTAAATGTGAGCCCAAAACCATAAAACCCCTAGAAGACAACATAGGCAATAATCTCTCTGACACAGCCATATTTTTCTACATATGACTCCAGAGGCAAGGGAAACAAAAGCAAAAATAAACTATCGGGACTACACCAAAATGAAAAGCTTTTGCACAGCAAAGGAAACCATCAACAAAACAAAAAGCAACCTATTAAATGGGAGAAGATATTCGCAAATGACAGATCTGATAAAGGGTTAGTATCCAAGTTATACAAAGAACTTACGCAACTCAACACCAAAGAATTCAATTAAAAAAAAATGCACAGAGGACTTGAGTAAACATTTTTTCCAAAGACGACATCCAGATGGCCAACAGACACATGAAAAGAGGCTCAACATCCCTAATCATCAAGAAAATGCAAATCAAAACCACAATGAGACATCACCTTGTATCTGTCAGAATGGCTAGAATCAAAAAGACACGAAATAACAAATGTGGGTGAGATTGCGGAGAATAAGGAACCCTTGTGCCTTGTTGGGAGAAATGTAAATTGGTGCAACTACCGTGGAAAACAATTTGGACATTTTTCAAAGACTTAAAAATAGAAATACCATATGATCCAGTAATATGACTACTAGTATTTACCCAAAAAAACACAAGAACACTAATTTGAAAAGATATATACACCCCTATTTATAGCAGTTATTATTTACAACAACCAAGATATGGCAGTAATCCAAGTGTCCATTTATAGATGAACGGATAAAGAAGATGTGGTACATATGCATGCATGTATACATACACACACACACACACACACACGCACACACGCACACACACAAGGAATATTACTCAGCCATAAAATAAGAATGAGATCTTGCCTTTTGTAATAACATGGATGGACCTAGAGTATATATGCTAAGTGAAATATGTCAGGGAAAGACAAATACCATGATTTCAATTACATATAGAATCTAAAGAACAAAACAAACGAACAAATAAGACACAAAGAAACAAACAAACCTAAAACCAGACTTAACCACAGAGAACAAACTGGTGGTTGCCAGAGGGAAGGGGGGTGAGAAGATGGGTAAAATAAATACAACTTCCAGTTATAAAATAAATAAGACATTGAGCACCTGGGTGTCTCAGTCAATTGAGAATCCAATTCTTGATTTCAGCTCAGGCTGTGATCTCACAGTTTGTGGGATCGAGCCCCGTGTCAGGCTGACAGTGTGGAACCTGCTTGGGATTCTCTTTCTCCCTCTCCCACTCGCATGTGCACGCTCTCTGTCTCTGTCTCTGTCTCTCTCTCTCACACATACACACAAACACACACACACACACACACGATCTCTCTCTCAAAATAAATATATTTTTATTTACTGTGTGAGCACTGAGGAATGTAGAAGATTGTTGGATCAATATGTTGTACAACTGAAACTGACATAACACTGTATGTTAATTGCACTTCAAATAAAAAAAAAAAGGTGGAAAAAAAATTCATGATAAAAAATGTTTGAGGTAACTTGAATTTAGAAATCTATGCAGAAATCACAAAACGAATACTGATTTCTTTTTCTGAAGATGAAGTGACCATACAACTTATCTTCCATCCTAGAATACTTTTAAGAGTATGAGGTGATAATACCACCACCACCAGGTCAGCATGGGTAAACGTAGACATTTGGTCACTGTAAAAGGGAGAAAAGGTAGGACAAGAACTATTCACACAGTGTGATTTTTCTTATTCAGGAGAGATAAACAGTACAGTTTGCATGGAAGTGAAGATCAGATCCTAGAGATAATTTCCTATGACACATTCTCAGATGAACAAAGATTTACAAATAAACAGAAACTCACCTCTGGTTTAGGGACAAAAGCCCGACCCGGAATGGTCAAGATGTGCTGAACGTTGCAGAGGTACTGGGCCATAACAGAAAGGCGACTGCGCTGTTTGCTTCCTGTACTGGCTGTAAGTCTCTATGGGACAAAAAGAATTTTTAGCAAATAATTAATCCAGTCTGATTAGACGGAATGCAGCCAACATCCTATTATCTATGGACACTAGATGGAGTGTTGAGATAAATTTTAAAACTGTAGGCTGTCTGACACATGATACACAGGCAGCATGGGGAACATTTTCCTCCAATATCAGCAGAAGCGAACCTAGGAAATGTGAATTATATCCTATATAATGCACTCAAAAATCCAGTAAGAAAACTTCCCTATCACTGGATGCTGGGGATTTTCAAACCACTGTTACATTATGTAGGAGAAGGTCCTATATGAAACAAATATCAGTCTATATTTGCTGAATGAAGAAATTAGGAAGCATAATTAAGAACTAAAAAGACTTATTTAATTTTATGAATTACCAAAATGTATGAAGGAACATTTTCAACAGTGTGCTTTTCTTTATTTAAATCTAATAAAACTTAGGGTCGCCTGGGTGGCCCAGTCGGTTAAGCTGCCGACTTCGGCTCAGGTCATGATCCCACGGTCTAGGAGTGCAAGCCCTACATCAGGCTCAGTGCTGACAGCTCAGAGCCCGGAGTCTGCTTCAGATTCTGTGTCTCCAGGTCTCTCTGCCCCTCTCCCATTTACACTCTGTCTCTTTCGCTCTCAAACATAAACATTAAAAAAATCTTTTAATCTAATAAAACTTTGAATATTCAGAACTCTTGGAGAGTGTTCTTTTGTTTTTGCAAAAACCAGGAATTTCATCTTTTAAGAACCTAAACAATTTTAAAACCAGGTGTATCTAAATTTTTTTTTTAATGTTTTATTTATTTTTGAGACAGAGAATGAGCAGGGGAAGGGCAGAGAGAGAGGGAGACACAGAATCCGAAGCAGGCTCCAGGCTCTGAGCTGTCAGCACAGAGCCCAACGCGGGGCTTGAACTCAGTAACCGCGAGATCATGACCTGAGCCGAAGTCGGACGCTTAACCGACTGAGCCACCCAGGCGCCCCAAAACCAGGTATATCTAAATTAACTCATAATTGCAATGCAATTTCAACCAAAATCTCAAAGGATGTTTGGAAGGAAATTTACATTAAATTCCCTAAAATTTTATATGGAAAGACAAAGGGCCCAGGGTAGCCAGAAAGCTCCTGAAGAACATCAACGTGGGGCAGGCTGGGGCAGACTCACCCCACCAGACATCAAAATTAAGGCCAAGTATGGCATTGCTCTAGGCACAGACCAACAGAACAACGGCCTTGGAAACAGACCCAAGCACATGTGGATGTTTGCCGTGTGACAGATGTAAGGCAGCAACCACTAATAGAAGAAGGATGGACCACTCAATCTGTGATATTGGTAGAAGTAGGTATATCTACAGGAGAAAAGAGTAACTCCCCATCTCGTACCATAACCAAAAATAAATTCCAAGTGCATTAACAAAAAATAAAGAGCAAAACTTTAAAATTTTTATAAGTATTTATTACTCCATGCTAGGCAAAAATTTCTTGAAGATGCAAAAGCAAAAGCCGTAAGAGACTGATCTGTTATCTATTAAAATTTAAAACTTCCATAATAAAAAAACACTATAAACATAAGTCACAGAGAGAAGGTATTTGAAACTCCTTTGACAAAGGATTAGTGTTCAAAACATAGGAGAACTCCTACACATCAGTAACCGAAAGATAAACAATAGAAAATATGCTAAGAAATACACTAAGAGCACCCAAATGAACCATAACCATGAACTATGCTCAACCACATTACAAATTAAGGACATACACATTTCAGCTATAATGAGATAAGCTTTCCTATCCACGAAATGAACAAAATTTCAACAACAACAAAAAGAGCCTGGCAGAACCTAGAATTGGTGAATATATGGAGCCTGAGGAACCCCCACCTAACGCTAGGGAGAACGGGTACAAGCACTCTGCATTACAATTTGGCAAAATATACAGGAGAGCCGAAGCTGAGTACACCCTCATGACCCTTTAGGTCTACCTTCAGGACGTGTCCTAGAGAACAGTACATATACTTCCACAAGGAAATACCGTGGAAGAATGTTCCCTACCACATCATACATGCATAGCGTCAAAAATGGCGAGAAAAACATAAAGGCCCGTCAACAGGAATGAACAAGCAAACTGTGGTAATTTTGACAATGGAACACTAAGTAACAGTTAAAATGAGTAAGAAGGTGTTACCAGCACAGATCCCAAAATAGAGCAGAAAATAATGAAGTGGCAGAAAACATGTGGAGTATGACTCCATGTATATAAAAACTTTAAAACATTACCCGTCATTGTTTCCTGTGTGTGAACATATATGTACTGCAAAACACATGCATGGGAATGATGAGTATCAATTTTGAGTACAACTCACAGGAGAGAAAGAAAGGGGGCAAAAGAGGGTTTTAAGCATATCTGTAACATTTTATTTCTTAAAAAAAAAGACATAAAATATGGCAATGTTAAGATTAGACATAACTGAGTGGAGGATGAAAAAAAATGAGGCACACTGACTTTTAAAAAATGTATCCTGCTTCTCTATGTTCTTAGAGTTTACTGGATACTCTGAGCCTCTTCTAAGTGATACAGGGTCAGCCTTACAAACGCCAATGGCTGCTGGATTAATCGCGGAGTTGAGCACGTTGGCCGTGTGCCACACCACTAAATGAATGTTTACCGCACTGCATTTTGTCTTCCTGCTTCACTGTCATGTGCAGATCCCTAAAATTCCCTATTATTTGCTACTTTGGACCTGTTTGGACACGAAAACCACATAATTTGGCTCGCAAGAGCTTTGCCTTACGTAGGTTTTAAAACTGAGATGCTCGGGGCGCCTGGGTGGCTCGGTCGGTTAAGCATCCAACTTTGGTTCAAGTCATGATCTCACAGTTCGTGGGTTCGAGGCCTACCTCAAGCTCTGTGCTGTCACCCGGGAACCTGCTTCAGATGCTGTGTCTCCCTCTCTCTGCCCCTCCCCTGCTTGTGCTCTGTCTCACTCAGGAAAATAAACGAACGTTAAAAAAAAAAATTATCTGAGATGCTCAGAAAATTTCCTGTGGGGAAAGTAATAGATTTCGTAGCATCTGTTTTGTTACTCAGAAGCCATCCCTCCACCTCATCCCTCTTTTTAAATTACCTGGCTCTGGTCTATATTTAGACAGTTGAAGTGACTGGGAGGCCCAGTTCAGGATAAGTGATAGGCTGCTACAATATAAATGACAAAGTAAATTGTTCCTTAGTAAACTGTAAAACCAAGAAATGCAGATATTCAAGCAAAAAAAAAAAAAAAAAAAAAAAAAAAAAAAAAAAAAAAAAAAAAAAAGACAAACACCAGAAGCCCGTATTTAAAGAATAAACTTATGGATCAAAGGGTCAAAAATATTTCTAGTTCCTCACGAATTTCTTTTAGAGCTTAAATGTACCATTGCCACAAAAGTAAAAACTTCAAAGTGCACTGTGCAACTGGCACAATTCAAAGCAGTTGTGTAAAACTAAAATCTAGCGTGAACTTAATCCCAAAATAAAAAAAAAAATTTTTTTTAAGTAGAAAAATTAGGCTTATTCTTGGGAAGCTACACAGCCAAATATCAGGGACACTGAAAACGACATACTTCCTGGCAAGGTAACTCCCTCCCTCCCTGCTAGGGATGGACCATTAAGCGGCAGGGGCCCCTGAAGATGGGAGGAGAGCAACAAGCTGATCCTGGACCCAGAAAGGAAAGACCACAGGTCCGGTCACACGGAGAACTTAAACATCATGACTGCAGCAGAAAACACACGACCTGGGTTCAAGTTCAGCTTTCCCTGTAACTAGCTCCGTGACTTTCTGCCAGACCTTAACTTATGTTGAGCCTCAGTTTCATCATCTATGAAATGAGGTTAGATGAGATTTGTTAAGGTCTCATTTACTGCTACACAGTCTGATTCTATTTTATGAGCTGGAACTTTATACTGTCTATATGTTCTTTAATGTGTGCGAGCTGAATTCTTAGCTTTAGACCCTGCAGACCTGGAGAGAAGAGGACTGTGCTCAGTTGCTTCTGCTCTACAACTCAACAAAGCCAAGCAAAGTTAATGCCTAATGAGCGCTATCTGTGGAATATAAAATCACAAATATGACACTGTCAAGAGCAAACAGAGGGTATATGAGAAAATACTGCTCGCCATATATTGTCCTGTTTAGACTTTCACTCGCAAAATGTGAAAATTGGTCAGAGGACCAGTGTTAACCATGCTTCTGGAGCATTCCATAAATTATAGACTCAATGTAAACTCTTCTTGATACCCGTACTAAAATTTAACTAAAATCAACATTTTTTTTCTGGTTAAAGAAAAAATAATTGCATATGCTGAAGTTAAAGCAACACTGTTATTAATAATCACAACTGACATTCTGAGTCACTGAAAATATTCCTCCACCTCTTAAGCCTCTGTTCCTTTGCATTTTCCCCCAAAAGAATTAGAGTACATAGTGTTTTGCATCTCTATTGTGTTATTCAAGAACAGAAATACCATAATAATCATGTCATCTGAGAAAATAAAAGTCCAAGAACAAATCAAAAGGCTGAGAAAACAAGAAAACTATTAATATATGCTCAACTCAAACACACAGAAGAGAGTTAGAATCATAAGCCGGGAATGACATGGGCCTTAGGAAAGTAGTGATGCCTTACAGTTCCTAACAAACACAAAAGGGCCCAAGTTTTTGGGATGGAAAATTCTAAGATGGCTGAGAAAAAGATTTTATGGCTAAATACCCTAAAGCAAAGGTTCCTATCCTCGGCATTGCTGACGTTTTCGGCTGGTAAATGTGGAGCGATTCTCTGTTGTTGGGGCTATCTTGCGCACTGAAGGATGTCTACCGGCTTCCCTAACCTCTACCCACTAGACACCAAAAGCACCCCCCAGTTGCGACAACCAAAAATATCTCCAGACGGGCAGAAGTGAGGAACACGGCAAAGCGGGAGGATCCTGAGCTCACTCCCGTGAACATAGCACAGCTTCAGCTGCGTACAGAGCAACTCTCCCTGAGAATGACCTGACGACTGGGAGAACAGTGGAGGTAGCTGTAAATATAAAGACAAAGCCTCAAAAAGGGAAAGAGGGACAAAGACATGGTCAGGTCAGGAACCAAACCCAAGAGTGAGAGAAGATATATCCCAGGTGCAAACGTCCTCCCTGGGAAGTGAGGGGTTATAGCCCCACACCAGGCACTCCCCACCCTGGGGATCTGCACCAGGAAGTTAAGTTCCCGTAACTTCTGTTTCTGAAAAGCAGCTGGGCTTTGCTTTGGGAGAATTGGAAGGCTAGCAGAAATGGAGATTCTGCGCTTAACGGGACTACACATAACCTCACTTGCTCCGAGAATCCGCAAAGAGGCAGCTGCTTGAAAAGTGGCCATATGTGCAGAAAATATATTGCCTGATTTTAGGGAGCAGGCCAAAGGGGCAGGGTTGTGTAAGAACTTTATCCAAGAGTGGACATGCTGGCAGGCACTATTCTTCTTACCCTCTCAGCCTATGCGTCCGATGCTGGCGGGCACTAGTCTGACACTCTCCATACACCTTTCTGGCACCGCTTGCCCTGCCCCGGTGTTCCCCTGAAGACCTGCATTGCTGAACCCGCCTTCCTGGCAGGTGCTCCTGGACTCCTACCCTGTACACCTGGCAGAGAGCCTCGTGGAGACTGTTGCCCCAAAAATCAACTCTTGCCGGGGAAGTGGGTGGGGCATCTCTGCCCCCCAGTGTACCTGTTGCAATCACAGTCCAGTGCCAACAGAGGGGTGCATACAGCCAACAGGGGACACCCCTGAAGCACATGGTTCTGGTGACCCACAGCACTCCTTCCACATAAGGCCACTTCCTTCAAGAACAGGAATCCCCGCTGACCTACCTAGTATATAGAAACAAATACAGAGTTAGACAACATGAGCAGACAGTAGAAAAGGTTCCAAACAAAACAGGACAAAGCCTGAAAAAGAACTAAACAAAAAGAGATAAGCAATCTACCTAATAAAGAGTTCAAAGTGATGGTTATAAAGATGTTCACCAAACTCGGAGGGAGTGGATCAACTCAGCAAGGACTTAAATAAAGAGATAGAAAATATAAAAAAAGAGCCAGTTACAGCTGGAGAATACAATAACTGCAAGGGAAAACACACAGAGGGAGTCAACAGCAAATCAGGGGATGCAAAAGAACAGATCAGTGATCTGGAGGATAGAGCAGTAGAAATCATTCAGGTTGAATGGCAAAAAGAAAAAAAGAATGAAAAAAATCAGGATGGGTTAAGGGACCTCTGGGACAACATTGGGCACACACCACCCATCTTATAAGGAGTCACACAGAAAGAAGAGAGAAAGGACCAGAAAACTTAATTTTAGGAAATAACGGAAAAGCTACCTAACAAGGAAAAGAAAACACAGATCTACGTCCAGGAAGCAGAGATACCCTAAACAAGATGAACCCAAAGAGGTCCATATGGAGACAGATAATCATTAAAATCTCAAAAATTAAAGACAAAGAAGGAGTCTTAAAAGCAGCAAGAGAAAAGCAACTCGTTATATAAAAGGAAATATCTATAAGAGCTGATTTTTCAGAAAATCTGAAGGCCAGAACACATGACATATTCCAACTGCTGAAAGAAAAAAACCTACAACCAAGAACACTACCCAGCAAGAAATATTATCATTCAGAATTAAAGGTGAGATAGTTTCCCAGACAAACAAAAGTTAAAGAAGTTCATCACCACTAAACCAGCCCTTGCAAGAAACGTTTAAGGGATTTCTTTAAGCAAAACAGAAAATGCCATAACTGGATGAAAATCACAAAAGAAAAAATTTCACTGGTAACAGTATTATACATTAAAGGTAGTAAATCAACCCCTCATAAAAGCTAGTACGAAGGTTCAGACAAAAGTAGTCAAATCAACCATACCTATGATAATTAAGAATACACAACATAAAAAGACATAAAATAGGACATCAAATACATAAAACATGGGCAGGAAGGATAAAATTGTAATGCTTCTAGAATGGGTTCGAACTTAAGCAACCATCAAGTTAAATAGACTACAATGTTCGTAGGTTGTTATAGATAGCCAGAAGGCATGAGGTGGGGTCAAGGGAGATTGTTTTGTCTTTTAAAGTTTATTTATTTGTAAGAGAGAGAGAGAGAGAGAGAGAGAGAGAGAGCGAGAGAGCACGCTAGCGTGCAAGAGCCAGCTCTGGAAGGCACACGCGGGGGAAGGACAGTGAGAAAGAGGGAGGGAGAGAATCTGATGCAGACCCTGCAGAGCCTGACGTGGGGCTCGATCCCACAAACCAGGAGATCATGATCTGAGCTGAACTCAAGAGCTGGATGCTGAACCCACTAAGCCACCCAGGCTCCCATTTTGTTTTGTTTAAAAAAAATTTTTTTTTCATGTTTATTTATTTCTGAGACAGAGAGAGTCAGAGTGTGAGCAGGGGAAGGCAAAGAGAGAGAGGGAGACACAGAATTTGAAGCAGGCTCCAGGCTCTGAGCTGTCAGCACACAGCCTGACCCGGGGCTTGAACTCACAAACCATGACCTGAGCCGAAGTCAGTCGCTCAACTGACTGAGCCATCCAGGCACCTTTTTTTAAAAAAAAATTTTTTTTAATGTTTACTTATTTCTGAGACAGAGAGAGACAGAGTTGTTTTGTTTTGTAAAATGGATGACATTAGAGCAGGTTTCCTTTTTGATCGTAGTAATCCAGTAAAGAGGGAGTAATCAGTGATGGAAGAGAAAGAAGGTAATAGTTATAAATCATGATTTTAAGATTCTGACAGGTCAATAATTAAATAAAAGTCTCTGAAATTATATGAAAAACTTCCAGCAAAAGCTCCTTAATTCGGTTTTAAATTCCTTAATTTTGAATAGTTCTGTGAAGATTTCTGGTGTTTTGTTAGCTGCTTCTCATCACTTGTTTTTAAGCATTTAATTTTGAGTTTACATGTACCCAGAATTCTTCTTGTTCAGTTTAACTTTCCTCATAATTTATACATGTCATAGATACTGAATCTGTGTCCACGTGAATATTATTCTGTTGTGATTAGACGATCAAGTTTTGGGAGCCGGACTAGCTTGGCCTAAGTCCCAGCTCTGCTACTTGGTAGCTGTGTGGTCTTGAAGAAGCTAATTAAAATCTCGGAGCTTCAGGGGCGCCTGGGTGGCGCAGTCGGTTAAGCGTCCGACTTCAGCCAGGTCACGATCTCGCGGTCCGGGAGTTCGAGCCCCGCATCGGGCTCTGGGCTGATGGCTCGGAGCCTGGAGCCTGTTTCCGATTCTGTGTCTGCCTCTCTCTCTGCCCCTCCCCCGTTCATGCTCTGTCTCTCTCTGTCCCAAAAAAAATAAATAAGTAAAATTTAAACACGGAGATAGAAACAAAACGAAATCAAAATCTTCTTTAAAAAAAAAAAAAATCTCAGAGCTTCAGTATCCTTTCCTATCAAAAGTTAGTAAGTCGCAAGGATGAAAGGTTCAGCACAGGGAATACAGTCGGTGGTGTAATACCTTGTGTGCTGACAGATGGCAGCTACTCTTGGGGCAAACACAGCACAACGTGCACAGTTGCTGAATCCCTACGTTGTACACCCGAAACTAACTTTGTGTGTCAATGTCAATTAAAAAATACTATTTCATTAGCTTGCTTTGAGGCTTACATAAGAAAATGCACCTAAAGTGGCATCCATTCCATAGCAGACATTCCATAAGTAAGAGCCAATATTATTATCAGTAGCATATAGGCAAATTAAAAGCAAAGTGAAAAATATTCATATAATTAAAAATTTACAACTGTAAAACTCAATAAATTGCCTAGTGAGTTAAATGACAGAAATTTCTTCTGAATCACTCAAGTAATCTTTGCTTTCATATAGCTTTCAAAAGGTATGCATTAAATATTTTATGGAACTAGACAGAGGCAGTGGTTGCCCAACAGTGTAAACGGACCACATTTGAGTAAGTCACGCACTACAAAAAAAAAAAAATGTCTCCAGATACTGCCAAATGTCCCTGAATGGGGGGCTGGGGGCAAAATCGTCTCCACGGAGAACCACTATTCTCAAGTGGAACATAGGTAAAGAGAGAGGGAGAGATCTAAGGAATAGAATTCTTACACATGTGTAAATGCAGAGGAAGGCATCTAAAGAACAGAATTAATGTGACTACATTATATATATATATGTGTTGTGTGTGTGTGTGTGTGTGTGTGTAATTCTCACATATGTATATAATTCTCTCAGGGGAATTCTGATATTAAAAAGTTGTCTACAAAAAAACAAGGATGAAGCTGAATAAAATGTATGAAACGACACTTTGCATAATCTAAACAACAGCATTATGGGACTATGAGCACAGACACCGGAGAAAGAAGGTGAGAGGTGAGCCTTACAACTGAGCAGCTAACAGCCTGGAAGCCATACTCAGGCAGCAGCACAAGCAGGAGTAGAAACAGAGCCCAGTGGTCTGACGAGAGGAGACAGATGCCAGGCTCTGGGAGGCCAAGGCAGCCAGAACTTATGAGGCACACTACTGGATATGTAAACACACACACACACACACACACACACACACACACAGACAGGGGGCATGGGAGACAGGAAAGGGGAGGGTGCTCCTGAGATATGCAAAGGGATCCCTTCAAGTCTCTGACAGAGCATCGATCTAGAAGTGCATGAGGTTGGGAGGCTGGAGAAAGTAGCATCAGAAAGTGGGACAAAAGGAGGTCACACAGGGCTAGAGATAGTCTGTATACCCAACAGCCAAGTAAAGAGCCCTTGAAATACACGGGGTACTGGGTGGATTCCTCAGAAAGGCTGGGACTTAATAGTGTGACTTTAATTAGCCTCAGATTAAAGGCTGCTATAGACCTGTCATAAGCAAGCTTAAAAGCAAGCTCCAAACCAATATGCACGTGACTCATCTTTGTGTCAGAACAAAACCCACCACTCAGGCCAATACAACAAAATCCAGCCCTCCACAAGATTAAACAAAGCAAAACAAAACCTCACAATATCTAGCATCTCGCCAAAAATTACCAGGCTTGTGGGGGGACTGGGTGGCTCAGTCGGTTAAGCATCCGACTTCAGCTCACGTCACGATCTCATGGGTTCGAGAGTTTGAGCCCTACATCGGGCTCAGTGCTGACAGCTCAGAGCCTGAAGCCTGCTTTGAAATCTGCATGTCCCTCGCTCTCTCTGCTCCTCTTCTGCTTGTGTGCTCTCTCTCAAAATTAAATAAATATTAAAAATAATAAAAATTACCAGGCTTGCAAAGAAGCAGAAAAGTAGGACCCATAGAAAGAGGGAAGGGAAAAAAAGCAAATGGTAAAATGATACAGAAATGACAGAGGTAGTGAAATTAATAAGCAAAGGTCTTACAACAGCTATTATAAATATTATACATATGTAAAGATGCCAAGGAAAGCATGAACATAATGAAGTAAGGGAAAATACAAGACCCAAATGGAACTTCTAGAAGTAAAACTACAATATCCAAAATGAAAACTGACTAAAATTAACAACAGAGTAGCCACTGCACAACAGAGTAGTGAATCTGAAGATACAGTAACTGGAAACTTTTTTTTTATATTGTTGGTGTTTCCAAGTATATGTGTTTGTGACAGTTAAAGTGTGATACAGGTGAATTCAACGCATCAAGAGTTCTACGGAAGCTGTTCTGCAAAATATTACATACTATACAAACTATTCAAGTCAGACAACACCATTTTTTCAGTGTCTTTTCAACTGAGAAGAACCCTATTCAGCACACTTCTGAGGTGGTGCATACAGAGCAAGCTTTGTTTTTGTTCTTTATTTTCTTCTACAATAGCTTCATATTTCTCTTTCATTTCTGTTGATTCTAGGTGAGGCAGCTCTATTTCTGGATTTTCTAGGGGCAGCAGCTCCTAAGTGATGCTTTAAAAACGCACAGCATGGGGCGCCTGGGTGGCTTGATCGGTTAAGCATCCGACTTCGGCTCAGGTCATGATCTCACGGTCCGTGAGTTCGAGCCCCGCATCGGGCTCTGTGCTGACCGCTCAGAGCCTGGAGCCTGTTTCAGATTCTGTGTCTCCCTCGCTCTCTGCCCCTCCCCTGTTCATGCTCTGTCTCTGTCTCAAAAATAAATAAACGTTAAAAAAAATGTATTAAAAACGCACAGCACTATTAGGTTTCTCCGGTTCTTCATAGAAGGCTGTCAATACCCTGGTCAGTGTGTCCATACCCCCGACTTCTCCAGGCACCTTTAGGACTGCTCGTGCTTTGAGACGGTGCCTTTGTTAAGGCGCCACAGGGACAGTGGCAGCAGGGTGGCCGGTGGGCTCTAGGAACTGGAATTTTTATGTGTGAATTATTTTTTTTTATTACGTACGGTGAATTATTAAATTGCTTCAATATCCAACCATTCACTAAATAATCTTTTTTTTTTCCTTTGCTGACACAGGATACAATCGTTATCAAATATGAAGTTGTCTGATTCTGGCTTTTTTTTTTTTTTTTTTTAATTTTCTTAATGTTTGTTTACCTTTGAGAGAGAGACAGACACAGAACTGGAAGCAGGCTCCAGGCTCTGAGCTATCAGCACAGAGCCCAATGCGGGGCTTGAACCCACGGACAGCGAGATCATGACCTGAGCCGAAGTCAGACATTCAACCAACTGAGCCACCCAGGTGCCCCTGATTCTGCGCCTTCTAATGTAGCCATCACTCCGTCTCATAATGAGTCACAGTGCTTCGGTTATTAGAGTTTACAACACATTTTAACATTTGATAGGCAAGGCTTCTCTCATCACTCTTCTTTTTTTCAAAATTTCTTTTCCATTCTTGCAGGTCCACTCAAGATGATCCCTGGGACTTCACTCACTACATTTCAAGATGTTACTGAAAAAACATAATTTGGAAAAATGAAGCAGCTTTATAATACTCATTTTTTTTTTTTCTTCCAGGGTTCTATTTCTCTTGATTTAGCTCAGTGATTTTCTGAGACTCTCAGTAAAGTTCTGTGATTTTTTTTATACAGGTCCCTCTTTTTTCCTTCAGTTTCCAGAATAAATAATTATATATTTCCAATAACATTTTTACTTGTCTTTCTAACAGTGATATATTTTGTTTGCTTCAATCCTTCCTGTATTTGATTTTCTATTTATCACTAATTCAACCCCACACTCTCCCCAACTTACCTATTCTTTCAGTATATGCAAACATGATAGGTGTCTTATCAAATTCTTTGTGCTACTCTGAGGTGAACTGAATGTTCTTCTGAGGATTCCACGCTCTGTCTTCTATAACACTGGGCCTTCTGTCTCCTAGATTCATACAATCGTTCTTCTTGGGGTCTCTAATCAGACCAGTGCGATAGAGGCTTTGTCATTATGTCAGAGGTGTTGGTAGAGGTTAGTGAAGAAGTTCGACCATGTTTGAACTCCTCCAAATATAGGAGAATAAGACCAAGCAATCCAATCCAACAGAAAAATAAGCAAAGGGCAAGTAGTTCACAAAAAAGACGCTATCTCAAAGGTCCATAAACATGCAAAATGGTGCTTAGTTTTTTAAAAAAGTTCATTCTGAGAGAGAGAGAGAGAGAGGGAGAGAGAGAGAGAGACAGACAGACAGACAGAGAGACAACGCATGTGCAAAAGTGAGGGAGGGACAGCAGGAGAGGGAGAGAGAGAGAACCCCAAGCAGGCTCTGCGCTGAGCACACAGCTTGATCTTGACCATGAGATCATGACCTGAGCCACTATCAAGAGTTGGACGCTTAACCGACTGAGACACCCAGGTGACCCTGGCGCTCAATTTGATTAAAAATTTAGCAAAAGACAAAATAAAACCACAAAACACACCATTCAGCTCTGATTAACAAAAAGTACAAGTCTGGCAATATCAAGTACTGGCAAGGATATGAAGCAAAATGAACTCACATACACTGTTGGTGGGAATATAAACAGGCATGATGACTTCAGAAAGCAAATTAGCATTATTTAGCCAAAGTGAAGATTGGGGGAACTTAAGATCCAGCATGGCCACTTCTGGATATATTCTCTAGGGAAAGCTTGCTTATGTGCTCCAGCTGACATAAATAGAAGAATCTCCATGACAGCTTTGTTCGTAAAAACACTGGAACAGGATTCCAAAACAGGGGAATGGGCAGATAAATTATGACTTAGTCAAAGAGTGGGTAGTGTATAACTACACAAATAAACTACAGCTATGAGCAGCATAAGTGAATGAGGAGAAAAGAAGTACATAGTGCATGAATCCATTTGCGTAAGTTCAAAAATGGAGAAAACTAAAGTATATTAATTATACAGGTAAGAATCTATGTGACAAACTAAACAGGGAATAATAAGTTCCAAATTCATGGTACTGATTACTTTGGTGGCAGGTGGAAAACCAGAGATACAATCAGAATGAGTCATACAAGAGGGTGTCAACGATGTTGGGAGTTTAACTATTGAGTTGAGTGGGGGGGATTCAGGTGTTCTTTTTATTAAGCCATACAAATCCATCACATACTCTTCTGTATTTGTAAGTCATAATAAAAAATTAAAAAAAAAAACAAAACACTTATAGTCTGCAGATCCCCTCATTAAACCTCTGCAGCACAAAACCTGCCCTTGCTTATTACCCCGTAGGATTATTTTCTAGAGAGTGACCTGGGAACACTCCCGCCATGGGAATGCAGGCATAGCAGGCCCAGCAGAAGTAGGGGATTAAGTGAAAGTCTATGTACTGCATAATCAGACACCAACCTCCTTCCCTTTCTCCAAACCGACAGATTACCGCATTCCTCACCATCTCATGAAGTTCAATGTATCAACTTTAACCGATCACAGGCCAATCCCTATGTATTATTGTATCAGCAGCAGCCCACAGATCACGTCTCTCACTGTTCTATGGCCCTACTAGGTCCCTGTAGGTACGACACGGCCTTCCTGGCTGGCAGCACAGCACCCGTGTTCTCCACGGAGAGCTCACAGCAGTCACACCTGTCATCATCATGACATGCTTAACTGTTGGTTGAGCTGGTGTTGGTGTGTATGTGTAATGGAGCATTAACTTAGAAAACACAGTCTGTCACAAAAATGCAGTATTACTTTGTTTCAGAATTCGAAGAGCCAAAAAAAAACCCAAAACCAAAAACAAAAACAAAAACCAAAAACACGGTCAGAACTTACCTCTGCCACTTCCTTTTGGAAAGTCAATGTCATCTGGGTTCTGCCATAAACAAAAGGTCCATCCTTACAAGAAACATTTTCAAGCCACTTGATAATCAGTGGAGTTGATACGCTAAAAGGCAGATTTCCAATAATATGTACATTTGGAGGATCTGGTTAGCAGGAGGAAAAAACAACTTGTAACGATTTCATCAAAGTATTCTGAATAGTATTTTGGTTAAGAATAAAAGTCAAACTGGGTACTAACAGCGTCAAACAAAAATACATGAAACAACACGGCTACCTAATTTTCAGTCCATTTATTCTTCAAAAGCAATGTTTCCTCATCGTCAGCTTTGAATTATTAAGAAAAACATTCTACCTTAATTAGTGTTCAAAGTCCTCAGGTTTCCCGGCTTAGGAAAACTATGAAAGAGACCGGATTTGAGGGAAAAGGTAATTTGATCCGGACGTGGGGAGGTCAAAGTGCCTATGGGGCACCCAGGTGAAGCTGTCAGAGAATCAGATGCCCAGGAAGGGGGTACAGGCTGCATAGACAGATAGAAGTGTCTGCAGCACACAGGTGGTAAGTGTAACCACAGGAGCAAGGGAATTCCTGCAAATCTGGAGCACAAGAGCAGGTGCTCAAGAAGAAAGATCTCAGGAACAACATCTAAGAGGTAGCTGGAAAAAGAACCACCAGCAAGGAACAGCTAGAGAAAGTCATACAATGTAAAAGGGAAAACGGGAGGACCTGGTGTCAGGGAAGACACGAGCAGAGAAAACATCCGGAAGAGCAGGTAACACTCAAATGAATGCCTGAGAACTCCGTCAGGTAAGGTTTGAGAGAGGAAATCAGGAGGTCACCCTGGCTCCGGTGTGACTGGGGCCGGACCGGAGACCTGAAGGCAGTGTGCTGAGAGGAGAGCCGGAAGGCGGAGGCAGGCAGTGGCCACCTCTCTGGTGCTGCGGCCACACACACGGAAGCGGTCACGCCAGTAGTACGTGTTCTCAAGGGCTTTCTAGGCAAGTAACACACCCCATCTATCTCCGGATTCCAAAGAGTTGGTACACAGCGGGGACCCGACTGTCTAAAAAATGAAGACCCTTGGCTGGCCACGGAATGCGAGACGCTGGTAACTGGGTGTGGCTTCGTTTACTAAAACACTTCTTTTTTTCACCATTTGGAAAAAGGAACACTTCCTAGTTTATCCCATCATTACATGGTGTCATAAAAATAGCTTATTTGAGGAGAACCCTAAACATTTGAAAAATAGAAGACAAATAAAATAGAAGAAAAAGTAATTAGATTTATCATTTTGGAAAAGAGTAGAAAAGCAGAAAAAATTATAATGCACACTACGTACTCAATTCTGTTTTTATAATATTCAATATAAATGTGTAATGTTTGTAATGTATAATAGCATTAAATATTTGTACTATAAATAATTATAAAAGAAAATAAGAAAACCAACCCCAAATCACTTACCATCTTCCCACTGTCTTTTAAGACTTTCTGGAAAAGCCCTTTCTATCTTATATGTCAACACATCACCATGGACAATTCTCAGTTTTCCAGGTGCTGCATCGGAAAGCATCTAGTTTACAAAAAGATCAATAAAATGAGTTCATACTTTGGAGAATAGTGAAACACACACTCTCTCTCTCATTCTCTTTCTCTCTCTCTACACACACACACACACACACACACACACACACACACACCCTGCACCCAACATAAAACTTGATTCTTCATGGTTTAAAAAACAACAACCACCACCCAGATGCAGTCCCCTGAAGCTTAGGAAGTTTAAGAGCAGGAGCGAGTACATGTATCACTAACATCCCTTCTAAAGGAGATTTATAAGGAAGAGGTGACCTTCTTTCCACATCAGGTATCACCTCAAGAGGCTCAGACACCCTCGGCTCCAAGTTAGGGAACTTTTGCCCTGAGCACCCCTTGGTGCTGCTGATTCTCTCTCCTAACCTTCTTCTTGCCTAATTCTGGCCACTGGTAGGAAAGATGAAAGAAACACCATAGAAGCCAGAGAAGAGACCCCGGACCAAGGCACCTACTTCGTAGATTACTCCTGCTTTTGGGTAAATGCCGTGCCTTGCACATGCTTCTTTACGGCATTATGACCTACTATCTCGTAATTGTGCATACAGAGGTTTCTCCTCCCTGTGATAACATATGCTCCTTAAGGGTAGCACCTGTTTCCCATCTATCTTAATGTCCCCTGCAGCTACAAAGTGCATAGTAGGTGCTTCAGATTTTTTGATAAGTGAATAAGCGAACGATCAACTATAAAACGGGAAAACTTCTCCTCCCAGCCTGAGATTTGAGATTCCCAAAATTTGTAAAGTCAAGAAACTTGCGAAAAATTATTTCACTGATAAATCGGGTAGAATTATACAAGTAACACTTCAAAAATACAGCGCTGAAATGCTTAAATTGGTAAGAAGCTAAACATCTCAGTTTGGGAATCATCTAGTCTGGTATATTTAGTCATGGTAGTTTAGCAAAAAAAAAATTGTGTATCTCCAATACTATTGTACTTATAGATTATTTTAAATTACCAAATTTGCTAAAACTTAATCTGATGAGTTCCAGACAATAAATCATGGAAAACATAGTAACTCCAACATACTATGAATAAAAAAGGAGGTAACTCTCTTTGGGACAGGCTCTTATTGCATAAAAACTATGCATTTAATGACCGCATTTACCATTAATGAAGAATATTAGTTGTTTTCTAGAATTCTGCTTCACATAATTAAAACAAAACAAATTTGCATACCAAAAACAAAGCAGAAGAACCAAGAGCTTATGCTTCATGATCGTATGTATAGAAAGTAATAAAGTAATTAGTAATTAAGACTAAAACAAAACAAAACCATGTAAACTTAGATCTTTGGCATTAATATACATGCTCTGATAACCACGTTTGAAATGTTAATTTTTTAACATTTAACTGATACACACTCAGCTACATACCAGAAAACTGGTGTAACACACGTTAACCTTCCTTTCCTAGGTTTAAAGTTGTACTGCTAGCCTATTTCTTTAGGATTGCCCTTCAGACTTAAGTCTCAGCCAATGACAAAGCAAATCCTCCCAAGACTACTCTGTAGCTTGATCTTCCCCTTTCAGACTCCCCACGGAGGAAGAAATGAATACTGGCGACCATAGCTTTCTGTGAAAGCCTTGAAGCAATTATGGGGGGGAAAAAACGCCATACAAACTGAAATGATAGTATGAATGATTACAGACAGTAGCCACTTAAACACCTAATGATATTCAGCAATGACACACATTTTCTTACCACCCACTAATAGAGAATGATGTTTTCATTACCATGACAGTATTTGGGGGATGGTGGGGAGGTGGGAAAGATCACTAGTACAGCCAGAAGAGCACCCCTGCTTTACACTTTAAAGCCCTGACGGTGTTAGCTCATAACGTGCTCAAAGCACAGCTGACTACAAATGCAGGCACCCGATTATAGTCAAATGAGTATTTTTACAGACACTCGTAAGTTGTTCCATCATTTTTATTTTAGTTTTTAATGCCATATCCTTCCAAAATGAGACTTAAGTCAGTTTAGAGTAAAAGGCATTCATTAGATAAGGCTGTAAAAGAAGAAACAGAAAACCAAACAATGAAAGAAGCAGGTATGTAAATCCTACAGGTGTTAGCTCTGACAATTTATACACTGAATTATAGAATTTTTACTCTCTACTGGAAATAATTATACTAAGTCTCCAGGAGAGAAAATGTTTGTTTTTTTTCTTCCTAGCATTAAGTTTTGTGAGGGGTATATGGAACAAAATAATACAGAATGCCTTTAACAAAAATGAGGAAACAAATGCAGGAGTATTCTTCATATGGTCACTTAAAAAATCTCTCGAAGTCAAGGTTTTAGAGATAGCTTTTCTGCAGGGGGCAAGCACCTAAGGTCCACCTAGGTAATTTGTTGGTGATCTCATTTGATGAGGAAATTTTTTTTTAAGTTTATTTATATTTACTTTGAGAGAGACAGAGAGAGAGAGAGCACACATTCAGGGGAGGGGCAGAGAGAGTGGGACAAAGGATCCAAAGTGGGCTCGGTCCCGACAGAAGAGACACTGATGCGGCGCTCGAACTCAAGAACCAGAAGATTATGACCTGAGCTGAAGTCGGACACTTAACCGACTGAGCCACCTAGATGCCCCTGATGAGGAAATAATTTTTGCGACTTTTGGAACTTATGCACAACTAGAAATTCCTTGAGAACAAAGAACTATATTGAATGGCCATTTGGTATGTTTTATGCCACCTCTCATGGTGGGTGAGGGACTCCTGGCAGCCAGCATTGTAGAGTGAGCTAAAGCATTAATTACACAGCCTGGTGATATTACCTTCTTCCTGACCTGTTACATAGTAGGAACCCAAACACTGTTGAAATAAGTGCTAGGCAAACTGTCAGGAAAACTATATGAGAATGAAGGAATCTATAATACAGAACACACAGAATTCTTCTGTAGAACACACAGAAAAGACTAATGCTATTATTCAAAAGGAATTTAAGATAATGTTACAATAGATATTTTTTTTTTTTAAGGAAGAAGATGACAGCATGACTTCAAAGAGTCTCCTCGTTTTATTTTTTAAACAGGACCAAAACATGCATGGCAGAAACTCATGTACTCAGTCTCATCAAGGATTTAGAGATTTAATAAACTTTATATTCAAACAGTGCTTACTCCTTTCAGCGTTAACATTTCTTAAAGAGAAACTTCTACAGTAGCCTATCTTTTTCTTGTCTGATTGCTATGGCTAAGATTTCCAGCATTATGTTGAATAAAAATGGGGACAATGGACATCCTTGTCTTGTTCCAGATCTCAGAGGAAAAGCTGTCAGTTTTTCACAATTTAGTACAGCATTGGCTATGGATTTTTCATAATATGGCCTTTATGATGTTGAGATATGTTCCCTCTAAATCTGTGTTGAGTTTTTATCATGAATGGATGTTGTACTTTGTCAAATGCTTTTTCTGCATCTATTGAAATGATCATATGGTTTTTATTCTTTCTATTAATGTGATGTATCACATTGATTAATTTATAAATATTGGACTACTCTTGCATTCCTAGAATAAATCCCACTTGATCATGGTGAATGAATTTCTGATGAATAATAATGAAGTAGCAGAAAGAAAAGTTAAGGAAACAATCCCATTTACAACTGTACCAAAAATAACAAAATTCCTAGGAATAAACTTAACCAAAGAAACAAAAGACCCATACTCCAAAAACTATGAAACCCCGATGAAAAACATTAAAGATGACACAAATGGAAAGATATTCCATACTCCTGCATTGGAAGAGACAACATGGTTAAAATGTTCACACTACTTAAAGCAACCTACAGATTCAACGCACCCCTATCAAAATACGAACATTTTCACAGAACTAGTACATATTACCCTAAAATTTGTATGGAACCAAAAAGACCCCAAATAGCCAAAGCAATCTTGAAAAAGAACAAACCTGGAGGTATCACAACCACAGATATCAAGATATACTGAAAAGCTACAGTAACCAAAACAGTACAGTACTGGCAAAAAAACAAAAAAACAAAAAAACAAAAAAACAAGACACATGGATCAATGGGGCAGAACTGAGAGCCCAGAAATGAAACCAAGTTTGAAAGGTCAATTAACCTTTGACAAAGGGGCAGGGATACAGTGGGAAAAAAACATGGTCTCCTCAACAAATGTGCTGGGAAAACTGGACAGCTACGTGCAAAAGAATAAAACTTGACCACTTTCTTACACCATACACAAAAATAAAATGGATTAAAGACCTAAATGTGAGACCTGAAATCACAAAACTACTAGAAGAAAACACAGGCAGTAATTCTTTTGACATTGGCCATTAAAAAAAAAAAAAAAATTTCCAGATACATCTCCTCAGGCAAGGGAAGCCAAAGCAAAATTAAACTACTGGGACTAACCAAAATAAAAAGTTTTCTCACAGTGAAAGAAACCATCAACAAAACACAAAGGCAACCTACTGAATGGGAGAAGATATTTGCAAATGATAGATCTGATATGGGGTTAATATCCAAAATATATAAAGAACTTCTACAACTCAACACACAAAAAACAAATAATTCTATTGAAAAATGGAAAAAGGTCTTTTTCCAAAGACAAGATACAGATGGCCAACAGACACATAAAAAGATGCTCAACATCACTAATCAGAGAAATGCAAATCAAAACCACAATGAGATATCACTTTATACCCATCAGAATGGCTAAAATAAAAACCATAAGAAATAACAAATGATGGCGTGGTGGAGAAAAAGGGAATCCTTGTGCACTGTTGGTGGGAATGCAAATTGGCACGGCCACTGTGGAAAACAGTATGGAGGTTTCTCAAAAACTTAAGAATACAATTTCTATATGACCCAGTAATTCCACTACTGGGTATTCACCCCCCAAAAACTAAAACAGTATTTTGAAAAGACATATGTGCCCCTATGTTTTCTGCAGCATTATTTACGATAGCCAAGATATGAAAGCAACCCGTGTCCATGGACAGATGAATGGATAAAGAAGATGTGGTGTATATATATGCGATTATTATTCAGGCATCAAAAAGAATGAAATCTTGCCATCTGCAGCAACATAGATGGACCCAGACGATAGAATGTTAAGTAAAATAAGTCAAAGAAAAACAAATACCGTATGATTTCCCTCATTTCTGGAATTTAAGAAACAAAACAAATAGAAAAGAGGCAAATAGAAAAATTCTTGAATACAGAGAAATAACTAGCGGTTGCCAGAGGGGAGTTGGGTGGGGGAATGGGTGAAACAGACAAGGAGGATTAAGAGTATACTTATCTTGAGGAGCGTGGAGAAACATAACAAACTGTTGATCATTGTACTGTACACTTGAAACTAGCACAACACTGTCTTAATTATAATTCAATAAAAAAAATTTGTGAAAAATAAACAGAAAAAGTTACAGAGGGTAATCTTGCTATACAATATCACAAAATTCTCTTCCTTAAGCCAAGAACAATGAACCCAATTTCACCCTTTTCTTGACTAGGGGTCATTGTTGCCTGTAGAGTAATGGCGTCAGTGGTTATGATGCCTTACTACTGCGCTTTTTTTCAGTTTTACGTTTGCTTTTTATAGCTTTTCTGCCACAGTAATAACTGTCACTTCCTGCTATTGTCAGTGGGTCTCCTTCTAGCATTGATCTACTTCTAGTTTGTAGTGGACTAGGAAGTCACTTTGGTTGTAAGCCACCTTCTACTTATTTGTTGAGTTTTGATTAACTATGGCTGTAGCCATATCTTAAAGATAAATTACATGTGTGAAGTATGTAATCATGCCACGACAGAAAGTCAGGCCATCTTCCCTTTTGTAAAATTTGCTAGAGATGAAAGAATTTAAAATTTTACGGTCTCTGATGAAAAACAGCTCCTTTTGCCAGGATGACTGCACTACAGATCCCTTTATAAGATGACAGAGAAGGGGGATAATTATAATAGCAACCACTTACTGGCTACTGGCAATATGCTAGGCTCTATATGCCCATCTCTTTACATAAATTTCTTACCATCCTTGTAATGATCACAAACAATAACTATTATCCTCATGCTGCAGATGAGAAAGCTGAAGCTAGAACAGGTTCACAACAGCAAGCTCAAGATCGAAAGCTACTGAGTGCCTTATCTGAGATCTGACATCAGCCAATTTGTTTCTCAATTCTGTGAACTTTCCATCCTACCTATCAGGTAGAAACAATCACTGTTTACCTATTATAAAACCCAGAGGCAATACTAACAATAATCATGACTTCCTATCTCCAAAGTTCCACAAAATAAACACACAATGATTAAGAAGAATCCTAGAGCTTCTTATTCTGGCTAAGATGCAGAACAGAAGACCAGATAGTCTCTTCTGGCTTAAACAGATAAAAAAATAGACGAAACTACAGTTTTGAGACACTGGACAGCAGGAAAGCAGGAAATCCTGCAGATCCAAGAATCTCAAGGACTCTCACACAAAAGAAACACGAAGAAAAGGACACTAAGGTGCACCGTGATGAAACTGTTCAAAACCAGTGAGAAATCTTAAAAGCAACCAGGGAAAAAAGGCAGAGGAGCAAAGATAAGAATGACAACAGATTTCTGGTCAGAAACAATGCAAGTGAGAAGACCGTGGAGCCACGTTTTTAGAGTACTAAAAGAAAACAATTGCCAGTATGTTTTTCAACAACAAAGGCAAAATAAAATACTTCTTCAGACATACAAACACTGAAAGTTCCACAAAATTTACAAAAAATGCTGAATAAAGTCTTTCAGGTAGACAGATAATAATACTAAGTGGACATACGGATGAGGAGCACTCAGAACAGTAACCATATGGGTAAATATGTAACAATTCTTCTTATTATAGTTGACCCTTTAACAACAGGGTCTGAACTGCACTGGTCCATGTGTATGCGGGTTTCTTACAGTACTATAAATGTATTTTCTCTTATGATTTTCTTAATATGATTAGGATAATAGGAATATGATATGATTTTCTTCTCTCTAGATTATTTTACTGTCATAAACAGCACTAACACATGTAACATACAAAGAATGTGTTAAGTGATTATTTATGTTATTGGTAAGGCTTCTGGTTAATAGTAGGCTTTAGTTAAATTTCTGGGGAGTACAAAGTAATACGTGGATTTTCAACTGTGCAGAGGTCAGTGCCCCTAACCCCCACATTGTACAGAAGTCTACTGTATTGAAACCTCTTTAATATAGCATTGACTGTTAGAACAAAACTAACATTGTACTGTGAAGTTTACAGCATGGAGAAGCAAAACACAGGACGCCAACAGTACAAAGGCCTGACAGGGAGAAACACATTATTCTAAGATTTGTATGCTACACATGAAGTGGTATTTTATTACTTGAAGGTGAACTGGGATATGTTAAAGATGTATACTATATACCTTCAATAAACTACTAAAAATAACAAAGAGTTATAGATAAAAATTGCAGTAGGCCCAATACTGGCCCCACAAAATGCCCACATCCTAATCCCTGTGACTATGTTACTTTATATGGTAAAAAGGACTTTGCAGATGTGATTACAGATCTCAGAATGGGGATATTATCCTAGATCATCTGGGTGGACCCCAAATAATCAATCACAAAAGACTTTAAAAGAGTGAGTCAGAAGGATCAAAGTCAATGATAGATGTGGAAGTGAGAGGTCCATGAACTAATGAATGCAGATGGCCTCCAGAAGCTGGAAAAGGCAAAAAAACAATTCTTCCCTGAAGCCTCCAGAAAAGGAACACGGCCCTATTGACCTCCATTTCAGACTTCTTATCCCCAGAACTGTAACAGAATAAGTGTGTGTCATTTTAAGCTGTTGTGTTTGTGGGAATTTGTTACAGCAACAATAGAAAACTAGTACACAAACAGATGTGGTCAGATTGGTGAGAAAAAAAGCAAGACCCAATTATATGCTGTCGATAAGAAATCGACTTTAAATATGAAGACATACAGGAAAGGATGAAACTGACATTAATCAAAAGAAAGCTGGCATGGTTCTGTTATCATCAAAGTAGATTTTAGAGGAAAGAATATCACCAAAGATCATGATGATCATTTCATAATGATAAAGGAGCCAATTTGTCATGAAGACCTAACAATCCTAAATGTTTATGCACCTAAATAACAGTGTTTCAAAATAGATGAGAGCAAAACTGAGAGAAATGCAAGGACAGACCAACGAATCTGCACTTCAGAGATTTCAATACCCCTCTCTTAACAACAGAACAAGTAGGAAATCACTAAGAATACAAAAGGCTTGAATAACTCCAACTTGACCTTACTGAAATTTCCATAGCATCCAATAGAAGAATCTATATCCTTTACAGCAGAAGGCATATTCTGCATAAGGAACATTTACCAAGATAGATCATGTGTTACACCATTAAACAAGTATAAATTAATTTAAAATGATTTTAAGTCATGCAAAGTAAGTTTTCTTATCACAATGGAATTAAGTTAAAAATCAGTAACAGAAAGAGATCTGAAAAACAAGCTAAATGATACACTTCTAAATACTCTAAGAAGTCAAATTAAGAAATTAAAAGGGAAACTGGAATTGAAGGTTTATCTGGAAATTCTCAACTTCTTTTAGAAATCTTTCTTTAGGTATAAAATCTCTAAAAAAATTTTTTTAAGTAAATCAGTATTTTGAATAAATGAAAATGAAAACACAACACCTCAAAATTTGTAGGATTCTACTCAGGTTGTATTGAGAGGAAAATTATAGCACTTAACACCTATAAGAAAATTAGAAAGCCTTCAAAGAGAAAACCTCAGCTTCCACCTTAAAAAAATATAGAAAGAACAAATTAAACCTCAAGGAAAGAGAAGGAAGAACATAAAGATTTCAGAGCAGAAATCAGTGAAATAGAAAACAGAACACAAGACAGAAAAATCAATATCAAAAGCTTTTTTTGTTGTTGTTGTTTTTTCAGAAGATCAATAAAGTTGACCAATATGTAGGGAGACAAAATACCAATATCCGGAATGAGAGAGACTTTATCACCACAGATTCAATGGATGGTTGGCTTACCATTAGAAAAAAAAAAAAAAAAAGATCAACAGAATTCACTATATTAACAAACAAAAAACAAAAAAAGCCATATGCTTATCTCAAGAAACTCAGAAAAAGTATTTTTGCCAATACATTATTTAAAATATATATATATTAAAAAAACAAACAAACACCACAACCTCTCAGGTAGCTAGAACAGAAAGGACCTTCCTCAGGCTGACAAAGGAGATCTAGGAACACCCTACAACTGACATCATACTTACTGGTGGAAGTCTGAATGCTTTCCCTCAGATCAGGAATGGGCAAGGATGTTTAACTGTACTGGAGATTCTAGCCAAGACAAAAAGAAACAGAAGCAAACAGACTGAAGTGGAGGAGGTAAAATGGTTTTTATTATAGATGAAACGATAATACATGCAGAAAATCCTAAGAAATCTACAAAATAGCCACTAATAAGTGAGCACAGCAAGGCTGCAGGATACAAAGTCCACTCCCAAAACAAATGATATTTCTACATAGTAGCAACAAACAAATGGAAATTGAAATTAAAAACCAATACCAAGTATAATAGCATCAAAAAACAGGACACAGGTAGGGATAAATTTGACAAAAGATGTGTAAGACTTGAATACGTAGAACTGTAAAATACTGCTGACAGAAATTAAAGAAAATCTAAATAAATGGGGAAATATACCATGTTTAAAGATTAGAAGCCTAGATCATTAAAATGCCAGTTCTCCTAAAAGTGATCTAGAGTTTTAATCAGGCTTAAAACAAAACAAAACAAAACAAAAAAGAGGGAATTTATGATTTAATGTTAAAACTATATGGAAATGCAAAGGACGTAGAATAGCAAGAACAATTTTGGAAAAGGCAAGGTTGGAAGACTCAAATTACCTGCTCTCGAGTCTTACAATAGAACTACAGTAATCAATACAGGTTGGTATCAATGAAAAGAGAGATCTAGAACAAGAGAAAAGAGCTGGAAGTCCAGGAACAGACCAGTGTACATAAGACCAGCTGAGTTTCGACAATATTAACAAGCCAATTCAATAAGAAAAAGATACAATTTTCAACAAACGATGCAAAAAAAATGAACTTCTACTCCCACCTCACACTACATACAAAAGGTAACCCAAAATGTATCATAAGCCTATGTGCAAAATCTAAAACTTTAAAACATCTAAAAGAAAACATGGAAATTCTTAGTTCTTGTTTTGGCCATTATCTTTAACATAAGATGCAAAAAGCATCAAATTCAAAAGGAAAAACAACTGATAAACTTTATTAAAACTAAGTTTTACTCTTTGAAAGACACTGTTAAATGTCTAAGAAAATGAAAAGGTAAGTCACAGCTGAGGAGAAAGCATTACAAAACACGTAGCTGACAAAGAACTTGTATCTAAACTATATAAAGACCTCTTACAATGCAATAATATGAAGACAAAACAAAAAATGCTCAAAATATTTGCACGATTCCCCAAAAAGATATACAGATGGCAAATAAACACACGAAAATATGCCCAAAATTACTGATTAGGAAAATGCAAATAAAAGCTACGTTAAGACACTGTAAGATACTTGGGGCGCCTGGGTGGCGCAGTCGGTTAAGCGTCCGACTTCAGCCAGGTCACGATCTCGCGCTCCGTGAGTTCGAGCCCCGCGTCAGGCTCTGGGCTGATGGCTCAGAGCTCAGAGCCTGGAGCCTGTTTCCGATTCTGTGTCTCCCTCTCTCTCTGCCCCTTCCCCGTTCATGCTATGTCTCTCTCTGTCCCAAAAATAAATAAACGTTGAAAAAAAAAAATTAAAAAAAAAAAAAAATCTCACTCCCCTCCAAAGCAGAGACAATCGGCTCAGCCACAGAAATGTAACAATAAATAACTAAAAAATAATAAAGACCTCACCCCCCCCCACCCCAAATGCACAATCACAAGAGAATCCTTCAATATTAAGAGAAAGAAACCCTGAATGTCCAATGCTGGTTCAAGGAGGTGGGACAAAGCTCCAACATTCCCACAGCACTAGGGATTTATTTTCCAGTGATCCAAAGGAATAACCTTTCTCCTCTACCTCTTTCCAGATTAGCAGTCTCATGATCAATCTTTAATTAATAGAAATGCCCAAGGCACAGGGATAATAATTTAATTGATTACTTATATCGAAAAATATATTGCATGGTTAACTAAGTATGAGGCATTCATTTAATCCTCATTACTATCCTACAAGCAAACTGAGGCCCTGAGACATAGTTACCTGCCCAAAGTCATACACCCAATAAATGGTAGAGCCTGAAGTCAAACCCAGACAATCTGATGCTGCAGTCTGTGTTCTTTAAACACAAAGCTATATTATAGTACTTTCACATATCAGACATGTTTTTTTACCTTACAACATGCTGACGGTGAAACCTGTATGTTAGTACTGTGTTAGTAACTGTGTTAGTAACATACTACTGTATTTAGTAAGATCCTAAGATGCCTCATATATTAAGATATAAGATGCCTTATATAGTGAGATATAAGATGCCTTATAAGATCCTAAGATGATATTATAAGAATTGGATCAAGACACAAATGACATACTTTCAGCTAGAAGACATTTTATAAATTATTACAATTTCTTTAAAAAGTAATTCTATTAGCTCAGAAACCACTAAAATGGAATCCTTTAAATAGATCACACCTTCTGCCTTTATTCATTTTCATTATTAATTTAGTACCTCTAAATGAAAGTGGTTTTACATATTAAAACCTTCTTTACAGGAAAAAGAAATCTATGTGATATTTTAGTACCCAACATTTCTTTTTAAGGCAAATTCTTTTCCTGCATATAAGACACTAAGAATTAATTTTGCTTCTTCTACAGAAACATGTAAGAAGACAAATACACGTTTCTTGCAGAGTAATTTACCTTGAAACAAATCTTTGTATTCAGAAAAAAAGTCACAAAACTTTTTAAATAACCACTGCCACACAATTATTCATTCTCGCGATTAAATGATCTCACCGTCGTGAGATGAGCCCTGGGTCCGGCTCTGTGCTGACAGTGCAGCGCCTGCTTCAGATTCTCTCTGCCCCTCCCCCGTTCACGGGCACACGCACGCGCACCCTCTCTTTCAAAATAAATAAAAAATTTAAAAATGACACATTTAGTTGGCTGATTAGATAGACACATAAAGTCAACCTTTTATTTTCCCATTGAAGATATTATTGAACACCTGCTATACTCCAGGCACTGTTGCACATGGTAGAGATACAGCACAGAAGAGAACACACAAAAATCTCTATGCTCTTTGCAGTACATTCCAGGCGGGGGGGAGGTAGACAATAAATAAGAACATACAGAAAATGTATCCTATGATGATCAATCCAACAAGATAAATAAAACAAGGCAGGGGTTAGGAGTGCAGGGGCTGGGGCAGGCATTTGAAAAGAGAAGGGTGTAGTTGTCTTTTAAAAAGCCCCTCTTCACACATCTTTTGTTGGGATCAGAGAGGACAGTATGTAAATTAAGGTGGGGATGAACAGAAATTTGATTCACCCCCTTGCCTTATGAGAAAGAATTGCACATAACAGATGGGAAGACTGAGGGTTAGGAAGTCTCTTCAAGGGCAATAAAGTCAGAAGAGTAGTCTCACGTCCAGAAAGGGCTAGATGAAAAAATTTGAGGGGCGCCTGGGTGGCTACCGACTCTTCATTTCAGCTCAGGTCATGAGCTCAGTTTGTGAGTTCAAGCCCCACGTCAGGCTCCACACTGACAGCCGAGACCCTGCTTGGGATTCTCTCTCTCCCTCTCTCTGCCCCTCTCCTGCTCATGCTTTCTCTCTCCCTCTCTCTCTCTCTCTCTCTCTCTCTCTCTGTCAAAATAAATAAATAAAACTTAAAAAGAAAAAAGAAAAAACCTGAAGGGAATGACATAGTGTGCTTCAGCTTCTTATTATTATCTCATGATCTCACTGAAAATAAAATATTCCCACTTTCACTTCTGAGATGCAGACAGTTCTTGAAAGAAAGTAATTCAAAGCAAAAAATCAGTATTAAATTCCATATTTGATCAAGGAATATGCACCATATGGCAATCCCAAAATAAAGTTATAAATCTAAAACCAATTCTGTCAATAGTGTAAAAATTAGATAAAACTAAATTTTATATAACTTTTTAAAGCAAAAACTAGATGTAGCCAAATAAAAGCTGATAAATAAAAACTCCTTTAAAAAAAACAAAATAAACCCATTGCATGCACACAAAGCCCTAGATTTTCAAACAAATTTCCTCAAACTATTCTGGCAGAAATTAAACATTTTTCAATTGTTGCATACACAAGCATTAGGACGTACCAATTGTAAACCAATTTGTCTCTTGTATGATGGTAATAACGCAGATAACTTTATTTTTCGGTTACACTCAATAAATGGCTGCTTATCTAAGCCAAAGGCTAAGGGCTCTTCTAAACTTTTAGAATTACAGAGGAATCAAAGTTCCTTAAGCCATTAAGTGCCCCCTGTGAAGAATTCCCTTTACAATATCCCTGATACAATGGGTTCCGCTGTTTGCTACCACTTAAAAAAATGTAAGTCCCACCTTATTTTAAATCCACATCTGCCTCCCTCAATTCTTACCTATTTGTAGGATTGTTTTTTTCTAGAAATCAAAATAAGCGATCTTCTTCGTTGCCACCTTTCACAGGCAGCTCTGAATCCCCTCACTCAAAGATCCTCTCCTTGGAAACACGCCCAGCTCCTTCAAATATTTCTCATATAACAGCACTTATTGTCTCATTTCATTCAAACCTCATGTTAAATCTACGTGTACAGTGGTACAACTTCACTTCTTCGCCTAAGAAATTCTTAACAAATGCCTAAGCTTGACAATTAGTCTCTCTTAAAAGAAACCTCGGTTTTCTCCATCTTTTGCTTACAGAAAGGATTTTCTGAATCTAAATGAAGTTCTCAGAAGTCATGCCAATAGCGGGGTCATTATTGGCATTAATTATTTTCCTTAGTTTTGAAGGAATGGGCCAGAACATACATGGCTATTAGATTAAAAAAACAGATCACACAAAACTAGGTTAACATTAATACATAAAGCAGGTTTATTCAAATAGTGGTCAACAGACCATGTGGGGATGCTTGTTAGAAATGCAATTCCTAGACTTCTCCAGACCACAGCATCAGAATCTCTGGAAAAGGATCTGGAGATCTGCAGTTTGAGGAGCAACCTACACAATCTTTGGATATCCTGAGGTTAAAAAATCATGGACTGAAGATTTAAATTGGGTTTTTACCTCCTAGAAAAGGCATTTTAAGTCTCTCACCTGTAATCCAGGAATAAATCGACTATCCTTTTCAACCACCAGAAGTTCAGTAACATTGGCATTGAGAATGGATCTTGTGATTCCCCCTGGCCCAGGGCCCACTTCATAAACATAAGCATTTGTCAGATCGCCAGCTTTCCTTACAATTTTATCTAGGAGAGAAAAAAAAGTTTTAATTATCTGGACAAATTTCAATGTATAGAAGTTAACAAAAAAATAATCTCCACAAATTCTTATCAACCATGACTTAACTAATCCTTTACACCATATTTATCTAGTTATTTAACTCTTAGCCTAAACCAATAAACATGTAGTGGCCATCCAATATTCTACCACATTATAGCTGAATTGTATCAGTCCCTTAGGAAAAACGGGATTATCATGACAAAACTTCCTAACTTAAATGTAGTTAACACTGTATTTTCTATCCATTCCTCTGCCAAACCAATCAATTCCTAACAACTGACCAGCTAAACCATTTCTCTACACTTGCCAGGTACTGAATATCTGAATAAGACCAGTTTCACATTCAGAATTTCTACTGCTCCCAGTTATAAATTCAAAAGCAAAAAGTAATGAGAGCCTCGTTTTTACCTATAGACATATAGCTGGTCAACATGGCCATAGCAACAAGTTCCTAGATCATAGGATTAGCAGAAATTTACAGATTCTTGGTCACTTTTCTGGAAAAAGCTAAACTTATACCTGGAAGTTTTTTAAACTTTGCAAATTGATATGGAAAAGTTAATGTTTTGAATTAATCAGCCTCTTTAAGTAAGCAGACATTAAGAAATCATGAAAAGGATTGTGGCAATCGATCATCACTTCTGGAATAACATACAATGGGCTGGTCTTACTGACGGAGATAATAAAATCCAAGTAAGTGAGGCTCCTGGGATAGTGGGAACTTAGCCACTGAAAACAACTTAGCCAGTGAAAACACACCAGCACTTCTCTGCAGTGTTCGCTGGGATTGTATAGTACCATTTTTGTAGGCTTCAACGCAGTAATAGTCTTTCAACCATCCAAAAATAGTATGCCTTCTGACTGGCTGGGAGGGAATTAATACACATCCCCAACCATTTGTTTTAGGTGGTTTACAAGCTTTCTCCCAGCATCTCAACAATCCTTCCAACACATTAAGAACTACTATCCCAATTTAACTTTTCATTTGTTTCATTTGGGCAAGGTCATTTAGAAAGCAAATGGGAGAGAAGGGACTCCAGCTCAGGTGTAAGTTCTAAAGCAATCCTTCCTCCATTACAGACCAATGCCCTTCAGAGGGTACAGGGATGATTATTATCCCTTTCAGAAGGAAAAGGCGTAATGAATTCAATATTCTCATTTTTTTAAAAATTTTTTAATGTTTTTTATTTTTGAGACAGAGACAGAGCATGAACGGGGGAGGGGCAGAGAGAGAGGGAGACACAGAGTCGGAAGCAGGCTCCAGGCTCCGAGCCATCAGCCCAGAGCCCGACGCGCGGCTCGAACTCACGGACCGCGAGATCGTGACCTGAGCTGAAGTCGGACGCTTAACAGACTGAGCCACCCAGGCGCCCCTATTCTCATTTTTTTTTTTAATGGAGAACTAAGATCGTAGGCAGGTCAGGGGCTCTGCCCTCAAACTTTTCAGGCACATTCAAATACAAATGAGTATCAAAGAGGCACTGCCAGTTCACCAAGCATGTGCTCTCACCAGAGCTTCCCACCGCAGACAGGTACTTTAATCTCTTACTCTGGTTCCCAGAGAAGAGGGAATAGTACCTAGATTCCAGAATTTATCCCCGGGGAGAACAAAGCCTCACATGAGATACTATAAATGAAGAAATTTTTTTTATATTAAAAATATAAGATCAGGGCACCTGGGTGGGTTGGTTGGTTAAGTTTCGTACTCTTGATTTTGGCTCAGGTCATGATCTCATAGTCGTGGGATGGGGAGCCCTGAGTCTGGCTCAGGGCTGAGCACGGAGCCTGCTTGGGATTCTCTCTCTCCCTCTTCCCTGCTCATGCTCTCTCAAACATTTAAAAACATACATACAAAGATCTCTATTTTCAGCCTTGAGAATGGTGCTTTATGTCTATCATATGTGACTAACAACTGGCAATGCTGGCTCTGGTCATTTCTAGGACTAGAGAATTTTAGAAGCAGATAACCCTTTAACGCTCTGGAAGGAGGGGCCCTCCTCCAATTAACATAGGAGAACCTGAAGCTTAGTTTCTACTGGCAGAATAAAGACTCCACATCCCATTATTGTGCTTTGTAAACTCTACTTCCTTTAATTGAAAATGAACTTCTTGGGTATGATTCGTTGATCTTTTTAGCTCCTAAAGGGGGCCAAATGGAGTATCAGTATCTCAAATACTCTACTGCAACAGTGAATTAGTGGACACATTTGTTAGGTTAGTCTTGCAACCTCACCTTCTAGAAGGATCACTAAGACACAGGAGCGGTGGTTAAACGCATGCATACGTTTGTCACCAGACTCTGCACTTCAAACTAGTTCATTCGATGGCACGTGAATTTTACCTCACAGAAAGCGACTTAAAATCAGGGACGGGAACAATGTAAACCTACTAAAAAACGTAAGCCCCTTGCGGAAAGACGTTGCCTTGTTCACTCCCAAACTGCACCTCCAGCACTAGCACAAAGTCGTCTGTTTGACGTGTATTTTACTGAATATTTGCGCCCCGCGGGTTTTGCATTCAACAAGTAAGCGTTTAAGTAAGTAATCCCATGAGCGACCCACTTTCCGACGTGTTCTCGAAGAACTCCCCGCACTAATTGAAATTCTAACTTCGGACTGCATGAAAATCAAACCTAGTGTTAATGCAGCAAGACTCGCATTTCCACAACCGCCTAACACGATACGCGACCCCTGCCTCCCCCAGGGTTTGCTCGGCGTCTGTACCACCTGCTTCCCCTGGCCCACGGCAAACCCCCGAACACGCCATTCCGCGAGCAAACAACGCATTCCACGCGTCTCCTGGGCGGGGCTCCGGAGTTCTTTGCACAGAGCGGTAGAAGGACCTGACCTAAGGCCCGCTGCACACTGCCTGACCCCAGATACCCGCCCGCAGGATCCGCGCGCAGACCCCCGGCCCGTGTCCCCAGGGATGCGGGGAAGACAGCCGGGGAGCACTGAGAAGACAGCCACCTGTCAGCCTCAAGTCCAGGAGAAAATTCTGGGATAGCTGCTTCACCGCTTGCAGCCTGAACAACTTAATGATTTCTCGAATCGTGGGCAACGGCGGAAGGCGGAAAGTGCTCAGCGTCCCAGAAGCAGCCATAAGGCCCCGCGAAACCACCCAAGCCACTTGGCTAGTTTTTTCACGCTGTTCTTAAATCGTCGGGGAGTGGAGAGGGAGGTGGCGGGAGTCTGGGAGCGTAAAGGCCCGCCTCCGAGCCCGCCTCCCAGCCCACCTCATTGGTCGGATGTGCCTCGCCGGAAGCGAAGAGGGCAGACAGGAAATCCGGGTGCACCCAGAGCTCCTGCTCCGCGTCTAGCTAAGCGCGGTGCAGGCTGGGTGTGCGCTGCTTTTCCCTCGGCGGGCGGGGCCTCTCCCGGGTGGGAGGTGGCCAGAGCGGCCCGCGGAGGCGGGGCGAGGCGGGGCCTGGACTGGAAAGCGCAGGCGCGGATCTGAGGATGGGTGGAGCCCCGCACACGCCGTGGTGAATTCCGGAGGGTAGACGTGCCGACTTTCCCCTCTGTGGGTAATTGTGGGAAAGCCAGTGATTGGAGGCAAAGCTATTGGTGGCTAACAATTCTCTTTTATGGTGGGTGATTTTAGAACCTTAGCACTGCAGGTGCCGGATGGCAGGTTTCTAACATCTCTCAGCCTTAGTTTTTTCATCTGTGAAATGGATATATCTGCCTTAAAATTGCAAGCACTAAATGAGAAAGTTGCCCTGTGTGCAGATTCAGAACATAGTGCAATGCATGGCATACGGTAAGCCCGCAATCCATGGTGGTCGTTACTACTGTAATGATGTAGCAGATGAAGGCGACCCAGAAGGTTAAAGGTTTTGAACACAGTACAAAAGTGAGAAGGCTGGAGATAGAATCCAATTCTTCTGACCCTTCTAAACATATTCTGTCAAGGAGAAAAGCCGCCTTGTTGAGAGTTTAGGAAGTCATGTATATTGAATATCGGTTTTTGAGCCTTTCGCTAACAGTCTTACATTACTAGTCTCAGGTCAGAGAGGAGGAAACAAAAACTTAGGTGATATGAATTAATTGATATTCACAAAGCTAGAAAATTGTGGAACCCAGATCCAGTCTAAGTTTCTGGACATGTATGGTGGCGGTTCTTTCTAGTCCTCTGCCTTTGCATTGACTACCAGTTGCCACTCCTTGTTTACTTTCCCAGAGCTTTCTTATTACCCCTCCATGCTCCAAGTTTTGCAGTCTCTTGCATAACCGGAAAGGTAAGGATGAAAAGGAAGGGAAATAAACGTGACAATACTAATAATAGCTAACATTCCCTGAGGTTTTCCAAAAATACCACGCTTCACAGCTGGGTGCTTTACAACTATTATCCCATTAATTGTTACAAAAGATAAAGGCTTAGAGAGGTTCAGCAATTTTTTTTTCCTAGGCTGCATAGCTAATAAGTAGTGGAATCAGGATTTGAATCCACAAGTCTGTGTCCAGAGCCTGCTTTTTAAGCAGTGTAGTCAAGGTAGAGAGATCATTTGACTTGCCTTGAATGGTTACATCTAAGTACAGACTCAAATCTGAGTTTTGTCTTTCTGTTACAACAGAAAAAACAACAAAGCAAAGAAAGACTGAAATCTCTCTGCTAGATCAGAGAATTTAGCTTTTCTGACCCTGGTTTTGCAAACTGCTGCATTGACCACAGTAAATCATAACATTTTTTTTTTAAGTTTTCAGAGAAGTAAGCTGAAAATCAAGCTAATGGAAAACCAAATAACTGGGGAGATGATATGAGTGAAATCAAATGAATGGAATTTCCATTGAAATCTCAATAGAAAACCCAAACAACTACCTTCTGTTACAGCAATATTAAAAAGAACTGTGAGATAATCTGACATACCTCCTAGCTTTAGAAAATTGGAGGTGACTCTCAAAGAGGTAAGGCAGTTTGCCCAAGGCAGCATAGAAATGTAGTTTGAAAGCCTAAACTCTTGATTCAGTGTGTTTATTTTCCACAACATACCATACTTGGGAAGACATTCGTTCACGGTTACATTAATTGTTTCATTTACTCCTCAGAGTGTTCCTATGTGAATGAAATTATTATCCTTATTTTACTGTTAAGGAGTCATTTGACTTACCCAGGATCACACAGCAAAGTGTAGAAAGAAGATTTAACTAGAGTGTTTTCTTTTCTGAGTTCTGATTTCATGGGCCACACCCCTCAAATATTAAATTATTTTTAAGTTAACTAATGTATGTTAATTTTATAATGTTATTTAAAAAAATTTTTTTTAATGTTTATTTACTTTTGAGACAGAGAGAGACAGAGCATGAGCTGAGGAGGGGCAGAGAGAGAGGGAGACACAGAATCCGAAGCAGGCTCTGGGTGTCAGCACAGCCAAGCTGTCAGTAGAGCCCAGCGTGGGGCTCGAACTCATGGACTGTGAGATCATGACCTGAGCTGAAGTCAGACGCTTAACCGACTAAGCCACCCAGGCGCCCCTATAATGTTATTTAAATAAATGGAATATGAATCTGAGTATAAGCTTAGGTTTACAGTTTTCATATGGTTATTTAACTAAAACAATTACAATGAATATATGCAAAGCTACAACATCAGTACAAATGATGTTAAATCAGGGTGTTAAATCACTGCTCTTAATGCAGACTGGCAAGATTTTGTCCTCTTAAAAGTTCAGCTTACTAAGGTTATGGTGTGCCATGTAATGATTTTCTCATCAGTTTTCTGGATCTACATTACCACCAAATCTTTGCTCAGAATTGTTGCCCACGTGCCTTGCCTTTTTCTTGGAGGAAAACGGAAGCTACAAATTAAAGTCCACTTGTATCTGTTTTCATTAGCTTGGAAACAAATGAAGCTGAATTAATTGGCACCAATACTATCTTGAATATGTATATTGCATGGCAGTTGCAAGGAGGATATTCGATGATGTAGAATGTGCTCCATGAACTTTTTAAAAAAAGATTAACACCAACATAAAAACACAAACAAAATTAAAAGGAGTGAAAACACATTTACATGGAGAATTTGTGGATTCCTGAGAATTTATCCTCACATCTAAATAGGAGAATTCTTGTCCTAAGCATGCTACCTTCAGCAGTCAGCATTTCTGAGGTTACATCCTATTATTTTACAAGGCACTTTGCCAAGTTATTGCACTTAATTCTCATTTCAATTCTGTGTTGTCAGTTTGCAAAGATATTAGATGAGCACCATTATGGTGTGGGTAAGCATGAGGCTGAATCTCAAACTCTGATCTTCTGAGTTTACTCTGCTGTTTTACCTCTGGCGTGTGTTAAATAATTGTTGAGCTGAATTTTTAAAATTCCATTTTAGGAGAATCTTCCAAGTTTTTAATAGTTCTTGAGATCTCATAAATACTGATCCTCAGTCCTTTAATTTTCAGAAAATTATGCATAACTCCCTGCAAAGCCTATGAAATCAGCAGGGGGTGTTTTAGTAGTATATTTCACATATTAATGCAAACGGTTTTATCCCTTAAAAGAGAAGTATGAAGTTTCATCAGTTTTGAAGCTTTGAAGTATCTGTTTCATCTAGATATAGATTTTAACATGCTAAAATATTATAATTAATACAGAAATTACTAGCCCCCCCTATCAGTGAAGATGAAGAACTACAAATGATTCAGACCAAACTAAAATGCAGAATTCTAATTTTCATAAATCCCAGAATGGTTATGTAGGAAAACCACTTATTATTTTAGCATTCATATTAATGAAAACGCCTATGTGACTTTATTTGGTATAAGTGATGTAGTGTCTATTTATAGGAAAAGTGCTAATTCCAAAAGGTGGTGGTTTTACAGTTCTCTGAAATAGACTTGAAAGCCACAAAGAGCAATATCTTTCTGCCGTGTGGGAATTTTCAGAGAAAATTAAATGCGGCTCGGAATTACCAAACTGAACTTTACAAAATGACTGTGATGGCATGTGAAGTGCCCTTTTCTGATTGTATTTTATAATTTCACATAATATGACTCAATACAACTCAGTGCTCTTGAGAAATATTAACGGCTGCATTTTGTACATAGGTTTTTTTTTTTTTTTTTAACGGTTGTTTGATGCCCACTGTTCACAAAGGAATCTAGTGACCTACGTAGAGGAAAGAAGGAAATACATGATAATTCTGAACAGACCAAATGCTTATTCTCTGGGGATAGAAGCAGGGCATTGTAGGGCAAGCAACACCGGCTAATTGCCTGAGGGAACCATGTAACAGTTACGCTATTTTTAAAAATACAGTGTTTACCACTATTCCGGGCAGTATTGGAAAGCCTGCTGATTATCCCCAAAGATCTGTGAATTATTGTCAAGTTTCCTAATAAGGTGATGAGGATAGACAACACTTTTGACTCAGGGTGACTCAGCTGTGGGTAGGTTTTGTTTTTTTTTTTTTTCCCCTGCACAATAAAGCAAAACCTTTTTGTGAGTGAAGAAAAAAAATCAGCACATGCTAAAGGCATTGTAAAAAGAATTAGCCTTCATTATATTAATAGCTTTTAGCCTAAACCTCAACATTTAATTGCAAAAAAAAAAAAAAAAGGTTAAGAATAAATAACACTGTGAACATGAATACATTTGCCTGTAAGGCTTTTCCGTGCATTTAAAAACTGATGCAGGACCGAACTGCTCTGGGAAGGGAGTTGCTCTGGGTTCAACCAGTTATGGGCCTCCTTGGACATCTTGGTGACAGCTCCGTCCCTCTGCAGCAAAAGGACGATGAGTGGACTAGTAAATAAGGCCACACCTGTTCCTTCTTTCTCTGCTCTAGGTCCTCCCTCCTTGACCATCACCACCTCAAGCCCTGGAAACCAAATGATGTAGGCAGAGGCCCCGGGAGAAAGGCAGTGGCCCCAGGTGCACTTTGGCCTGTGATCTGCCTTTTTCTGTACCAGTTAGTAAGTTGGAATTCGTTCACAGCCACTGGCTGCCTATTCTTCCAACTGAGAAGGAGCAGGTGAAGACAAGAGGAAGAAGGCTGGGGGGTCTTGCTCAACCTTGATCGGGAGAGCCAGAGCGGGCTTTTGGCATCTTTTCATTTCCCTTTTGGGCCACATGGAGCCTGGTGTCTTCAGAGTGCTGTTGGACTTAACCACATTCCTCTCCCCTACTAGACTTCCCCTCCCCCAAATCATCCCAAATTAATACTTTCCTCACTATTCTCTGCATTTCCAATTTGAACTGTCTTTCCCCTAGAGAATTTCAGCTATTGGGTGAAGTGACCTAGAACAAGCTTTCGTATTCATCATTCCGGTTGATGATGATGTTCTCCAGTTTGGCAATTGGGACCAGGCAGACATCCTGGTCAGATGTCTAGGTGGGCAACTTCCCCACCCCCTTCACCTGAGATGAGGGTCTAGATGGGTCACTCCTGCTTCAGATATCACAGTGGATGCTCAGGAGACAGGAGGAGGGAAAATCACTGTTAGCCCCTCCCACTTTAGCCTCATCTTGAAGAAGGAAGCCCCATTGTTCCTCATTTCCCGTCCTCACTTGAGCCCACTCCATCCTTGCCTCTAATGTGACTAACATCAAGAGTCCCAAGGATCCCCGTGTTTCCAAATCCAAAGGACACTTACCTATTCTCACCTTACTTAATGTGGAACAACGGTAGTTCAATTTAGCAACACTTACTACGTAGCCTGCCAAATTCTAGGTGCTGTGCCCATATTAACTTTCTAAACATATGGTCCCCTTTTACTAATGAGGAAACCGGAGCACAGAGAAGTTGAGTGTCCAAGTTCATGTAGCTCTTCCCTGAGAAAGAAGAAGCTCGAGCTCAGACGATGTGACTGTCCCATCCACACACCTCCACTCTCGGCTGTGTTGACTCCTGAAATGGCTGGCAGTTGACCCCTCTTTGGAGCACTCTGTTCTCTCAACTTCTACTAAAGCCTCAGGAGCCGCCTTCTCTTCTACCCAAACTCTCAAGTATATCATTTCTCAGGGCTCAGTGCGAGATCTTTTTTTCTCTCTCTCCGGTTTCTTCCTAGACAATCTCATTAATTTTCATGGATTGCGTGCCACTTTTGTACTGATGCTTCTCAAACGTATTTCCAGCTCCAAAACTGCATTTACAGCTGGCTGCGTTATGTGCCGCCGGGAGATCTCTCTGATACCTCAGTCAGGATGTGCTCAAATCCTGTGCTTGGTTTTCTCTGCCTGCTCTCTTCTGCTTGTGTAGATTTCTCTACCTTCTACTTTTTGGTTGCCTTCTCTTTTTCCATGTGTCGTCATTAAGGGTGCCTCCTCAGCTAGAACTCTTCTTGTCAAATACTAAAAGGAAAGAAAGCTAATTTGACCTTTGATTACTTTTCCATAAAGTTTGCTTTTACATTGTTTCCTCTAACATTTTATTTCTGGGAGATTCTTTTTTTTTTTTTTTTTTTTTTTGAGCGCGAGCGCAAGCACAGGTGCATGCACATATGCACATGCATAGGGAAAGGACAAAGAGAATCTTAACCAGGCTCCACGCTCAGCGCAGAGCCCAACTTGGAGCTCGATCTCCCTACCCTGAGATCATGACCTGAGTTGAAATCAAGAGGCAGACCCTTCATGAACTGAGCCACCCAGGCACCCCTAGGATAGTCTAAATAACTGTCGTATCAACACATTTCCTCAAAGGCGTCCATTTTGGTAGAACAAACCCAGAGCAAGCAACAGTTCCTCTCCTCTCTATGTGTCAGTTAATACACCTACCAAGAGGTGTCAGACAGTGCCTAACAATCAGAAAGGATGAACGAGGTCTTGGACCTGGAGCAGGATCCTGGAGGCTCCTCTCAGTCCAAGCACAATTCTTTGGTTGCCGGTTGGTGAGGACCGCTAGGGAGTTCCGTGGGAGAATCCGGCATGGCCCTAGTACCAAGGCGAGGTACTTAGGGAACCTAGAAACATCTACTAAAATAGGGTACAACAGGTGTGGCTATACCCTATTGTGACATTTTAACAAAAATGGGGCACTCAGGGTAAATCCCAATCAGTCCTGGTTTTACCCAAGGGACTGCCTCCTGTATGACCATATGTTTAGAAAGTTAATATGGGCACAGCACCTAGAATTTGGCAAGGACTCTGTGCCTCAGTCCTTGTTTCCTGTGGAGTCCTTGTCTCCTTCCATACAGCTACACTTTTTGTTGTTGGTTTTCTTTCTTTTTCTTTTTCTTTTTTCTTTTTTGCCTGTCTACCTTAATAGAATGTGGGAACCAGGACGACAGGTCAGTATCTATTTGTTCACTAACGTCAACTGATTATTCACCTAGCATAAAGCCTGAAACACAGTTAACTATTTAATAAATATTTGCTAAATTGGGGCACCTGGGTGACTCGGCTGAGCGTCCAACTCTTGATTTTGGCTCAGGTCATGAGGTCAGGGTCATGGGATAGAGCCTCATGTTGGGCTCTGCGGTTGGCGGGCAGCCTGCTTAAGATTCTACCTCCCTCTACCGCTCATCATCTCTTTCTTTCTCTCTAAATTAATAAATAAATATTTGCTAAATAAATGAATGAAAAGGACTCCCTTCTGATTAGAGAAGACTATATTTTTCTCTATAGGAATGTGAGACTCCAAAAATTCAAACTGTTCTCAAACCTTAAAAAGTTTGGGTAGACTTTTTGTAGAATGCCTGGCATTCCTTCCTGAGAGCACCTATACTGAAATGATCACATCATCCTCTCCAAACAGTCTCTCTTTCTCCAGGATTTCCAAATCTTCTCATGTCCTGTCTTTAGCCTAAATTTTTTTTCCTAGTTCCTATTCCCCACTTAGAGTAAAAAAATTCAAACTTCTTGTCCTATGTATCATATCTCAGCATAGCATGCAGCATAATATACTGCATTATAATAATACAGTGTAGGATCTCCTTTGTCAGACTCTCAGTTCTACAAAAGGAACGCTGTACTTCATTCATCTTTATGTATTTTGCATTAGCACAGTGCCTGGCACACAACAGGTGCTCAAGATACATTTCTTGAACAGACCCAAACGGTGGAGATTTTTTTTTTTTTTCATTTTGGACATATAAACTGTTCAGCAAGGTGCTGAACAGAGTAGCAGGGGCGCTGAAGTCAGGCATATTTGAGTCAGAATCCAAGCTCCACTCTCCTGTTTCTGTGACCTTGGGCAAAGTATTTCAGCTTTTCGAAACGGTTTCTGTGGTGGGCAAAATAACAACTCCCGATTTCCACATCCAATTTTCTGGAATCTGTGAATATGTTAGGTTACACAGCCAAGGGGAATTAAGGTTGCAGATGAAATTTAGCTTGCCAACTGGCTGATTTTAAGATAGAATATCCTGGATTATCTGGGTGAGCGCGATATAATCACCAGGGTCCCTAAAATTGGAAGACGGAATTGCAAGAGAGACCCAAAGAAACTGCAGCATGAAAAGAAAATGGCCCAAAGTGGCTGACTTTGAAGATGAAGGAAGGGGGTGAAGAGCTCAGAGGATACAACCTTCAAGGTGTCGTCTCTGGAAAATGGAATGGTAAGGAAATGAATCCTTCCATAGGAACCACAGAGAACAACACAGATCTGCCGACCTCTTGGTGGTAGCCCAGTGAGACACGCTTCGCCCTCTGAAGTATGGAAGTGTGAGATAAATTTACGTTGTTTCGAGCCAACAGGTTTGTGGTAATTTGTTACAGCAGCCGAGGAAACTAACATAGTTTCTTTAACCATAGTGTGAGAATAGTAATAGGTAACATATTACAAAAATTTTGCAATATTAAAATATCACAAAATACTATATCACTATATCTCATAAGATAATGCATATGAGAGACCAAATATAGTGCCAACACATTGAAAATATTTCATAAATGTTCATGCTTTTCCCCTTTCTCTTCCTGTCTGAACACACTTATCTAGCGGATAGATATAAATCTAGCTATATACAATCAACATTGAATTGTTAATACTCTTATGGTATTGAAATCAAATAACCATTAGAATATTGTTCCTTTATTGTTGTAACATATGACAAAGTGAGCTCAGAGGATTACCTGCCCATTTATTATTCTGTGGCTTTCATGAAAGATGACTTTCCCTGCTGCAGATTTTTATTGAGCTTGGAGGTTGAATATTAACTCTTTATTCTTTTTTTCATTATTCAGAGATGCTGACAATTTTAACGATAGAGAATTATCTTAAGGATAGGATTACAAATGTTATACTTTAGAAAAAAATGTGTTACTTGATCTTACTACCACCCAGTTTGAAAACTGTCATAATTTTAGCCCATTCAGTACTTCTCTTTTTCCTTTTGGGGAGGGGAAGGCAAAGAAGGGTAAGGGGTTGTAACTGGCAGAGAGGTTCAGGTAACAGTTATACCAAATCAGGTGGCAATACAAAACATAAAATATTAAATTATCATTATAAAATGTTAACTTGTGTTGTGAAATGCATATGCATGATGTCATGACTGAAATCCTGTAACTTTAGACTTTGAAACAGCTTGCTCAGGGGGCACCTGGGTGGCTCAGTTGGTTAAGTGCCCAACTCTTGATCTCAGCTCAGGTCTTGATCTCAAGGTTGTGAGTTCAAGCCCTGCATTGGGCTTTATGCTGGGTGTGAAACCTACTTTAAATAAACAAACGCAAAAAACAGTTTGCTCAGGAGTCATGTGAATGGGCGAGACTATGGGGAGAAAAATGGAAGAGCTGGCTTAGGGCTATCATAACTAGCACAGTTAATTTACATTATATTATGTTCATTATGTTACATCACATCATTGTATTAATCATATCATATCCCATTGTACCATATATCATGTTATAATTTATACATTACCTATATTGTGAGTTAAATAAATAGAGTTTGTGGTTTTAGCTAGACATCCAATAGTGACAAACTATTATTTCCTTAGGAAAAATGCCTCCCAAATTCCAGTGAATTTATAAATAATCTGCTACAAATTGCCAAACTGCATTCTGGAAACTAGCCCTCTTATTCTTTTTCTCTTGAACTTCAGTCTGCAGCTGCTTCATATTCTTCATATGTATTTTTCAAACTTTTCAGGCTGTGACTCACAGTAAAAATGCCACTTATATTGTGACCCTGTACACACATCCACATGCACAATTTTCATAAAACACTTAACCTAACTATGTGTGATGCACTCTCTTTTCTAAAAACCGATTGTTACAAAATATTATACTAATTTTTAACACTCAGCGATGGATTATGATCTGCCAAGATCTCTGCCATTCTTCCTGCGATGACTACTCTGTGATTCATATGACACATTTATTTTGTTTGTTTTTTTAAATTTTGAAGTGCTAGCAGGACAGATCACCAGCAAATGCAATAGATGGGTAGTTTCTTTTTTTCTTGAATAAACACACATACCGTCCAGTTATTATAAAATATACTGATTTATGCCATATCAGAAGATCAAAGACTGTTTTTTCTCACTCTCTCATATGAATTGCCTTTTGAGGGGGGGGGGTCTTATGGTACATACCCATTTCTGGAATACAAGCAGAACAGAGCATTTTGCTTCTTTTCTGTTGGATGTATCTGTTGGATACCTTCACTGTTCGGGGAAGACTTGGGAAGAGACGGGCTCGGAAGCTTCTACAATTTGGAAGGCTCTCTTTAAGAGAAAGAATACAGACTTATAAATCCACAATTAGATATGAAAGCAGTAGTTATCTGGAATAAGGAAAGAAACCCTAAGACGTGACAAATATTTAATGACAAAGAGCACAAACATCACAACATCCACCAAAGTGACCAAATAATTTTTATAATTAACTACTTTCATACTTCTTACATTTATTTATTTTTGAGAAACAGAGACAAAGCGTGAGCAGGGGAGGGGCAGAGAGAGAAGGAGACCAGAATCTGAAGCAGGCTCCAGGCTCTGAGCAAGATGTCAGCACAGAGCCTGATGCGGGGCTCAAACCCACGAATCGTGAGACCATGACCTGAGCCGAAGTCGGACGCTCAACTGACTGAGCCACCCAGGCGCCCCACTACTTTCATACTTCTTTAATAATTTTTCCCCTACATTTCTGGAAGCAAACTCTTTGGTTGCCTCTTCATATGATAAGGCTTGGGGAATATGTTCCATAGAAAGAATAGAAAGATAATTGAGTTTTTCCTCTACCATGATTGATTAAAATTTCATTTTTGTTTTTGTTTTTGACAGTTTAGAAACATTTCTTGCAGCTTTATAACTTATTATTGGCAATGTCATATAGATTGTCGGGATTGTTGTCAAAGTTGGAAAACCTATTTTTTGCAAATGTCAAGTTTTTTTGTGCAGTGTCTAATTTTAAACAGTTTGAATTAATGACACTCATTAACCAACTTGTCATAGATGCCCTCATTGTAGTGAAGTAAGTTTATATTATATTCATTGATGTCAGCATTTGGTGTTAAATAATCAAGATATTTAATTTTTTCCAGGGTATTTATATGATTCTCTCCTCTTTATTAGTTGGATTATCAAACAATCCAGGAGCCTATTCATTATTTCTACTCAATTTATTTATTCCTCTTAATAACTTACTGCATTTGATATGATGGAGTTTTTTGTTGCAGTTTTTTGATATAGGAATACTTTCTACTGATTTTATTGCTCTATTCATCACTATTTCTTTTGTGTTTTACCCATTACTTTTTCTAATCTAAGTTATCTCTCAATTCTTTAATTCCTTAGATTTAAAGATATAGAAAACACGTTCCAAATTCACACAAATCAGCTGTCTAGAATACTGCGTTTGTTTTACTGAAACGTTCTAAAATATTATTGCACATTTCGGTTAAAATGTGTACTTCTAACTCAGTTTTCCCTTTTGCCAGATATTTCAAGGGACCCTCCGCCACCAGAATACCACCTAGAAAGGGACAACGGTCTTAACTGCAGTGAAAATGTCTCACTTTTGCAAATTTTACAAAGACATACAACCACGTGAATACATTTCCAGGGTGCTTCCGGGGCCTTGAAGGAGTCTTGTTCAGGTGAAAAGCCTGACAGCTTCCCGAAGGGTCCACCTGCAGTGTGTAGGGGTAAGGCCAGATCAAATGACCTCCAGGGACACCGTCATCAGAGGACTCGTCATGCCACGAAGGCAGTACAAGAGCTGCTTTACAATATGGGCATCATAGTTCCTACCTCCCCAAAGTCAGATTCTAAGGCAAGGACTTGGGATGCAGGCAGGTCATTTATCTGACAGGTGAGTCCAGGAATCACAAGTGAGGAAATTGGAAACATGTGATAGGAAAGGGAGAAAAACCAACGAATGTGGTTAAAAAGTGGTTTAATGAATGGTAGGGCTCTACAACAACTAAGGCTCAATCCCACCAGAGACTCTTTGAAAAAGTTTGTAAAGCCCAACACCCGAGATTCCCCACTGGAAGCTGGGGAGGCTCCAGCAGCCCTCAGAACGGAAGACAGCGGTGGGGCGGCGGGGGGGGGACGGGGGGGAGCTCACAGTCTGCCCACCTGCGCAGCTGCAGGTGAAGTCCAGAGGACCTGGGGAGATAAGGCAAAAATGTGCGGCACCTGCTTCACCGTGTGAATACTAGCCCACCTGAGAATTTGGGGACTCACAATTATTTAGAGTGATAAAGAATCTTCAGTGCTATGAACCATTCTTATTTCATCATGATGAGTGAAGTTAGAGAAGAGGTTGAAAGACAGTGTGGCATCATCCCGACTTGCCAACAAAAGTTCTCTAATCCCTGCGATTAAATTATAGAATCGAGACATTTTGAACTAGAGTTAAGTATGTTCTTTAAACCCCAAGGGAGCACATTTCGAATTTCCAATTCCCTTCACCCCCTTCTAGGTGTCAAGAAAAGTAGTGAAACATTTTTGTATATACCAAAAAGAAACCATTCATTCGTGAGAATGAACATTACCTTTTTGTAATTTTTTTTATTTTTTAAATTTTACTTATTTATTTTTTAATATTTGTTTTTGGGAGAGTGCAAGTGGGGGAGGGGCAGAGAGCAGGGGACAGAGGATCCAAAACAGCCTGTGAGCACAGAGCCCGATGTGGGGCTTGAACTCACAAACTGCGAGATCATGACTGAGCTGAAGTCGGACGCTCAACCAACTGAGCCACCCAGGCACCCCATGAATATTGCCTTTCTAAGGGATCCTGTGGTGTATACTCTTTTCATTGTGAGGAAGGAAAACCTTGACCACTTTATTCTCAGGTACTATGGTCACCTATTTAAGACTGGAATTACAATGGCTCAAGGGAGAAAAAGAAAACATTTGGTTCTTATCCAAAACTCAGTCAACTTTATGAACCTTGAGAAGCCATTTCCTTTCTCTGTGCCTCAGTTTCCTCATCTATATGATAGAAGGCTTGGATCGGTTGACCCTAAAGTCCACTTCTGTCTCTGCGGTACTGTCACTGGAAAAATTAAGGGCTGTGTGTCGTGAGGCATGGGTCTTACCGTGACGCTGTGGCCTTGGCCAAATAGGTTAGCCTTTTTGACCTGAGGTTTTGTCAAGTGAAAGATGAAGGGCCTGGGTTAGCTATTCTTTAAGGACACCTCTGCTGTACATAATCCAAGGAAATAAAAATGTTGGCGGAGATGATCTGGAAGCAGGCACGGAAGGAAGCCCAGCCTGGCCACTGGGTGGCGATCTCGTTCCATGTTAAGAAAGGATTTTCTAGCTTTTACCAGTAGGGCCAAAGTTTGAATTAACCAAGTGTAGTGAAGAAAGATTTTCAAAAGGATACTGAAATAAAATCAGGTCAGCAAAAACCCAGAATTATGGTGGAATGACAATAAATAGCAATGCCAAATAGGAGACATAAAATCCCTATAGTCCAGGCAGTAAAACATAGAGGGGTATATGAGAGTTGTGTTTTGGGTATTATTTAAAGGAATATAGGGAGAGGAGTACATTGTAAATTTATATGGTTTTTGAGAAACATGATTGAAAAGTTAACTCTACCATTTAAAGATTTAACTTGCAGAGTAACCAAATACCTTAAAACCGCTGGAGTGTAAAAAGCCTGCCCCTACAAAAAGTAAACCAAGTCAACAGACATTTGTGATTTCTTTTGCCTAAATCTAAAGGAAACACATAAGGGAATTCTAATCCTGTTCCAATAGTTTAGTATTAAAGAAAATGAGCCAAGCCACAAGTTCTGAGCTTCTTTGCATTCTGTCGGAGACCACGGTCTCTGCCAGGCTATCTAGCTTACCTTTAGGATTTGGGAATGATCGCTCCCAGCGTTAATGATCTAGACTGGTGTCCGTGGGGCTTTGAGTCGAGGTCCGTTTCTGTGGAGATGAACGAGCATCAGTAGGAACGCAGGGAGGATAGAGGCTTTCTGATCACAGCGCTGCCCACCTCTATGCCTAGGAAAGGTTATATTCAAAAGAAAAACCTAATCTCCCCCGATGAAGCACCAGTGAACATGAAGAGGAAGGCCCAAGGGCTTGGGGAGAGGGTAATGCTGGAGACCCGGACTCTGGCGTGTAACCTTTGCCCTCGCACACATTGCAAATCACGTCTCGTACAGCGAGCAGAGAGCCTGTGGCAGGAAGAGGGGTTGGCCACAGCCTGCCGTTTTCCCCTGCCGATTGCTCTGCTCGCCCGCCCTGCTAGTTTTCTCCCAGTTACTCCTCATCCTCCCTCGGAAGGTGGGCGCAGGTTTCTCCTGCAGGCCAAAGTGTGGGCCTCATGGTTCCGGTTGCCATGGCTGCTGCTTTTCTCCCCATTCCTTTGATACGTTAGCTATTAGCTTACATAATCCTCCCGCAGGAGGATGTCCCCATTCAAAAGAGAAAAAAAAAAAAAACTTATATTGCTAAGTAACCTTTAACAATGAATAGCATTCATTATGCATTTGCTTCACGAGACAAAGGCATTGTTTGCTCTATTTCAGGTGATAACAGTGGATCAAAGGCACCGAGACCAGAATGTACTTTAGAAGAGCCAGCAGAGACGGTATGGAAATAATGCTTAGCATTTATGGCGCACTTTATACTCTCAAAGGATCCTGCAATTATTAATTATCCCACACAATAGCTCTTTGAGGAAGGTCAGTGTCATTAGCTGTATTTGGTGGATGAAGAATCAGATAGCAGTTGGGTGATTCCCTGCACCCCCATCATTTAAAGATCTCGGGTCAAAGCAGACCCAGGGGTGGGGATTGTGGGAAATTATGAAGTAGCTAAAGGGTAAACAGACCAAAGCTGCCCCTTCTGAGGTTCCATTTCCTTTGATCTGGCTTTTGAAAATCCTCTGAACAGAACCTTGTTCTGGACCTGTACACTGCCCACCCCACCCCACCCCCCACCTAGCCCCAAAGCCTGGTTCCTCTTGCTATTGTCTTTTCTACCTATCCATGGTTTTCTTTGAAACTTCATTCCCTTTTCTTCTTTTTGTTTTCTTTCTTTCTTCCTTTCTTTCTTTTCTTTCTTTTCCTTCCTTCCTTCCTTCCTTCCTTCCTTCCTTCCTTCCTTCCTTCTTGTCTTTCTTTCTTTGTTTCTTTCTTTCTTTCTACCTTAATTGAGTACTTATTGTTGTTGATGTGGGCAGGAATGTATAAAGAAAAAAAAAAAAAAACCCTGATTCTCAAATGACTGCTGTGTTCAGAAACTTTTATTTTCTAGCAGCGACACCAGCACAACCCCCTCCTGGAAGATGCTGAAGGCGGAAGGTGCAGGTGTCCCTGTGAAGGACCATGCTGAGGAGGTGTTGGCTGTCCAGCAGTAGGGCTCCTGGAGACCCCGGGGGAGAGGAGGTAGAAGTAAGATGTCCCGAATGTTGGCTACTTCACATTTTTGCCTGAGGCTAGCCTTCTATTGGCTAGTATGAGAAGCTCATATTCCGTAGTGTTTTCATTATTTTGTGGGATGTCTTCCTGTTTTATGGGAATATAAACAATTGGAAAATAGGTGCTAATTCTTACAGCACGCAGCTATCGAAGGAAATAATAGCATGAATAGCCACCTTGTGTTGCTTAAGGCTCTGCTTAGTGCTTTACAATGCCGGTCGTGGCTGAGCCTCCCAATGACCTTTGAGGCAGCCCTGGTTATTACCCTTTTTTACAGTTGAGGAAAGAAGGACTTAGAATGTTTAAGTAACTTGCTCAAAGCCACATAGTTCTTTCAGCCACTTAAAAGGAATTTGGTGACCTATGCTTCGGGCTAAGCGCAGAGATCCCAAATGGTGAGCAAAACAGATGTGGTCACTTCCTATTTTGAGCTTAGTATCCATAGGGGCAGACAGACATTCATCAAATAATAACTATGTATCAAATGGAATCGCAACCTGTGAGAAAGCCGGTGAAGGAAAAATGAAAGGTGCAGTACAGGAGAGGCTCGCACAGCGTGACCTGATCTGTCCACAGGCCAGTGAGGTGGGGACAGATATGGAGGAAAGGCCAAGGTCAAGGAAGCTGTACCCGAAGGCCCTGATGTTTAGGCCGAGTCTTGAAAAATAATGGGCCCGAGTGAACAGTGAATGCAAAGGCCTTAATGTAAAAGGGTGGGTGAGAGGGTCTGAGAATCTGAATGTAGTTCTCGCTGTGCAGAAGAGGGGAGAGATGAGTCAAGGCGGGAAGACACCTGGAGAGGGAGGCAGGGCCTGATCTCTTAGGACCCTGGAGGCTAGGGTAGAAGTTGATGTTTAGGAGCAATAGATACTCAAGGATTTTAAGTAAATGCATGCCTCCATCAGATGAAGAGTCACTCTGCATACAGCAGGGAGAATAACTTGGAGAGGAGTCAGTGTGCAAAGGGTCACTGACACAGGGGGTGTAGCAATAGTTTCGGTGGAGATGACAGTCAGACCAGGGCGGCCATGGCAGAGATGACCGGAAACACACCGGGTTGTGAGAGCATTTGGAAAGCCAAGGGCACCGGTTTTGGTGATGAGTGTGAACAGATGGGGTGGTGAGGAAAAGGCCGGTGTCCAGGTGATTCCCACGTTTCTGGCTTGGACAAATGAGTGGCTAGAGACCTGCGAGGGGACCAAGCATTTGGGGCAAGTTCTTAGGTGGACGCAGAATTTGAATCTAGCTCTGTTTCCCATCAAAATATACTCTATTGCCATAACACACACACGTTTTTGGAAATCTAGTATTGAACTGCCCTTCCAGCTTGCTAATTGTGAGCAGCTTCCACTGTCCTTACTGTGATCTCCTGGAAGAAATGCACTTCACCTTTGTGGTCGGCTCTGTAGTGACATGAGTAGCAGAAATGTCCAGCCAGGCAGGAACACAAGGGACGTCCCTTTTGGGAGGGAGACCTGTAAAGCTGCCCACCGTGCTGTTCAGCAGTGAGGCAGGAAGACTCGGGCTCAAACTGTTAGGGCTTGACTCTTATCCCCATGACTTGTCAGCTCTGTGGCGTCAGGCAAATTATTTAACATTTTAGAGCTGTTTTCTCCTCACCTGTGAAGGAAGACTTATAATAGTATCTCCTCCGTCACGGTTGGTGGGAGAATCAGGGCTGTTGCGAGCTCATAAAACACCTCTGAATGAGTTAGAGAAACACTCCCATTCTCAAGTGGAAAATCTTTGTTTGAAGTTAACATATGATATATTTTTAATTAATTACAGTTATACAAACAAAATCGTTTTGAATAAATAATTCAAATCAAATTATTAAACATAATAGCCAATTTGAATTTTTAATCACAATAATTAGAAAATCAAATTTAAAAATAATAGATACATAACAAGCCAAAAATTTTAATAGCAGTTAATTATGAAATTTCCATAGCAACAAATAAACAAGTGCTCTAATGTAATTAGCAGCTTGTTACATAGTAACCTCTAATTTGTCAATTTAATACTCACTTTGTATATTATTAATGCTAAATTAATATTAGTTATTACCTAGTTATTTGATTCATAAAGAAAGTGCCTGTATATTTAAAATGGGAACCCTGTGATCCCACTCAGTACAGAAAACAAATTGGCAGAGTATATGAATTGTAGTATATTGGCACTGACAGAGATTTTTTTTTTTAATTTTAAGAAACCAATCAGTATTTCAGTAAGAAAACAACTTCTTATTTAGAAACAGAAGTTATTCTAATGTTGTTAGATCATCAAATTATTTTAATGATCAAACATATTCTTCCTTTGTAAGTCCAAATAGAAAAGGATATATATCAATCCTGTTGAAAAAGACATTTTACAGTCACCTGCCACAAAACTGTATTAATAAATATGTAACTTGCTCATCTTTGAAGCTAAATTTGAACTTGCAATAAAAATTTCTAAAAAATCTCAAAACCGTAACATGGCTGTGATATGACATTCTCCGTAGATATGCTACTTTTGTGCAGTCTACGACCTAAACCACTGTTGGCAATGGTCCTGGGCAGGGTTACAAGAGATAATTCTCTAAAGTACTTAACATGCAGGGGGACTGTCCTACACTGAGTGGTCACAAATGTTAGCTTTTTGTTTTTAGTTATTGAACCTACACGTACTGGAGGCACTGTAGGATAAAAATGTTCTTGCCTCAGTCCTAGTTGCTTTTCAGTTAGTACGGAATGTTCATTGTCAGTGTGGAAAATGCAGTTTACAGAGTGATGCTCAAAGTACATTATACACGTGCTTTCTCAGTGAACTCCCCTCTTCACCAGGACCACACCACCGCAGGTGTAACTATAATTACGGGGTGTCCAGTGCTTTGTGATCAGTTGAACTGGATTGCTTGTTCTCAGATTCACTGCAGAGAAAAAGCCGCATCATGGTTTGTGTTAGTGGTTTGCTTTAGTCCTCTTAATAGCAGCACACTGGGAAAGGAAGCCCCATGCCGATTTCCAAAATACAAATGACTGGCTGCCCGATAAGTATTCCATATTGGGATAGTCAAGGGAGACAAATGGTAGCCATCGAATGCTCAATGGTAAGCATATTTACGGTAGAGGTGGATAAGGGAAGCTTCCGATGTGATTTAAGATGATGTAGGAGAACAGAGAAGACCGTGGGAGAGATTTTCGTGGAGCGAAGATGATATTGAGCCCAAATGTTTCTGTTACGACCCAAAGACCATGAAGATGTGCACACGAAACGGAGGAAGCAGTGAGGGGAAGGGCAGGGGCGTGGTCTGGGAAGGCAGGGCGCAGATGAAGGCGAAACCTCCCCTTGAAGTGGAAGGTTGAGAGCGTGAGGAGCAGAGCACAGCAGGGACACAGCCCAGTTGAAGCCACGCTCGGGGTTCATGCCCGTGCGGCTGAGGCTTCGGGGGCTCAGTGGTCATTTCTGCAGGAAGGGAGACAACCTCGATGCTGTCTTTTGTTTTATTTTTTAAAAAGTTACTTTGTCTTGGCTGCCATGTCACACCACGTTCGAAGGCCTTTGTTTTTTTTAAGTTTATTGACCTATTTTGAGAGAGAAAGTGAGTGTGGGGGGGGGGGGGAGGAGCAGAGAGAGAGAGAGGGAGACCGAGCATCCCAAGCAGGCTCCCCGCTGCCAGTGCAGGGCGGGGTGTGGGGCTCAAACCCATGAACCCTGGTCATGATCTGAGCCCAAGTCCCAGGCTGGATGGACTTGAGCCACCCAGGTGCCATGTAGCCTTTGTTTGTTTGTTTGTTTGTTTTAAATGCTTGTTTATTTTTGAAAAAGACAGAGAGACAGAGTATGAAGGGGGGAGGGGCAGAGAGAGAGGGGGACACAGAATCCGAAACAGACTCCAGGCTCTGAGCTGTCAGCCCAGAGCCTGACGCGGGACTCAAACCCACCAACCGCAAGATCATGACCTGAGCTGAAGTCGGTCCCTTCACTGACTGGCACCCGAGGCCTCTGTTTTGTTTTGTTTTTTAAAGAAAAATACTGTATCAGTTCAAAGCATCATTAGTTACACGGGGCTAATTATGGACAAATGTTTCTGGAAGATGGACACGAAGAAGAGAGAGAGAGAGAGAGAAGGAGACAGTAAGCACCAGAAAAAGGCTGTCAAGGGAGGTAAAGGGTGAGTGCTGTGATCACTGGGAAAACTACTAGAGAGAGGCAGAGAGAGAGAGAAGAAAGGGTTGAGGTCTAAGCTCTAAGGAAGGGAAATCATTCATAATGGGAGCAGGTTTTCTACTGCATATATACAGACTTCGGTACTTGTATACCTGTTCACACTTATAAAATCAAGAATAATTAAATCATGGTGTGTTAGCACAGGGCCGGCTTCGGAGCCTCTGTCCCCCTCCCTCTGCCCCGCCCCCGCTCCTGTGTGCCCTCTCTCTCTCTCTCTCTCTCTCTCTCTCTCAAATAAATAAATATTTTTAAAAAGAATAATGAAGTCACGTAAGGGCAAACTTTTTCTGCAGAGTAGTAAATAGTCTGCCGCATGATAAATGTTGCAGTCTTTGGGGGCCCTACAGTCGCTGCCGCGGCTCCTACCTCTGCCATCGCAGATGGAGAGCAGTCATGGGCAGGGTGCCTGTTCCAATAAACGTGTATTTACAAAAACAGATGTCAGGCCGGGTTTGTCTCGTGGGTTCTAGTGTACTGACCCCTGATCTTAGGTATCGAATCCCCTCATTTCCAGAGGAAAATAGGAGATTTAGAGCATGCCAGTAAGCTCCCTGAACATCACAACTCACTGGTGAGGAGTGGGAGGTGGGGACTAAGAAGTGTTTAGGGATATATGTGCTAATTTTGGCGGGCTCTTGATCTTTTTTTTTTTTTAATGTTTATTCGTTTTTGAAAGAGAGAGAGCGGGAGAGCAGGAGTGGGGGAGGGGCAGAGAGCAGGAGTGGGGGAGGGGC
>NW_024412429.1:12336694-12526158 GCF_014898765.1 Herpailurus yagouaroundi | reverse complement strand
GAGAGCAGGAGTGGGGGAGGGGCAGAGAGCAGGAGTGGGGGAGGGGCAGAGAGCGAGGGAGACACAGAATCCGAAACAGGCTGCAGGCTCCGAGCTGTTCGCACAGAGCCTGACTTGGGGCTCGAACCCACAGATTGTGAGTGAGATCATGACCTGAGCCAAAGTTGGACGCTTAACCCACTGAGCCACCCAGGCGCCCCCCTTTTTTTAAGAAAAAAAAAATTTGGAAGGCTCTTAATCTTTTAAAGCAAAATAAAACTTAGTTGCAATGAAATTTGCACTCTCAGACACTTTTTGAATGCTTCCTTCTGGATAATTGAGGCTTCTGAGAAGGTCAGGGGGCTTCCTCTTAAAGCACCCAGGTCTTTCCATGTTAGTTAACATGATTAATTGGACAAATGGTCTTTCTAAGGTCTGTGATTTTTGGCCACACCGTTTTAAACAGCATATAATTTGGCCTTTGTGAAAAAGAAGAATCATGTTTGTCATTAAAAAAAAAAAATTTGATTTAGAGCTCAGAAGCCCATTAGATACCATCTAACCGAGGGCCCTCGGGAACTCCTGGTCTCAGAATCCTGCTGAGCCCGTGCAGGGCCCTGTTCACTACTTCAAGGGCATCTGTGTCTTTCCAGGCATCAGTTGGTCAGCGATTCTCTGGCGGTGACATTGCCTGCGCCCGGCAGCGTCCCTTTCCCCACCCACAGTGGGTGACCAAGATGGTGAGATGATGAAGCTTGTCGGAATTGGGGTTTGCTCGAGACTCTCTGTTCTTCCCTTCTTCCTGCCTGGCTGCATCTAATGAAGATCTTCCCCTAGCCGCTAGCCTAGCAGAAATTAGAAGTCTCATTCCTGGGTTTGGTATTGTTGCCTTAAATCTGATATGTGGTCCTCACGTCCCTCGCCATGTGAACTCCCCAGGAGTCGCTATTGCCCTAGAAGCCTGACACGTGTGCCTGGTCTAAGAGCCCCAACTTTTTCCAGCTACTCCTTTTAGCTCTGTCCTCTGTTTGAACTGGGGACTGCTTTAAATTCAGCTCTCTTCTCCCAGACTTACCTTCTTAGCTTTTGCTGTCCTTTTCTCCTTCATCATTTCTTACCCCTCCCGACCAATCCCAACTCCTCCCTGGGTAGCTCCCCTCCCGACCAATCCCAACTACTCCCCGAGTAGCCCAGCTACTCCCTGGAAATACTGGGGACAAAGCCCTGAGACCAAGACTCTTCCATCGCCTGAATCCAAAGTCTAGGCGCTGCATGAGTGCTTAGCACTGATTTGATATTTGAATCAGACATTAGCCACAAATTCATTAAATGCCCTAATCTTGTGAGTCGGACCATTGGTCTAATTCGTCTGTGTGAGACTCCCAGGTTCAACCCTGTGCTTTTAGGCTGACTCTGTGCCCCTCTCCTGTCACCTACTGGTAGCATCTTGCCTCATACTGGAACACATCAGCTCTTTATTACAAGGAGCAGATAAGCTCTGACAGAAGGCCTGAAGGGCTTCCTTATGTAAGGGCATGGCTTTGAGCCATCATATTTCTAAAGTGATGATACGTTCTCGTTTGCTTGGGATCAACCCATTTAACATTTGCTGTCCTGGCGTTATAGTTAATAGGGCCCCAACTATTGTCCTGATTTGGATGAAATCTTATATGGTAACCCTACATTTCTCATCTGGAAAATGGGGATAATATTGCCAACGCTTTCTTTCTTACAATGCTGTTAAGAGGACCAAATGAGATTATGCTTATGGAAGTGTTTTAAAATGATTTAAAGAAGAACTTCCTTGACGACATGAAGTTGTTATGATCTGTTTTGGCTTTCACAGACCTATTAGTTCAATTCCATTTTCTTAGATACGTTTCAGATTGTTGAGGTCATGAAACAAGTTATCTCCAGATTAGAGAGGTGTTATTATATCTATATACGGTTCCCTTAGCAGTAAAAAAAAATCTCATTTTTTTTCAAGTTAACACTTCATTTAAAAATACAATTGATTTTTACAAAGTAGAAACATGCTACCACTCTCATTTTTCCCCACTCTTTGTGCTAGACTTCTAAATGATAAAACAAAGAAAAAGGTATACAAGCAGAATTTTAAGCAAAGGAGAAGCAATAAACCAGTCATTATTGCAATAGCACAAATGAGACAAAAACCAGAACAGAGAATACCTAACCCTGTGTGTATGGAGCGTGTGTGTGTGTGTGTGTGTGTGTGTGTGTAGCAGTTTTCATTCAATTTAAGAAATATAAACCTATAGGTGCACTTTTTCCTGTACCTTTTTATGTTGAAAAGGACAATTACTCTAAACAAGAGAGGAAAAACGGGGGAGCCGGGTAACCAATAAGATGATGAATCACAACATAAATAACTGAGAGCGGACTTTCTTTTAAGCAATGGCATTTCTTCTCTTTAGCAAACAAAGAATCCCATCTGTAATGAAACTCTGGTCTGATTGTGTTCTGTATCTAAGTGTTGCCTCTGGTGTAATAATGCACTTTCCCAAGTGGGGTTGCTTTTCTATTGCTCTTTATTCCTGAATGACCTGATCTGTTCTAAATAGGGAGAACATGTGCTTCTCTTAATGAAATAATTATTTCTTTCAAAGTCTGACAGTATTATTTGCGAAGATACCTATTGTCAGGCTTCTGAAGATGCCTCCAGGCCACAAAGGAGTTAATTTTCCTCAAATGGACAGTGTGAGTTCCTTAAAAGGGAGGACAGCTTTTATGGATTGCACAGGAGGGTTCTTAGCTATTCCGCTGGAGCAAACTCTTCCGGCTGTTCGCTGTAATTTTGTTTTACGTGGTGAGAATAATCTGTTTCAGAACACCCCTGAAGTTGAAAACTGGTAGCCTCGATGTCCTGTTTGACCTGCAGTTATTTAAAATATTTAAAAAGTAATGAAATTTCATGTAAAAATGTAGATTTCTGGCTTCTCAAAAAAAAATTGGAATATTTCGTGTCAATGAGCTGGTTGGAGCTGAGTAGTGAGTGGCTGTCTTTCCAATGATGGCCCTCTGTCATCTAAGAGACTTAGTCCTAGAATTTGCAACTCTTAATCCGTGTGTTCATTCATTCATTCAACAAATTATAAAGACCTGTTGTATGTAAAATCCTGTTCAAGGAGCTAAGCCAATATGTATATGGCTCTGTGATCCAAAGGATCTTATAGGATGTCAGTCTCCTGAGATGATTTAGGGGAAAGCATTCCTTGGACACATGAGTTGGGATGTCCTACATACTTCTCTCTTGGAAGTTCATAATGCATATTAGCATAGTAAGGGCTCTGAAAAGCCCTTCAGTGAGGAAGCTTGTTAAATATTGCTTATCATTGTTTCTTTACTAAAAAGTAGTGTTGTAAGTAGCATCTACCAAATCCATAAGAGCTAGTTTTTGGGAGCACACTTTAAAAAATAGTGATCTGGCTCCAAATGGGAAGCTATGAACGTTTACATATTAGCAAATATAGAGAATAAATCAGAAAACTGGAAGAGTCCCTCGCAAAAATATTCGAAAGGGAAAAAAAATAACTGACTTAAAGACTACTCATCTATAACATGAACTAAGTCCCATGTAAGGGTTCACGTGCCTTGTTTTGTAAAACACTACCATTGGATGGAGCTTTATCCTTTCTCTTTTTTAACGTTACCATCTGTATAGAGAATTTTTCTAAAATTCAGCTGGTATGGTAAGTGGGAAGAATGAGTGCAAATTGTTTTGAGGGCTGATTCACTATTAACATTCATATGTTTATTTAACCAAGCCAAGTCCTGTGTGTCCCTAGAATGAGTATGCTCCTTTCTAACTCACATGTATCTCTACAGCAGGCACCACAGCCATCTAATTCAGGTCGACTGGAAGGCCTCCTCACTGAAGTATGTTTCCTACCCTGCACTCAGGAGAAGCTTTTAAAAATATGATTCTGACAACCTTTGGATGACTTCTAACTGCTCTTGAAGATCAAACTCCTTGTGAGGTCTGCAAAGCTTCACATGCTCTGGGCCCAGTTCTCTCCAGCTTTATCTCATTCAACTTTTCTACTTTTCCACAACTTTTTTCTATGTTGCATTCTATTAAGCCTTTCAGGTCTTCAGTGAGCAGCCTCCTTCCTGCCCCAGGGCCTTTGCAGATGATGTTTTTCCTTGCTCGCATCTTTCTCCCCTATGCCTGCTGCTTGATCCCTCCCTCCCAACTTCTGCTGGGTTCATGTCTAGTTACTCAAATCTCAGCTCAACTACTGCTTCTTTCTTAACCCACGACCTCTCTGGTCCTACAACTCTATCAGATTCCTCTGTTTTTTCCTTTCTTGGAGCATGCTCTACAGTCATCATGATCTGTAATTACATACTTTTTATGATTATTTAATCAATATTTGTCTCCTTCTTTTGTTTATTAGTTTCCTAGCACCTGGCATGTTAAGGAACACTCAATAAATACAAATGAGGAGGTCTGTGAGGGAAGATAGAAGTTTTAGGCATATTGGCAAAGGAAGTGACAGAATATGCCTTTTTGGGGATTTAAACATAAAGCCAAGACTGTTTATAAACTGGGACATTGATCCATCCATATATTTTGGTATAAACTTTGTTAGCTGGTGGAGGGAGGTGAGTGGGAGACGAGATGCTAACTAATCTAGCAGCAAGGAAAAACACATTTTTTTTTTTTCTGGTGAAATAAGTAATGGTTTTCTGGTTGGATAATTCCACACAGAAAATGATTGATTAAAGCTTCCTGCAAGCTTGGGCTATGCAAATATAGCAGGTGTCTATGTATATGCAAGGCTTGAACACAGTCTTCAATTATTTTTTGGAAGAGTTGCCCTGGTTGAGTTTTGAATCATGCTCCCACATCTGTCATTCTGTTCCAATCACTACCCAAGCAGGAATCAGATGTGGCCACCCAGGCCAAAAAAAAAAAAAATCAAATAAATAAAAATAGTGTGGGGTGAATGTTCCACCTTACTTATTTCTGTTTCAATAAAAAAAAAAAAAAAAAAAAAAAAAACACACAAAAAAAGAGGGGGGTGGGTGAATAACTCTTTTTTTTTTTTTTTTAAAAAAAAAAAAAAAAAAAAAGAATGCTCACGGAGGCATGAGTATTGCCTAACAAATTCACTGGAGTCGCTGTAAATATGTGTAACATCAGCTGAATGAACGAACGAATGCGTAAATTTCAGCAAGGAAAGCACTCTGGGATTGTGTTGCATTCTTCACTTGCTCCCGCGGTGATCCAATATGACCAATATCTCTTCTGAGAATTAGCTCTTCAGTTATGGTCTTCTAGTACACGAGGGTTCCTTTGGCAAATACTTTTTATGTGGCCTTAAATGGTGCCATCAGGAGCTTTTAAAAGTTGATGAGAGGGGCACCTGGGTGGCTCAGTCAGTTAAGCGCCCGACTTTGGCTCAGGTCATGATCTCACAGTTTGTGGGTTCCGGCCCCACATCGGACTCTGCACTCACAGCTCAGAGCCTGGAGCCTGCTTCGGAGTCTGTCTGCCTCCCTCTCTCACCCCCTCTCCCGCTTGTGCTCTGTCTGTTTCTCTCTCTCAGAAATAAGTAAACATTTAAAAAATTTAAAAAATAAATGAAAGTTGATAAGAAGAGATCCTCTTTGTTCCAGGGGACGTTTACCTTTCAGGTAGGTCAGTGGATCAATGTTTCTGGTCCATTTCAGCCTAACTGCATTCCATTTGCACTATCATTTATTATGGTCATCTGATCTTTTTTTCTCTCCTAGGTCTCATTAAAAGGCTTCCCATGACCACTAAAAAGTGACTTCTGGCAATGAATTCAACAGCAAAAATTTATTCTGACACATGGCTTATGTCATTACTCAGTTCCACTTTGTCTTGTACTACAAAAAAAAAAGTTCGACCATTTTAATAGAAATTACTAAAAATAATCAGTGAATAGGATGGATTCACATATAATTGGCACTTTCTTTTGAGATTCAGTTTCTTCATTATTGGTAAAATTTTCAGGTCGACATGCATTTATTAAGTGATGACGATGAGTGCCAAGTTTCCTTCTAATTCCAAGAAAATTCTATTACTCTCTTCTTGTGTGAACCATCTTAATTTCTGATTCTGTGACCCTGATTTATACATGAGTCTGAGTTTAAACTCTGCTCGATTGAAGAGAAAAATAACACCCATTTCTAGTGTCACAAGCTAAGAAAATAATGAGTCATATTATATAAATTAAATAATTGCATTCACTTTAGAAACGGATGTTAATATTTTGATGTTTTAGAGTTGAAGGCAGTAATAATATCCCAGTAGCTCTCTGAACACCTGGGTTACTTCAGATCTGAAGAAAGCAGACATGAAAGAAAGTCCAGTTAACCTCAAATACAGAATAAACTTAATGCACCCAGCGACCTTCGATAATTCCATTAATGTGTGTGACTCTTCAAAATACTATTTAAAATAAGCCTCCCAGTTAAATATTATATGTTTTAAAAGGACAAGTCCATGCAGTTTCTAATGGGTTTCTTGACAATTTAAAATGAAACATGGCTTACTCTATGCTATGATTTTAAATGCATTTATTTAAATGTGCCATCCTTAGTATGCAACTTGAAAATCTCTGGGCTAACCTGAACACGTATTTGTCTAACTCTGATTTGCTCTTCTGAAGCCTGGCTATATTTCTTAGTCTTGCTTCTCTGGCTCTCAGGGAACTGATGAGAAATTCCCCAGGTCTTAAGATCACTTTCTGTAATATAAACTCTATCCTGAAACTGTCCTTTGTAGTTGTATACTTTCAAGCCTGAGATTGACATACATTTAATTATTTTAAATTATTGCCTAGTGTCTCCTTAGTTTTATCACAGGATTTGCCTTAGAAAGGGATACTCCTTAAAGGAAAAAAAAAATGCCTTAAATTTAGTAATAGGCTTAGGCAGGGAGGATGGAGAGTCTATTATAAAAACAATCAAAGTAGCTGGAGAGAGTGTTCCAGTCTTTGTTCAGGGCCATTTAAATAACACTAGAATTCTCACTGTTGATTTTGACTGCGTGAAGTGTAGTATCATTGTGTGTGTGTGTGTTTCTGTGTGTGTGCGCTTGAGTGTATCCCATTCCCTAGTTTAAGATCCTCAAGCCCTATATTTTCCAATTTTAAAACCCAACCAACATATCACTTTCTCAAAGATATTCTGAATGAAGCTGCCTTGACTCCATCCATAGCAGTTACAAAATCTCCCTCAATCAGGTGTCAGGGGGCCTTTCTACTTGGCCATTCTCACCTGTATTGCTCGCCTTTTCTGGAGTCGATAAAATGACTACTAGACATCTCAGTGTTGCCTTGAATTAACGATAATTATGTTGGCTTGCTCAGCTTGCCAGGGATAAAAGGAGGCGTTTCATAAATGCTGTGAAAAGTTGAAAATTCTCACCATTTCCTTCTCCCCTGCTCGTGGAAAATGGGGCTGGGGTGACCTTGGATCAGAGGGATTTTGTCATTTTTGCTGGCAGAACAAGAGGAGGTAAAGGAGTATCCACATGCGGTGGGGAGCCACAGGTATACAGGAGGCTTCTGAAGCCCCATAGATTTATTCATAGGTTCGTTCGTTCATTCATTCATCCATCCATCCATTCATTCATTCATTCATTTCACAAATATTTTTAGAAGGCTTTGTCTGTGTCAGGTGGCAGATAAAAGACTGATTTGTGTGCCCTGGAGCTTTTACTCCAGGGTAACTACTTTGTTTTCTGATTTGTCCTGGTTCCTCTCCAAGGGGGCTCTCTGTTCTCACTACCTGTGTCTGCCAGGTTCAAAGCGAGTTCAATAAACTCTTTTTATTGATGACGATGTTGACAACAAGGCTTTTAACCTAATTTAGCAGCTGAAGATTTCTTATGTAAGAGTTTTTCCTTTGCCCAAATCATTGTCTCCTTTCTTCCTTGTTCTTTGGTATCATTTAAGTTCTTACACAACTGTTTGCCGTTCTCAGTTCCCCTATCCTCTCGAATTTATATTCTTCCTTAGATAACTAAATAAAAATGCTCGGAGGAGTTTTTTACCCCAATTTTTGGTCTCTTTTATCTCTACATGACATTTTTCTTTTTCTGATAGCTCTTTCATTTTAGTGCTTTTTTCCTTTTGCCTTTTATTTGGCATTGCTTTTATTCCTGTGCTCAGCGAAGGCGGTGTTTTTACACATTCTACCTTTTCTTTTCAAGTTGGCCTGTATCCGGTCTCAGCTTCTCTCTTTATTCTTCTTCTCAATAAGTCCTTCTTTTCTCTCTGATCTTTTCCTCTCTCCTCTTCTTATTTCCTTCCCTCATGTTTCACGTTCCCCAATATACCCTTATTGTTTTTCCTTTTGTGATTTCCTTCTTCCTTTTTCTAGTTCCTTTATTCTTACTTAAGGGAAGAAAGATTTGGAAATTTTTTTAAGCTATTGTCAGCAAAGGGCACACCTTCTGGGTCGACCTCCTAAGCACAACCCAGGAGGCACTGGGTTTGAGAACCTGCCCTCCCTAGCCCTGTGATCAGAGCACTGGAGGCTGAAAAGGTAGCCAGGAGCCCACGCCTCAACTTCTAGGCAATAGTGCTCTCTCAGCCCAGGTGCACACAGCTGCTTGTCCTTTTCTTTGTGACAGAAAAAGTGACATCTTTATTGTTTATAAGACACTATTGGAAATATACAAAGTACAAGAAAAGGTATGCATGCTTTATGTGAAGCAGAAGACTTGTGTTTTTCCATACTGTTTTTATCTTTATTTGACGACTTGATTTTTATGTGGTCTACCAGGAGAGGACACATGTCCTTTTTCAGTTTGTTTGCTTGTTTGTTTAATGTGGCATCTTTTCTTTGCTGTTCTTGGGCTTCAGGCTTTGATCTCTTTTCTTCTAAGCTTGTATTTTATTTTATTTTATTTTTTTTTAAGATTTTTATTTATTTATTTATTTATTTATTTATTTTTAAAATTTTTGGGACAGAGAGAGACAGAGCATGAACGGGGGAGGGGCAGAGAGAGAGGCAGACACAGAATCGGAAACAGGCTCCAGGCTGCGAGCCATCAGCCCAGAGCCTGACGTGGGGCTCGAACTCACGGACCGCGAGATCGTGACCTGGCTGAAGTCGGACGCTTAACCGACTGCGCCACCCAGGCGCCCCTAAGCTTGTATTTTGTATGTCGACTGCCTTTTCTTCTCTAGGGTGTAACCCAAAATCATACAGAGTTCCAGATTGTTGGGGCAAGAAGGACCCGTAGATAGGATCGAGACTTGCTTTCGACTTGGGGGCTTGGTCTCTGACAGTGGTAATGCAAGGGTAGCGATGATCTATTTTCAGTTTTAAAAAGGGGAACATTTACCAGTCATAAGTTGTACAGGCTATAAAAATGTAATTTTCAGCTCTCGGCAATAATCATATCAACTTAGTGCGTTAACACTGGTTGTCTCAAGGGAAAAAGAAAAACCTGTCACCTAACGAAGGGGATTTGGCAGTCCAAAATTTTCCCAGCATGAGTCCGACGTGGGGTAGAAGTAATAGATGTACTCTTTTGTGTTCAAAAGGTAAGAGACTCCTCATCACAACTTAGTCCAGATCCAAATGCCCAGAGCGCTTGAGGCAAGGTTAGAAGTCAGGAGTCCTGACTTTTACCCAAGTGCTTCTCAAGGCAAAACAGAACGCTGATTTGCTTTTCCATTCGACAAACGTTTACTGAGTGCCTGTGTTGAGTCAGATAGGTACACTTGGAAAGACAGAACAGATACAGGGCCAAGGAGGAAGATAGCCGTGCCACTCTGTAGATAGTGACTAACAGGCGACATCGCAGGTGTTGTGTGCAATGCTCGAGTAGACAGACGGGCCGAGGAACCCCCAACCCCCACAATTTCTGCTTTTATTGACTATTTCAGGTCTGTTATACTTACAAAATGTGCCTATTTCATAATTGTTTGTGTCTCTCTTGTTTTGCTTTTTTTTAAAAAAAAATTTTTTTTTCAACGTTTTTATTTATTTTTGGGACAGAGAGAGACAGAGCATGAATGGGGGAGGGGCAGAGAGAGAGGGAGACACAGAATCGGAAACAGGCTCCAGGCTCCGAGCCACCAGCCCAGAGCCCGACGCGGGGCTCGAACTCACGGACCGCGAGATCGTGACCTGGCTGAAGTCGGACGCTTAACCGACTGCGCCACCCAGGCGCCCCCTCTCTTATTTTGCTTTTAACGTAGGGTGTTAAATTCCTCTCTGACAGTCAGCTCTTTTCCTACTTTTAAACCTCTTCCACCGTAGTTCTATCTCGCCTGGCTTGGCGAATAGTCAGGAAATGCTTTCTTGATAGTAATGGCAGGCAGTTTGTTCCTCTTCCTCTTAGATGATGACAATCTCTCATGAATCCCCGTCCAATTTCATTCTGTGTATGTCTGTCTTCACGTCTCCAGCTTGTGATCCTTATTAATTTTAGACAAGATCTTAAAGTTGTGGAGCATTCCCTCCAAATTTAATTAGCATGTTCTCAGTTCACTTATCTAAGTGATAATAAAAGTGTACAATCGAACTCCACCGGGGGCTGACCCTCGTTTGCTGCCATGGTCCCTGCTCACCAGCTGGCTTTGAGGGAGGCTCAACCCATCCAAATCCTCTCTAGAAAGTTTTTCTAAAATCGGGGATAGCAAATAATGTTATTGTTAATTCAAGTTTAAAATTTATTGCAGATAATATATTAATTTTAGTCATATTCATGATAAGATAGAGTTGTCTTTTTATGGAATCAATGTTCTTACTGGGAAAGAAACGAGTAAACGTTACCGCTACATTAACTAAACCAACAGAATTTCATTTTTATTTTGTTGACAGAGAAAAACTTGTAAATTGTTGTATTTTCTATGCTTCAAGAGCAGAGAATCTAACAACTTCTTTAACACAAAAGTTATATTGTTTTGGCTTACTACCATGACCATTTAAAAATTTTTTAAGTTTATTTATTTTGAGAGAGAGAGAGAGAGAGAGAGAAAACGAGCTGGGTAAGGGCAGAGAGAAGAGAGAGAATTCCAAGCAGGCTCTGCGCTGTCGAATTCACGAACCATGATATCATGACCTAAGTAAGCCGAGATCAAGAGTCGGAAGCTTAACCCACCGAGCCACCCAGGTGCCCCTGCTACCATGACCATTTAAAGGGAAAGACACAGGAATGATAGAAAAGGTAAGAGAAGGGCTGAGTCAGTGCAATGAAAACTATTTTGCTGTGGCTGCTCTGTACCCCAGCTGTCCCTAAGAGCTTAACTTGCTTCCATTTGAGACTGACATTAGTTCAGGAACAGCTGAGAGCCAGGGAGGGGAGGAACTGGAAGAATCTTACTCATAGACCATCAGGGATAGGGGCAGCTCTCCAAGAAAGCCAAAGTCACGTCCAATTTCTATCCTTGATAGTAATGGTAGGCAGTTTGTTCCTCTTCCTCTTATATCATACACACCATTTCTTCCTTTGTCAGGCCTTATTATTGTTGTACTTGTGTCTTACACGAGTATCATTAGGAAAGCTGGCTTAGCAAATGCTAGCATAAACTACATTGATAATCTCATCTAGAACTTACTTAAAAAATCTGAGTGACATCAAGTTTTCCAACTACTAAGACGTATATCTATTACAACACATATTATGATGGTAAATACTCCATCACAATATATTAATAATAATGTAAGTATAATAGTAATTATATGTAATATACATTATCACATAACTGTAATAAATATTATACTATATATGTGTGTTGTACTGAGGAGATATCTAATTTACATTTCATAGAAGCTAATTATTCTAACAAATTATATTTCCCTCTATTTTACTAACTACGGTGTCTTTGATGATGAGATTAGGAGGGGAAGGACAAAGAGGGAAATAGAAAAATTTTTTGATGAGTATTTTGGTAATTTAATACATTGGTCTGTAATTTATTATGTGGCCAGTAGTAAATATCATACAAAGGAAAACTCTGGAACTATTTGCCCGCCTCTGAGGATTAACAAAGCTGAGTATTATTATATATGAGAAGGAATCATGGGGGACTCATGCGGTTGGATACAGGATCCGTGCAATTGCCCTTGATTAATGGTAGGAAAGAGATCTTAACAAACTCGTGACTAACTTGCCCAAGTTTTCTGGAGAAGGTTGACAGTGAGCCCAGCACAGAAAAGGATCCTTTGAAGCACGGAAGCTTGGAATGGACAGGGGCAGGTTTGGGGCAATCTAAGTAAAACACAGATTGAAGACACGCTGATCTTACCTAAGTAGTTCCGGAAATCCCAGGATGTCTGGAGTCAATATGCATTCAGAAAAGGACAAACAACTAAGTGGGTCTGTTCAATAAAAAAAAAAGAATGAATGCTGAAAAAAATGCATCACAGCCAACAGTACACCTGCCAGCAACTCCGCTTCTAGCTTCTTCTCTCTCTGCTCATCCTCCCTCGCAAGCTTCCTTTTTGCGAACTCTTGAATGGGATTAGGCACAACTGAGAAGAGCAAATATTAGAACTCGTTAACGACAGAGGCAAATGCTTGGTCCTGAGTCACCTGGTCTCAGGGCCTATTTTTGGCTCTCTGGGCCTGGCTAACCAGCCCTCAGGCCTCCCCTTCCCCTTCCGCTTCATGAATGTTCTTAGCTGCTCCTTCACTGAAACGCTAATGACTTCAGAGCTTTGATCTCCAGACAAGACTATGTGACATTTCACTCGGATGGTTTTCAGTCATTGTAGACTCCACACGCCGAGTCTGCCCTCCTCAGACCTGACCTCACTTCCTCTTCCAGAGACATTTTTTCCCGTTTCCATTTCTATTCACGGTGACGTCATGCTTCCAGCCACGTCATGCTTCCAGCCACGTCATGCTTCCATGTTGCTCATTCTGGTATCTGGTCAATTCCCAAGTTCTGTCAGGCTTTCCTTAAACAGCGTTTTTTTTCTTCCTTTTCTTTCCATTTGTCCTGTTAACCCCCTGTGCCTGGGTTATGCTTTAGCCTCTTAACGGTTCTCTCTACAAGCTCACCTGCACCATTTGGCCTGACATACTAATGCCACCATTCTATTTTTTAAACATTTAAAAAAATCATGTTGAAAAATTTCCAGAGACTTTGTTTTGCCAGTGGGATAAAGATTACATAAGACCACACAGTTCAGTAGAGACTGAGTTATGGCTGGAGCCCAGACTTTTTTAACATCAGTTCCAATACTTTTTCTACTAGGGTTTGCTGTGTCTTATGCATTCCAGCATAGGAATACATCATCTATCCTATTTTATCCCTAAACGCTTTCGTGTTTTGCACTTCATTTTAATCTCTAAGCTGTCTCAATTTGTTTTGGACGTAGGAGGGATCTTAAAACTTAAATAAATCAAAACAAAGGTTGATCACAATAAAAATGTTATATAGATGGACAGGTAAAACTATATCAAACAGGTAGTTTCTTGTTCTTGTTTTTGTTTTTCTTTTTCCAGAGACAATTCATACTGAAAGACTTTGGCTTCACGTGCCATTGGCTTCCTAGCCCAGATGATTTCTGAATCAAGATTCTCCCTTCATTGACTCCCGCTTTCAGGGAGAGTATCTGTTCCGACTGCACAAGCCAGAGGCAGCTCTTGGTACTGAGCTCCGGCTCTTGTCATGCTGGGTTTCTTTCCATATTGTTCGAGAATAGCATGCCATCCGTCCAGGGAATATTGACTAAACTCCTATTTTCACAAAATCTAAATTCAAGTTGGAAGCAAAGCATCTGACATGGCTATTTACAAAGTCTTCAGTTGGCCTTACGAGGCCTCCAGCAGCCTGGAGAGAGACAGAGGAATTGGCAGACAAAAGCAGAGAGCTACAGGGCACTGGGGCTCCAGAGCTCTAACCCCATTGCTAGTTGGGAAACACGTGTTATTCAAAATCCGAGAGAAAGGTTATGCTGGGCTCAGCCTCCCAAAGGCCAAAGACACTCCATAGCCTAAATCGGGCAGAATATTTTTCTCAGATGTTAGTAGACTGGTTTCTTATGTCATCCGGTTGTAACAGTGAGAAATTGATTCAATGTACAAAACCCTTATTTGGCAATTTTCATCTTCAATGCACTTTCCAAATGTTAACTAATTAATCTGCTTGACAGTGTTCCATTTACACACGTTTATGTTCATAAACTCTTATAAACTTTTATTGCTTTGATATCTCATTTCTAGTTTTTGTTTTTTTTTCCCCCTGTTTTCTTTCAAGGCCAAATTAGCATAGTTCTTTGCTGATATGGTGCCATGTTCTCCCCCACGATCCAGGGGCTCTCATAATGGTAGATCCTCAAGCAAGAAAATGAGATGTGGCTGGGGGAGGAAGAGAATGAGGGGAAGAGCCTCACCCTGGAAATAACAGAAGTGCCACCGGGGACAGATTCATACGGCCATTGCCTCTGATAGTACCGCCAAGATCAGTCTAGCTCTTGGGTGAGCCACAAGTATCATCGAGGGCCTACGATATGCCAGGTGCTGTTCTAAACTCTAGAGATGGAGCGGTGAACAAAACAGACCTCAGTCGTTGCCCTCATGGAGCCCCAATATCAGAAGCTCAGAGATCTATTTCAATCATCTCCCTCAGACATTCTCATGAATCCAATGTCTTCTTATTCTACGGCATTTCTCAGGGAAATGACTTGTATATGTTTGTTTTTCGTGGGGTAAATACAACTTAATTTGTTCTTAACCTTTCTCTTTTAAGCCTCAAGATCTGCTCCCAGGAGTTAGTGACCAGATCTATATGCTTACCATCTAGACCACTAGATCTTGAGATTTTGAGTTATGAACCCTGGTAAGAATCTGTTGATAACTATGTACCCACTCAACGGAGGACATTTTTACATATATACATATATATATATACATGTATATATAAAAATTTATATATATTTATATACAAATATATGTAAATAGGTACATACATATGTACATGCATATATACATGCAAATGTGCATGCCATTTTAAGGAGTTTATAGATCATCTAAAGTCCATGCACCCTAGGTGAAAGACGATCACCTAATCTAGAATTATCACTATTTTATAGACTTTATCTCATTTAGATTTCAGCTGTGAGTTAGATTTTGCAGAATTGAGAATGGCAAGTACTAACATTGATTCGCATAGGCTAGTGTCTTCACTTCTTTGACCTCTTTGATCATTTCTTTGAATTATTTTGGCCCGTGTTCACACACAGGACATTCTAGCTGTGGATGTACAATTATTTTAGAGAGTAGAATATAGGTTTCTGCCTCAATTTTAATCCTTTTGTCAGATGAGTACATTGTCTTCAAGGTAGACTGTGCAATGACAGCATACTTTATGTTCTAGACGGTGACTGAAACTTTGGAATCCATTGTTTTCCATGATAATTGGTCTTACAGTCTCCCAAAGTCTCTCACACTTGCCCATAAGGAATTCCATCTGCCAGTTTTCTGCTCCCATATGTAGTCTTGTGAAACTTTCACAGTTTCCTCTGCATAAATGGCATAATATTTCATTATTAAAAAGAAGTTAGCGTCATGGGCAAACCTGAAGATTTTATTGTAAACAGTCTCTTGTTACATCTTAGCCTCCATTTGTGAGTTGGAACAATTTAAAAAATATTTATCCTTGCGCCTCTCTCCTTTTTTTTTTTTTTTTTTTTTTTTTGGAGCTGGTATTCGTTCTCTCCGAAGATAAAATAGTTAATTAAATTCCACATTAGGTCCCAAATAACATATGGCAAAATATTAACAGTGGACATCTCTGTTTAGCTGGGTTATAGATGATTTTAATTTTATTCAGTTTGGTTCTCTGTATTTTCCACATTTTCTACAAAGAATATATATGGCTTTTGTAATAAGAAATGTTATTAAATATGCATAGCTTTTCATGGAATCTTATCCCAGTCTTAGTAAGTATTTAAATAGAGGACATGCATTGGATTGTCTTTCCCATATACTTCCTTAAAAATATGGGAGGAGTATAATCTCCCTTTCAGAAGCTACCTTGCCTTTCTTACTATAGATTATCTTGTTCTTAAATGCACAAGGAATCATATCCTTTGGTCCTTATTCATGAATGCCTGTCACATTGACACTATGGCGGCCCTCTATTAAATTGATCTGTCTACACAGTTTCAATGGATCCAAAATTTCACCCTTGAGTTTCTTCTAAACTCTTGGGTAGAGCACATTTACTTCGAGTGATTACTCCAGTTTGGGATAGAAAATTGTGACAAAATGCATTATTGATTCGGCCAAGAACATCTAGTTTATTTATTGCTATTTGATTTTGTATCTGTGACCGATATGCTTCAAAAGTTAATTTAGGAGCGGGAATGTCACTAACGCCTTCCTTTATAAACTGATTCATTCTGTTATCTCCTTTTCAGACCGGCATGGTCTTTTTATATTGTGATCATCAATCAATTGGTCTCATTGATTCTCTTGCTGTCTTTCTGCCTCCCATGTTTCCACCAAAGATTTCAATACTGGGGTCGGTTCGTCAGAAATACCCCCAATTCTCCTTTCGCTTAAAAAAAAATTTTTTTTTATTTGCATCTCTTCTGCTATGTATGACACTTCTTGTATTTTTCTACTTGGGCACATTTATTTTTAATATGATGTCTTTTGAAATATTATCTTTTCTTCTTAAACCTCATTTGGCTTGCAGGCTGTGGGCTGGATTTGGCCTGTAGGCTGTAATCTGCCAAACCTCTGATCTAGATACTTAAGTATGGCATTCCTACCCACAGTGATTCTATTTTATTTCCTCTTCCCATAAAGTTCTGCAACTTGCTTTAAGATGTCCTAAAATACGAAGCTACGTCCCCTCCTGTGTGCCTACACCGTATCCTTCCCGTACAGAGTTTTTGTTTGGCAGCAAGAGGCTATCTGGCCCCTTACGTGCTAATTATATCATAGCCCTCATTTGTTGCCAAGTACTCCCATCTGGCCATTTGGTCTGGTAAGTCTTTAATGTTTGTTTGAAGCAGCTTTGCATACTGGATTGGTCTTTCGCCACTTCTCGCATTCATTAGTTCTTAGTTAGGGCATCCGTATTTTATTCTTTTCATTTTTCTCAGAGACGTTCTCCTCTTCCTCGACTTGAATCTTGGATAACTCAGATATTGCATTTTCATCCATTTCCCTCAAGATTTCTTAATTTTAAACTTTCTGAAACTTGAAAAATATCCTCAACTATTTTACCTCAGACAGTTGACTCCTTTTTTTCTGTATAGACGCTATTTACCTAGAAGATACCCCGGTTCTTGGTGAATCTATGCATCTCTTCCTATACCATTCACTTGTCTATATTTTCAGAGTCTGGGAATCTGCTTGTCTTCACATTTCTTCAAAGAATGCACATTCCTTCAGGAACTTGAACTGAAGCTTCTTGCCTTAGGACTTAAATCAAACCCAGGCATGATTCCAACTCAGTCCCTGTGATTGTTAAACATTTATCTTCCCCCACGTTAGCAGGCCTGTTTTACAAAGGTGTTATGACAGGCAGTTCAGTACATGGATCGTGGCCAACACTATCTATTAGTCATGAACCTAGCCCCTCTCCGTTCAGCACCATCCCTCATCTTGGAGAAGTTTAGTCACAGCAAGATGACTCTGGAAATCTCGTAAGGGTTGGCTTCCAGATAAAGATCAATTTCTTTTCTCACTATTTAGATATTTTTATTTGGTGTGATGAAAAAAAGCATAGAAATAAGTTCAAGAGATTTGAATATTGCTTCCAGTGATACAAACCTTAATTAAGTGAGTTGACCGGTCTGGACCTAAGTTGCCTCAACCAAAACACAAAGACTTTGACGCAGTTGGTCTCTAAGACTCTATCTTCAACACTCTCAGGCTCTGTAGCGGACCGCACATTAGGAACAATGATGACCCCAAGTGGCTTGATGACTGGCGCAGGGAGATGTGATTTCCAGGGCTATGACACTTTCATGTGAAATGAACTCTTACGTTTTAATTGCTTAACTCTTTAATGTAAGTTTTGTTTTCTTTTTCATTGATGATAGAAATGACCATGTCAGGACCTCAAAGAACTTTGAAAAATACTGGCTTGACTATGTACCTGAAGGATCTGAGGCTTAGAAGGGCGAACTCTTCCTAAATGAGAAAATAAGTGCCAGGTTCCGGAATTAATTGTACAGTTTTACATACACAAGTTTCAGTTTGAGAAATACATCACTGCTCCTGCATATCGTTTCTAATGATGGCTGCATGATATTCAGTGGATGCTGTTTTAGGACTAAAGTTAAAACTAGTTTTGACTTCTTTTTCCCCAAGTCACTTTCCAAAAGAGTTAACGACTATTCAAGACAAAAGTTATCTCTTTCTTCTGGGTCTTCAGACCAAAGTGTTTTTTTTTTTTTTTTAAATGATAAAGTAAGGTGTTTATGTAGAAGAAATAATATAACACTTAAGCAAGACTCCATTCAGATTTTGGATTTGGTATCTCTGTAGGTAGGAATGAGATGATTGAGTTAAGAAATATTTAAATAGTTTATTAATATTAAACAATAAAAATGGAGAATATGAAGTATTTTCCTCGTATGCTTCATACACTGGACACATTTTGCTGGTAGAGGTCAGGATCTGCCCCGTGTAGCGAGTTGCTGTCCTCCAGTGGCTCTGTTGAAAACGCACAGTGGAGGGGCGCCTGGGTGGCTCAGTCGGTTAACTTCCGACTTTGGCTCAGGTCAGGATCTTGCGGTCTGTGAGTTCGAGCCCCGCGTCGGGCTCTATGCTGACGGCTCAGAGCCTGGAGGCTGCTTCGGTTTCTGTGTCTCCCTCTCTCTCGGCCCCTCCCCTGCTCGTGCTCTCTCTCTCTCTCTCTAATATGAATAAACATTAAAAAAAAATTTTTTTTTTTTTTAAAGAAAATGCACAGTGGAACTTACTTTAGTTTTGACTTCTTCGTCTGTGATGACATTTATCTTTTTTTTGACGGCCTTGCCTTTAGTTTTCTGACTGCTAGTTTTGGCTGAGTCTGGCTTCAGGCCCTCTTTTTGGCATCTGTGGCCCATGGCCCAGGCTGACCCCGCGTGTGGGAGACCTCCGGAGGTTGGTACAGAGGGAACTTTTTGCACCAGACCAACCTGAGAGTGTTCCGACCTTATGAATGGAACTTCAGACAAAGCAAACAGGTTAGGCACAGGGGGTTTATTTGACATGGTGACGGCTAGATTCAGAAGTCCAGCGGAAAGAGTAGTCTTCTGAATGATAAACAGCCTGGCTTATGTGCTGACGCAGTTGCTAGGTTAATCAGGCAAAAAGGCTCACGGTAAGGCACACTTTCTTTTTTCTTTTTAAATTTTTTTTTTAATGTTTATTCATTTTTGAGAGAGGGAGAGACAGAGTACAAGCTGGGGAGGGGCAGAGAGAGAGAGGGAGACACAGAATCCAAAGCAGGCTCCAGGCTCCGAGCTGTCAGCACAGAGCCCGACACGGGGCTCGAACTCACGAACCGCGAGATCATGACCTGAGCCGAAGTCGGACGCTCAACCGACTGAACCACCCAGGCGCCACAGGGCGCACTTTTGGCAACCGGCAAAGTATATGAAAGAAATCACTTAAAAATAATTGTCTTTAATCACAAAAAGACAAATACTGTACCGCCAGGTGCTCGGGGTGAGGAGAAAGGGCGGTGGTTATTGTTTAATGGCTACAGAGTTTCAGGTTTGCAAGAGAAAGTTCTGGACGTGGATGTGGTGATGGTCACATAATAATGTCACTGTGCTTAACACCCCTGAACTGTGCCCTTAAACACGGTTGAGAAGGTAAATGTGGTTATACACATTTTACCCCAATTGAAAAACATTTACAAATAATTGCTTTTATTTGCCTTACGTGCAGCTGTTTTGTGCTGCCATAAAAGTCCACGGTATCTGTTGTTTTGCCTTGTGAATTTGCTGACGTATCCTCCTAGGAATTCATCTCCCGATGGTTGAAATTACTGGGCAAGACGAGGCCAAGTGGTCACTGGGAGGGCTTGAACATGCCATGGACATTTCAACTCCAAGACTGACTTTAGCATTTCCCCAAACCATAGAGAAAATTACTTCCTAAAGGACCTACTAATTCCATGCCCGTAACGTCTGGAGCTTTGTTCGCTTTCTTTTTTTTTTTTTTTTTAATTTGAAAAATTAGAATGTCTAGGAGAGCTGGTGGTGAGTTCATATTTCACTTAGCCTCATTCAGAACGTTTTCAAACTTGAACATTTCTGAAATATAAGACTCATAGAAAACCTTTTGCCAAATTAATTCTGTTATCTAGTAATATCTAGTATATTGAGCTAAATTAAAAGCATAGAACAGATACCCCAAATCGGCTGTGTTTTCCTAACATTCAGGAATTTCTGGGCCTTTCTGCATGACCCCAGGGCTGAACATAGACCTAGTTATATGTAGGACCCAGGAAAGAATTTATCTCAATAGAAAAATCAGAGGCTCACAACTTTAGTCCAGGTCGTTGGGGTTCAAGGAGGCAGACACAAACTATCTTTTTCTTCCATCTAAGTTCTCAGCCAAATGAGATAATAGAATAAAGAGATTAAGGAAAAAAGGCCAATTTTTTATGATACTGGAGAGCATGGCTTAGGCAAGTGGAGGGCACACCGGATAACATGCTCTGCACAGGCAGGGGCTGTTCTGTCCATGTCTAGGGCTCGCTCCCAAATTTGCCAATAAGGTAAAGCAATCCCCCACCTCAGAGAAGAGTGAGTGAGGATTAGAGTGTCCTCTCTCTGTTTTCCCTTCGTGGGGGAGGTGAAGCCAAGGTCAGGAGCCTTCCCTCCCCCGTCCCTCTCCCCACTATAGCACAGCTCAGTCATCACTGTATTCAGAGCTGTGTTTCTGAGTCAGGCACAATGCTGGCCACATAGGCTCTCCTCTGGTCTAGCTCCCAGGAAAGAGGCTGCATTAAGCGTGACCGAAAGGGGGGCCTGGGTGGCTCAGTCGGTGAAGCGTCCGACTTCGGCTCAGGTCGTGGTCTCGAAGTTCGTGAGTTCCAGACCCGCGTCGGACTCTGTGCTGACAGCTCGGAGCCTGGAGCCTGCTTGGGATTCTGTGTCTCCCTCTCTCTCTGCCCCTACCACCCCTCCCTCAAAAATAAATAATAAACATCTAAAAAATTAAATAATTAAATAAATATTTAAATAATGAAATTAAAGTAATAATTAAAATAATTAAATACATAAAATGTCACTGATGGAAACATTTCAGTGAAAATAGTTAATTGACCAAAAATCAACATGCAATTAGCAAATAAAATAAATAAATAAATATTAAAAAAATGAGTGGCCAAAAGCTTTATGGTTTTTAATATGAAATTTCTTGTCAAATTGGTTTCCATACAACACCCAGGGCTCATCCCAACAGGTGCCCTCCTCAATGCCCCAGTTACACTGGCTTTAGCAGCTTAGGCAGGGACTGGAGACAGCACTCACAGTGTGGTAATGCTCTGGCCCCTGGATGGTGGTGGCCTCTGCGGGAAGGTTGACAGGTGTCAGTAGCAGCAGTGATGGCCCAGAAATAATAAAAACAATAATCATGAGATAAGCCAATGCTAATAGGCGCGTGTTGTGTGCCGGGAATTTGGTTAAATAATTTACAGGCATTACATCATCATTTAAAATTGTCTTATGATGAAAATTTACATACTGAAAACCAGAGCGTGAATAAGAGCTATCCATAACCCTCTCTTCCACATTTAGTAGTTATTCATATTTTTCTGTATCTGTGTCTTTATCGGGGCGGTTGTAAGTACTTAAACTAAGTTACAAATATCATGACATTATACTCCTAACTGTTTCAATATGCACTTCGAAAAATAAGGACATTTTTTACATAACGAGAACATCATCCTTGATGAAATGAACAATAATTCCCCCAAATCACCTAAAACTCTGTACTCAGATTTCCCCGGTTTTCCCCTGTAATTGTCTTTTATAGTTCATTTATTTAAACCAGAATCCAATTGTCACATTTATTATTTATTTATTTATTTATTTAATATAATTTATTGTCCAGTTGGCTAACATACAGTGTGTAAAGTGTGCTTTTGGTTTTTTTCGGGTAGATTCCCGTGGTTCATCGCTTACGCACAACACCCAGTTCTCATCCCAGCAGGTGCCCTCCTCAATGCCCATCAGTCGTCACACGCATTATGTGTCTTAAACATCTGTTGATCTAGAAAAGTCTTCCCTTCCATTTTTTTTATAGTCCAGCATTGCTTTTTATGTGTTTTGTTTTTCCTAAACCTTGACATTGGCTTGCTGAAGGGACCAGGACTGTTGTCCTTTTTAATGTCCTTCTTCTGTATTTATCTAGTTGTTCCTTGTGGTGTCATTTAGCCTATTCCTTTATCTCCAGTCCCTAAAGTCCTGATTGGATTGAGGTTAGACATTTGTCAAGAACCCTTCACCTGCCTTGCTGCCTATTTCATCCTGCGTTGCATTGGCAGCCACTAATTTCAGGTTATCTCACTTAATGATACTAAAATTGATGACTGGTTAAGGGAGCGTAATAGCCTGATCTCCCCTTTGTTGCATTAGATCATCTAAGCCTCTCAAACGTGGTTAATTTGCATATTTTTCCTGGCATCTGGCTATAGCATCTGACCTCAGATTCTATGTGCTTGAGCACGCCCTCATCCTGCCACCTGTCAGCGGTACCTTTAACCCATGTCAGGCTGGCCTTTTACAAGTGATACAGATTCCCATAGCGAGCTGGTGTGAGAAAAACAGAAAATGACAGAGAACTATTCTGGGTATTCCCAGTTCATCTGATAGAAATTTACAAGGGCAGAATTCAGAAAACAATTTTTTTTGGTAAACTGGTGTCATGAATTTAAATTTTATATCTGTTGACCATTCTGACTCTTAAGTTATTTTGGTGCAGAAGATATGGTACCCTCCCCTTCACGACGTAGATGTGGATGTGCATGGGTCGGTAGTTGCTGCCAGAGACCAGGATGCTGGGGCTTAGTGTGTGTGAGGAGGGCTCAGGAAAATCCTATGCCCAAGCCCTGACCATGCCCATTCTCTTTTCTCTGAATCATATCCTTCCTCAGGCTGTTTGCCGTGGTCATTTACATGCTGAGTGTTGCTTTTCTATTTGATGGTAAGCGCCTTGAGGTCGTGCTTGGGCATTTTGCCTTTTAGAAACAATGTTTATGTGGAAAGAAGCTGGTCTTTTGGAGTCAGACCTAATTAGTCTTGAATATGAGTTACAATGTATATTTCTTACTTGATCAGGTAGAAATGGTTTGATTTCTGAATCTGAGCTTCCTCATTAGTAAGGTGGGGTAATGATACAGCACCAATTTGCCACATGGCTTCATTGATTCATTTGTTCATTCAACAAATATTTACCGAGCATGCTCTATTTGCCCAGCTCACCCCTAGGTGAGAGGAATACAATGTTGATTATAAGACAAAGGTCCCTGCTCTTGTTGAACTGCAACGAATCAGATGCACACCAGGCGAAACATTTCCCATCATTCCAGCACAGCGTGGAGCTCAGAGCTGGTTATCTCCTTTGACTTCCTCTGCACCGTCCTCGGCGTCAGGCATCAGGCTGCCCTGTGTGGTAGGTAGTCAAGTGCAACTCGACATGGTAAAAATGTCCAGATGCTCATCTACACTGCTGTGGGTGTGATGGGAAGACAAATGCCTCCACTGTCTTTCAGATCTGTGGTCCATAGTGTGGCTTTGACACGCAGAAATGTAAATAAATATGTATATCTATAAATATATGTATATGATCACACACATTGTGATGAGACAGAGGCTGGATTCCTGGGATATTTGCCTTTGAATTTGGATCATATTTTTTAAAGTTTATTTATTTATTTTGAGAGAGAGAGAGAGAGAGAGAGAGAGCAGAGGAGGGGCAGAGAGAGAGAGGGAGAGAGAGAATCCTAAGCAGACTCTGCATGGTCAGCAGACAGCCTGATGAGGGGCTCGAACCCACAAGCCATGAGATCGTGACCTGAGCCACAAATTAAGAATCAGATGCTGGGGGCGCCTGGGTGGCGCAGTCGGTTAAGCGTCTGACTTCAGCCAGGTCACGATCTCGCGGTCCGGGAGTTCGAGCCCCGGGTCGGGCTCTGGGCTGATGGCTCAGAGCCTGGAGCCTGTTTCCGATTCTGTGTCTCCCTCTCTCTCTGCCTCTCCCCCGTTCATGCTCTGTCTCTCTCTGTCCCAAAAATAAATAAAAAACGTTGAAAAAAAATTAAAAAAAAAAAAGAATCAGATGCTGAACTGACTGAGCCAGCCAGGTGCCCCTGAATTGGATCATTTTAGCACCTCATTTGAAATCCCCCCACTTGCATTTTTTTTTTATTTTTAAAAAATATTTATTTTTGAGAGAGATAGAGAGAGACAGAGTGCGAGAGGCGGAGGAACAGAGAGAGAGGGACACACTGAATCCGAAGCAGGCTCCAGACTCTGAGCTGTCAGTACAGAGCCCGACACAGGGCTTGAACTCACAAACGGTGAGACCACGACGTGAGCTGAAGTCGGCTGCTTAACCAACCGAGCCACTCAGGTGCCCCCCACCCTTGCATTTCCAGTGGTGTCTCTATGTGTATCTGTTTTGCCTGTTCAGGTGGACTGTGAGCTCCTTGCAAACAGCACCACTGTCTTAGGCAACGTCGCACCCAACCCAGTGGCTCTGGGCATACTTTGTGCTCAAGGTGAATCACAATCAGGGCCCCTCCAGGAGCTATTCTGAGGATGCCAGGGTCCGGTCAGCATTTCACTCTTGGATAGATATATAACTTCCACATAAGCCTGCACAGTTCTTTGATACTCTGTATTTTGGCCACTGTTGCTATTCCACACCTCCAAGCATTTTCTGCTAAAGAAGCTGACTGAGCAAACCCTTGAAGATATTTTTCATTTCCTTTGATGGAGCATAATGCTTTCATATATAAACACAATAACACAGTCATCACATATGCACTTACATTATGGGAGCGGCTGCGTACTACTCAGCAGCAACCGGCCAGGCAAGGTGCCCACGAGTTCTATTTACCATTCTGATCTAAATTATGTTCATAATAAAAGAGTTTTCAATCAAGGTGAATACAATTTCATCCCAGCATAACATCTACATTGCTGTTCTCTCTCTCTCTCTCTCTCTCTTTTTCTTTCTTTCCTTTTATTCTAGGTCACTCACCCTGCTACACGTAAGATTTTTCTCTGATGGGAATAACAGCCTTGCTCCTCAATGAGCTATAACAACAGCTCTAAATGCATCTCCTGTAACATATCTCTGTGATTTGCCAGAGTGAGGATAAATCAAAGCAGAGGAGAGATGCACCTTAAGCCAGAAGCTAAATGTTACATCATGTAGCGCGAGGCTCGGGAAGGAGAGAGCCTGCTTGTTCCTGGCCGCACGCTCTCTTTGCGCCTGTTACCTCGGCCACAGCCCCATTAAAACAATCATTCTGAATCTGCAGGAAATTGTCACCTCTTTCTTTCCTGCCATGGCAGCTGGTATTGGAGGCCGGAGACATTGCTCATTCCCTTCAAGGTTCTTAACACACACGCAAAAAAGAAAATGAAGCTTAATTTGTTAAAAAAGAAAAAAAAAAAGTGTCAGCTTACCCTCAGGCTCAGCGCAGGCACCAGGGGGGTGGAAAAAAAAAAAAAAGGCAAAGATAAATGCCTCTAGGGTGAACCCGCGCTGGCTAATTCTCCACTCACTCTGCTGCTTTGCTCTATGTATCACATTAATCATGCCGGATGGGGAGACGTTTCAAAACTTAAGCAATTTTCAAACAAAGATGCACCGTTTAAAAAATACAGCAACATAACTTTATTTTGCGTTGCTTTCTTTGTACCAGCAGTGAATGTGAAAACTGTGCTGCAGATGTTAGTACAAATAATTAATTAATGCCTGGGTGGGGACAGGAGGGAGAGGGCCAGGAAGAAAAATAGACGAGCGGAAGCAGAAGAGCCATAGCCCTCTCCTTTCTCTTTCCATGACCTTCCCCAGATCACAGGAGCTGGGCCAGTCTTCCCATTCACCACAAGGCTTAGCTCTGCCCTGGTTCCTGGACCGATTCAAACAACAGATGGGCAGGATTTAAACAGCTCCATTGTCTCATCCCACGGAATTTAATATGCCAGCTTCCCAGACCCCAGAGCCCTGTGATGCCTCCCGCGTGCTCTGCTTCTAAGAACTGAGCCCCGGTTTGGGTCTCGCCACCCTGCAGACCTCAAGTGAGTCCATGGATGGCTGCTTCTGACATCCAGCTGTGTAACCAGCACCCTGATTCGCTTCCTGGTGCTGAGACTTGCTCTCTTCAATCCAATATGCTACCCACTTGGGATTTTGTTGTTGTTGGGATTTTGTTGTTGTTGGGATTTTGTTGTTGCTGTTTTGTTTTTAATTTTTTTTAACGTTTATTTATTTTTAAGAGAGGGAGAGAGAGACAGAGCACCAGCAGGGGAGGGTCAGAGAGAGGGGGGAGACAGAATCTGAAGCAGCTCCAGGCTTTGAGCTGTCCGCACAGAGATCAACACGGGCCTCGAAACCCCAAGCTGTGAGATCAAGACCTGAGCGGAAGCCGGACGCTTAACCGGTTGAGCCACCCAGTGCCCCTGTTTTTGTTTTTAAATGTTTATTTATTTATTTTGAGTGGGGGAAGGACACACAGAGAGGGAGACAGAGAATCCAAAGCAGGCTCTGTGCTGTCAGCGTGGAGCCCCACGGGGGGCTCGAACTCACGAACCACGTGAGATCACAACCCAAGCCTAAGTCAGATGCTCAACTGACTGAGCCACGCAGGTGCTCGCCACCCCCACTTGGGGTTTTTGCTAGCCTGGTCGACTTCCTTCTCGGGATGTGCCTATCTCTTCTTGCACGTCTTAATGCCCACTGTTGCCTGACCCGCAGCTCTTCTTCGGGCATCACGCTGTGTCATCCCTGCCCAGTTGCTTTTGCACCTGGGCTGGGTCTGCCTTCCAGCCCTCACTCTGCCGTAGTTTGGAATGTTCGCGCCGGACCTCTTCTCATATTTTCTTTCTATCCTGTGTTTCCACCACACTTTGACCCTCACTCCAAAGTTCAAAGAAAATAAATGAATAGAAGTGGAGCAGAGGTTCCTAGAAGTCCAGATAGTGCATCTGGGGCCAAAGATACTGAGCACTAGAAAAGACCATCTTCGTGGACTGGTGTATCTTGGTATAATCCTAAAACCCCCAATCCCTCAGTGGTTGAGACAAATGGCTGTTCTAATTCTGGGATCTGCAAACTATGGCCCACGGGCCAAACCCAGCTGGTGCTCCATTTTTATAGACTCCTTGAGCTAAGAACGGTTTTCACATTGGTAAAGGACTGAATAATAAACAAAATCAAAGCGGGAGACATGACAGAGGCCATCTGTGGCCAACAAAGCCCAAAATATGTATTATCTGGACCTTTACAGAAAAAGTTTGACCATTTTTGTTCTTTAGTTGTGTCTGGGTTATTCTTATCCCTATATTCTTCTAGGACACATTTAAAAAATTAGCCTGCCAGATCTCACGAAAAACCTTTTCAGGATTCTGACTGAAATTACTTTGAATTTATAGATTGTTTTGAAAGGCACCGATGCATTGATGGTATTGTTCCTTTCCATCTGTATGATCTATTGCTACTATAGTAAATCATCCCAAAGTCTGAGACAGCACAAATTTATTATCTCATTATTATTATTTTTTTGGGGGGGGGGTCAAACTCCACTATACATCTCACTAGGCTAAACTCAAGGTGTTTGGGGGCTGTGTTGTTTTCTGAAGGCTCCAGCGGACGTGGTTTCCTTGCCTCCCCCAGCTCCCAGAAGCTGCTTGCATTCCTTGGCTTCTAGCCCTTTCCATCTTCAAAACCGTCAATCGCATCATTCCAGCTTCCACTTTGGCCATCACATCTTCTTTGACTCTGACTGACTCCGCTGCCTCCCTCTTCCACCTTTAAAGACCCTTGAGATAACGTTGGGTCCACCCAGATCATCTAGGATAATCTTCCCATCTTGGGGGAACCATCTCAAAGCAACCATAATTTCCTCTGGAACCTTAATTCCCCATTGCCAGACAACTTCACATATACACAAGTACCAGGGATTAGGATGTAGACATCTTTGGGGCATCAGTCTACCTCCCATGGGCCCATCTGGTGAGTTTTTTCTTTCAGTGAGTATGTTTCTAAGTTCAAAACTTGCATTCGGTTCTTTGTATATCTTCTTTGCTTGAGACTATCTATTTTTCCATTTGCTTCACGAGTGATTGCAGTCGCCCGTTGGAACGTTTTTACGATAGCTGCTTTAAAAGTCTTGTTGGATAATTCCGACATTCGTGTCATCTTGGTGTTGGCGTCTGTTGATTTTCTTTTCTCATTTGAGTTGAGATTTTCCTAGTTCTTTGTATGACAAAATTTTTGGATTGTATCCTATACATTTTAAATATAATGTTATGACACTCTGGTTCTTATTTAGAGCTTTAATTTTAGCTGGCAGTTAGCAGGTTTAGGTTCAGAACATACATCCTGGCCCACTTTTGTGGCTTGTGGTTCCAGTATCCATTTAGTTTTCAAAGCCTTGCGTTGCTATTCTGGTATGCTCCACTTGCGTGCTCCCCGGAGGCCAATCTGCAACCTGGGTGGTAGTCCTCGCCAGAGTTCAAATCTCCGATCCTTTGCCGTGTTGATTTGGGTTGGTTTAACACATTGGCCTCTGGAGAATTGGCCAGGACTTCATATTTAGATTTCCTCACTTTCTGTAACGCGCACCCCCTTTCCCCCTTCCCCCCAAGCCTCTGCTAGATGTTTGTTTAGTGCAGGGCACAAATGGTTGACAGGTCTCCATCCCACAGCCCCCTGGGGGTGGGTGGGGTAGCGGGGAGTGAAGGAGCAACAACCAGTGTTCATGTTAGCTCAGGGTAGATATGGTTGATAGAGTTTTATATTTTCTTTGTGAAGTTTTCATGCATTTTGTTAGAATTGTTTACTGGCACCTTATATTGTTTGGTGCTGTTCTTTCACTTCTAAACATTTTTCAAAAGTACATTTGGATTTTGGGGCACCTGGGTGGCTCAGTCGGTTAAGCGTCCGACTTCGGCTAAGTTCATGATCTCACAGCTGGTGGGTTTGAGCCCCACGTGGGGCTCTGTGCTGACGGCTCAGAGCCTAGAGCCTCCTTTGGATTCTGTGTCTCCCTCTCCTCTCTGCCCCTCCCCCACTCATACTTGGTCTCTTGATCTCTCTCAAAAATAAATAAACACTTTTTAAAAAAGTACATTTGGATTTTGAGGTAAGTTGGCTGGAAATTTGGATGGTGTGGCACAAAGTTACCATATAACTAAGGTAATAGTGATGGTCTTTTCTTAGGGGATTACTTAACTGAGTCAATATATTGAGACTGGATCATTATTGAGCTGTTTCCTTTAAGATCAATCAGAAATTTTTATAATAATTTGAAGGCACTTGGAATTGGCAAAGAATTGTTAAGGCAGCTTTTCTTCTGTTCAGTCTAACAGGAAGAACTGGGAGAAAGTAACTTAGAAGGCTGCAGAAATTCTTATGAAAATTGATAGGCAGAACAATGTAAGAACTGAAAAAAAAAAGAAGAGAACAAAGTCTAGCATGATAAGTCTGGTCGAGGTCTAAGAACACACTTTAGATTATTTGGTAACAAGTCAACTTACGTAGATAAAAACTAGGATGCCAGCCACTTCTTAGAGAAGGGAAACACTAGCTAACTGGATAAGCAAGGCTTTATTTGTGCTAGTAGCATGGACCAGCTTTGCCTATATATGTGGACAGATTGCCTATGTTGGAACATACCTAAATGGTGGCATTAACTTCTAATTTCCTTAATTTTTTTTAATGTTTATTTATTTTTGAGAGAGAGAGAGAGAGAGAGCGAGCAGGGGAGGGGCAGAGAGAGGGAGACACAGAATCCGAAGGAGGCTCCAGGCTCTGAGCTGTCAGCACAGAGCCCAATGTGGGGCTTGAACCCACCAACTGAGATCATGACCTAAGTTGAAGTCGAATGAAGAAAGAGCAGAGTTATGAGGAGAAAAATAAAGCGCCTGGTTTTGGATATGGAAAATTTAATGCCTGTTATACTTCCAGTGGTGGTGTAGGCAGTTGGATATATCAGACTGGAATTTAGACAAGTCTACGATGGAGTTTTAGCTTTGGGACTCATCAGCAAGCAGATGGTGTTTGAAGCCATAGGAATGTGTGATATTACTCAAGGGAATAAGGTAGACGGAAAAAGAGAAGAAGGACTATGGCCAACTCCTGGGACACTCCAACATTTTAAAGTTGGACAGAAGAAGCTGGGGAGAAACCAGAGACTGTTGTGTCACCCAAGTCAAAAGAAGAAAATGTTGCAAGAAGGGAGAAGTGGTCAACTTCTCCGGTTGCAGCCGAAAACAAAACAAAACAAAAAACAGTTGGATTTCACATCCTGGAAGTTATGGTGGACTTTGAAGATAGTTACGGTTGTGGAGATAACGTTTCTTATCGGATTGTGTTAAAGAGAGAAAGTTGTGGACACTCGACTGTGGAGAGTTGATTGATAATGCAACAAACACACACACCTTGGTGAACAGACCAGATAAAGGACAAACCTAATCTAATACATTTTCAAAACTTGTCTGCAAGAGGAAAAGAATGGAAGATTCTGGAGCAGAATGGAGACCAGCAGTATGACTGGGCTTCTATCTCAGCCTACTAATCTGGAGTCCCATCACGAGTCAAAAAATTCCTGAAACATTTCACTAAATACTCTCGGTTTTGGAAAGAAGCGAAGAGAGAGAGTGTTCACTTTTTTTCTTCTTCTGATGGGAAGTTATGAATGAATCGGGAAAGAAATCAGCAGCGCTGACATTTCTTGTTGGAAGAGAAGGAACCAAGCTTCACACTTAATTGGGAGATAGAGTCTGAAGCCTGGGAGTATCTCCTTACGGAGATGTATTCTATTCTCCTTCCCTTGCCCCCGTTAGCGAGAGCGAAGCAAGATACAGGACAGTCAATAATCTCACAAGCTAAAACGGAGCCCAGGAAATCCAAGTTAGTCTGTATACCACCACCCAAGCCGAGACTCCCTCCTCTCTGGCATACTGCTGCTTCCCAGCTGCTGCTTTCTCAGACCACAAAAAGTGGATAAAACATGAAACATCCAGGCTAAAGCCAAAGTTTAAAAGAGAAAACATGATCCACACAAAAACTTGTACTTGAACGTTCATAGCAGCATTATTTACAATGCCCCCTCCCCCCACCCCCAACGTGGAAACAACCCAGTGTTGTACATAATGGAATATTATTTGGCAAAAATAAAGAAACAAAATCCTGATATACGCCACAATGTGGTTGAATCTTGAAAACATGCTAAGTGAAAGAAGCTAGCCGCAAAAGACCACATATTACATGGTTCCTTTGATATGAAATGGAATCCATTTAGATGTTCAGAATAGACAAATCTGTAGACACAGAAAGCACCTTAATGGTTGCCTAGGGCTGGGAGCAGGTTGGAGGAAAATAGGGAATGACTGTTGGTTGATATGGGTTCCCTTTTTTGAAATGTAAAAATGCCCTAAAATTAATTGTGGTAGTATTTCACAAGTTATAATTATACAAAAAACTTTGAATAGTGTACTTTAAATGGATTAATTTTATGGTATGTGAATTATATCTCAATAAAGCTTTTAGAGTAAAAAAGAAAGAGACAGAGAGAGAAAGAAAGAGAGAGAGAGAGAGAGAGAGAACATGGTGTTAGAGAAGGCACTGAGAAAAACCCTCCAAAAGTATTCATGATATGCAAGAATCATTACAATGTCTGGGCAGAGTTAACTAACATGAGCAAGGTAATAAAATATATACATTGGATGCATAGAAACTGTGCAGAAATACTATAGGAAATAAGGGGAAATAACCATGTAGAATTAGCAAAAACAAACCCAATCCAGTAGAAATTATAACTCAGGTAATTCCTCAATAATGCTTCACGTAGCGCTGAAATTAATGAGAATATTAAGTTAATAAGGCAGAGAAGAAAGAAAAAATTATGAAACAACAGAATGAGATCAAAAGGGAGATTGCAGATCTAAGGTACTAAGTTGGGGTTACAAGCAACATCCTTATAGAACTAATTAAAAAATTGTAAGCAGTGAGGAATAAAAGAGACATTACAGGAAGCTGAATTTCCAAGTCCATAATCTCTCCCTAAGCTGAAATGCCAAAATCCAAAAAGCTAAGAACATTTACAGGGTTATTTTTTTGGTAACCAATGTGGTAGCCTAATCTGTCCTGAACAGATGTGAGGTTATTTATAATCATTGCTTATCCCAGTTCATTTGAATATTCATATTTATCCTTTTCATTGAAAAAAAAACATTAAGAAGGTGACTTATTTATAAAGGGGAAAGAATAAATTTGACCTCGTACATCACTACCACAATATTCAATGACAGCAAATATTAGAGTAATATCTAGAAAATTCTGGGGGGGGGAGGCAATATGGTCCAAGAACACTACATCTAGCCAACTATCAGTTGAATGAAAAAGCAACAGACTGCATTCTCAAATATGAATTAAATCAGGGAATATAACACTCATGAGTCCTTCTTAAAACAAATCGCTTGACGATCCAAAAAATTAGTACTTGAGGCTCAACAAAAACTCAAGAAAGGAGAAAGTTAGGTTAAAAGGAATGGTGGTGAGTAGGGAATCCGTTTCAAGTTATCCCTTTTAAGTTATTTATAGAAAATTACAAAGGCTACATTGAATCAATATTTCTTTTATCCTCCTGAATGTATTCGGACCTTGGGATACCTTGATTCCAGTGTTATGGTCCCATCGTCCATACTATTGTTGTCTAGCATTTCCATTTTACTTTTAAAGACATTCCTCCTGAAATAATAATTTTCTTTTACAGTCGATGCTTAGAGCTTTTGATAACATGTTTTTCAATTTCTTTGCTCATCACTGCTTCTTGTATCCCATTAATTGAATTTTCTCCTTCCTTAAATATATCTTTCTGTGGTCATTTCAGTGAGGGAGATCAATTTTCAGTTTTCTTTTGTTTGAAAATATCTGTATTTTGCCTTCACTTTTGAGTAATCATTTCACTCAGTACAAAATTCTCAAATGATGGTCATGTTCCTTCAGCACTTGGAAGGTATTACTTCGCTATCTTGGTCTCTATTGATGCTTTGGAGAAGGCAGCTGTCAGATTAATTGTTCATTTGTAGGTAATTTAGCATTTTCCCTTTGGTTATATTAGGGTCTTCTCTTTCACGATGATACCCCTTTTCTTTTCCTTTCTCTTCCCTTCCTTTCTCTCTCCTCTCCATCTCTTCCTTTCTTTTTTTCACGTATTTTTGCTTCTGTCTTTCTCATATATTCTTCCAAATGGACCTTAGAATATCTAGCATTTCAAAAAATTGTAAAGAGGAGTTAAATTTTGATTTGCATTTTTGCGTAACCTATTAATTTGGAACCAATTGATATTTTTAGCATCAAAATATTGATATTCCCATTTAGAAATGTGCTGTTTCTATCTATTTGAAAATGTCTCTCTATAAATGTTTGGTCATTTATCAAATCATCTTGCACCATATATATTAAATAAATTTATAAGTTTGCTACATTTTTGTTTCTATTTTGAATAGATTATTTTCTCTTTAAAACAAAACCTAAAATTTCTATTGGTTATTGCTACATTAAAGAAATCTGATTTTTTATAGATTTTTTTTTTTCTATGAGGATATGTCAGATTCTACACAGTATGTAGGGAAATAGCATAAAGGTCAAAACTAAAAGGAGGATGCAAAGAACAGAGATTTTTTTTTTTTAAAGATGCAGGAAAATCAGTTTTTTTTTTAAACCAAGACTTTATTTTTTTTAAGAACAATTTTAGGTTTACAACATAATTGAGAGAAATGTAGAGAGATTGAAATCTGTTTTTTTTAAGAGGTCTGTTTTTTAAGAACAAGTACATTTTAATTTATTAGACAAAATTCAAAGACTAAAGAGTGCATTTAATTTTCAAATAGACAGGGAAAGAAAACTAATAATTGAATGCAACCAAGAAAAATCTTTTAATACATTTAATTTTCCTGCTAAAGATTAGATATATACATTGCAGAAAGTTCTTGTTGTAAAGACTGAATCAAACTTAATGGAGAAATAAACACATGGAAATACTGCACATATTAAAATTAGTAGAGTTTGAGTGATATCTATCAACTGATACTTAAAGATACTAAGAAATTCCAATTCAGAGGCAGTAGAAATAATTTTTGAGACATCAGGAAATATATCCACCTTTTTTCCTGGAGTGTATATTAAAATAGGCCCTAGAAATCATAGAATCAAAGTCAGTATCTGAGGATAAAGTTAAAGAAATGATCAATTTATAATTTAGAAATCTCTGAAAGAGCTTAACTGGTTGCTTAACTTTGTAAAAACAAATCATGTCAGACCAATTTAATCCTCTTTTTTGGCAGAATGACGGTCTACAAAGGTAAGAAGCATTTGTAAAATGTAATTTTAACTTCAAGAAATGTTTGTGTTCTGTTGTGTATGACATGTTAGTTATAAACTAAGAGAGTATGATGTTGTGTACAATTCTCAATGGCTAGTTATCATTAACCTCTTCCCAACTGGGGACTCATATTATCAGGTAGTTGCAAGAATTCATGGTGGAGTTCTTTGGATGCAATAATTTGGTTGAAAACCTAAACAAAAGATTTGAGATTTTGCTAATTAAATTTGTGGATATCATGAAGCTAAATACTGGTATTATTATCTGGGGCTGAACTTCAAAACAATCTTGAAATATTAGAAAAATTCTAAAAGATTAATCAATACTACTAGAGAAAACTGTAAGATGTGGGGAATACTTTGGGAACATTTTGGGGGGAAAATACCTGTGTGGTAAAAATAGATTGCCTCAGTGGGAGTATACAATTAAGAAGAAATTCCCAGTATATTTGTGGGGCAGAAGTTGAGTTGGGGCTTAAGTGTCAAGATGATCATAGATCAAAATGTGACAGTAGGGGCCCCTGACTGGCTCAGTTGGTAGAGCATGTGACTCTTGATCTCAGGGTTGTGAGTTCAAGCCCCAGGTTGGGTGTGGAGCTTACTTACAAAGAAAAAAGAAAAAAGAGAAAGAAAAAAAAAAGTCCGCATTAAAAGAGAATCAGAAAGAAATATGGAAGGAAGGAAAGAGAGGCAAATATAGAATTTAGTTGTATTGAAAAGCATGGCACATGAGATCTAAAAAAATCACTTTTCCCCCCAATACTAGTCATGTATCTATTAGAATATTATGTCTCATTTTAGGCAACGCATTTTAAAAGGATGTGAAAGAATGGAAACAGATTTGAAGAAGAGCACCAAGAATGATTGAAGGACTAGAATATATATCCTAGGCTGAAAGGTTAAGAATTTAGTATTGTTTGGACTAGAAAAGGGATAGGTAAGAGATGATTTTATCACTTTCAAGATATAAAGGGTTTTCGTGAAAGGTAACCCCCATTGGTGATTTCTCAGGTCTATAGAGGATGAAAAGAAAGCACAAAGAAGCTTAAGATTAAGCAGAAAAGATCACGTTTGGATACAAGGCAGATGTCTCTGCCATCAGGGTGACAGAAATATGAAACAACTTCTAAAGGAGACTCTGAGCCAGGCAGCCATATCAGTCTCCATATTGGATGCACTGCTGAACATGAAAACAAGTTTGAGAACAATGATGTCTATCAGGGGTCAGCAAACTTACCACCTGCAGGCCAAACCTGGAACATCATCTGATTTGGGGACAGCCCATGAGCTAAGAATGACTTTTACATTTTTAAAATATTGGAAACAAATCAAAAGAAGGTTCCATGACAAAAGGGACTTACATAAAATTCTACTTCAATGCCCATAAATAAAGTTTTATTGGAACACAGCCATGCCCATACCTTAACGTACTGTTTGTGGCTATTTTGATGCATTCGAATGGCAGAGTAGAGTAGTTGTTACTGAGATCATATGGTCTGTAGAATCTAAAATAATTACTATATAGCCCTTTACAGGAAACATTTCCTGAGCGCTGACCTATGTGATTGTAGCCATGTATGTAATACACGGAATTTTTTCTCCGAAGTCTAGAAGCTTTCTTTGTGGTAATAAAAATGGACCCCCCTGGGGTCGGCTGAGGAATACAAGCGGCACATCCTTTGAAGCGTCTTGGAGAGAGCCTTGGGTCCACAGAAGAACACGCCAATGTTGCTGCTGCAGTAGGGTAAAACAAGGAAAGAGTGTGTTATGCGGAGGCAAGGCTGGCCAGAAACTACAATGGACTCACACAATTAGGGAAGTGGTTGGGGTTGTGACTTTCCTTTTCTCCGCTCACTTCCTTTTCCTTAGATCTCTTTCCTACTCTCGGTACCATGCTTCCCCACAGTTTCCAGAATCTTGTTAGACCCTAAGTCACACAGGCTGGAACCAAGAGGCTTTGATGAGCAGGGCCCTGCTGACTGGGGAGAGGGTGTCAATAACAGAGGTGCTGTCTCTTGGATTTCTGGTCAGGTGACCCTGATTGACCTCCTCCTGGATCGGTGGCTGGAATGCGAGGGGCCTGCTCTGCTTCACTCATCACTGTCATCCCAGAGCCTGGAATACTGCTTGGCATATAGTAGGAAATACACATTTGTTGAGTATTGAGCTCTGTTGATTATCACCTGCACGGTCTTGGGTAAGACCCTGGATTCCAGTCTCTGCATGCGTAAAACAAAGAGGCTAATGGCTACATCACATGTTTTCTTAAGAACAAGATGGGATAATGCATTCAAAAAGGTTTTAGAAGTGTTAGTTATTATGAATATCTTGTTCAGCCCTGCCTTTTTCTAGATAATAAGATTTTTGCTAAAGCGATAGCAACTTAGTTTATTTCTGCTGTCGGGATGCCTTTGGTTTTCAAAGAAGGCCAAAGAGAAGAATCAGAAAGGAAGAAGAGACATTGTTGAAAATGGAGTCACCCAAAAGTCGTCATCTCTAGTCATGGCATTTCAGAAAACTGTGTTGAAGAGGTATTTTGCATATAGTGGCCGTCCCGGGGTTGTTCAAATCCCTTGGAACCATGACTGCCAGCTTTGCTTGTAGACAAACAACCCACCGGTGCAAGGATTCAGGTTGTCTCTGAAAGTCAGGTGCAGACAGTCTCTCTAGGGACTTATGGGCCATGTTTTCCTTTGTCTTCCAATGTTCTACACCTTGTAGCATTTTTCCAGTCTCTGGCACAAGTTGAATTAGTTACTTGAGTCTAAAGCAAAAGTTCTCGTACTTTGCATAAAATCACCTAGGCAGATTGTTAAGACACAGATTCCCAGGTTTGAATCCAAGGAATGCATTTTGAGCAAAGCCCCCAGATAATCCGAAGCACATGTTCCCATGAGCCACACTTTGAGAAACACTGGCTTGGAGAAATTCCTGGGGCTCTAGGTCCAGCCCAGTGAATACCTCTCCTTCTTCATAGCTGCCTTTTGTTGGGAAGCTTGCCTATAGCCTTGTTCTCCTTAGCTTGCATGTTAACATGCTTCTCTGCCATGTGACCAATCCACATTTTAATTCTGCATTCCAGGACCGTAATAACCATGGTAGAAATTGATGGTTCAATTACATTTCAAACTCTAGCTTCAAAGGAACTTATCAAGTGGACTCATTTGTAAATGACAATATGTTTAAAATATCTAAGTAGTATTTTTGAAGGCATTATTCCCATGGCTACATTTAAGAAAGTGCCTTTTTAGAAAATATTTTCCACTGAGAAATACGAGTTTATGACTTAATGAAGCAACTTTACAGTATTTGTGGGAATTGAAGGCACTGGTTAGGAACGCTCTTGGTTCCACCACTTTGCTGCTGAGGGGACTTGGGCACATTAACTATCTCCTCAAAGCCCATTTCCTGATCTGTGAAATGGGGTGCATTATGATACGTAGCTCCTAGAACCTCAGAGGGGGTCAGACAAGACATGGCAGATCCAGCCTTCCACCCGTGCTTGGCACAAGGTGAACTTCAGTAACAGCTTACGCTGTGACCGTCGTCATTACGGGTGTCTGGGTTGGCTCCGCAGAGCTGAACAGAAGAGGTGATGTGGACTGTTATCCCAACGATGATGACAGTCTTCCTGGATCGGCACTCCAGCCGTGGGTTGTTTGAATTCTGGAGTGACACATTTTGAACGATAGATGGGTCAGGCAAAACTCTTTCCGGCGAGGAGTCACAGCTTGGCTTTGTGTCTGATGCCCAGAGGTATCCTTGCATCTAGGTTCAAAGGCTCTGTTATGGGTGGTGATATTTTTCTGTCCATGGAGGCGTCACCAAAGAGATTGCCCACTGGCCCATTCCCAACAGGCTAACATTGCCCTTTCGTTTGCAGCCACAGTGACTGTTTGCAGGTCCCGAGGACACCCTTTGATGCTCTGCCTTTAAGACTCCATTTCAAAGGATTCTGATTGCCAGTGGCCAGGTGTACCACTGGTGTCCCCAGCAGTTCACAGCAATCCTGCCTCTTTTGAAGTTATAGCTATTACTCTGCACAGCTAAGTACACACTCTTCTGTATTCATGGAGCCGTCATGGTTATGCAGTCGCCAAAAAGTCTCACAAAGGCCACTCATTATCTGCCTTCTGCTGAGGCAGAACGGCCAGCCCTTCACTAACACTCTGTGCGTCACTGTCCCCACACATGACAGTCTTGCGCTTGCCGTGCTTACCCTCCTCGGCATTTTGTGGTTTCAAGTATGGAGATTTCTGGTCACGAATGCACACTGTGTGAATCAGAGCCGAGAAGCCGCACAAAGTGGTTCAGGCACAGATGTGGCAGTATTTTTTTGTTTGTTTGTTTGTTTTTTCTTTTATGAGGCAATGGACAAGTGCAACAGAACCCTCATGGGGTTGGTAAAGAAAAAATTCTTCTATAAAGTTTAATTACCCACTATTGCTTAGAATTAAAAAAAAAAAAAAGGGAGAGAGATTCTCCGTAAAAGAAGTATAAAAACACAAGGCATTATTCTCCAGTTTACAGCCTGGAAGCTGTGGAACTTGCACATGAATGAGGGGTTGGATCCAGGACAACATTAGCGGCATCGATCAGTCTGGGCTGCTGACTTTGATGCGAAAAGGACAAATTTTACACGAGCTGCAAGGATGGTTACCATTAGCAGTATTATTTTTAGCTCTGATAAACAGTAAAGAAAATCCTTCTGTCCCCCTCTTATTTGCTAAATAACTATTGTGCTCTTTTCTGTGGGGTTGATGCATTTTTCAAAAACAGTTCAGCGACGCCATGCATGAAAGTCATCCAAAATGTCACCCACCAGGAGATTTCTGCTCAGCAGATAAATGGGAGAGTGGGTGTGCCTGGGAGTAATCGCACCGTCTTGCTGGCTTCCCAGGTTCTGCTGCCTTGAGCCCTCCTCTCTTTAAATTGTATGTTTGTTTTTATGTGTTGGCTTTTATGCTTGGTAAGTTATAACCCTGTAGGGGCAGACCCTAAACCCCATTTAAAAAAAATCAAACTAGTTTATACCCTGAGTGCATTCTGCAAATAAAATCGATAAACAGAAGCTTCCCGTGGATTTATGGAGGCTTAGGAAGAAGACAAGGAAGGCTACAAACTTGGTATCAGACAATGGACACGACTTCTGGTTAATCTTTCCTCGTGAGTGTTTTTCACTAGAAATTCCTCCAAATGATTCATTGTATAATTATATTTCCTACAACACCTTCTTTTCACAACCACAGATGATAATTGTGTTGGCCAGCTTTTTTGAAAACCCATCTCCCGGTTGATGTGTAGCAGCCTGCTCTGTTACTTTTCTCCGCATCCTAATTACTCGGTGGTTCATCAGGAGCTACGAAGGTCCCTAACGGTGCTTGCTCACTGCTGAGAACGGACTTGCTGTTCCCACCAGCTCCGTTTTCTTTGGAAAGAGCTAGGAATTCGGTCCCAGCTTCCACAACCTTCTCTTCGTCCCTTCTCTTGCTGATGGTGGCTCCTGCGCTCAGCTCTGCGGAGCACAGATCAAGTCGCTGCCCTTGAGGATGGCCATGGTCAAGTAGAAAGTGAAATAAAAGATAAAAGTAGTCGTCTCGTAGCATTGGATTCCAGGGAAGGGTGGAGCCATTTTTCTGCCAACCCTTCCAGATAAAACACTACAGTATATATACCTTCATCCAGAAATATCCTAATATATTCGTCACATCTAATGATTTTCGAGGCAACGTCATCAAAGACACTTTGCAGAATGACAGACCCACTTGCGCTCACCCCCCTCCCTGATCTTTACTACTGCAAATAGAGTAAAGCCAGTGATTTCCACTGAATCTTCACTTGACTATATGGCTGGATGTCCTCTGGTGGGAAGGTACGACTGAAATATGCTAACAACATCCCAGTCATAAGTTAATGGTGGCTTTACTCTTCTCATCAAGCTATAATTTATCATGAGTGGGATTTCCACTGAAGCCTCTTCCTTTGGGTGTTCTGAACATTTTAGTCATACAATGAATGTTTAGAATGCCCTATTAGATAGAGGGCCCTGTATGCTATAATCAGAATGTTAATTTCTTAAAAATATCATTTAAAAACATTTTGCACATATGCATGTACAAATGAGAATTGGAGAGTGTGCACACAAGCAAATGTGGTTCCAGATGGACACATTTACTCAATTTAGTCTAAAGGTATTTTTACAGTTCTGAAAACAATGGGTGGTCTAAAATACATTTGTGCAATATGGATTAGAATCTCCCAATCATATGGTAAGTCGGCACCTTTCTTTATTTATCGTGGGGTTGGATTGAACAGTTCTAACAAATGGTAGTGCTCTTTTACTCTTTATTTATTCCTTCCACATAAGAGAAACACTTCTACTCAAGTTACGAAGAAATGGCCGAATCTCCAAAGTTTTTATGATGATTAATTACATAAAGTTCTACATCTCCATGGCACGGGGAGTTATCCGCGGATAAGCCAAAACTGGCAAACGATAAATACGATGTGAAATGGAAGAGCAAAGAGTGAAGTCTTATGGAAAATCATTTTACCCAATTAATTAAAAAACGAGTGGTCCAGAAACCCAGACGGTTTAGTATGCGCACAATGCGTGTTTATCAAAAAAGTAGCTAGATGCGGCAAAGATATATTTATTTTCATTCTCTGTACCTTCTTGGAAACGATTCCCTGATTTTCTGAATATTTGTTAAAGCTTGGGAACATATTGAGAATGTTTACAAAAATTGACATACAGCTTCCATTTTTGTGAAAGAGACACATTTCTATAGATTACTAAGACATGACTATAAATGCATGTGTTTTTAAAGAAAGATTTTAATGCATTTTACTTATTTTTGAGACAGAGAGAGACAGAGCATGAGCAGGGGAAAGGCAGAGAGAGAGAGGGAGACACAGAATCCGAAGCAGGCTCCAGGTTCTGAGCTGTCAGCACAGAGCCCGACGCGGGGCTCGAACTCACGGACTGTGAGATCGTGACCTGAGCTGAAGTCGGTCGCTTAACCGATTGAGCCACCGAGGCGCCCCTCAATGCACATGCTTAATTAACAAACCCTATTTTAGTTGGGAGAATGGTTTTCACTGGTTCGTGGTTGAAGTGCTTTTCTGTGCTTGTTCAGCTTAAGCAGTGGACACAAGTGTCACATGCCTATGAGTTTGGGCACATCAATCAAAGGTCTCCTTTCTATACATCCAGGTATTAGTTGCTGCTCTTCTTCTGAAACTATGCTTGTGTTCTGTAATGCAGCTGACAAAACTACAAAAATTCATTGCAGGTAAAAAACAATAGAATGCACTTTTGCATTTTCTTCTTTCGGTCTTTGATGTCTTTTTAATTTTTTCCTGCCTCTTCCTTATTGGTATTCATTTTGGTGCCCATCAATTTGTTTCTCTATTACTGTTATTTTTGCAATTTTCTGGTTCCTTTGGAGCTTGCACTGTTCTCTTTGATCTGCTTCCCTCCAAGCTGTATTTTTGGTGCTGTTTTTCACGTTCTGTAAAAAAATATTTTTGCCCCTCTTCCCTTTCTTCTTTTGATTTAACTCCTTCTTCTTAGAACCAGAATGAACTCCAGCTTTGAGTGAACAGGTAAATGTTTTTAAAAGAGTAAGCCCTAAGAATCCTTGGCTTCGTGCTGATGAATAGAAATGGTTGAGAGCCTACTTCAAAGGCCCTCAAGAACAAAGAACCTTTTCTGAGGCCACTAACAAATCCACCAATTCTTCCTGACCCATCTTTGCCAAAAGATATGAGCTAATGACAGGAAAAGCCTGTCTTGTAAGGGTAGCCAGCGAGGCTTGGGAACAAACATATCCTTGACATAATCGAGGAAAAACATACTGTTTATCTCTTTAATAACCATCCTGAAGAAAATTAATGTTACTTTGTCCTTTGTGCAGAACAATAATTGGATTGTGTGTTTCATTTATATCTGGACAAAGGCCAGGATATTGAAATACTTCTCAAAATTAGATTTTCTTGTTTAAAAATTAGATTTTATTGGCATTCTCTTTCTGAGATTTCTTCATTAAAAGCTTCATTAAACATAAATCTTCTTTTACACAGCAGAAAGCAAAATTATTTTAAGGAGGTCATTTTAAAAGCCTTTTGGAAGGAGGGTGCTAAGCTCTTTACCGGTGACTTGGACCGAGGAGCTGGCATTCCAGGGAAAAAATGATCATTGATCTTTGCCTACGTGTGTCTGATGTTAATTACATTGACAGTTGAAGCGATATAACAAGTTGTGTTCTAGTGTCTAAGGCTGTTACAAATACACTATTTTTAAAATTTGGGGCTGGGAAGTATGCTGTAGAGGCTTGATTCAGTGACAAGGCCTTAGGTGGCCTCTTTTACTCTGGGGGAGATGAAGTCAACCATCAGGAAGAGTTTACATAGCTCATGTGCTGAAAAGTTCAACTGGGCTTTAAGTACATTTACACACTAAACTTTGATTACAGCTTCTGAAAAGGAACGAGCACTCTCCTCCCAAGGGCAACGAGAGAAGTGCCAAGTACGTGGTTCTCCTGCCTCCATATTGTTTTCTACTCCTCACTCTCTGACACTTGGACAGACTCACTTCCTAGCACTGCCCGCCATAATTGTTTGGGCAGAGTTTGTGCAAATTCAGTTCTGCTCTTGGTCTCCTGCTGCTGTTTCTGGCTCACACCTTTCTGAGGGAAGGGAGATAGTTAAATGGTTTGGTTTGAAAGGCCTTCCCCACTGGGCCGGAAACTTCAGGTATAACAAAAATAAAGAAATACAACGTAACAAGTCAATAAGGGGCAATCATAACAAGGAGTGGTCTTATCTATAAGAACTCAAAGCAAAGATATATGTGTCTGTGTCAAAAGCCTGCAAGTAGGAACATTCATCCTATAATTGAAAACAAAGTGTAGAACATTTATCAAATGAATAGATGTTTTTCTCCAAAAGGAGAAAATACCAACCAAAAAAATCTGGTCATGATTGTAACATATGCTCTTGTAACATTTTGTTAGTTTTATACTTATAATCTCTTTAAAAACCCACAGATAAAACGATCCAGTCTTTGCCTCTGGACAAGCACCCAGTGGGTATGAGATGAAAAGTGGTGATTTTCAGGTCTCAGAGGAGGCTGGGGGTCTAGGAGAGGGGACTGGGCATTGAGTAAGCAGCTCAAAGGAATCAGATTCTGAGGCTCCAGAAGCTGGGATGGGTTCAAAGTACCACATTTAGCGAGGATGGGGCACTGGAACTGGATTGTAGGCCAAGTGTCAGGCCAAAAGTCAAGGCAAGTAATAAAATGGAGCTGGTGGGTTTCAGGAGTGGTGCCTGGAGAGTCCCAAGACCACTTGCTGTGGCCTTGTCCAGTTCTTACTGGTCAGCTGAGGCCAAGCCTGAGGGTAGAAGTGATTGCACAGTTGGTCACCTCCCTCTCTCCCTTAGCCCTGAAGTTAAAGGTTAAGCTTTTCCTTGCCTTTCTTGTTGGAAATCTTTTACTCTCAGCATGATTCAAGGTCAGGAGAAGGTTCCCACTGCCTCCTTCCTGGGCTGATGCAGGCGTGGTGTGGTAGGAGTCCAGAGCCTCTGCAGTGACTGCTCTTGGTTTGGGCCTGGGGTTACAGGGCAGGCTGCCATGGCACAGGGTATAGAGGGTTGGCTGGGGGTCTCAGAGTTTGAACTGGATGGGTTATGAACCTTGGACATGGTCACCCCTTCCACACACCCCTCCTTATCATACCTTCTTCAAACAGCTGGTCTGGGGGAAGTCTCACAAATTCAGTGACAATTAATAAAAAAAAGAAAATGGAACAGCTCGGGCACAAAGAGAGTACAAGAAAGAGCAACCAAACTGACCAAAAGATGAATAATATTCACCAGAAGAGTATTCCAAAGGGCAGAAAACCTTCTAGGGAATTAGAGAAGGTTTCATGAGGCAATGACCCTGATGACAGAAGACCACAACTGCAAGGAGAGATGGAAACAAGGAGTTAGTCAGAGAGACGCCAGTGGATTTTAATTTACTCTTCATGGTTCAATACTGATAAAGTGGACAGAAGGAAGGTCAGGGTGTAGAAGATGTAAATGACATGATTAATCTGATGGCTAAGAGTAATTTATATTAAACTCTCTGATGTGCACACAGAGAAAATATTGTCCTCTCCTCCAAATATGGCGGTTCCTTGAACTCTGGTCCTTCTGAATTTGCTTCTTTGTCCATCTCGTCCAGTTTCATGGCTCTAACCCAGTTCACATCTGACATCTCCACGTGCGTATGTCCAGCCTGAATTCCTCTGACTCCTGACTCATATTCACCTGCTTACTTGAAATCTCCACTTGGATGTACAATAGGGATCTCAAATTAACATGGCACAAAAAGGAACTCTTGATACCCTTTGCTTTCAAAGTTGCTTTTCTTAGTCATCCCCGAATGAGTAAGGGTAACTCCATTCCAGCTCGGGTCATGCCAGTCTCCCATCGAATCCATCAACAAGCCATGTCAGTTCTACCTTCACAAAATACCAGCATCCAACTGCCTCTCAGCACCTGCTCTGTCCTAATCCAAGCCACTACCTCTGTTTACCTCCTCCCGGGACTCTCCTCTTCTGCCCGAGGGCACTTATAATCTATTCTCTCACAATAGCCAGAAGTGATCTCATTAAACATAAGACAGATCATGTCACTCTTCTGTTGAAACCTTTAAGTGACTTCTCTTCTCAGAATAAAATCCAAAGCCTCACAATGGTCTGTAGAAGTCCCCCAGTTACCTCTCCTATATGCCTTCTGCTACTCTTCTTCTTACCTACTCTATTCCACCCTTACTAGCCTCATGGATCATGCCAGGAACAGTGTCTGCTGCCTCAGGGTCTTGGCACATGCTCTCCTTCTGCTCTTTCCCAGTTAGCTACATAGCATACTCTCTCACTTCCTTGGTCTTTCCTCAAATGTGGAAACTACTCTTTAAACAAAGACAGTTAGAAGACATACTGACTTTCAAGAGCCATAGATGATGGGGATTCATAACAAAAACCAACTTATGGGACATAGAATAACAATGATAACGATTTGCATTAGTGCTTTGCATTTTACCAAGCTATATATTTTTTAAATTCTGAAAAAAACACTGTGACTACATGGTATTGTCCATGGTTTACTAAGGTCATAGAGCCAGTAACTTCTAGAATCAGAAAACAGAGACTTCACTACCATCTTGTGGCCCCAGAGCAAATGCTCGTCCTTCTCTACATTGAAGTTTATTATGTAATGATAATATAATATAATATAATATTTATTATAATACATATTATATTATTATATATAATATATATTATATTATATATTATATATTACAATTAATATATAATATATATTAATATAATATATTAATATTGATTATAGTATAATTATTATATTTATACTTATAATCATATTATTATAATAATTATAATTATTAATATTATAATATTAATATTAATTAATATACCAATATATATTATATATAATATATATTATATATAATATATATAATATAATATATACTATATATATGTGTGTATAATATAATAATGATGATGATGATGATAGCCGCTAACACTGCTGAACTCACTCCTTTAGATGCTTTATATGTCTTCACACACTTAACCCTCATGGAAGCCTGGGAGGTAAGCACTGTTAGTAGTTGCAATTTACACAGGAGACTAAGTCCGTGGTAGGATAAATAACCCGTCCAACTAAGTAGGTGACAATGGCAGAGCCAGGATTTACACCCAAGATCTCAGGCTCCAGATCCCAAGTCTCTCACCGCCATAGGAAATCTCTGCTTGGTCTCATAACATTTTTTGTCTGCTTTGCTAAACATATGAGATACATTTTACAGTTGGACATACGTGAATTCTCCAGTTGGGCAAGTTGAGATCAACCGTGTTCACTGGACATTTCTTCGAGACGTAGGTAGTTTAAGAAATACCATCTTTAATTGAGTTTACGTGGGAAAAATTTCAGCGCAATTGCTAGTATTTAAATGTTGTAAGCCAGTCAAGCAGAGGTCCGTGGTGCCTGGAAAACCCTATGACCACCATTTCTCAGGTTGATGTTTATCTCTAAACAAGGTGCCCAAGGTGCCCACTACTGCGCCTGAAGCAGCCTGTGCCCTAGACTTTTCCACTTGAGCAGCAACCTCCTGCGAGGCTCCCACAGGCAGAGGAAAGAGAGCGCCTTACCTGGGATGGGTGTAGGCCATCTGCCGGAACTCGTGGTTCCAGTCAGGTCTTCCATAGAACGTTTTCTGCTTTAACCCAGTGATCACATCAGTATTTGCATCCCAATGTAAAGCTATGTGAACAGCCTAAAAGAAAAATTATGCTATCAGGTGACACTTACCGAAACAAACAAACACACAAAACCAAAAAAACAAACAAAAAAACCCCATGGAAACGTGCTACTAAAAGATCAGGTAATTATGTTCCTTTGCAGATGTAATACTCGAAAAATTTCTTCATGGGGCTGGAAATGCTTACCATTATTATCAGAAATCACTGCTTTTGCATTTTGGGATAGGCATCACATCTCATTTATCTTTGTATTCTGCCTTGGGTGCTACTGAAACACAGGGCCTTTGCCATGGTCAATGTGCAATAACGTGAGCCTGGAAAGATTTTTCTTTGCAAGGCTGACAGCGATACAGTAAATATGGGTAAAGGAAAGCAAGCGTTAAGCTACTTCCTTTTTTCTGCCAAACTTCTCAAAAATTAATCTCTACCCCTGTCCCCATTCACTTACTTATTAAACCTCAGGATTTGAGAATGGCCCTTCCAGATTAAAAGGATGGGAAATGTCCAGGAAGAAGCTGGATCTGACAATCAGATTCGCCTACTGGGTTGAGGATAGTTTGAAGTGTGCCATCCAGGCTCAATGCTGGGAGGGTGTTGAGTCTGGCAGACGGACCACGATGGCCGAGCACAGCAAGTGCATTGGTTGGAGCTCTGTGCCCAACCGTTTATCTTCAAATTAGATGCACCCAGGCATCGGGTAAGTAGTGGTCGATAAATAAGAGGCTGGGGCACAGGACCGTCTACTGAGGATTTCTCCCCACCAGTTTGGCTAACAAGTGCTAGGTTCAACTCTTACCCCAGGTTCCTGCTGCACACCTGACCTCCCAGGCTGGCCTCATCAGGCTAGGAAAGCAGCCCGAGATAGGGTGGGTGAGCAGAAAACAATGGAGGCACCCCAATGGGCCAGTAGGTGGATGGCCCACAATGGTAGAATCGCAGAAACCCGGGCTGCAGGAGGTTGCCATCAGGCAAGTCTGACTCCAGGTGGCCGGGATCCCATTGGAATGGAGTTTGGGAATAGCCACGCCAGGAGACGGAGCAATAATGAGAGGATGGTGGGATCCTCTTCTGGGGCAGGTTTATCAAGAGGAGGAGTGAAGCATGAAGTATTAGGGAAGAGCTCAGGAGTGAGAACTGAGGTGGTAGTTGGGGATTGAGCCTCAAAAACTCGCAGAAGCCCTGTTATCAGAACTGGAACTCCAGGTCAGAGGGAGCGGTGTCAGCCTCCGGATTAGAGTGGCAGCATTGCACCCCCCACAGCCCTCTTGCTTAACAGTAGGATTGACTGGAGCCAGATAGTGAGTTGGTTTCGGCTGTGAGCAAATAAGAAGGCAGAGGCAACCAATTTACCTTTGACCAGGTGCCACATCTAAACACCAACCCAGGGCTGCGCTCCTTGGCTTCTCCACCAACCACATGGCTGAACATCTCCTTGATCTTATATGCATTGTATAATCCTGTTTCTTCTACTTCTCTCCGACTCTTCTTTTTATTCAAAGATGAAATGTTACATTTGTTTTCCTATGACATTCTCCTGCCTCACAATACAGCTGCCTTCCCAGTCCGTAGTCACTTCTGGGGCACTTCTCTCCAAAGAACTTTCATTTTCATGGTCCCAATTAGCATAGTCTATAAAGATCACTCCAAACTTTCTCCCCCATGCCCTCATCTTCCTGCCTGGGTAGTGTCCTGAGACTTGAACTCCCCAAGCATATTTTTATGTAGAATTTTTTGTGTCCCTTCAAACTGATCATCGTAGCCAAAAATGAATCTTCAGATATTTTGTGACTTCAATTTACTTCCACATACAATTGTTGCGCGATTGCTATAAGCAGGAATGAGTGGGCGGTACAAAAAGCAATAGAGAAGGTCTATGCTCTGTGAGGAACTAGTCATCAAAGGAAGGGCAAGCCCAAGTGCACAACTATAACGACATAAGTCAGACCACAATCCTGTTTAACTAGAGACAGAAACAAAGTGCTCTGGAGAAGTAAACAAATTACCCTGCTGAAGCCCCGAGTCACTTTGACCAAGACGACTGGGGATGGCCATACATGGAATGGGGCTTTAAAGAACCATGCCACTCAGTAGGCAGTGGGGAGGACAGAAGACATGAAGTGATTGCCAGGGAGAGGGAACAGAGAGGGAAAACCTGTAGGCATGCAAATACGAGCCATTGTTCAGTGGCTTCCATGCCAGAGGAGCCCAGAGGGGCATGATGGGAATGGAATGGAACAAGTCCTTTGCCATCAGGTCAGGAAGGGCCTTCAAGCAGCTGCTAAGAAGCTTGGGCATTATTTAATAGAAAAAAAGGGCCCTTTTCTACTTAGATTAGTGGTACTGTGGAACTACCAATCAGTGATGTTCAAACATTCGGAATTATATTTGTTCCATATTTCTCAGCCCGACATTCAATTAATCTCCCAAACCCTGTTGATTTGCCCTTCATAATACCTTTTCCATCTGTCCCTTCTGTTCTTGTCATTCTGCCACTTTGAGGTTGTTGAATTCAGCTTAACAATTGGCTACTTCTAAAACAGCCTTTTGATTCCTCACTGACAGAATGCACCAATTATTTTTTCCTGGAATTTGAGCATCTAAAGAGTTTCAACATGTCACGACAAAAATTTAGGAACACGTCTATTTTAATTTACTTGTATTCAGAAAAAAAGTGTATCTTACAGCACACTTTTAGAGGAGGCAGAGATAGGACGGGGCAGAGTTGTTGTCACAAAAATCAAACAGAACCTCAGTCTCAAGACTCCCAAATGACTGGAAATTCCTGGATGGACACTTGAAATCAATTCACTTTAGAAGCTGAAAGCAAGCACGGTACTTGAAAGTAAAAAACAAAGGCTGTGTCTGTACTTCATCAAATGGATCATTAGTCAAAAATCCCATTTGAATAAGGAAAATGTTTGTTTGGAAAACATAATTAACACTATTTAATTCATTAAGATGTTTTAGGCCTAGTTCCCAAGGAACCTGTCTTTCAAACTATCCCACAGGAATAAATATTTAAGGCCTCCTGCAAATAAGACCCTAAAAACTCATTTAGCTACTGAATTTCAAGCTTGGTCTTACTGGAATTTCAGAGTCAAATTTCACTGATCTCTTGTGGGGTCTGCATGTGTGTGTGTCAGTGTGTGTGTGACAGAGAGAGAGAGAGAGAGAAGGAGGGAGAGGGAGGGAGACAGACTGGGAGGCAGAGGGCAGGAGCGCCCAACACCCAGCCTCAGGAGCACATTCATTTGTAAATTTAGTGATTAATGCAAATCTTGGCTCAAACATACTTTCCTTAAAGTAAATATCAATTCAAGCAGCTATGGAAGTGCTGATTAGAACATAAAATTTCATAAACCTAGGGATCACTTCATTGTTAGCTTCCATATTTGAGGAGTTAAAAAAAATTTAGAACTTAGTAGTTATCATTCAATATTACCAACACTGAAATACTACCCTAGTGTGATATTTTGATATACACTATTTTTGCGAAGCTCCACCTTAATATTTCATTAACACAATATGCTTCCAAACACCTGCCACAACAGAAGACCACCTTGATCTTAGGTGAATAAACATATGTGCACACGATTTCTAAGAATGCCTTAAGAAAAAGAAGTCTCTAGATAAATCATGTATTCATAATGATGATTTTCTGTAGACATTCACATACTTTACAATACAAAAGGTTGAATGTAAACACTTGCGAGTTTTTTCTATTTAACTCTGAATAGCTGAAAGCATAGAATTAGACCCAATCAGGAGCTGAACAAGACAATACAGTTAACCAATAACATGCACTTTGATGTCCCTGAAATGACAAATGCAACTTTTGGTGACATAATTTTTCTTGGATTTCCACGCTTGGGATTATCTTCCATTAACTAACCTCTTTTCTAATCTGCTTGTCTATTCTTCAGCAAGTTAACTGTAGATTTTTCCATTGCTATGATTTGAATAACTCTTCTAATCTGGTTTTATTTTATCCTTCTTTCCTTTTTAAGAACAGACAAATAAGTCTTTCATGCCACCAGATAACCATACAGCTCATTATTGACATGGTTTCTCTTCCCTTTGCTCTATTTTTAAATGACGTATGTAATATTGATCATTTTAAGAGTCTTATCAATACCTGATTTTCATCCCAGTTGGTAAGAAATATATGATAACTCAGAAAGTGAGCTTTCCCTCGCTCATTCATGAGTGTTTCCAGCGAGAGTAAGAGATCAGCAAACCATTCAAAAGCCCTTGGATCCCGGCAAATCCAGTAGAAATACACCTGTCAAGAGAGAAGACAAGAGAGTGGATCAGTCCCGCTCTTCATAATGTGCTGATAATCACAGACTGCTTTATCTCCATTAAATTATTTGAGCTCAAATGGGCACTTCTGCAAAATGACATGCTTCTCTCTGCCAGGGAACAGTCACACTGTGATTTCTTTTGAAAAAATTCACATTGTGTTTGAAAAAGTCCAGAGTGAATTCAGAGTCAGGAGTCTGTGGGCTGTTGCCAGTTTCACTGGATGAGGACCAATTCACCACATTCCTGGCTGTGCTTCTTTTCAGTGAGGTTAATAATCATAACTAGCTGGGCCTTTCACGGCTCCCCAAGGGGAATAAACCGTTAGACCAACCCCCTTCATCTTTACTCATGACCTAAGCTCGGGATTTGAACTCTCTTCTCCAGAGACCCCAAAGGCTTGTGCGCTAATCCACTTCCGCATCGTGACCTCCGGAGGGTGGAGATTATGGTAATTGCAGAAGGAAGCCACACGGGCCAGAAGTTTCCCCTCAGCCAGACAGATCAGTGTCCAAGAAAGCTAGTGGGTGGTGGTAATAGTTTGTGTGTCAACTACTATAATGAAATTATGTCTAGGAACATTTTTTTTTTTTAAACTCTCTGTGTTTAGCAAACGGCATGTGGCAAGGAGTATTATGGGTTTGCTGAAATAAAGGCTTAGTTTTTGTGCTTTGAGTTTTAGATAATTGTGCCTGGAAGAAACCACAGGAGAAAGATCTGCTAATTCTCCTGATTTTTCTCACAGCCCTGTTCCTTGCTACTCATTACTGTTTTCCTGCACCCCCCACCAAAGAGACATCTCTGTTACTTAACGAGATCTACCAGGGGGCTGGCCTTGACCTCCATCAGCAAACATCTCCTCTGATAGGTGGTGTTCCCTGCCTCCTCTCTCCACCAGCCAGCCTGCAAGCTCACAAACATGGTGAAACTTATAGATGAGATTTAATGAACAGATCAAGTTCACGAGGAAACAAAAAAGATCACAGAATGTATTTCAAGGCTAAACATCTTGCCCATGTTCCCCAGGTTTGTTCAGGAATTTCTCATATGAAGTCAGTAAGAGCAAAAAAGCTAGAGGATAAGACCTTTTCTCTTAAGAATTAGAGCCCAAGGGCGCCTGGGTGGCTCAGTTGGTTAAGCGGCCGACTTCAGCTCAGGTCGTGATCTCGTGGTCTGTGAGTGTGAGCCCTGCGTCGGGCTCTGTGCTGACAGCTCAGAGCCTGGAGCCTGTTTCAGATTCTGTGTCTCCCTCTCTCTGACCCTCCCCCGTTCATGCTCTGTCTCTCTCTGTCTCAAAAATAAATAAATGTTAAAAAAAAATTAAAAAAAAAAAGAATTAGAGCCCAATATTTGTCAGACGGTACCACTACAGCTCCGATAATAATCTCTAAGTGCGGTAACCCCCCGACGGAGTGCCTGTTTCTTTGCAGTCGTAAATCTGAGCCATGGTTCCTTCCGGTGAGTGCCCCATGAACCCCCCCCCCCACCGCCCCCAACACACAAGTACAGCGATTGTGTTCATTCACTCACTTGTTGACTCAACAAATGTGTCCTACATCTCTATGTCGAGACTCTTCTCGGCTCTGGCACTTTAAGAGCAAACAAAAGAGCAAAAATTTGCCATTCTCCTAGAGTTTGTGTTTAGATGCAGAAGAAGACGATAAAGCACAACACGGAATACATCAGAGGGTGGTAAGTACTATGGAGAAACACAAGGTGGGCTGGAAAGGGCTGCGATACTACATCAGATGGTCAAGGGAAGGGGACATTTGAGCAAAGACATAAAGGAGGCAGGGGAATCACGGTACTGATGGAGGGAGCAAGGAGTGGGACCTCTGGGGAAGAGCCGGGGGGCTGGTGTGGCTGGAGTTGTGAAGGAGGGGAGGCAGCAAGAGATGAGGTCTGAGGGGGAGGCCGGGAAGCACAGATATGGGGCTTGGGGCCACCTTGACTTTGCGCGAGAGGGGAAAGCATGGGGGAGTGTCTAGCAGGTCTGAGGACGGATCATGAAGCAAGGGAGGCTGATTTGACATCCTGGGTTGGTGATGAATACTGCTATCCTCTTTCTTTTCACTTTGTGTAGTGCCTAATCTGAATTATTCTTTGAGGGGCAGTCGGGTGGCTCAGTCGGTTAAGGGTCCGCCTTTTGATTTTGGCTCAGGTCACAGTCTCACGAACCTGAGATTGAGCCCTGCGTTGGGCTCTGGGCTGACAGTGTGAAGTCTCCTTGGGATTCTCTCTCTCTCTCTCTCTCTCTCTCTCTCTCTCTCTCCCTCTGTCCCAGCCCCTCCCACACTTAGGAGCGCTCACTCTCAAAATAAATAAATAAACCTAGAAAAAGTAAATTATTCTTTGAAAACCTTAGCCTTCCTCTTTCCTTGCTTTGGTCATGGCAGAACAGAAAACCTATTGATTGAATTTAATACCGTTCTTGCTTACGCACCTCCCCTTGCTTCCTGCTCTCAGTAGGTTGTTTTGCCCAGGACCATTCATGGTGGCATTCAGGTTAAAACAAACATCGTTGATTTATTTTCTATTATTTCCATTCCTTAAGGAACGTGCTTAGCATGCCTTCATGTAGGAAAAATACCCTGTTTACTTTTTTGAAAACCTGTCAATTTCAAATCCAGTCTCAATCATCCTTACTTGAAAAATGCCCACATCTGAGCTTCCTGCACACTCTGACCCTCATCCTTTCAAATAGAAATCATGCCTGTTCTTGCTTTCTTGTGGCTTAGCAGTGTGTCAGCGTTCTTAGGGCTTGCCGGGCCTTTTATACTTTTTACTTCCTTCTAATGGCTTTGTGTGTTTTTCCCTCTGTAATTGACTTACAGGTGACACAGGGCAGCTTTGGTGCAAGAGGCAATGAAGGAAAGCTGAATTCAGGCTCAGAAGTGCTTCAGGCAGAAAAAGAAGAGAAGAGACTTTGAACGGAGAAAGAGGCTATTTACTTTGACTCTCTTTAATCCTTCTAACGGTGAGGGATACTCACTGTGAAGGGACAGGATAGTTCGACTTCTGCATTTCGTCCAGTAGGAAGGACCCGGTCGCTGGTAGAACAAATATCCCAAACTACAGGCTACACCTCTGTGATCTTTCCCACACTCACCCCTCCTCAGTCTCCAAAAAAAAAAAAAAAAAAAAAAAACACCCCAAATCAGTTACCAGTCTAAAGCGTGGTTTCCAGAATTCTGTAGCTGGTATCGGGGCCCCAAATACTTAAGGCGACTTTAAAAAGTTTTGTTAAGTAGAAAGTCATCCTCAGGAGAGAGATGAAAGTTCAGGACTTTCACAGTAACAAAGTTATTGCTTTTACAGGACTCGTCGCACACATTTCTAGAGATATAATGGATCCGCAGACGTTTCGCGAGGCTACTCCGGCAGCCCACAATGGGTTTAGAGCGCTCTGTGTGCACGTGGCCTGTCACAAGCCTTCATGTCACATCATTCCTGGCACGAACCACCGTACCAGACTCAGCCACCCCCACCTCGGAGGGCCTGGGTCTGAGCGACACACAGAGCTGTATTCTCTTTCGAGCACCACCCACGCTCTCTGAAACTGGGCTCCTCTTCGAATTCTGCAGAATTGCATTGGACCAGGTCAAGGTTCTCTGGGGTCAGAAGGAAATGGATCTGCGCCGCTTTTGGAGAAGCAATCTCAGAAAAAGAAATAAGAAAAGCTACCCATCGACTTTCCCAGGGGGGTCCACTGGTGCCCCCCCCCCCCCCCCGTGAGAGGCTCCTATCTCACGGCCTGGAGAGTCATCTCTGAACACAGGCAGAGGATACCTCCACAGGTACAACCTCTATTTCTTCAGACCCCACATCGATTCCCCGAGGATGGAACGGGGCCAACAATTTTTTATTTATTTCCTCTTCAAAGAAGGAGATTGTACCTGAGGACAGAGTTTGATGATGTGGTGAGGCAGAGTAGTTGGACACTGTGAGCCTGTGAGTCCTCTAACCTGTTCTAGACTCCTGGCTTCACCATCCCCATGGTGGGTAACTGGGGGCAGGTTATTTACTGTGAGCCTGGATGACCGAGTACATAAAATGGCAGAAAGCCCACCACCCTCTAGAACAACAACCTACGGGATTATGGTGAGGGTGAGAGTGCCTGTGGTCATGGAAGCACAGTGTGTAATACGTGCATTAAGTGCTCAGACCTGTCAGTTGCGACCCCTGTTCTCTTCTCTGTTGTTTGGAGGAGCTTCCAGAATGCATACCACATGTCTATATTAGAGAGAGCAAAGGGAATCATCGGCTTTACTTGGGGGGTCTGTGTTCCCATGGGTCACTTGTGAATTATAGAGGCGGTGATCACTGAGAAGAGGTGAAACTACGCTTTATCTCCAGCGCCAGTTTGTGAATATCAGCAGTGATTGTAGGATGTGGTCCAAAAAGAGGAACCCCTTCACCGGCCAAGTGCATTCCAGGCTCTGCGTGTGCAAAGCCCACAGGAAACATTTTACGGAGTGCCAGCGTTGACCTTGACCTTGACCACGGCCTCCACCCAGGAGAAGGCCAGTGGGTTACACTGTGACCTCACCTCCTTCGGGACAGCGCCCTCTGTTCCCCACTGTTATGAACTGGATGTTTGTATGTCTCCAAAAGTATAGGTTGAAACCCAATGTGATGGTATTTGGAGGTGGGGCCTTTGAGAGGAGGTTAGATTTCGGTGAGATCATGAGAATGGGACCTCCAATGATGGGATTGGTGTCCTTCTTAGAAGAGGAAGAGACCAGAGCTCTTTCTGTCTCTGTCATGTGAGGACACAGCCAGAAGGTGGCCATCTGTAAGCCCAAGAGGCCTCCTCAGACCCCAATCATGTGGGCTTCCTGATCTCGGACTTCCAGCCTCAAGAACTGTGAAAAAAATAAACATCTGCTGTTTAAGCCACCCAGTCTATGGTATTTCTGTTATAGCAGCCTGAACTATATGCTCAGGTACCCAGGCAGTACAAAATACAGGACCGTCGGGGAGCCTGGGTGGCTCCGTCGGTTGAGCGTCCTACTTCGGCTCAGGTCATGATCTCACGGTCCGTGAGTTCGAGCCCCGCGTCGGGCTCTGTGCTGACGGCTCGGAGCCTGGACCCTGCTTCACATTCTGTGTCTCCCTCTCTCTCTGCTCCTTCCCCATTCATGCTCTGTCTCTCTCTGAATCAAAAATAAATAAACATTAAAAAAATAAAAAAAAAACAAAAACAAAATACGGGACCGTCAGAAACTCTAAACAACTAGGGTGACAGAGACTTGCCACTGAGGGAATCAGTACCATTTTCCAAAAAGAGAGTTTTTCTCTCCAAAGAGATAAAGACTGGCTGATTAGAAAACATAAATAAATGTTAGTTATCCTCAAAAAGTGGTAGCTATTATTGTCCCGGCTTTTATTTTGTTGTTGTTGTTGTCGTGAAGGTCCTCTGGATGAATATAATCGCAAACAAATTTTGAAGCAATATTTGTTCTTATTGAGAAACTTCCTTAATGTGGCTTCCATGTTCTGTTTTAAGGAAATATAATTACAGAATAATTTTTCTGATTAACCATTATAAGACCGAGGCCAGTCTTTGTCAACCATTTTTAGTCTCCAAGACTTTTTCTTTTTAAAAAAAAATTTTTTTTTAACATTTATTTTTGAGACAGAGAGAGACAGAGCATGAACGGGGTAGGGGCAGAGAGAGAGGGAGACACAGAATCGGAAGCAGGCTCCAGGCTCTGGGCCATCATCAGCCCAGAGCCCGACGCGGGGCTCGAACTCACGGACCGTGAGATCGTGACCTGAGCTGAAGTCGGATGCTTAACCGACTGAGCCACCCAGGCGCCCCCAAGACTTTTTCTTTAAAAGATCTTTAACGTTAATTATCTCATGGCTATGCTACTGCTTTGCCCCGGGAGTGAGGACTCTCCTTGTTTGTGCCTCCATTTGTTCTCGTTAACAGTTCATATGACTTGTTGGACAGCCAAAATGTTCATTAATAATAAGATCATTATATAAATTGTGAGCTATCCATACTTTGGGATGCTCTGAAGGCACTAAATAAAATGATAGTCAAATATCGGACAAAAGGCTAGTATCCAAAATCTATAAAGAGCTCACCAAACTCCACACCCGAAAAACAAATAACCCAGTGAAGAAATGGGCAGAAAACATGAATAGACACTTCTCTAAAGAAGACATCCGGATGGCCAACAGGCACATGAAAAGATGCTCAACGTCGCTCCTCATCAGGGAAATACAAATGAAAACCACACTCAGATATCACCTCACGCCAGTCAGAGCGGCCAAAATAAACACATCAGGAGACTATAGATGCTGGAGAGGATGTGCAGAAACGGGAACCCTCTTGCACTGTTGGTGGGAATGCAAATTGGTGCAGCCGCTCTGGAAAACAGTGTGGAGGTTCCTCAAAAAATTAAAAATAGACCTACCCTATGACCCAGCAATAGCACTGCTAGGAATTTACCCAAGGGATACAGGAGTACTGATGCATAGGGGCACTTGTACCCCAATGTTTATAGCAGCACTCTCAACAATAGCCAAATTATGGAAAGAGCCTAAATGTCCATCAACTGATGAATGGATAAAGAAATTGTGGTTTATATACACAATGGAATACTACGTGGCAATGAGAAAGAATGAAATATGGCCCTTTGTAGCAACGTGGACGGAACTGGAGAGTGTGATGCTAAGTGAAATAAGCCATACAGAGAAAGACAGATACCATATGTTTTCACTCTTATGTGGATCCTGAGAAACTTAACAGAAACCCATGGGGGAGGGGAAGGAAAAAAAAAAAAAGAGGTTAGAGTGGAAGAGAGACAAAGCGTAAGAGACTCTTAAAAACTGAGAACAAACTGAGGGTTGATGGGGGGTGGGAGGGTGGGGAGGGTGGGTGATGGGTATGGAGGAGGGCACCTTTTGGGATGAGCACTGGGTGTTGTATGGAAACCAATTTGACAATAAACTTCAGATATTGAAAAAAAATGATAGGGGCGCCTGGGTGGCGCAGTCGGTTAAGCGTCCGACTTCAGCCAGGTCACGATCTTGCGGTCTGTGAGTTCGAGCCCCGCGTCAGGCTCTGGGCTGATGGCTCGGAGCCTGGAGCCTGTTTCCGATTCTCTGTCTCCCTCTCTCTCTGCCCCTCCCCCGTTCATGCTCTGTCTCTCCCTGTCCCAAAAATAAATAAACGTTGAAAAAAAAATTTAAAAAAAGAAAAAAAATGATAGTCAATCACTAGGTATTGATGCTGAAGGCACGCTGAGCCATGTTATATAAAGGGAAGAAACAATAAAACAAAGTGCACATCTCTCTGTCTCTCCCTACCCACATCTCTGTTTACGTACGAATAAAATAACACCGTGATATGCACATGGGTGGGTGTGCGTGCGCAGATGCATGGAGAAGTAAGGGAATGAGACACACCCCCATGTTTAATGGTGAACCCCTTAGAGAACAAAGTGGTGGTGGTGGTTACTTTGGGGAGGAAGGCCAATGGAGGGAGATTTTTGACTGTTTTATTTGAATATTTTACAAGGACATTATACTCTCGTATGGCTTGTGTGGTTAATAAACCACAATATCAAAACTATTAATACTAGTCACTATCCCACAGGGCAAGGGTGAGTCCTGATAGGGGACTGAAGTCTTTTGAGGCTGTCTAGGGAACGATGGGGGGGCACGGGTGTTTTCTGGATAGGTAAACGTGGCCTCGTGTGTCCCAGTTCAATTTATTACAGCACTGGGAGTGGTTAGCAGAGGTGATCAATTCCAGGAGTGGCCAGAGCTCCAGTGTGAGGAAAAGGGAAAGCAAATAATTTCTCAAACTAAACAGATTAAATTAAGTGCATTTTTCATTCATTAGAAAAGAGAGCAGGCCCTCCTTTGTTTTATTAATATATTTAAGTAGAGTATGGATTTTTGCCTTTCTTGGCCGCCTTGCCTTGTTCCCACTGGCCCATGCTGTCTTTTTATTTGAATTATCTGTTTATTATATTAGGTTAAGAACCCAAGGCCATCTTGCATGGGACACACTATAAATACCCATTATCATGGTTATGTATTACTGAGGCGATGAAGGAAGACAATTTATGAAGAAATGAGATTATCTCAGTTTTTTGGTAATCTATCTTATTATAGTCTGAAGATTACATATGCAGTTAAGAAAATGAACCAAATCTTCCAGTTGGCCGTTCTCTCAGCCCTGTCTACACGGCCGTGACATTAGGGGAACTAAAATGTATAAGCCAATATATTGATGCCCGCAATCCCCCCTTCCCCATTTGTACACACCTATTTCATTCATCATTTTGACAGTTTGCACAAGCAAACTGTCCTAATTTTTTTCAAAAGCTCTCTTCACAAATCGAGTGCGATGTGGAATTAATCATCCCGTTAGGCAGGCGTTGGAGAACATTCATTGCCAGGGGGTATTTACACGCCCAGCACTCAGCTTCCTTCAAGTTGTATCAGGGACTCCTCAACCACCCACACCTCCTCCCCTCATCCCGAAGATGTGTCCTGTGTGCATCTGCCTTCCACCAAGTGAAGTTTGACTCCTACTCCTGTGTTGAAAACACCTCTTTTCACATATTGCAGCCTTTCCCCATTTCCTTCCCCCCTGGCAAGCCATCATTCTAACTTGCTGTTAACTTCGCCTTCTTGGGAAATTTCCTCCCAACCACTTCTCCCCCTCCTCCCCACCATCTTTAAAAATAAAAGATAGTTAGAAAGAAAATTTAAAACCCCGGCTTCAAATAGAAAACGCTACACACGATCCTAAAGAAGCAGCGGGCGTCCTATTGGCTATTCTCCTGCATTTAACTTAGAAGTGTTCTAGAATAACGTGGCAGAGGAGAAGGGTGAAGAGCTAACAGTTTGCAATGGTTAACAACCAACAAAACTTTCGGTTTTGTTAGTATTGTAGGCTTGCAACGTCAGGCTTGTATGTAAAAATGTATGCCTTTATGCCAACCGGTCTTTTATACAGGGAGGAGGAAATTGCATCTCACTGCAGTTAACCATCTAGGCTTAAAATTCCAGCTCAGAACCCCTAGGCTGCATTTTCCCCTTTCCTTACTACAGAAGAGAACAATCTGAAAACTCTAGTCCAGAGCTATACTTGTGAGGACGCTTGTTAGATAAATATGTACTGCTGTGCTCCCCTGCACTTAAAAATTATATAGATGCTGACAGTTTCATGGAAAGGGTATGTATATTTCAAAAACACGTAGGCGGTCCTGACAAATATTAGTTACATAAGCCTAATGATAGTTGTACTCAAACAAGCACAGAGTGGCTTTAAGACAGAAAAACTTCTTTAAACTTCTTCTGCTACATGTAGACTCTAACAAGGTGAATCTTAAGCATAATTTGCAGCCTAAACTTTCAATAGCATGAAATCTCACCTCTTGCATAAAAGAGCCTTGATGTGGAAATTGGAAACACACGGTCCGACCCTGATTCAGCAGTTAACCAGCTGGGGGACTTCAGACAAATCATTTCCTCATTTCCCAGTCTAAGTACAGACTCTGACCTTTCATGGTCATATGCAAAGCTGGGAAGTTAAGACCTCTCAAGTTATTTTGTGATTCTATGCTTTTAGCTTTCTTCTGCCATATACCATTATTCTGACCTTTATTTTTGGTGGACTATTGCCCCAATATTGCCCCCAGTTTCTGTAAGTTATAAAAACATCTTTTTTTTAATTTCCAATCGTTTGGCTTCTGGTTTTTTTTTGTTTGTTTGTTTGTTTTGGTTTTTTTGGGGGGGTTTTTTTTGGATGGAGATCAATGTCCCTGTTTTATAGCTTTGTGGTAACTGCTTAACCCTCCCGCTGAAACAGCCTTGAGAAACCCCAAACACAGAGCCCAGAAATAACAATGAAATAGTGAAGGAGGAGGTGGTGTCAGGATTTTGTGGGTTCTTATAAAAATTTTTCCTATTTGTAGTAAAATAATTGAAACATATTATTTGAATTCTAACATTACTGAACAGATCGCTTTTTTGGTTAAATAAACATGACTTAATCTTCGTAAACTAGGATTTTTATCAAAAATGGCATAGAAGCCATTTGTTCATTCGTTTTGGCATGGAGACATTTATTCACTACGTGATTTATTAAAAAATTATAGTGTGTGTGTGTGTGTGTGTTTGTGTATCTCATTATGCATATCCAAAGAAGCTGCACTCAAGGAGCTCAGAATCAGTTAGGGAAAATGAGATCCTTTGTGAACATGACATAAAAGCATAAGGCTAATGAATATTGAGAGAAGGGTGGGGTGCTCTAAGTCTGGTGTGAGGAAAGTGAGAGGCATGTCACATCTGTATCCAAGGGCCTGGCATGTAGTAGGTGCTGAATAGTTATTCACTGAGCGAATCAGTCAACGAAAGTCAGGCCCACCATCACCATCTTCATGTGAAATATAACATGACCTTTAGTGTTGGGAAAACCATGAAGGAAGAAGCTGCCTGTATGGGTGAGTTTTACTTGGGAGACAGCAAGAGGAGAGAGAAAGCTTAGGGGATTGAGAAATCCTCATAAACCATAACAAAGCATTGTTGTGAGGCCCAGATAAATAGAACAGTAGCTGATTTACTTGTTTTGTACCATAGACTGAATGTCTGCGTCCCCCCAAAATTCATATTTTGATACCTAATCCCCGAAAGTGATAATATTGGGAAGTTGGGTATTTTGGAGGTGATGTGTTTATCCAGGAGGAACCAGGAATGAGACCAGTGCCCTTATGAAAAAGACTCCAGACTTCTAGACTTCTGTGTCTATTTTTTTCCTCACTGAGTCGAGAACTGCGAGACAACAAATCGGACTCTCGCTGATGAAAAAGGAAGAAAGGACTACAAAAAGCTCCCTCACCCCCTTCTGCCAGGGAAGCTATAGGCTAGAAGACCGCCATCTGTAAACCAGAAAGCAGGCTCTCATCAGCCACCGCGTCAGCCAGTCCGCTGACCTTGAACTTCCCAGCAGCCGGAACTGTGAGAAATACGTTTCTGTTGGTATCGTGGGATAGGAGCCCCAGCAGACTAAGACACTTTGTTGGAACTTACTGTGGCAGAGAGGAGAGGCGATGGGCTTTAGCAAAAGAAGAGTCTGGATTCGGACTCTCCTTCTACTATTTCCCAGCTCTCTGTGCTTTGGGTTCCTCAGGACTAAACTGAGGATGTCACTTATCTGAAAGGGCAATGATGACAATTTGATAATACGAGCTATCGTTCCTATTAGCTTTGTGATCAGCTTCGATTTTTCTCATCTGTAAATGGGAATAAAAATGATAAGTTCCTTCAAAAGATGATGTGAGATAGTATGTGTAAAACGTCTAACTTCCCATCTGCCAGGTAGTCAAGGCTTGATGGGTCTAAGCTATTAGTAGTAGAAGTGGTAATCGAGCCACATCTTTGGCAGTGATAATGAACTTTTATATCATTCTGTACACATTTACGTTACATTGTTCACACATTACATTATTTCTTTGTCTTCTTTGGTATTAAAACTCCCCGTTGGATATGGGCCCTTATTTCTCCATTTCGCAGATCAGGAAACCCAGTCAGAGAGGTGACTTGAGTCACTCAAGGTGATGCATTTAGTGAGGGTGGAGTGAGGCTGGGGCGGATTCTCTGGCCAGGAGTCCCACAGTCTGCCTATAACACAATGGCAGCAGTCATATCTACCATATGTTGGTGATGTCATGGAAAGAGCCAGATGGATCTAATCTGAATCCTGATTCTGCCTTTTACTACCCATGTATTTTTAGGGAACACGCTTTGGTTTCTCTAACCTTCAGCTTCCTTATCTGGAAAACAAGCTTGGTATTATCTACTTTATAAAGTTGTTGGGAAGGTTATAACCATCAAATGAGAAAGTGTATGTCAAGCACCTGTCATTGGAAACTCACGAAATGATAGCTAGTTTTATTCTTATTTCTTAATTGGGAAAGCCCCAACTTTAGAGCTCTTCTAGTCTCATACTGCCCCAGTGCTTTGAAGAATGCTCTTGCTCAATAAATGCTAGGTGGAGAAGGTTTCCATGGCTAACTAAGCTTGACAAAAGTGGGTGAAACAAAACCGAATGAGGTTCTTTTCTATAGAACTTATTTAATAGGGCAAGAAATGATGTGAATCTCCTAGAATGAGATTTGTAGTACTTTAAGTTCTTATGACCACAGAGTTCTCTTTTCTGGGCCATATCATAAGACTAATGTTCATATCCAACTATGTTAGACAGACATGCTAATCGAATTAAGTGAGTTCCTTTGACAGGTAGGAAAGTGTAGCCAAAGTGTGAACCCGAGAAGTGACCGAATCAGGACCGGAACCGGGCTCGCCTAATATCCCGAGTCCTCCTGAATTGACACCCCTCGGCATCAACATGGGTCCCTTTCTCCTGCTGTTCTGGTGTCTACGGCTGGGCCTCGGAGGGTTAAAGTACGGACAGTCTCTGGGCAGGACAAAGGAAGGAAGGTAACCATGGAGGTGTCTAGTCAGAGAACACATCAGACATGACAAAAGAGATTCTGAGCTTGGCGATATCAAGTAAGCAGGCCAGTGAGTTCCAACCGTGACATTCTTGTTAAGGCTACGAGTGCACGAAAGGAAGATGTTGAATTGCATCCTGCAACCAGAGTATCAGGCCAAAGAGACTGAGGGAAAGGCCTCCTGTTAATATCACTAACTGTCGCCCAGTCACAAAGCCATTTGCAGCCCGTCCATATTTTACTGACATGAGCAATTACGTGTCCTGTAATGGCAACGAAGCAATAAAATTTATGTCTTGTCATCTTTAACAAGATTAGACATAACCCTTCTCATAAATGTAATACCGAATGGAGATTTTTTAAGAACATAAGTATAGTTAAGGATCCTTGAATTTATCCCTCCTAGTTAATTAAAATCCTCCCCAGGAATTGGCAGATGATAGATAGAAGGATGTGGAACCTCTTAATCCACGTTAAGTGTGAACTAATGATTTTTTTCCATACCTTGCTCAGCTTCAGCTGGGTGTGCGACTCACATCTGTACCATATGGATTTCAGGAGAGAGGCGAAGGGAGTCACCCCTATTCCTGCAGCAACGCACACGCTCACTGGGTAGTGAAACACGTCCGTCAGTGCGGTTCCAAACGGCCCGTCCACCGCCAGCCTGCAATCACAGAATGTGGCCTTGGTGACGTTCAGACGCGACGCTCTCGAAAACAAAGCCACCCTCAAGCACGGCTCTTTGCAAGATGTTTGTAACTGGGTGCAGGGGGGTTGGCTCTGAGCTTGAGAATGCCCTGTCTGGAGAGCCTAGACTTAACATGAGGAACTGGGGGCCTGGACTCGCGGGGGGACGACCAGACAGGCCAGCCCAGGTGCATTCATGGTAGGACAAAGCCTGACTTTTCTGGCTTGAGCCCACTCCTCTTCCCCGTGGCCGGCTCTTCTTACAATTTCTAGAAGCTTGTTTTGGCCCTGGTAGAAGAGGCCGTCTCTTCTCCTCGCCTCGCCTTGCCTCTCCTCTCCCCTCCCCTTCCCTCCCCTTCCCTCCTCTCCTTTCTTCCACCATCAAAGGAATAAAGCAGAAGGTGGTTTAGAAGCCTTATGTGTCCTTTTGCTAACATGCTTCTTCTCTGTTTTCACTTATTCAGTCCCACATCTTAGTGCGTTCATATCATTTTCATCTAATAGAAGCCATTCATTTGGAATAAGTATAATTTTGAGATCATTTGTCAGGTATGTGGAACTTCTAAAACTTGTTGTTTCAGATTACGTGAGCTCAAAATCTGTGATGATCAGGCCGGGAACGGCACTGACGTTTTGTCTTTGCTTAGCAAGTTTTTCTTGGTAAGGATGAAGCATATTTATTGAATAAATACGATTGTCTTTAACATGGTCCGGAAGAGACTGGCCCCCGGATTCGACTCCATTTCTCAACACCAGTTCTCCACCTGGCTTTTCTTTCCTTCCCCAAAATACACAGTACCCCCCCTTCTGCCACAGGGCCTTTGCATGTGATAATCCAAGTAATCACTAGGAATCCTCGGTCCCGATTCCTCCCCTCTCCCTGTCTTGGTTCATAGTTACCCTTTCATTAGGTCTTCTCTCAATCATCATTTCCCTGGGGGAGCTTCATGGATCCTTTGCACTAAGGCTAAATCCCCTCTTATATACTTTATAGCCCCATGTACCCCTCCTCTGTAGTCTGCATCACTGTTGTAGTTTTACAGTTTTTGGGGTGTGCGCGCGTGATTTGATTTGTGTCTCTCTTGATCACGAGACAACAAGTTCCCTGGAGGGAGGGGCCGGGTCTGTCCTTGCTCACCACTGCGTCCCAACGCCTGGCATGCTCTGTGGCATGGAGCTGTTCAGTAACAATTTGTTGAATAAATTGTAAAGGGAATGTTTAAAATATTTCAGTCAGCAGAATGTATTAAATAACCTCAACTATTCCAAAAGCACACATTTACATATGAACAGAGATATGCTAATTAAAAGGCTTCTAAGTTATTCATAACCATTCCCTAAGGGGTGTCTGTAGAAGGCACCCGAGGTTGGCCCATTTGGGCTTACTTTGTGTTCATGAAAGTTCAATTGGGTTTTATTTTTAAATATTCCATATGCCAGACCTCCTAATAATTCAAATTAACTCTCTTCAAGTTAATCTTAATTAATAAGACTTTATTACATATTGATTTATGGAAATGGAAGAATAAAAATAAAAGGTCATTAACCAGAAAGGGTTAGTATCTTAGCCCACTGTAGATTATTTTATAAATAATTAGGTAAGGGGAATTGAGAGAGAAAAAATGAAACTGTCCAAGGATTAAAATGTCTTACCGTTAATTGTTTTTATAATTAGTTGTATTTGGGACTTCTCTGACACTGATTTGAAAAGATAACAATTAAACCCAAAGAAGAATTGTGTCACACAATCCACAGAAATACACAATAGATAAATTTCCTCAGAATCAGAATTGTGCATCTAAACTGGAAGAGGCAGGAGAAAATATTTAGTCCAACTGCCCTGATAATATAGATAATACAGTCATCCTTCCTTCCACCATCCCGACAGCTGATCGCATTCTGCTGTTAACTTGGCGGGGGGCGGAGGGGGGCAGTTCAAAGCAATAGACAGTTTTTCGCACGTGTCACCGACCTCTGTCTTCTGACCACACTCCCGAGAAACGCGCACCGGCTCTCTTCCCTTTCTTGTCTCAGGTCTTTCAACGGTTGATGGTAGCTATCGTGACGCCCTGATTGTTCTTTTCTGGACCAAAACGTCTCCATTTCTGGAGACCTCTCGCAATCCTGAATCGACTGTCTTTGCCCAAATTCTTGTTCATCCAGTTCACCCAGCTACTTCCTCTTCGATCTGGATCCAGAGTTTAAGGATGCCGCTTGGAAAACGGCCCTTTCCGGCATCCACACCGTGCGGTTCCTTGTTGCTCTGGTCCGCGGCACACCCACCCGCCTCATCGACCTCCACCCTCGACTCTCTGAACCCATGGCCTTTGCTCATAGACACGTCCTCCCTATGGTCATTGCTGTCACGGACATCTCTGCGGTCGGTGACCTTTCATGGTTTGCTAATAATAACAGCCAGCCTTTTTTTTTTTTTTTTTCTCCACTATGCGTCATGTTAAGGGCTTTTAAAGGACTGTCACCTTTAAACCTAAACAAACTCTTAGGTACTACGATTATCATCTTTATTTTACAGATGGGGAAACTGAGGCACACAGTGACATGTACTCTCTAGGAGCACATGCAAAACTGGGCTTTGAACCCAGGCTGTCAGAACTGAAATCCTTGGCTCTAGGAAGCAGGTTAGTCACTGAAATCTCTAGCATCAACTCTGAGAACTTCCTCCGTTTTACCTCAGAAGGCAAAGTGCTTTAAAATATCTCCCATCCTCTTCCCTTTTCCTGGGCAGAGAATAGAGAAGTTTCCCAGCTCTCTGTCTAGGTTTGCTTCTTGCCTGGGCCTCACAGATTCCTCGGGCTGGTTTAAATCCTTTCTGGGGATGCCTGGGTGGCTCAGTCGGTTGAGCGACCGACTTCGGCTCAGGTCATGATCTCGCGGTTCGTGGGTTCGAGCCCCGCGTCGGGCTCTGGGCTGACGGCTCGGAGCCTGGAGCCTGCTTCGGATCCTGTGTCTCCCTCTCTCTCTGCCCCTCCCCCGCTCATGCTCTGCCTCTCTCTCTCTCAAAAATAAATAAACATTAAAAAAATTTTTTTTAAATGTAACTATCAGGTCATGATCTCACAGTTCATGGGTTCCGGCCCCAAGTGGGCTCCATGCTGACAGTGCAGAGCCCGCTTGGGATCCTCTGTCTTTACCTCTCTCTCTCTATCAGTTCCCCACTTTCATTCTCAGTCTCTCTCTCTCTCTCTCTCCCTCTCTCTCAAAATAAATACATAAACAAACTTAAAAAAATCCTTTCTGGGTCCAAAGCAGTGAAAAATTATACTTCTCCCTCCCATGTGTTTGATTCAATTCAAAGACAAAATAACGTTAATAGATAAAATGGAACAAGGAAATCCAGTAAAATTCTGATTCTTCATATATTGAAGAGTTAGACAAATATGCCTACACGTGTACAGAGGCAGAGATCAGTGAGTTTAACAAATGAAGGGAAACTGCACTGTTTCCAACAACTCGTTTCCAGTCCTTCAATAAATATTCACTGAGTACCAACTAAGAGTTAGGGCCTATTCTAGGCACTGAACGCAACAAAGTGAGCCAAATGGATAATGTCCCTTTTCTTATGGAACTTCCATTCTAGCGTGGGAAGATACCTGGTAAACAGATAAAGGAGCAGATATTTCGTGTGTCAGGTGGTGTTAAGTACCATGCAGAAGAATGAAGCAGGGCATGGGACGAAGTGGTTATTGAGCTTCAATTGGGGGTCATTGTCTCAGACGGGGCAGGAAGGAAACACCTCACTAGGAGACATTTGAATAAATGCCTGGGGAAGTAAGGGAGCAGCCAAGCAGAGATCTAGGGAAGAGTGCTCCAGATGGAGGGGATAGAAGTGGTAAAGGTGATCAGAAGAGAAAAACAAGAAGGAAGCCTGGAAGAACGGCTGAGTGCAAGGTGGTGGTGGTGGTGGGGGGGGGGGGCGGCAGGAGGTGGGGCAGAGAAGCCCAGGGAGACCTGGGGGGGAGTGGGGGAGAGGACATATCATGTTGGGCCTTGAGCTGACGATGCACTCCACAGATAGAAGGCATATTGACTACCGAGAAACGTGACTGAGTTCTTGTTGGGGTATTGACTGAAATGCCAGCTGGTGGGCGAAAGGGAAGGTTGGTTGATAGACCAGGCAACTGTATACACTGACAGCAGAGACCAGGCTAGAGACAGGATGAAAGCACTGATCTGGGCAACGCCAAAAGGAGGGCAGGGACGTTCTGTGTGTCTAGTTTTACTCCCGATTTTAGGCCTTTGCACTGCATTCTGAATCTTAGAATTCTGCTACATTGCTTCCTTTCCATGATTAAAAAAGAGAAGGTCTTAAATGGAGTAGTAGTTAGGTACTGTCAGCTGATTTGTCTCCAGAGATGATGCTTATACAGTCAAGCCTTGGATGGCGAGTAACTCGTTGGGTGAGTGTTCCACAAGACACGCAAACATTTCTAGTTTGATAAACTCGTGATGTCTTGCAGTATGAGCAGTATGTGACGCTGCATGTCACATGATCACAACTGAGCTAATAGGTCTTGTGTGTGTCTCTCTCTCTCTTCACAATGATTTTGGGTGATCGTCTCCCATGCTCAGGTGCTCGGTCTCAGGCTGTGGTGTTTGGCAGAAATCCTTGATGTTTCAGAACATTGGACAGTGCCCACAACTGGCACTGGGGTATTTTTTGTCACTTCGGAGTCCCTATGGACAGTCCTTTGCTTTTCCATGCCTGAGTAAGCTTAGGAACACTTTGCTTCATTGTAGGTCATTGGATAGGTTCTTTGTTAAAGTTGCGTGAAAAGAAAAAGATCCCATTGAGCCAACAGATAGCAGTGATTCTGTTAGTGATAGTGAAAGTCGTCCTACACAACCACCCTCCTCTCTCTTGTCTCCCTCACACCAGCCACGGAGGTTTTCAAAGGTACGTACAGGTTAATCTGTTTATTATTTTTTTTAATATTGTGTGTTTTCTTTGTTATTTCGTATTATATTACAGTATCGGAATCATTTTTACATGAATATTTTTGGGTTGTGGAACCCAAATAATTGGGTTGGGTTTCCATCATTTCTTATGGGGAAATTCGCTTTGATATACCCGTGCTTTGGATTATAAGCATGTCCCGGAACGAATTGTGTTCGCAGACCGAGGTTTTACCGTACTTGGTTTGTTATCACACCATTCTTCAGTTCCAGGCTTTGAAATGAAGGCATGTGACTCTTCCTACCTAGTGAACGTGACCAAGCCCAGTGTTACACGGTTACAGTTCAGTGTCTCATGGGGAGGGGGGAAGAGGGACGATTGGCTAAATAGGTCCTGAGCCTTACGTTTATTCGAGTGCCTAGTTTGCCGCCTGTAAATATTTGTTAAAATAAATGAGCTGAAGCATCCCTATTGGGTCCGGGTATTTGTTAATTTCTTCATTACATATTTATTATGTACCCAATACATATCAGACACTGTGCCAGGCCCCGGACATATAGGCAGGGACAGACAATGCCCTGCCCTCCGAAAGTCCAATCCTAAGTGCGTCCTGACAGCATTCGCCACCTAGTTTCTTACGTCGGTGGCTACTGCCTGGTAGTTCCTGACACCATTCAAGGATGGCGGAGGCAGGAATCTCTCTTTCTCTCTTTTTTTCTTTTTTTTTAATTTTAAAAATTTCTTTAATGTTTATTTATCTTTGAGACAGAGAGAGAGAGAGAGAGAGAGAGCAGGGGAGGGGCAGAGAGAGGGGGAGACACAGAATCCGAAGCACGTTCCAGGCTCCGAGCTGCCAGCACAGAGCCCGACGCCGGGCTCGAACTCACAAACCATGAGATGACGGCCTGAGCTGAAGTCAGATACTTGACCTAGTGAACTACCCAGGCGCCCTGAGAAGAGGGAATCTTTTGATGCATCTTTTGAAATGTCAAATTCTTCCAACCGTTTTTCTCCACATTTTTTGTGTGTGTCCGTGTTTTTCAGGGGCCTTGAACGTGGGTTTTGCCTACTTATTGGGTAATCCAGCTGTAAGAGTGGGAATCGACTTTAAGCCATTGTTTGCTAACAGAGGCCAAGGCCTGGTAATTTACGGTGGGACTTCGGTCTGGTGCCCAGGCCTGTCTGAATAGGCTGTCATTGTGGGTTGAATTGTGTCTCCCAGCTGATATGTTGAAGTTCTAACCTTGGTGCCTTAGAACGTGACCTTATTTGGAAACAGGGTTGTTGCAGATGTAATTAATCAAGTTAAGATGAGGTCATACAGGAGGAGGGTGGGCCCTTCATCCGATATGACCAGGATTTATAAGAAGGGGCCACGGAGACACAGTCACGGAGGGAAGAACACCGTGTGACGACAAAGGCTGGAGGCTGAGAGCCAAGGAATACCGTGCATTGCTGGCAAACCCCCAGAGGCCGGGAGAAGGCAAGGGAAGATTCTTCCCGAAGGGTTTCAGATGGAGCTTGGCCCTGCTGTCACTTAGATTCAGCCCCGGAGCCCCGAGAACTGGGAGAGAATACTTTTCTGTTGTTTTAGGCCACCCGGTTTGTGTTCCTTTGTTACCACAACCCTAGGAAATGAGTCCATGTGCTACTGGTGTTCTTTACCCTTCTCAGACCCCGCCCCCCGTGCATCTCCCTTGCAGCACAACGAGCTCCTCTGCGTGCAGGTTGATATTGATTCCATCGGCCCCCACGGGGTCCTAGAAAATGGAGGCAGCGCCTGGGCATCTCCGTATTTCTGACACACGGTGGAGGTTAATTGACACTTGTTGTATACACACACGCAGGACTGACTGAATGAAGGGGCACAGCTACCTTTCTTGACTCTCAGATCACTTTGTCCTTCTATGAACTTCCATCTGTAATTGTTTAGCACCTTCTCCAGTGGATGGGGCCCACCGGATTCATTCTGACCTTGAAGTGTCCTCCTTATGAAGACCAAAATGGCAAATATAATTTAAAGACCTCCGACTGTAAGAGCAGAAAAGTTCACAGGGCTTTCTTACTCATCACAGGCTGCATATAATTAGCCAAGGGTGGTTTTGGAGCTGAGGAAGCAAAATGCTCCCTCTTCCTGGATCGCTGCCTGCCTTTGTTGAACTTTTTTTTTTTTTTTTTTTTTTTTAAAGAAATGTACTTGCCTCTACTGGGAATCTACTAAATAATACTTTTTATATAGGTTCCCAAAGTTAAAAAATGGGTTAAAACTTGCCCTTCTAGAATAAAGATATTGCTGGGTTTGGTAAGCACGTCGATGCACTAAAATGCCTTATTTGTTCTACAATTCTAACTTGTGTGTAAAAAAGAAACAGGCTCTGACCTTGGCAAGCTCCAGGAGTCCTTCCGGGCCTGTCCTCCTGCCCCAAAGGCCTTACACAGAGCTTCCGTCCAGTCTCCTGCTACCCGGATGTGCACACTGAAGAAGTTCTCCTGAGGGGCCGACGTGAGGGTGAAGGGGTGCCATTCCAGCCACGATATGGACGGGCACTGTATCAAGACATATTGCCCTGGCGCCATTTTAAAGTTTCGCTTTTTCATGTGAAGTTCTAGAACTCCAGATGGGTGGCTCACCACCTAAATCAGAGCAAGAGAATCATTTGTTTTTTCTTACCCCCTCAGGTTAAAGAAGAAGAGACTGGCTTTTGCTCCATCAGACGTTTCTAAATTTTGAAATCAGCTCTTTTGAGGTATAATGTACATATACCATTTGCCGTCAACTTCCAAGGATCTTGCCATCCCTTTCATATCTGGCTGGGCAACTCTAACAAGCGTGACGATCGTCTCCTTCGGGGTGCTGTGGGAGATGTGGGTAGCTGCACCCCGGTGCCATGTGGTGTCTGGCCTGTGACTTTAGGTCTCAAATGGCCAAGCTCTGGGTAGCACAGCTGAGCAGGACCAAGAGAATAGAAGCTAGCCTATCAGCCATTGCACTTAATTATGCATTCTTAAAATACTTACAGAATTCTTAAAATACAGAATTATCTCCATGTTTTTAAAATGTAGGTCTGAGTTTGTTACTGTTTTCAACAATTTGTACATTTTCTCAATCTCTGGTTCATTAACCCTGTGATTTTTTTCTTTCTTTTCAAAAAAATGTTTTTGATGTTTATTTTTGAGATGTAGGGAGACAGGGCATGAGTGGGGGAGGGGCAGAGAGAGCGGGAGACGCAGAATCCGAAGCAGGCTCCAGGCTCCGAGCTGTCCGCATAGAACCTGACACAGGGCTCAAACTGGTCAACCACGAGATCATGACCTGAGCCGAAGTCGGACTCTTAATTGACTGAGCCACCCAGGCGCCCCAACCCTGTGAGTTTTTTCATTCTAGGTGGAAACCAATCTTCAAATTCACTGTGAAATGTTTTGTTTTGTTTTAGTTGGGTCTTTTCCAATGTCCTGCTTAGGCTCTGAGTTTTAGGTGGACTCCTCTTACTGCTTTTTTTTTTTTTTTTAAAGTTTATTTATTTATTCTGTGAGAGAGAGGCAGAGAGAGAATCCCAAGCAGGCTCCTCACTGTCAGTGACAATCCTGACGTGGGGCTTGAACTCACAAACCATGAAATCATGACCCCATCCAAAACCAAGAGTCCAATGCTTAACCTACTGAGCCACCCAGGCGCCCCTCTTAATCACTTTTTTAAGAGCCTTGCAGGGCACCTGGGTGGCTCAGTTGGTGAAGCGTCTGACTCTTGGTTTTGGCTCAGGTCATGATCTCATGGTTTGTGAGATTGAGCCCCACATTGGGTTCTGTGCTGACAGATTGGAGCCTGTTTGGGATTCTCAATCTCTCTACCTCTCTCTCTCTTTCTCTCTCAGAATAAATAAATAAACTTAAACAACAACAAAAAAGAGCTTTGCAACTTGGTGCTTACCGGAAGGAAAGAACTAATTTCCCTTCCTCGATTTCCATCGTTTTCTGAAAAAACAAACAAACAAACAAACAAACAATCTCTCTAGGCCCCCATGGCCTCTTTTGTGGCAGGAGGTGGTGGGAACAAAATCAAACGTCTAGATCCTGTGACAGGATTTTTCCATTCGGAAGAGAATCTCACAGCATTTTAATCATTAGTTCTGTTTCCCATCTCCCTACTGATATTTGTTCTGATTCTGCTGTTAAATTGTCTCCCTAGTAACGGCTCTAGTGGATTTCCAGAAGTTTTACTGTCTGGCTTTTGACGTAGCCTGATATCTTTTGGTGCTTAACTTAAAAGCAGCAACATGGAAAGAGCTTAAAACAGAAATATGAAGCAATTTCTATGCATCTGTTTTCATGAAGACAGTTAAGGAGATAGAGTACTCTGTTAATATTGTATTAGCAATATAGGTTTGGTGAGCACAGCATTTCTTCTTGGAGGTTTAAAACACCGGGGGCAGGGTACTTGGTACTTTTCAGTCTCCTAGACAGGTACCTAGTCTAGGTACTCACATCTTCCTCCAGCACATGGTAAAACTTGGAGAGCTGTGCGGAGGGGTGCAAATTTGCAAAAAAATCCCAGAGCCCTCACTCACTAAGTGGGGCTCCGTATTATACTTCCACTCTGAACCTGAGGGTGATTGTTCCCCGATCTTCCGCCAGTAGCCCCAAGTGGGAGTGTGTGCCCTTGAAAATGTAGTTCTATTATTTGTGTGCTTGCAAAATCCCCGACTTCGTGTGCTGAAGGAAGTGATTGTACTGGAAGTTACCATGACCAATGTAAAGCTTAGTCCTCCTGCCCGTCCTCACCCCCCCCACCCCCCGAAACAAGTCCCCTAGTGAGAAACGGAAAGAAAGAGAAAAAGAGATGACTTCCATGCTGCACCGTAAACCTTTATCAGAATTCTGTGTACCAGTCTGGAGCCCTGATCCCTGTCCTCAGTAAAATGAGTCACACTAAAAGATGCGCAGGATACGAGCAATTATTAGAACAGAAGATGGGCCTCTAAATTACAGACAGTTCTGCAATAAAAATGGCAAATTAAAACCTTGGGCTAATAAAACATTTCCATCTACACTCAGGCTTTTATTCAGACATAAAGCTACATGCATACCTTGGTAATGACAACTTCTTGTCGAAAACGCCAGAACCTAATTATTCTTTCACACGTGTATAAGACCACAGGGCCTAAAACCCATTTCCAAGCCTGCAGAGAGTAGCAGAGAGAGAGAGAGAGAGAGAGAGAGAGAGAGAGAGAGAAGAAAAGGAAATGAAAATAGAATCCAGATATTTTCAATTTGAACAAAATCAATACATAACATGATGGGATTCAGACATTTTCCTTTAACTTTGGGCCAGTTATCAACGATAAAGATATCTCCTTGTATTAAATACTATAACATTCAATTATTCCTTGAAGTGTACAAGCTTATTTAAGAGATTAAACTCTTCTGTATTGGTTTTTATGCTTACTTGATCAATGATGCCTTTATGTAATTAGAAATAATTGAATTTGCAAAGAAATAGGAAAGCAGATTGATGTTTATGTTACATACGATAGGGTCATAAATGCTCCCAACTCAGCCAAAGTCAAAGGCTTACAAAGCGATATTCGTGAGCCAACAAAGGACATGGGAAATTAAATAAAAGCATTTTGAGCAGTCATTTTGGGGGGCCAGCAGTGCGTCACAACGTGGGGGTCTGCCTGAAGGAGCCCCCAAATCCACAACCGTATCCACACACACCCACACAGGCATGCATATCCAGTGTTATCAGGAATAAAACATAAAAGGAGTGTGTCAGAACTTTAAATCGAGATTTACAGAATCAGAACACGATCCACCACCATCTTCTTGGCAGTTGAGACAGTGAACATTTTAATTCTTAATAAATCCCATCCTATGTCAACCTCTTATGAGAATCAGGTGCATTATTAACGATCGGTTTGCCAGCAGGCTAGTCTTGTACCAGTGGGTGTGTATAACGTACGGCGTCCTCCTCCCTTGGAAGGGACGTAACTTAAAATGGCGGAAGACTTATACTAGGTCGGGGACCAAACAACCCCACGAGGCATATGGTTATTCTCTGTGTTTGACGCAAGAGCAAACTGAGGTCCGGCAAGATCAAACAGATTTTCCGGGGTCGCAAAGGCAATTAGGTGCACCAGAAAAACCTGACCCCAGAGGGGTCTGACCGCCTGGCCTGTGTACTTGCCGTGTAATCATGCCTCTTTCTGTCTAATGCTGGCGTTGGTACTGACCCTTGTTCAACCAAACGTTAGAGGCTCAGTCTTCATTGAATTTGAGGCTGTCAAGAATTCTTTGAAGTCTAGTCCAATTCTTCATCTAAAGAAGAAAAAACCCCGAGGTTGTGGGAATGGGTAGAATTGCCTGAGGAGATAGAACTGGATCCTGGGGAGCCAGGACTGGAACTCAAGTCTTTCCTAATTCCCCTAAATTCCCTGCTTGGGATTCTAAATGCACCGCCACCTTCCTCCTAGCACACGGCCTTGGGAGTGGGAAGGATGTCTCACTCTTTTGAACTCAGGTTCGCTAGACCCTCTCTGGCTGACTCGCCGTCTTTGTTGATCATTACTCTCTTACCCGTTATCCTGCTCTGTTGCGTTGACAGGTCACAAGCCCTTCAGTGTTATTTTTGCTTCTGTTATCTTTCTTGTGTTTCTGTTTCTCTTTTGTTTACTGCTGGGTCTGTTTGCATGGCAGCTCTTCTCACCTACATCAACCCTCCTTGCTTTTTCCCCGGGAGCCTCTTGTTTGCCTGATAAAGGCTCAATTTATGCAGGCAACACAAAGCAATTTGACCCACTTATCCTTTTCTGCCTCAGTGGGGTTCAGCAACGTGTTCAGAATAGCAGAGGGAACAAAACCTTTTGTCCACCTATGCTGTGGGTGAGGCAATATGATGCACAGAGTAAGGGAGAAGATAGCAAGGGGGTAGACAAGAAGGATGGGGTTGGACCAAAGGAGTGAGTCCTTAGGTCTCTCCTGCTTGAGAGAACCAGAAAGCGTTTTGAGAATTGGTGTGGATAGTTACAGAAATAATAGCAAGAATGCAATTCTTTCTGTGTACGCTTAGAGAGAGATTTGCAAAACCATAGTCTCTATGTATTTTCATAGTCTCTATGTATTTGCATAGTCTCTATGTATTTTCACAAATAATCTTGCATGCCCACTTTGGGACGTTTTAAGCATCACACACTTCGTTTTGGTGCTGTCACATCAGTCTCGGGCTCTGATTTTTCCATGTTGATAAAATGGAGTGGATTGTTTTTCCTCGTACAGTTAGTCAGGAAGGAGAATGTAAGCTATTAATCCTTGGCTCTATCTCTACTCTAGTATATAAAATGTTCCGGGAGGAAAAAGCCCAGTTTGGTTACACGGTGATGGTGCTCCTGGAGCCCCTAGAAGTTAAGGAGTGAGGGATGGGGGTGGCCAGAGGTGAACAGTAGGTTACCTACAGCAGTCACCTGGTTAGACAAGAGTTAGTAAAGACAGAAGGAGGCCATGCCCCAGAGCAGGAGGGGCGCGTGTGAGGTAGAACTTGGACTAGGTCTTAGAAGCCCTGGCTTTGGGTCTTGGGGGACCGTTCTTCCCCTATGCCTTGCGGCAAATCCTGGGCCTTTTACAAAAATGTTGATTTATTTTTTGAGAGAGAGAGAGACAGAGCGTGAGCAGGGAAGGGGCAGAGAGAGAGGGAGACGCAGAATCTGAGGCAGACTCCAGGCTCTGAGCTGTCAGTGCAGAGACTGACGTGGGGCTCGAACTCACGAACTGTGAGATCGTGACCTGAGCCAAAGATGGACGCTTAACCGACTGAGCCACCCAGGCGCCCCGAGCCTTGGGCCTTTTGTGTTCAAATCTTTTGTTTTGTGAAATGAGACAGGTGGAGAAAATTATTGGCTGGGTTTCCTCCAGGCTCTTAAATGTTTTAGCTTTATTCACAGAGATAAATACAGCGTCAGGGGTATGTGCACATAGATAGCAGCAGGCAGCAGACAAAATGAGGGGTGGGAGAAGGCTGGAGTTTCAGAATGAATGTTGAAGTGTGTAGGGATGCAAGTTCACGGCCACAGAGTTGAAGCTCTGGCTTCTTGATGTGGCTTTCCTGGGGATGGCCTTTGTGACCATAGGTCAGAAGCTAAATCTTGGGCCGCTAGCCCTCCGTCTGCTAAATTAAGGGGTGGGGCTATTAGGTATCTAAGTTTCTTTAATGCTGACATACTCCGTGGCTTCTTTGCTTTACTTTTTCTTTTCCAAAAATACTCAGAAAGTCATGCTACAGTGAATATTTTATGATAGAAATAAAGCTACATTGATTTAAAAGCTGCAGTAATGAAACTTGTTTCTTCCACTTTCCCTCCTGGTTTTTCATTCCTCCGAGAAAATAAGAACATGCTGGCTCTGATTTTATTTTATGTGTGTGTTTAAAAATGGCCTCCTTGTCTAGACAATAAGATTTCCAGGGGCAGGAACCACGTCTCGGAAGCTTCCATACCATGCAGCGGCACGAATGTAACAGCCTTTTAGAAAACGTTTTGCTGAATTGACTCTACCTCAGGTAAAACTTCCTCCTGTACGGTTGACATCATTCCCTAATAATTTAAACCAGCGTTAGCCTTATTATTATTGCTGTTGTTGCTGTCACTTGTCGATGTCGTAGGTAAATAAAATAAGGTGCTTCTCCGACTGAGAACGACCAGGCTTCTTTGGAGACTAGATTGCACGAGCAGTTCTAGAGTCTGGAGCCTTGGATGCATCTGTGAGTCCGAGACAGAAGGGGACCACAGGGGTAATTGGTTCCCTTGATCAGTTTGGTGCCCACGGGGCGGTGTGCAAAGCATTCTGCGTCCTAACCCGGACAGCGGTGCCCCGCCAAAGGTGAATTGATAAATGTTCCATTGATAAAAGTACCGTGAAAATGCAGTTAGGAGGGGCCAAGAGGAAGCGATGGGTAGATGCGGTGCAGTGAAACGCTGGAACCCTTCCTCGTCCTTGGGATGCCTCCCGGACTCAGTGTCTATGAGACATCAGAGAGAATACTGCACCTTCAGCCAAGCAGTAATTGCACAGCCCACACATGCTTTGAACCAGGATCCATTAAAAATAATGAGAAAGAGTGACAACATGAGTTTGGGTGTGCCAGGCAGTGTAGCAGGGGAGAGTTAACAGACAGATGGGTAAGATTCCCCCCTTTTAATAGTAATTAATGTCAGTGCACACTGCTGGAGCAGGCTCTGGTCTGTATTCATGAGGTGTGGGAGAATATTGATTTTTTTTTTTTTTTTTTTTTTTTTTATGGAGACGCTGTAGCTGGAAGATTTTAGAGAGGCATTCCTGTTCCTCATTACTATGCAGGCTGGGTAGTGGCTACTGATAGTTGAGTTTAAGACAGAGACAATCTATACTGACCATTAAAAGAACCACAGTCTAACGGGCACATCTATGTTGTTTTTCTCGGTTTTAAACATTCCTCCCAGCAGTTTTCACTTTTAAAATCCAGGGCTTCATTTAATGTATTTGAAGAGTTTAGAAAAAGTCAATCATTAGAGTCGTCATAAGTTGATGACTTAATTTCCTGAATCTCCACCATTTATATACTATTATCCCTATTTGGGGACCCTGTTTCCTTCTTGTTTTAATCTCCTGGCCTCATTTATTTGCTCTCATGCATCACCCAGGTGCCCCAAGGTTTGCCTTGTTCTAAGAAACCCGAGGAGACCAAATAGAATCATTATTTCTACGTACCTATGCCACAAAGGCATTGCAGCATGCCCAGGAAATCTTCCTTTTGAGATCTTGTGGACATGATGATCGACTCTAATGAATTAGGTCTCTTTTTGCCTAGCATCATTATTTCAGTTATGTAGCTTAATTAGAATAGGCAGTCAATGCATTTAGTACCCCAAGTTTTTTTGATCCCCAAAGCTGTAGCAAGCAAGAAGGTAAGCTTAATAAAGAGGGCATCCTTCTCTTTTTTGCCTAACATCATTATTTCAGCTATGGGAGCTTAATTAGAATAGGAAGTCAATGCATTTAGTACCCCAATTTTTTTTTGATCCCCAAAGCTGCAGGAAGCAAGAAGGTAAGCTTTAATAAGGAGGGCATCCTTCTCACGTGGTTGTTGCTTGATGTTCATTGGAGGAGTGCGGCTAGTAATTCCCAGAACGGAAAGGGCAGTTCCGCAGGGGGGCAGGGGGCTGAGTTTGCGGAGCAGAGAGGATGGCAAGCCGGAGAGAGGGTCGTTCATGTCTGCAGTGCTGCTCATTTTGCCATATCAGACACCCCCATGGACGTGGGAGCACAAGAGCACATTTCGAAATGGACAGAACCCTTTTGGCAGTAAACCTCTTTTTAAAATGATCTATAACTAGATTTCTCCATTAGCACACTTAATAAAGAGCTGGCTTTGTCTAGTGGTGACATGGGCTGTTCTTTTCTCAAGCACACAAAGCTCTAGTTATTTTAACTGTGGCGACAGCTATTTTTAAAAGCTCTTGGGTTCATTCTTACCGAAGGCTCCTTGCCAGAAAATTGAGGCGTGGGGCACTGGGCAGCGGTCTGCCACTGAGCGTAGTGGTCTTTGCAGAAGGTGACATTGTGGAGCAGTTGACTCTCGGGAGTTTGGCCTCGAACAATCCGACTTGCCATTAAAACAAAACAAAACAAAACAAAACAAAACAAAACAAAACAAAACCTGAATATTTCAAATTGATTTTGTGCAGTCTTGTGATACCACAGATATATGCTCTGCAGCGGGCTCTGAAATAACACTTCAACTGTCTTGAAACTTGGGCTGTCATTCATTTCTCTCAGCATCTTTAAAAATAGGAATTTAAGAAGCTTCAAGTAACTTTGAAGATCCCAGAAAAGAAGTGCCCCTCTGCGGTATCCTGTGTTAAATTGAAAGTGTCTATATTAGAGAATTCATAATGAAGGGAAATTGTTTGAACACACCCTTTTGTAGACTGTTGAATTTAATTAGGTTACATCGCGTCCTGATTGCTGATTCGGCCTAATTGGCTAACTTTGTACTATTTGGGTCTTTTGCAGATTTATCTAACTTCTACCCTTTTTGGTTTGTGTCTGCGCACCTAGAAGTTTTCAAGTGAAGTTGCAAGAAGTGTCCTGAATGATGATGTCTTTTCCCCAGTGACCACGAGCAGGCGTAGTGTGTGACAGGGTCAAAATAGGTCAGTGTGAAGTATGTCTTCAGAACTACCTTGATGAATTTGAGAGAGAAAAGGAAGCCTGCCTTCGTGAATGGAGCACTGGATCAAGAGTCCTGTGATCCTACTACGCTACGTTCGCCCCAAACGTAGTACTGACTGACCTTTGACAAGCCGCTTCGGTACCCCCATTGGTGCACCGGGCCACAAAGTCTAAGAATTGAGGCTATGTAATCTGGAGGTTGTTCAATTCCTAGGTGTTTATGAAGAAAATACATTGACTTATCTTTGAGGAACAGGGTGCTGAGAAACTCTAGCATCATACAGGCTCACGTCATGGGCAGTAACATGTGAAGTAACATGTCCCCTTTTGCACCGTTGGGTACAGGAGGAGAGAGAGGCAATGGCCTTAGGGACCTTACACGTCAGCCTAGGGAACTGATGTTTTGGCCTTTGGCCCGGTCTGTTTCATGAAAGTCATCCAAACTTGATCACCTCCCTTTGAGCTAGGAGAGCACAACATCTGTGAATCTCCCGTGATCACATGATGCCCAGACACAGGAAGGGTGAATAATAAATGGGACCCGAGGAAAAGATTCTGTAAATTTTAACACCATCATTCTCAAGCTCTAGGTAACATTGCCTAGATTACCTAAAGAAACCTCAGAACATTTCACAGATGCAGTATCTTTTTAAAAATTAAAAAATTTTTTTATGTCTTCATCTATGCTATCCCATAATAGAAAGATTAGTGGGCTTTAACACATTCCAATAATCCTCCTTTACTTGGCATTTTGTATAGAATTTGCAAATTACTTTTCGCTGTAAACAGTAGCTGTAGAATACTTCAAGCTGAGAGGATTAAATGAGACCCTTATCCCAAAATAAGCCTTTCAACTAAGTTAAAATGACTAAAATATTTCATCTTATGAAATGTTATTTGGATATTAAAAAATATCTCCAACGCAACACCACCCATTGAAATCCTCTTGCGTGAAGGCAGGGAGGCAGGATCAGGGGGCTGTGTGTGTAATTTGGGGGACGAGGAATTCTAGACACATGTGGATTATGAAGAGCCTCTCAAATGTGCTTCGGGGTAACTGCCCCAGCCTCAGGAGGAGAATCCATAGAGAAAGAGAGGGACTGACAGTCGTTGAGGGGGGAGCCCTTTGGGACCATCCATCCTGCTCCCCAAAACACAGAAAGTCAGGGTGAGGGATCACATGTGCAGAAGAGGCAACTGCTGAAATTTGAAAGACTAGAAAGCCATTAGCCAGACAGCACGTAAACGTGAACATTGACGACTAGGATTCTAAGGATGAGCAGAGAGATGGACAGGTTTTCCAGGTAAAAGACATCCCTGGGGGGCGTGCTTCAGCAGCTGCAGTGATGGGAGGGAAAGTTGTATAGGGGAGGGCGTCTGCTGGTGTGGGAAGCAGAGGAAGAGCTCACGGAAAGCCACGCAGGGCGTTTGCGACCTCCTCGGCCACATTCCTGCAGGTGTGGAGGGCTGTTTAACGTGAGGAAGTGAAGGGCTCTTCTGCGGGGCTTGTAACCAGAAAAGGTTTGGTTGTCTGAAACCTGGTGCCCCACGTCTGACCCTGGCATTTGTTTGTCCTGGGACCTTGAGGGAATCACTTAACCCTCTGAACCTGCTTCATCCTTATGAAGTGGGGGGTAACACTGTCTTTATTGGACAGGACTGTTGTTGGGGTCAAATGGATCGTGCCCATGGATGTGTTTTGAAAATTGTGAAATGGAAAAAAAAAAAGGCCTCAGTGTATGGAATAATTAATGTTGGAAGAAACTAGCTAATAGACATTCATTGGTGGGTTTGTCCAGAGCCATTGTAAGACTATTCAAGGAACTGAAAACATTGTATTTGAGGGTGTCGTGCTTCACGGTCTGCTCTAGCTTCCTGAGGAGGAGAGTAATAGTTTCAGACAGGTGTTGAATCCCATTGTATGGGATGTTTGGGCAAGAAGGAATCCTGGAAGTCAGATGGCAAAACTGAGGTCCAATGAAGTTTTAAAAAACGTTTTTTAATTTTGAGAGAGAGAAAGAGAGAGAACTAGCGGGGAAGGGGCAGAAAGAGAGGGGAACAGAGAGTCCCAAGCAGGCTCTGTACTGACAGTGGACAGCCTGATGCGGGGCTCCATCCCACGAACCATGAGATCATGACTTGAGTGGAGATCAAGAGTTGGACACTTAACCGACTGAGCCACTCAGGTACCCTGCGGTCCAGAGAATACAAGGGACTTGCACGTGGCCACCCTGATGACTAGGGGCAGAGCCTGGGTCATCTCACACACCGTTCCCTCCCCAACACAGGGCTTCCTAGTGGGTGGTTCTGGTTAAGCAGAAGTGGAATCTGGGTGTCCAAAATAGATATCTTGACTAATCGCATGCAATTTGGATCACAGAAATTTGTTCTGAGCGAAACAGGTCTACTGTTTTCCAGCATTCAGTAAAATTTCTGCATCTTATAAACATGTCAAGTCTCCGCAACAGAGTTAGCAAGAAAAATAAACATACTTCACCACCTAATTTTGCTTCTTTCCAGTTACCAAAAGAAGGCGCTCGCCTTGGTGAATGTTCCTTTAGTCGCTGCCATTTATGATTCCCTATCCAAAGGGCTTTCTAAGATGGCTTTTGAGGTTCACAGAGATAAAATCTTATACTTTGAGCACAGTATGGACTTACCCTGCCCCATGGATAGCCAGACTGATAAAGAAGATGATGAACACATGGTGTGTGTACCAGAACAACTCATAGGAGACCTGTCTGATGAACTCGGTGGAAGAGGTCATGATCAAGATGAAAGCCAGAGAGATGATCAGGCCAGTGACACCAGCAATTGTCGTCAGCAACACAGTGATGGTGTTCTAAGAGAGACAAGCACCGGGACATTGATATCTTGGTTCTATTTTCCATGTTAGGGTCAATACTCGAGAGTCTAAGCAGGGAGTAAATCAAAACATTCGAATCAGGGGCATATTAGCCTCAAAAAGGGTCCCCCTATGACTCAAGAAGGGAGCTTCCCCGTTCTTTTCTTTTGTTCCATTTGATGGCACACATTCGCTTTGCTCAAATTTCATCAAATGCCATTTAATCATTTACATTTTTTCCATCTGTATAAATCAACTTTCAGGTCAAAGTTATTACGGTGAATTGAAATGAAGACAATATGTAACACTGCATTTTAAGATAAAATATTGGCAAATAAATCCAAGTGTCAAGTTTTTGATTTTTAAAATAAAAGTGTGGATTGCCATGCTTAATTGCATGTTAACATTAATAAACACTTTTTTTTTTTTTTGAGAGATCCCTCAGGGGCGCTCCTAATAAAGCAGCTGCACATTCTGTTCCCCTGGTAGTTATTCCTTGCTCTTGCTTTTTAATTGGAAGGGCCATGACTTGCATTTCTTTCATGCCACCTCAGGGAGGCTTGGAATAAGGCTTTGTAAACCCTAGGTGGTCAATAAATATACAGCTATTCTACTCTGGGAGACACGGTCAAAAGGCCAGAGTTCTGACCTGTGAGTGCAGAGGACGGTTACCTAGCCTTTTAGAATATGAATCACAGAGCACTTTGTATTTGCTGTGACTTTTCCATACTCTTGCCAAGTCATTGGGATTCAGATGTTGTGTTACCATCGTTGAGCCGACCATGAGCTCAATAAACTCACACTGTATCTTTTGTCAGTAAAATCTCATTAATTTGGGCTGCTGTGAGATCTCAAGGTAATTTGGATAGGGACTTCTCCTTGTTTCTTTTTACTTCATGGAGCAAATAGTTGAAATAAAATTGAAAGGGTATGTCTAAAACGTTGAAAAGATATGTTATTTTTTCAAGTGTACTCAAGCATTTAATTTTTAAAAAATTTTTAATGTTTATTTATATATATGTATTTATTATATATATATTTATATATATAATTATTTATATATAAAAATAATGTTTATTATTTTTGAAGGAGAGATAGCGTGTGAGCGGGGGAGGGGGCAGACACACACACACACACACACACACACACACGCACACAGAATCCGAAGCAGGCTCCAGGCTCAGAGCTGTCAGCACAGAGCCTGATGCGGGGCTCGAACCCACAAACCGTGAGGTCCTGACCTGAGCCGAAGTCAGATGCCTAACCGACTGAGCCACCCAGTACTCAGGCATTTTAGAAATCCGTTTATATCATAGGACGTGCTAATTTTAAATCACTCTTCTTTGCTTTTTAAAGCAACCCCCCACTTCCCTTTTCTTGCAACATATTTTTATAGACTGGTTTGGTTTGCCGTGTATCTTTTCAAATAGCCCCGTTGCATCTGTTTAGAAATATTCTATAACGTACACTTTGTGTTATTGATACTTTCTCCAAACGTACCAATTTGTATTATGGATCTTTCTCCAAATACTCCAAGGTAGGTATTATTCACCTTAAGGTGTTACTTGAACTTAAGGAGCACTTACATAGTATACTGCTTCTAAAATTTTGAGATGACTGTATTGGAGTAACTTGATTATCTTGTTAAATTGCTTTAAAAGCATTCATAATAAGTGCTATTCACTGTATAGCCTTTTCAAAATATTAAGGCTTATTCTTGGTTGTCTGTAACAATGAGCTTTTCAGAGCCTTGGCGGGGGGAAAGAGTTAACCCTGGTAAGTGCCAAGATAAATACTGGGGCTCCAATGAGTGACCCCGAAAGCCTTCCCATGGGCTTATGGCCATCGTTGGTTTTAACTCATAACTTTGAAGCTTGTGCTTCTAATTGTCAGCCAGGAGAATGTAGCTCTACTTAATCAATGGCCTGATATTGGAAATCATCTCAGGATAATTAGGGACGTGCCATGGAAGAATTCCCCCCAAAATTTGAATTTCGCTTCTTCAAATAAGGTTCCCTGGGCAAAATGGTCATTAAAGAGATGGCTCAGATGGTAACAGAGGGTTTTCCGTTGCAGAAGTACATTGTATTAGGGGTCTTCTTGGGCAATACTGATTCGTTAGCCTGGTCACCACGTTGGATACATATTCCAACAGGGCAGTACATGCTCAACTATTTTGGTCAACCGGGAAGAAAGGGGTAGGTGGCGGATGGAAGGGAGAGGATTGTCTTAATCTCGATAGGTGGGTCTCTGCAGTTACGTTTTTCATTTTCTTTTGTTTCTCACATGTGCTGCCACTCTGGGCACACAGGTAATTAGCATTAATGATGTTACTAGCCATGCAGGTCTGATTATGAAATTAGCTGCTTTGCCCAGTGTCTGGTTTGGCAGACCAGCCAAGCACATGTGTGCCAAAATATGACACACGAGAAGAGATCCAAAAGCAATTTGCAAGTTGAAAATGAAGACATCCAATTTATAATCCCTGGATTTAGATGGCACTTCACATTCTTTATGATGCTACCATCAACAACAGCAAAATACGTAATCGTGAGCTGCTTTAAAATGTAAAATGTCAGGGTTCTAATAAGTGGCTGCATTTCCTATTTGGGTTTATTTATTATGTTTTGATATACATTAATTAAGGGGCATCAGTTTTTCTTCCTGCTTATAAACTCTCAGCAACATTTACGAAAAAAATACCTTTAAAAAATTATTTATTTTCAAGAGACAGAGACGGAGCGTGAGCAGGGGAGGCGCAGAGAGAGAGGGAGACACAGAATCCCAAGCAGACTCCGGGCTCTGAGCTGTCAGCACAGAGCCTGACGTGGGGCTGGAACTCACGAACTGGGAGATTATGACCTGAGCTGCAGTTGGACGCTCAACCGACTGAGCCACCCCGGCGCCTCAAGAATATCTCTCTTTTTTTTTTTTTTTAATTTGAGAGAGAGAGAGAGAGAGAGAGAGAGAAAGCACATGCAATTGGGGGAAGGGGCAGAGGGACAGAGAGAGACAATCTTAAGCAGGCTCCACGTTCAGCGTGGAGCCCCATGCAGGGCTCGACCCCACAGCCTTGGGATCATGACCTGAACTGAAATCAAGAGTCAGCAGTTCAAACAACTGAGCCCCCGACGTGCCCCTCAAAATAGCTTTGGCAGAAACTTCTCTCCAGCTCTTTGATTAAAGCTTTTGAAACACAGTGCTTGCGATCAAGGGATCGGGAAAGGAAGGGTGTTTCAGATGAGAAACCCGGGAGCCTGCAAGGACTCACTGTGTGGAAGGTCCGGATGGGGTTGAGGTAGCTCTCATTTGGGGTTTTGCCAAGCTGGGCAAGTGCAGCCAGAAGCCCCTCCGCTTCCGTGGACTGGCTCCAGCGATAGTGCTCCAGGTTGCACAAGTGTGCCACGATGTGGATGGCTACGGTCGAGGAGAGGACATCAGACATGTGCCATCTGGATTTCTTCCTTTGTGGTTACTCAATGACACAATGTCTCTACGGTCAAGTTTCTCTGCTCTGGTGTTTGTAATCTCCAAAGAGTGACTTATTTGTGCATCTTTCACCGTGTCTTGAATGGAGTGGATTGGCTGCTTCTAAAGATATGGTATGATTCACCACATCCATTTTAATGATAGGAAGAAATGAAGTCAATCTTAAGTCACCATAATTTAATTATAAACGTGCTCATTCTGCAAGTGGAATAGGTATTAGGATATCACGACATAATTACCTATATGTTCCATTGTATATATAATTCCATATTTTGTATAGAACATATCCTGTGAGAGATATATATATACACACATATGTATTCCATATTTTATATCTTATGTAATATAGTTTCCAAGAAATCACAGAGCATTATCCTAGGATACTGTATATCATATACATGGACATGTGTGCATATGACATCTATGATAGATTCCAGGGAAGAGTTTTTGTTCGCTTTCAGACATTATATTTTCTATTCTTCCTTTATACATTTTAGCATATATGTATATGTACTCCTACACATACGCATATACACAATATATTTGCATGTGTTATTCCTAGAGGATCAAAATAAACGGGTATTTATAGAACTAATCCTCTCTGTGTACTCTTCAGAAGAAAACTCGGTTTTCTAATTCTGAGAATTTGTGATGTTTAAATTTTAAATGAAGAGAACAAGCTTGGGAACACAGCATCATTTAGCCCGAGGACACTGTGCTCAATGCCACTCTTCCCTGTCTTGTGAAATCTGGGGGGAAGCTAGCAGTCACAACATCCAGACGAGGATCTCCTGATGCTTTCCCTACAAATGGAAGCCCTACTGGGTGACCTGCTGATACCAGCCACTGGGATCAGATTCAAGTGTGAAATGAGAATTCATTACCCAGGGTGTAGATAGCTTCCCAGTTGCTACCTTGCCCCCCTGAACCCCCGTCCACCATGCAAAGTAGAATTGGCTAATATATTATATAGTCTCCACACATTGTATGCAAATTCTGGAATCTTTCATGACTACCCATGGTGGGTTGAGGTGTGGGGGAGTGAAGGAGAAAGGAACAGCAGAAACTTCGGAGAATATTGGTAGCATGTTGGTCTCTGTGGTTGTAGCAGCAGATTTCTTTAGAAATACCAACAGCTGTTTAGCTTTTCTCCCTGCCCCCTGAATTCCTTCGATCAGAGCCATTCCCTTCTCTGGGCTGCAAAGTTGTATTCATGCTTTAAGACCCAACCCAAAAGTTGTTTTCTATGAAATTGCTCGTCAGGTCCACAGGCACCAATGATACCTTGACTATAACATTTCCCAGGAATTATTGTTATGAATATTTATTTACATCTATGTTGCCCCACGGACCTGACGCCTCAAGGCTTATTCATCTCGAAACATCAACACTGGGCACGTTGCTTACTACCAGTATGTACTTAATAAGGATTTGCGGAGTGATAACGAGCTAGAAAGAGAGAAAGGGTCAGGAGGTTGTCTGCCGATGCAGATGGGGTAGTGCTAATACCTGTTTTGTGAACATTTTCCTGCAGCCTTCACGTCAGAACTCAATTTGAACATGCTTTTGGCTGAAGTTCATCTAAGAAGGCAAAGCACATGATCGTATTTCTGAGTCAATGATGTTGACCCTCTCCTTATGGGTTTTGTGAGAGTGGCACCCAAAAGGCATTGTGTTTCTTCCCTGTGTTCCATTTGTCACTATACGCGGTGTGTCTGTGAAGGAGCTGCCTTGTTTAGTCTCAGCATCCACGAAGCTAGAAAGTTTGTCTAGTAACCATCTCTTCCAATATGCTCAAGATGAAATGGAAACTAGTTGCTAAATTGAACACAAACATGTTCAGCAGTATTCCTAATTGCTGTTTTCTGGTAATTATCTTAAAGTTTAAAAAAAGCAATAGGTAATACTTCTCATGGCTAGCAGATACTGAATACTTAGTATACTTCAAACACCATTATAAATGCTTATGCGTATTACCTCATTTAATCCTCAGGTATCAGTCTTATTGCCATTTTACAGACCAGTATTCAAGAAGTTCAGGCAGTTGTAGACCATTAACGGCAAAGGTGGGATAAAACCCTGTTTGCCTGAATCGGGGGCCCATTAAAATTTTTTTCTTTTTTTTATATATATTTTTTTGACGTTGATTTATTTTTGAGACAGGGAGAGACAGCATGAACAGGGGAGGGTCAGAGAGAGAGAGGGAGACACAGAATCTGAAACAGGCTCCAGGCTCTGAGCTGTCAGTACAGAGCCCCACGCGGGGCTCGAACTCACGGACCGCGAGATCATGACCTGAGCCGAAGTCGGATGCTTAACCGACTGAGCCACCCAAGCGCCCCTGCCTTTTTTTTTTTTTTTTTTTAACAGAGCCCGCGAGCAGGGAGAGGGGCACAGGGAGAGAGGGAGTATCGTAAGGAGGCTGCACACTCAGTGTGGAGCCCGACTCAGGGCTCAATCCCACAACCCTGGGATCATGACCTGAGCCAAAATCAAGAGTCAGATGCTCAACCAACTGAGCCACCCAGGTGCCCCAGAGCTCAATCTTTGACCTTTAAGTTATATTGTTTCTTTTCACTGATTCATAATTGTTATACTTTATTGTTCACTGAAAACTAATTTCTCCTGCCGGCTTAGCTAAAGCTCTTTGAATGGTTCATTTGGTGTCTTTAATCTAGAGTGAACTAGCTCATAAGAATAATCACAGCCTTTGGAGTTCTCCTTGCAGGTGGGTGGAAAATCTCCTTTACCTCTCTGCCCTTTACCCTCTGCCCCTGGCTGTCCTCAGTTCTCCTCCATGGACTAAAGCACACCAGAGAGGAGCTGTCCCCACTTTACAGAAGCAGATACTGAGCTTCAAGCCAAATTAAGTGACAACACTTACAATTCCATAATCCACATGTGACAGTCAGAAGGGAAACACAGGATAGCTTCTGTGTCTTTTATATTCTGCATTCTATAACATCCTTCTCCTGGGTAAGAAGTTGTTGATCACAATCTATTTCCTATTAGATTGATTTCCACATGAGAATTCGACACTGTTAAACTAAATTTAAGTACACTTATTGAATAAGCAAAGATATTGAACTAGTTATTTACTCTTATTGCCAGGTCTCCCATAACAGAGCTGAAGAAACTAATGAAATAGTATGAGAAGACTCAAGATGCTTTTTAAGAGGTAGCTCCTGAGGGAATATGTTGAAAACTACTCTTTCTAGCTTTTTTTTTTGTTTTCATGTACTTTAAAATTCATGTCTTAAATGCTCCTTTGCTCTAACTACCTCCATTTCGTTTTCTTTTTACACGTAGAAGATAAAAAGTGGAATATCTTATTTTATTTATCCCAGGAATTCTCAGAGGGAAAACTACCTGTGCCACTTGGTTTGTCCAAACGTTTTATTTCCTCTTAGGTCTGACCCTAATTTTATTGTGATCTTGGCTGGGAACTTAAGGTATCCCACTTACCAACTCCATGGCTGCTGGGGCTGGATAGGTAACCCAGGAGATACTGACTCTGCTGTGTTTTTTTCCAGACATTGTATGTTCTATTTTCTAGTCTTCCCTTTACACACCTCAGTTATTTTAATGTGGGTAGTCATGTCATCTGCTGGTTGCTTCCAGTATGTGATCAAATAGTGATATGGTTCGATTTTCCCCTCTCTTACTCATCAGAATCCTGTCATGTTACTAGATTGGCTACTCAAACTAGATTTGCTACAGCCAGAAGGACACGAGAAGGCTGCCTCTCAGTTACTTCATTTATTTCAGCCTGCTGTCTTATCTGTAAAATGGGTGCATTGATTGAAACCAGGCAATATCTCGGCTTCCCGCCAGCTCTCTGGCTCCCGCGTCTCCTTTGAAGTTGACTGGGACCATTTATCATCCCAAAGGGATCTGTAGTCCAACGTGAAAGCCATGCAAACATGAAACACATGTTTTAATAATTTTTCAAAATCAACACTGGCTTAAAGGGGCTCTTTAAGTTTTGTGGCACATTCGATACTATCAGTTATGCAGGTGCGCTCACCCTGGCCCCTCTGAGGACTTTCTGCGGAGCTCATGGGAGAGCCTACGACACACATTTCCAGAATCCGCCCAAAGGCCAGGCTAACAGATGCTGTCACCGGGTCTTTCCACAATCCTATTTTCTCACCAAAGGACTTCTACAGTTAAAAGAGAGCAGTGGTCTTGGACAAGCCACAAAATGCACATTTAATTGGTGTGTGGACTTCTGAGTTCAAATAAGGAGCTTTCATTGAAGAATGAACAAAAAAAAAAAAAAAATCATAAAGGCTACAATTAGAGCCAGTTGCCCTGAGAAAGTTTCTTTTCCTTCTTTCTTTCCTTCTTTTCATTTTTTGGGAGATCAAAGGAAGCATAATTGAGGGAGAATCTTGGAAGGGCGGTCAGTTCTTGCTATGTTTCTGCCTGCCTGTCAGTGATAACAGTCATTTTGGAGTTAGTCACCTCCTAATTAAGCAGCCTTCGGAAATAAGGACCCAGGGACAAATCCTGGCTGTGCTTTACCAGCCAGAGCCTTGGCCCCCCAAACTTTCAAGCTTGTGGACTGATTTCTGCGGGACTACATAGGTTCCGGCACCCCGTGCATGCTACTCATTTAAATCATGTTAGACAGGGGGCACCTGGGTGGCTCAGTCAGTTAAGCTTCCGACTTCAGCGCAGGGCACGATTCTCACAGTTCGTGAGTTCGAGCCCCGCATCGGGCTTTCTGCTGTCAGGGTGGAGCCCACTACGGATCCTCTGTCCCCTCTCCCTCTGGCACCTCTTATGTTTATTGAGGTTTGTAAACTAATTTTAGCAGCTCATCAGGAGCCGCCCGTGGGTAATTGCACACCCCTGGCGCCTACTGGATGTATGCCGCCTGGGTCAGTATTTACACCCCCCCACCCCCCCCTTTGAAGGAAGCTCAGGCTCACAGTACTACTGTTCAGCTGGAAGGATCTCCAAGGTCTGCTGTGGACCGCAGAGTCCAAAAAGATCCACGTTAATAAGAACGAAGAGGCTGTGATACTGGGATTTTTATACCACTGGGGTTACAGGTCCCTGCAAATGATTTATTAGCGGTTGGAGAATTGCTCCTGCAGCTCTTATCATAGGCAGGCGAGCGGGAAGGCAGGAAGCCAAAAGAAGGGTTCCTGTCACCGCGTTTTCCATGATGCCCTTGATTATAGATAGTTTGCCTCTCCCCTCCTCCTCCCCAGCCTCCTTCCACCAGCCTCTAATTACATCCTTTAATGATTTGACCAGTTAAAGCCTGCAGTTCAGCTTACAGAAGAACGGGTGAGAAATTAGGGGCTGGCGTGCAAACTTCGATGTGGATGCACTTCTTCCAAGGTTACACACCTCTATTAAGCCAGTCGGCTATTTGAAAAGCAGCATAATGGGCGATGCTAATAAAATAAGCACGGGGACATTTTCAGCTGTTCCCAAGTGAATACAGCAGAAGGACAAAATGTGAAAAGCACAGGGATATCTACGAAACCAGGGCTTAGCATGTTTTTTTTTTTTTTTTTTTTTTTTTCCTTCTAAAAGCGCAGTTGCCAGCCGCATTTCTTAGTGAGTGTGAAATGTAATAATTGCTATGTCAGGGCTTGGGGAGAAGCAGAGAGCTTTCTCCCCACCCTCCTGCCTTTGCCGGGGATGGAGACAGCCCCGCGCTGCTGGTTGCCATGGCGGTGGGGGATGAGCCCTTGGCTCTCAGAAGCAGTCTGACCCTACCGGGGAGTCCCGGGGGGGGGCTGGGGAGCCCCGCAAGGCAGTGGGGGTTCAAGCAGAAGAGGGCCGAGGGGATACTTCCTTCTCTCCAGGGATTTCTGAGGGAAGGAGGGAGAAAGAGAGTCCCGATTCTTCTGGTTGCGGCAGAATGTGAATTTATCTGGGACGAGCCCATTGGCATCATTTTCAATCTCTTCCCTGCCCACACGCTGTGCTTCCTCCACCCCAGCTGCTGCTGGGTCCTTGAGCCTCTGCACTGTCGCGGCTTGTACCTTTCTCACAAATCCCCCTCCTCCCTTTTGCCTGCTGGCCGACTCCAGCTCATCCTCGGGTCTGACCCAACTTGGTGGGGACCTATTACGTGCCAGGGGCCGGGAAAGCCGAGACGCAGAAGACACATCTCAGCCCCCCAGGCCGTCGGAGTCTGAGAAATTTTCCTAGGTGGCAGGGAGGCATCACTGAGGTCTGCAGGAAAGGTGGCCCAGAGGGAGGCAGGCGGGCGAGGAGGCCCGGATATGGCAACGTCTTCGCCATTGAGGGAGGAAAGGAAGAGCATTTAACAGGGACAAAGGCACCCACCACTCAGGGACCCAGTGGCTGTGTATTGCCAATGGGAAGAAGCGAGGGGGGTGTGGAGAGAAAGGAGAGAGGAGGAGGAGGCAGCGCTCACTGAAGGGAGCATGCAGGCCATCCTACCCTTGGGTTTGACTCTCTGTGCAAGAGTGGCCAGTGAATGACCTTGTAGTGGGTAGGTTTCCAAGAGGGCCTACCTGGCAACCAGTCTGCACATCTCCTGATGGATCGATTGTGTTATTGTTCTTTTAATTCCAGCGAGGAAAAGGCACACAAAAACTTAGATCACAGGACCAGTCAGCAGCAGGGGTATGAAATAATGTGGTCATCTGATTCCAGTCAACTGCTCCCCTTGCTAAATTACACTCCATTCTTGGGGCCCCTGGGTGGCTCAGCCGGTTAAGCGTCTGACCGCGGCTCAGGTCATGATCTCACGTTTTGTGAGTTCGAGCCCCGCGTCGGGCTCTGGGCTGACAGCTCGGAGCCTGGAGCCTGCTTCACATTCTGTGTCTCCCTCTCTCTCTCTGCCCCTCCCCTGCTCACACTCTATCTCTCCCACAAATAAATAAACATTAAAAAATTAAAAAAAATAAATTATACTCCATTCTGAAAACAGTACTGACTATACTCGTTTCAGGTTACAGCTTCTCTTAGTGTATCTTGAACACGGGAGATATTCGACATACATCACCGATGCATCTATTCTACTGATACCTGATTACATGGAAAGAAATATACATACCCAAAGGTTTAAGGTGAGAACTATTGCATAACATATTTTCTTTTATTTTTTGCTTCCTTTTCTGATGTGTTTTGATGCTGTAGGTTTTTTGGTTCCTTCTCTCTCTTAGAGTCCAGTTCTGCCTTAAACCTCTTGCGTAGTGATAATATTCTTCCCACCATTTTACTGTGTTTTATCTCCTCTTTTAATGCAGGGATTAAATATTCTTAAGATTATATGTATATATTTAAGTTTATTCATTTATTTTGAGAAAGAGAGCAAGCAGGGGAGGAGCAAAGGGAGAGGGAAAGAGAGAATCCCAAGCAGGCTCTATGCTGTCAGCACAGAGCCTGATGCGGGGCTTGAACTCACAAAGCATAAGATCATGACCTGAGCTGAAATCAAGACTCAAGTGCTTAACTGACCGAGCCACCCAGGCACCCCAATATTCTTAGGAATATTTTATTTATTTATTTAATTTATTTATTTATTTTTTCAACGTTTATTTATTTTTGGGACAGAGAGAGACGGAGCATGAACGGAGGAGGGGCAGAGTGAGAGGGAGACACAGAATCGAAAACAGGCTCCAGGCTCCGAGCCATCAGCCCAGAGCCTGACGCGGGGCTCGAACTCACAGACCGCGAGATCGTGACCTGGCTGAAGTCGGACGCTTAACCGACTGCGCCACCCAGGCGCCCCGTCTTAGGAATATTTTAAAGGAAGCCTTCCCAATTTTAAAGGAAGCCTTGAGATTCCTTGAATTCTTTCTCTGAAGAGCCTTGCAAGGAGCAATCTGGACTCCACTCTGACACGACCCATGACAGGGAACTCTGTATTCTCAGGGACGCTCATTCTAATTTTAGAGAATTTGGAAGGTCCGGAAAAGACTTCCATATCTGAGCTGAAATCTGCTTCCCTGGGTCTTCATTGCTTCATGCATCAACTCATTTGTCGGGGGTTTTTGACCCCTCTCTGGACTCAGCCCTATGGTAGCCTTGGGACATAAAGACGCATTAACTTGTTTTTTTTTGCTCTCCTTCCCTTGCCTGGTTTCTCTCTAGGACACAGTGTCTTTTTACCCTTATTTCTTAACAAACCACAAAGACCTTTCGCAGATGTTTCCCGGGTTGGTTTAATCTGGCACCAAAGACAATCGATGGGGAGATCTCCCCACAACTTCTCCGCACACCCGAAGTTGTGTTAATTGGCACTCGGGCACTGTCTGTCCTGTCTTGTTGCTTAATTAAATCCACGTTTGTGTTGAGTGTTCTTTTTACTCTGCTATTTTTTATGCATGAGAGGATGAAAACAAATGAGGAAAACATTTTATAGTTAAATTAGTTTGAGAGAAACAGTCCTGAACCATAACTCTTAATTGTGCAGATAGCCTTTTATTTCAGTGTGTTTGTCGTCCAACAAAACCACAAACGAGTCGGTTATCGCTCGGCTTCTTTTCTTCCTCACCAGGGTTTAACCCTGGCCTTGGATGCTAATTTTTATTGCCTTTCTCTTGAATTCTCTTGTTTTCTTATTCAAGAAATAACAATAACACTTTATATGCTGTAAAGCTTCATATCTTTCCAAGGTCCCTTTATATCCACTAGCTCAATGCTATTCAGAACCTTATTCACTTGATCTTGCTTTTCTCTTTGCTTTTACTGCCTCTGATACCATTTGACAGTCATTTTGCTATGACTGTGAATGAGTTTTTGAGTACAGGTCAGTTTTCTTTCCAGGGTGGATTATATTGAATAGCACAGTATTCATTTTGCAAGCAGGTACTCATTGTTGTATTATCAACAAGCTTAATTCTTTACAAATGAAAATGAAGTTTCATAAATTTTTCCTTGCCAAATTGAAGGCTTGGTAGGGAACACTGCGTGAGTATAAATTAGATATCAAAAAATCCTTTTATGTAAGTTTTATTGGTCAAATGGAATGCAAAGATTTATTTAAGGGTGAGCCTTTGGCGGAGGGGGAAATTAAAACAAAGCTATCAAGTTAAGCATTAGGTTTGGTAACATCCACTGGGCAAAGAAGAATAAGAAACACTTACTTGCGTTAATGGCTATCCCATAGGCGACCAGTTTGTGGAATTTGAGGTTTTTGTCTAATTGCCTCCTCCACGGTCCTCTGCAGCACTAGAGTGACATAAAGTAAAAGTCTCATTTTAAGGAAAAATCATAGCGATGACAGCATCCTGAGTGGTAAGAGAGCAGGACTCAGGCTCTGCCTCTAAATTCCTGAAGGTGGGGCTATGGGGTACAGAAGGGAGCGGCCATTAATCAGCCCAAAGGACAAACCAGATGGTTATTACTGGCTTTGCTGAAATTTCAAGTCAGTAAAGTGAGTAAGTATAGTTCCCTGCCTACAAGTCAAAATTCTAGAATAAACCTGCTAATATGCATGCGGCCACTAGTTTACAAAATGAAGATGGAAACCAACATCCTCATAGATGTGGTTTAAGTAGTCTATAAAGTATTCCTTATGACACAAAGAAAGGCATTATGTTCATCTATATCTAAATACTCATAAAATTATGATGATGATTGTATAATCATTTCATCTAGTCAGAGTTATTGAAATTCTCATTTTTCTGTACAGTGCATTACGCTGTTTAGCAGGAAACACAGTATCCAAAACAGTGAAGCTAATATAATTAGGAAATTATTAAATCTACATACGAAATTCTGTGTACTATGACTGTGTATTCCTGGGCCGAGAGCTCAGAGAGATGTGTCCTTAGTGGCATTTGACTCCACTGCTCATTTGGTTCCTTTCAATTAGAAATCGTGGTAGTTCAAACTGTTATAATACATCCGTCTTAGTGAGTCAGGTCAATTTTATCAGCCATCTTCTTCTGACGGAGCAAATGTATCGGAGAAAGGCTGAGCAAAGACTCCAATGTCAAGCAGGGAGTGAATGGCAAGAACGAAAGTCAAATCAAATGTACAGATTTCTGAGTTTTGGTTTTTGCCACTGGGTCCTCTCTTACGAAGAAACAAACTTCAGTCCCCACGTGAATTATCAGGACTTTCACAGTAAAATACATCTTTGTCTTTCATGGCACTTACACCGGTAAATCACAACAACTGAAATTATTTTAAGTAGTTTAGTACTTACAGTACTTGTCCCTCTCATGAATGAAATGAGGTTTCGACTGATCGGTAAGAGAATTAGCATGCAGTTAAAATTGAGGCACACTGCAGACGCTCGCGCCCAGGCCAGTGTTGACTGTCCACATAGAAAGACACAAGAGAGATGCGCTGAGAGTAAGGACGCTGGGGAAGATGGAATGTTTTCCGAAACGATAATGTGTAGTCCCCAGCTCTACTTACGCCCAGAATAACTCGTGTGTAAAGGAAAGACTCTTCCTCTTCATACCAAGAGAATGTGTCGATAAACAGATATAAATTCACTCCCAGCCACGAGAGCTAGTGTTGAATGAAAAGAGACCAATCAATACTATCTTCGATCTTTTCTTCCGTTCACGATCACTTGGGGTTCTTCTTTTAAAGGGTGAAATGAAGAGCTTCTCAATATTCATCAGACTTACTCTATACTTATTTCTCATATATTCGTTTGAACAGTTGATTACAATAGTAACAAATTGTTAACTTTATAAAAAAACTTCCGACCGCATACAGGTATATTTAAGGCATTTAATGAAAATTACAAAGCCTTCCTAATCAACATTGCTCTAATGTTTTAAGTCAATGATGGCGAGAGGAGGAAATCTTTAAAAACAACTCAGAAAGTACTCCAGAAAGATTCCAATTTCATAGTCTAATTCAAAGACTTCATTTGATTTAAGAAACGGTTCATACATTATGCAAAAACTAACTACTTGACTTCAAAAATAATTAAAAATGAACTCAATCGAAAAACAACTTTACATGATTCTGTAAGGGTAAATTAAATATATCTACTGAATGTTTTCTAACAAGGTTTAGTCTTTTACCAAAGTAATACTTCAAGCTATTTAGCATTCCTATACAATTATCTTAAAAATCAAAGACTAGTTCATATATACATTTTAACTTGAATAACAAAAATGATACTTACTCCTAATAGGATGGAGAGACTTTCATTCAAAATCCAGAACGCCATCACGACAGCTTTGCTCTGTTGCTGTCAGCAAATGATTTCTTTCATTCACCTGAGCCTGGATGTTGTATCCCGAGTAAGGGCTTCCCTCGTAGACTATTTTGTCTTTTTGTCTTAGGAAGCACCTAGTGGGAGCTGCCCTCGAGGAATTTCTAATTAAGGACTTCTTGCCAAAGGCACATCATCAGGCTGACATGCCTCCTGACCTGGGTGAATACAAGGCAAGTCTCTGTCTAATGATTCTCTTCCTCAAAGATTTCATAAGAAAAGAAAGCTCGTTTTATGAAATTATCCTCATGTACTTTATACCCCATTCATTTTCTACATGATTGCAGCCAATACGATAATGAGTCTTTATGTAAATTTGAGAAATAACCTCATTGCCAAGGGTTGGATACAGCAAAACACTTCACTTGAACTTTCTCTATTTTGTTTTCCCTACTTTGCATCTTCCCCCCGTCCCCTGAAAAAGAATTCCTTTATAGAAGATAGAGAATGGTGGGAAACAAATACAAATTAAAGAGTCTTTCAGAAGATGGAGAAGAAAAGAGAAAAGATCTTTGGGTGTGCTTGTGAAGAGTGAACTGGATGACATTTGTGGGGCTGATGGAATAAATCCTATGTTTCCCCCAATCCCCCTGGGCCCACCCATGAGATAGATGAGAACGTCCTTTTATACGTAGTGATTCCAGGCGGGGCTGTGCATGAACCTGGCCATTCCATGGTTTTGTGGTAAATACCTAGTTAAATACAATAACTATGGCTACTTTGGTAGACAAAGTTGTTCCAATGGAAGCAATTTTCTGGTTAGTCCTGGCCCAAGTATTTCATTAAAAAATTTCAGACAATTAAGATGAAATAGGAGGAGACAATTGCCTAAGCTTCTGTGTCTTTCTGGGGTGAATCTGTTTAGGGGTGCCACAAGAATTAAAAAAAAAATTAGGCCTGGTGGAAACAATAGTTTGGTATTCATTGACCTAAGTCCTCCTCCTCCCCCTCCTCCTCCTCCTCCTCCTCCTCTTCCTCCTTCTCCTCCTCCTCCCCCTCTTCCTCCTCCTCCCCATAAATCCTAAGTAAATAATCCAGGCACTAAGTTAAGAACTATCCCAGTATTGCCCAATTAAATCATACATGAACTCTATGGGGTACTTATTAAAAGCTCCATTACACAAATGTGGAAACTGGCCCGGTGAAGTTTCTTGCAGTAGGAACCATCGGGACTTGAATTTGGTTCTCTCTGACTTGAGCAACTTTATTATTAGCCATTCCCTTATACGGTGCTTTTTAAAAATTAAATACTAATATATATTAAATACTAATATATGGTCATCAAACCTACTTAAATACAGATATTAATTTCATCTCTATGAATTGGGCACATTTAAGTTCTAGGAATTAGTTTAATTTATTAATTACAAATAACAAGTTATTATATGTGATTATGTATGTTGTCTATTTCAACATAATGATAATGAGTTCTAGAAAATCAAAATGACCCATACGATCCAGTAATTCTACTGCTGGGTATTTACCCCAAGGAAATGAAAACACTAATTCAAAAGGATATATGCACCCCTATGATTACTGCAACATTATTTACAATAGCCAAGATATAGAAGCAATGTATAAGATGAAAGTCTTATTTCAAGGCAGGTGTCTCCATGTCTGCCAGCTTACCATACTAGATTGGAACAAATCCCACGTACATTTTCAAACACCTGTATTTCTAGACATCTTGAACTTGGTATTGCAGGTTAAGCGTTTTGACGAATGGTTGCATTTTCTATTTGTCATCCAGCCCTGACTACGTTACGTCTTTTGAGCCTGTTTCTCTGTTTGTTTGCTCAGGCTCATGATCATATCTACCTCATAGAGCCGATCCTCACCCCCACTTCCCCTAACCAACACTTAGACGCCCACACTCACAAACACACACACTCACACTCATGGGAGATGTTGCCTTGTTTAGGAGAAGTGTTAGATTTACCAGTAAAAATATAGCAACGTTTTTGCTGCTCTTTAGAAAAAGACCTCATTCTTGCGGAATTTCCCCCTCTAGAAATGGATAAAAGCATAGGTATTTTGGCAGCATTAACCTGAGGTTAGAGTGCACCGAGTGAAAAAATTTTCAGGAGCCTGTTTAATAGTGAGCAGTATAAAGATGTAAAGTCTTCATGTTCATTTCTTTAAGCCAATAATCTTCCATGATGAAATGATTTGTTATTTCTGAAGTGTTTAGGATTTACATATCTTAGAGGCCTTATTCAGTTGGGTTATAAAAATTAATTCAGAGAGAATACATCTAGAATTTTATACTATCTCGTCTATTTTAGATTCACTAAGTGTGACGAAGGCTGGAACTTTCCAGCCTTCTGTACTCTTCACACAGCGTTACAAATGAGAGGCATGTATTGTTGAATAATAATGCGTAGTCTCATTTTTTTTTTTTTTTTGTTAATTGCTCAGACTATCGCTAATGCTACAGTAAAAATAAAATGTAAAGGCTTAGGTTTAAAAACACATCTTGTCATGCTCCTTCCTTATTTCTAAAATGCTATGTGTTTTATTCCTCATTTGAATATGTAAAGGCACGTTGTGTTCAAGTGTATAGCTATTATTCATTTAGAGCCCACAAAAATGGTTCATGGTTGCATTATAAGAGTATAACTCATGACTTTACTTCAGCGTTTTTCTTCAGACATTTTATTTTTGTAGAACTTGCACTGATATTTAGTTTACTCATATGAAAAATATGTGAACCTCAAATTATATTCAAATTCATTCAGAGCTCAACACTTTTGTGCAATGGATGTACGTATCTTTTCATTTCAACCTTTCTATTTTCACATTTAAGAATAATCTGATGATACCACTGGTTGGTTTACAATATTGGAATCAGATCTCATAAGACCCAAGCTATCTCATACCACACACCTACATCCAATTCCATTCAGCCTCTGGGCTCCTTCTTGGAAGCTTTCTGTTTGGATACATAAGATGTGGTTCCTCTCATTAGTTTAAGTTTACCTGGGGAAAGTTTGGGGATGCCTATCATCCCCAAACTGCCTCCGTTTTTACTTCAGTGAAGTACAGATTACAATTTAAATCAAGGCTATCTGAATCATTTCCCTAGAATCAGGGCCAGGTTAATGGGATTGCATATAAAGAGACAGAAAATTGTAAAAAATCCACTAAAATGATATAAATGCTCAGAATTAGTTTCACCTAGTTGTTTTCATTGCTCATCAGAAGTGCCCATTTCATCTGAGAATTTCCTCAAAACAAACAAAATGAAATTTGCATTGTTTGTTTCCAAAGCAGATTACAGTCTTTCTAATTAAATGAACACGCTCACTGGCTTTTCCAGTTCATCACAAAAGATGATGTGGGTTTTTTCCTTTGTGAAGATCACCGATAACAAACTATTTTTAATGGTAAAAGTAGGAGGGAAACAGGACAAATATATTTATAAAGGTAGGTTAATCGCTTGTGTGTCTGAACACAAATTCCACTCTGTCTAGATGACATTCCAGGACAGGGTTTGCTCTACTATATTTTGGTCCTTATTGGTTTCTTAGTTGAACAGTTAACCCAACAAAGAAACACTTTGATCTTCCAGGGCAAGACTGATGATCGTAACTTTTGCTACTTTTTTGCATACTAAAATCTAAGCTCCCGGTAGATATAGCAGAGTACTTGACAGTATAAAAATAGCATTGCCAAATTTTCCTCTTCTAAGTGCTAAACATATTTTTGCCTTTTCCCCAAAGCAATGTAAACATGTAAGTATTAATTTAAAAAGATGAAAAAAATAAAAAAATAAGACATAAACACATATCATCTCAAATCCTTACATGGTTATTTTGAGGAGCATTTGTTGTGATAATTATGTAATTATATTAGACAAATTACATGTTATATAAATTCCATTTTTTAAAGGGAAAGCAGAATAAAAGAAAAACCAAGCCCATACGTTAAAATATATCTGATATTGGGGAGCCTGGGTGGCTCAGTTGGTTAAGTGTCTGACTTCGGCTCAAGTCATGATCTCACAGTTTGTGGGTTTGAGCCCCGCTGAAAGTGGAGAGCTCACTTTGAACCTCTGTCTCCCTCTCTCTCTGCCCCTCCCCCACAAAAGAAAATTAACATTAAAAAATAAATAATAAATATATCTGATCATAAAATGAATTTTAATTAAATGTATCATCAATACCCTACCTTTTGCTGCATTAAATATATCATATTTTTATTTCAGGAAGCATTGTGCGCTCTTAACATCAATTTAAAATGATGCCGGGTCACAAATGTAGTTAACCTTATCCAGTTTGAGCTTTTTCCCCCTACTGATGGCATAATTCTTTCATTTTTAAAAAAATTTAAAAAAAATTTTTTTTAATTTATTTTTGAGACAGAGACAGAGCATGAACGGGGGAGGGTCAGAGAGAGAGGGAGACACAGAATCTGAAGCAGGCTCCAGGCTCTGAGCTGTCAGCACAGAGCCCGACCTGGGGCTCGAACTCACGGACCGTGAGATCATGACCTGAGCTGAAGTCGGAAGCTCAACCGACTGAGCCTTAATTTATACACAACTTTCATAATTTCAAATGAATAGTTACTGAAACCAGCGCATGTATCGCTTGGTGCTGGACGCAGTGGGCAGAAGAGGTCTGGATTCCATTACTGAGAAGCTTCCAATGTAGTAGGGAGGCTGCAGGTGCACGTACGATAAGCAAAGAACCATGAAATGTGAGCGCATCCTCGAGTGGTTGGGACTGCACACCTGGGACCCACTGAAGCACAAAGACCTAGATGAGGATTTAGTCTAGACAGAATTCTCTCTAAAGGTGGATCAAGTTCAAACTTACATGGTTTGTAAATGTCCCATTTTACCCCAGACTAAGTGGCAACAACATGTCCAGTTTTGCCGGTTTAAACTTTGTGTTTTAGGCATCTGGTGGAAGCCAGAGTTATCATGCGTTTTACACGTTTTACATTGTGTCTACCATATATTGGAACTTAGTAGCTGTTAAATAAACACGGAAGCACATTCATTCCTCCGTTTTTTAACACATAAGAGAATTCCGTACAAATCCCTCTCCAGATACAGTCCCCGGATTTTCAAGCAGTCAGGATTTTCCCTTAAAGTTGAAAAGCGAGAAGGCAGTTTTCCTGTCTAGGCAGTGAATCATTTAACTTCGGAGTTCACGAAAATTTAAAGTTTCAGAAGGCTAGTCTAGAAATCCGTTCTTTGCATATTCAAGCTGTTCCTCTCTCAAAAGTCAAAGTGGATGCCAGAATTGCATAGATTTCGTTTTTCAAGATGAACATTCATATTTGAACATATTTCAAGGCAGATGGTTTACAGTTCATGTATTTGTTGCTGTTTTTCTGCCACAACAACTAAATATTGAAGCCACATATTTGTGATGAGGAGAGCGGTTCTAAACCATCTCCCTGCTGCTCTCTCAAGCTGCGCGCTCACTGATCCCTGGCGTGCTGTAGGGGTGGGTTCTGGGGAGTCACGCGATGAATTACATCCATTTGATTTAATACCCCGGGGGGGCGCCCCAAAGTAACATAAAACAAGCTTCCTATAAATAAATATTTCTTGTAACAGCCATGAATTTTCTGGGAGCAGATAAGGAAGCGAATGAACACCTACTGAAATATTCTGTTTCCACGATCCATCTAGACAAGCTGGAAAGTTTACTTTTCAGCTCCTAGTACCTTAGAAGGTAGTGTGCCAAACTGCGGGATTATTTGATCAGAGTTCAGAAAAGTACAGGAGGATCAAATAAAGGTTTGGTATTTTTTAAAAAATAAAACCATCAGATATGAACTGGAGGCTGGGGAAGGCATTGCACTTTTGCCAATGTCATTCAACAGTTTCGGTGGCATCTCTCTGCTGGGATGAAATGGTTTGCTGTTCATTTCTCATTGGCAATTTGTTATCATTCTGCCTAACTGTCGATAGTTGCATTATTGCAACTTTGAAGACTCATCGTGTTGATAAAGGACCATTAGGAAGCTCAACTAAACACAAAATTAAAAAAAAAAAACAGGAAATGAAAGAAAGGAGGTAGGTTTGCTTCGTACCATAACGAGGTTTCTCTTGAGTATTCAATAAGCACCAAACAAGAAACTGACAAACTGGGACAAACGCGTCCACCATCATGATGGTAACCATCGTCCAACACACTGGACACGCACACACAGAGAGACTGAGTGATCTTTTTCAGAGATGGTTTGCAGAGCCCCATACGGTGAATCAAAGTTTGTTAGAATCATAATACTTCGGGATCGAGGGAAATCTTAGGGATAATTTCGAGCGATATTCTCATTTTACAAAGGAGAAAACAGAGATGGGGAAGTTAAGGACTAGTCTAAAGGCATGTCGCTGGTTAACGGAGAAACAGGTCTAGAGCCTGGGATATCCCAGGCCACTGGCTGTTTTGTTACCTCTCTACTACGCCTCTGTTTCCATCGTTGTCGTTTATGGGGTAAAGGAATTACCAAAACCCATCTCCTAAGCTCTCTCCTTAGGATGCTCAATGCTAGAGGCTGGGGCCTGGAAGTGCTATCAAGGAGGGTTTAATCACTCTCTAGAAGCGTAGGGAATGGATATTTCCAGAGGGCCTCCCAGGTGCCAGGCATTTCATACTTTGTGATACATAATCCACACAGAGACCTCTGTGGAAGGTCTGATAAGATGCATTTCACGGAGGAGGAGGGTGTGGTGAGGCAGAGACTCAGCAACTATGCTAAGATCTCCTACTTAGTACATCTCACAGCTGAGCTGCAAGCCCATTATGTCTGTCCCATTTTGCCTTTTTTCTTTTAGGTTTATTTATTTTGAGAGAGAGGGGGAGAGAGAGAGAGAGAGAGAGAAAGAGGGCGAGCGAGTGAGTACGAGCAGGGGAGGGGCAGAGAAAGGGAAAGAGAAGATCCCAAGCAGGCTCTGCATCATCAGCATGGAGCCCGATGAGGGGCTCAAACCCACGAACCATGAGATCATGACCTGAGCCGAAACCAAGAGTCGGATGCTTAACCACCTGAGCCACCCAAGCGCCCAAGACCATGTTGCTTTTAAGATAGATGCACAGAGGAATTTCCCACACCACCGATGACAACTTCCCCTATGTGTGTGAATGCTTCCGTTTTGATTGGTCTTCAGAGCTGGGGGCATTTGATGATTGCCTGGCTGATTAACTTGAACCGATAAAGAAAAAAATGTTATTCAGGAAGATGGGCGCCATTAAGCTGTTTCTGGCACATGTAAAGACAGGATCAGTCGTCTAGTGCTAGTCTGCCCTACCCCACTGACAGCATAACGTTTGGAAGAGCGTACCTTTGATGTCGAAGTTTAAAAGTCGATACTTACAAAGTAGTTTTCCCAGTGGAAGAATGCCATTTGATAGGATAATTGCCTCGAAGATGCCTTGTGGATCATTTAAAGCTAAGATGTAGTTTTCCCATTGCAATATTTTAGGAGTTCTTTTGGCCATGGAGAGAAAGCCAAATAATGGCAGAATCTACCTTAGAGTGCTCGTCAAGCACGGTGACCTCCTGTAAGCCAGCTGAAGATCAGTACATTCGTCTCTTGTTGCTTTTGAGGCTGGTTTGAGTCCCACATGCCTCTCCACCCACCCTCCCAGCCAGTGGAGGTGTTATTTGAGGCTGCAAATACCAGCTACAACAGCTATAGTCTCTGACTGCCACTCTTCTAGTTTTCAGCTCAAAGTCCCTTCCACGAGGTGACTGGATCCAATGGATCCAAATGGATCCCAAATCACGGGTGCACATTATTTGACTGATTGATACCGGTTGTGAATAAAACCCATCTGTCCTTCGGACTTTACCCCTTGTGTCCATAACTTCAATTTTCCCTCCTTGTCTCACTCTGGGTTAGTGGCACAAACCCCTTTCAGACACCACCCCCCACCCCCCACCCCCCATTTCCTTAGGCGGAGCTGTCTTAGCCATATACTATTCGGCTTATAATTAGTATTAGGTGCTTCTTGATGTGCTATTATTGGCATAAGAAAGATGGTGTGTTGTCAAGGTGATGAAGGTGGTACAGCGTGCAATTTGGCCTTTCTCAACACCGCGTGGCCAAACTCCTACCGGGTTCAGATGGTTTTGTCGGATGACTGCAAAACGCCCTGTGGTGCCTTGGCATCTTCCTCATCTTCCGCCTCTCCCCCTTGTGTAGGTAGGTCTCGTGTTCTGACTGTGTCTGTGTCTGAAATGACTCCGGTGGCCCTGGAGCCCCCACGTCGGCTTTGTCTCCTTGCATGTTTCGGGCATGTGCGAACTCAGAAGCACATCTGTATTTTGTCCCGGCTTTCTGGAATGCTCTTCCCTCTCGTTTCTGCCTTGAATCAGTCAGGGGCACACCCATGAGTCAGGGACACATACTCGCACACGTTTATTTATTTTAAGCAGCTCTCTCATGTGACTGTGGGGGCCGGCAAGTTTGAAATGTGTTGAGTAGGCGGGCGGGCTGGAAAATCAGGCGAGAGCTGATGTTAGTCTTGAGTCCAAGTTACACAGGGCAGCAGGCTCGAAACTCAAGTAGGGTTTCTACACTGACGTCTTGGGGAGAATTCCTTCTGTGATGAGGACCCTCCGGCTTTGCTCTTAGTGCCTTCAACTGACTGAATGAGCTCTACCTACATGATGGAGAGTGATATGCTCTACTCAAAGTTTACTGGTTTAAATATTAAATTATTTTTTTGATGTTTATTTTTGAGACAGAGAGAGAGAGAGAGAGAGAGAAAGAAAGCGCAAGTGGGGGAGAGGCAGAGAGAAAAACTGGAACAGAGACTCTGAAGCAGGCTCTGTGCTGACAGCAGAGACCCCAAAGTGGGGCTTGAACTCGAGAACCGTGAGCTCATAACCTGAGCCAAAGTCACATGCTTAACCAACCGAGACACCCAGGTGCCCCACTAGTTTAAATATTAAATACATTTTGGGGCACCTGGGTGGCTCAGCCGGTTGAGCATCTGACTTTTGATTTTGGCTCAGTCATGATCCCAGGGTCATGGGATCGAACCCCGCGTTGGGCTCCACGCTGAGCATGAAGCCCGCTTGAGATTCTCTCTCCCTCTCTTTCTCTCTCTCTCTCTCTCTCCCTCTGCTCCTCTCCTCTACTCTCACGTTCTCTCTCTGGAAGTTAAAAAAAATATATTAAATACATTAAAAAAAATGCCTTCACAGTAACATCCAACTGGTTTGTGACCACACAACTGGGCGCCACAGCTTAGTCAAGTTGGCGCATGAAATTAACCAGCACATCCCTCATGACCTTAACCCCCGTCAATGGTGAGTTCAGATATGAGCTCCTCTGGAAGGTTTCTTATCCTGGAATAATTTCAGCTTGTGTGGTAAGCGGCAGAAGGAGGAGCTGTACTGCAAGGTGCCCTATCGCCAGCAGGAGGCAGCGATCTGCTCCGTTAGGGGGATGTGGGGGAGGAGTTCTATAAGGAGTTTGTCCTGTGTTATGAGCCTCGAACAACACATCGGAATTCAACCAGGCAGAAAGAGATGTAAGAGTCTTCCAAGGCAGGCATGGAGGGAGGCAGGTGTCAAGCACAGTCTCAAAGCCACAGGGATGTGAGGGCAGTGTGCATGCACACAGAGGTAAAGAAGACAGAATGGGCCAGAGAGGGGAGTGGGGGTGTAGGCCAGATCCCTGAAGGCCCTTATTAATTTCTTAGGACGGCCTTCACAAAGTACTATAACGTTGGCAGCTTCAAATCACAGAAATGTGTTGTCTCACAGCTCTGGAGATCAGAAGTTCGAAGTCCAAACCTGTGCAGGATTGATTTCCTCTGGAAGCTCTGAGGGGGGATCCCTTCTGTGCCTCTCCCGTGGCTGCTGGTGGTTGTGGGGACCCTTCATGGTCCTCGGCGTGGGGCTGCATAATCCCAACCTCTGTCTCCGCCTTCGTGTGGTCTTCTTTCCCCCGGGTGTCCCTGTGTCTTCTCCTTTTCTGTGTCTTATAAGAACACTGGTCATCATATTCAAGGCCCGTCCTCATCCAGAATGACCTCATCCTGAGATCATTTACCTTTATTGGTATTACTTACTGTATTGCACCTGCAAAGACACTCCAAATAAAAGTCTCATTTCGACATTCCAGGTGGACATATCCTTTGGGGGCCACAACACAACCTACTCCCGCCTTGTAGGAAGAATAATAGATTTGGATCTGAGTGCGCATTCAGAGATCACTGACTCAGATCGCAGGGAGCTGATGTCAGTGAGCCCGGGGCCCCAGGTGCCTCTGCTTAGCTCCAGAAGCAGTGTGGGTCAACATTATCAGATTTTTTTTTTTATTTTTGAAGAATAGTTAGGTTTTTAGAATTTTATATGAAATCTCATTATTTTATAAATTAAAAAAAAATTTAATGTTTATTTTTGAGAGACAGAGACAGAGCACGAGCAGGGAAGACCAGAGAGAGAGGGAGACACAGAATCCGAAGCAGGCTCCAGACTCTGAGCTGTCAGCACAGAGCCCGACGTGGGGCTGGAACTCACGATCCATGAGATCAAGACCTGAGCCGAAGTCGGATGTTCAACCAACTGAGCCACCCAGATGCCCCTGAAATCTCCTTATTTTAAAATTTGGAAACAAGTTTAAATGAAAACAAAAACAGGGGGAGCCTGGGTGGCTCAGTCGGCTGAGGGTCTGACTTCGGCTCAGGTCATGATCTGGCGGTTGGTGAGTTCGAGTCCCACGTCGGGCTCTTTGCTGACAGCTTAGAGCCTGGAGCCTGCTTAGGATTCTGTGTCTCCCTCTCTCTCTGCCCCTCCCCTGCTCACGCTCTGTCTCTCCCTCTCTCTCAAAAATAAATAAACATAAAAAAAATTAAAAACAAAAAACAAAAAACAGGACTTACATCACAGTATGAAGCCAAGAAACACATCCGTTGGCTGGAAGTGACTCATAGACTGTTAGCCTAGAACTGCCACCGTAGGGGATGACAAACCATGTCAAAGCATGAACCAGAGGGGTACGGGCCCCAGATTGCTATAGCGGAAGATGACCCTGGTGTCTGGGTGGAGGATGGATGAGCCTGGAGACCAGAAGGTAAGGTAGCAGGCTGTTGCAATGGCCCAGGAGAGTGTGCTTGAAAGTTAAACCAAGGAGGGAAGCCCTTAGCACATTGCCAAGACCCATATGAACACTTACTGAAGGAATACAGGAATTAATGGTTATCTACAAATTCTAGGACATATGAAATAATAAAACCTAAGGAAGCAGAAATGTTTTCCTATGGACTTAAAATATCTAAGATTTCTGTTGCTTTTAGAAACCAGATCGATCAACTCACATTCTGCTTTCATTTTCAAATGAAAAATATAACTGTACATACAACTAATTAAATTAATATAGTTTATTATGACAAAAATAATTTCTTTTAACTCTGTGGACAGCACCACATTTTATATTAAGCTGCGAATACTCATAACCATATGATTTTAAAATCAGCCAAGCTTGGAAAATTATTGTCTCCAACATTCCCCATGATCAAAGCAACCCCAATTATAATATTATATTAACCAATCTAAAAAATAGTATTACAATTTCTAACCTTCCTGAACTGTAATTAGCCATCTAACTATGTATCCAAATTTATTTGATATATTTGCATAGTTAATTAATTATGATTTATTTAAAAGTATTCCATTTGTAAAACTTTGCTCTCCTTAGCCTACAAATCAAATTGCCAAGGGATAAATTTAATTTTTTTAAAGAAGTTTTTTTTTTCCTATCATTATTTTTTAAGTTTATTTATTTATTTTGAGAGAGAGAGAGAGAGAGAGAGAGAGAGAGAGAGAGAGAGAATGGACAGGGGAGGGATGGGGAGAGAGGAAGAGAGAGGATTCCAAGCAGGTTTCATGCTGTCCGCACCAAACCTGATGCGGGGTTCAAACCCATGAACCGTGAGATCATGACCTGAGCCAAAACCAAAAGTTGGATGTTAACCTACTGAGCCACCCAGGTACCCTGATAAATTTAATTTTTAAATATCTTTTAAAAATTGTGTTAAGATGTGTTTTAGACATAGAAAAAGGAAGTGCTGGGGCGCCTGGGTGGCGCAGTCGGTTAAGCGTCCGACTTCAGCCAGGTCACGATCTCGCGGTCCGGGAGTTCGAGCCCCGCATCGGGCTCTGGGCTGATGGCTCAGAGCCTGGAGCCTGTTTCCGATTCTGTGTCTCCCTCTCTCTCTGCCCCTCCCCTGTTCATGCTCTGTCTCTCTCTGTCCCAAAAATAAATAAACGTTGAAAAAAAAAATTTAAAAAAAAAAAAAAAAAGAAAAAGGAAGTGCTGAAACATGACTCTCCTTTAAGAAATAGAACTTTTAGGATGAGATGGGTGTTAAGTTTGAGGAACCTGATAACATAAAGGAAAATGATGCATCTGAGGAGCTGAGAAGACCCCATCAGACAATTGACTAAATAATGAGCTGGAAAAGATAGCGTCCCTAAAAACCACTTAATGTACACCCAGAGAAAAAGCTTTGAAACCTGTAGGATCTATTAGGTTTTCTTCGGTGCATTTACACCTCGGTTCAAGTCACATGATCTAGAATGCAATAGAGCATCCTCATTGAGTGCCTCAGTGCTTAAGTATCACGCTCAAGGTCAAAATGTTACAGGACATACATTAAACGTTTAAAAACCTTTTGAAATACACACCAGAAATTAAACTGCATGTTTATCTGCATGAACTCAAGTGTCCAGGTAAAAAATTCAGTCAGTGATTCAGCTGTTTGCAAATATCAAAACATCTGGATGAAGAAAGCTTCCAAACTTCGTCTGGATTTTATGGATTGTGTGAATATGTATCTGTATGACTTTAATTTCTGAGACTTCTGGTCAAGGCGGTGACCTTGCTAGATGCAAGGGATTCCATCACTTCTTCTTCTTCTTCTTTTTTTTAAGTTTATTTATTTGTCTTGAGAGAGAGAGCACAAGTGGGGGAGGAACAGAGAGAGAGGGAGAGAGACTCCCAAGCAGGTCCCATGCTGACTGTGGAGCCCAACTCAGAGTTCCAACTCATAAACCGTGAAGTCATGACCTGAGCAGAAATCAAGAGCTGAATGCTTCACCGACTGAGCCACCCAGGTCCCCCAGGACACTATTTCTAAACACTCCTGGTGCACCTGGGGGCTCAGTCTGAATTATTAAGATGAAAGGACAATAGCTATGCAAAGAGGGATTGTTCCAAGTTATTTTTAGAAGATAACTGGACTACATTTGGAGATGTATACCATAAAGACAAAAATAACTAAAACACACATTTAGTGGTAATATCATTCTGAGACTGTTGTGTGTAATGAAGGATAAAGAAAATGAACATTTATATTGACGTCATTGAAAACCAAGGCTTTCAATGGTGAGGAAAAACTGACACCGGAGTGAGACCAATGGGGCTAAGCAGAAACTCTATAATTATAGAGTTGAACCAGAGGCATTCGTATAAAGTCAAGCTATGTATTTATCTAAAAGGTTATCTTCTCATTTGTTAATTAAAAAGGCTTAAGAGGAGGAAAAAAGAACAGTGACATGACAATGGACAATGAGCATCTGTTGGCTCAGGTTGTGGTTTCTAAATACCATTTACCAATTAAGAGAAACCACAAATCCATGGAGAAGTGCTGAATCCAGGTCCTGGAGCAGGAAACTTATGAGAGCCTAGAAATCAAAGGAACTATCTATTCAAAGACTCCCAGTGACATGTCAGGAAGACGTAAGAGTCAAATTGAAAATTCCCACTGGCCAGAGATGAGACAATTTGAGGATCAATAAAAATAGCAAATATATCTTTAAATGCATGACTTCATAAAAGATATTTAAAAAGAAGCACCTTTTGGTCACCTCTGGAAGCTGTTGGAACACCAGTTCATTCATTTGAAAAGTGATAAATAGAGGGAAGAAAATCAAACATTTTTACATTAAAAAATTTTTTTTAAGTTTATTTATTTTGAGAGAGACAGAGATAGCATGAGTGAGGGTGGGAGGGCAGAGAGAGAGAGGCAGACAGAGAATCCCAAGCAGGCCCCACACTGCCAGTACAGAGCCCGACGTGGGGCTCCATCCCACAAACTGAGATCATGACCTGAGCCAAAACTAAGAGTTGGATGCTTAACCGACTGAGCCACTCAGGCGCCCAAACAGTTTCACATTTTAATTTTATATTTCTGTTTAAATTGTACCGAAGGGAACCAAACAATTGATGAAGAAAAATTCCTCTTTTTCAGAAAAGTTTTCTGAAAGTTTATGGTTCCAAAGGAAATAATAACATTTTTAAATTATCGTTTTGCACCCTGACTGTAACTCTAACGCTAATTCCAACTAAGAATGGATATAGGCAAATTTTGCCATTAGCTGGTAACACTAAAAAAAAAAAAAAAAAAGTGAGAGAGAGAGAAAGAAAAAAGAAATTCAACCAGACATTACAAATCTCTTTATGGTACATAACATTATGAAGTACTTACCAAACCAAACATTAAGCTTTTATTTGGTTAGATTTCTGTACATAACCACCAATTTTCAGGAAATATGGGCTATAAAAGGAGGACTATTTAAACTCATATCTGGTTGTATTTAGCAAATTCCAGACTAAGAGATGCTCTGTAGGATAACCTACTTGGTTTCTTCACACGCCAATGCAAAAGTTGGAGGAAATCTATACATCTAAAGAGAGTTAAGAGACACTAACCATTTGCAGTATATGGACCTTAATAAAAATCTGACAGAAAAATAAAATTATAAAACTTATGAGCCAGTAAGGAAAATTGAACACTGAGTGGATCTGGTGGCATTAATTACATACATTTTAATCTTTAGGTATGACCATGCTACTGTGGTTATATTTTTAAAGAGTCCTTACTGTTAGAGATACATACTGAAATATATATGGATGCAATGATATAATATCTGAGGTTTGTTTCAAAATAATCAAGGGGTAAGAGAAGATGGAATGGGGCAACAAATGAATAAAGATTGGCCAAGAGTTGCATTATCTTTGAGTCTGAGACAGGGACATGGGGGGTTCATAATATTATCCTCTCTGATCTGTAACACAGTAAAGAGTTCTAGACAAAGAAGTAATAAAGGGATTATGATCACTAATAGGATGAAATGATAAAAGGTAAGTATAGCAAAATGACAAAGATAAAACTGAAGCCACTAACCAAACAAAATGGAGATTTTTTTTAAAACATCAGAGTTATTATGAACAAGTGTAGAATTTTGAAAAAATAGATAAAATATATGATTTCCAAGAAAATATAAATTAGTGCAATACACTCAAGGAAAATAAAAGACCTGAGTAGAACAGTAATGATTCATAAAATGAATAGTCAAAATCCTACCCTCTCCTTTCCCCAAACAATGATGAGACAATAGGCCCAAGAAGTTTTAGAAGACAGTTAAAAAAATTTTTTTTTAAATGTGTATTTATTTTTATTTTTGAGAGAGAGAGAGAGAGAGTCAGAGTGTGAGCAGGGGAAGGGCAAAGAGAGAGAGGGAGACACAGAATCTGAAGCAGGCTCCAGGCTCCGAGCTGTCAGCCCAGAGCCCGACGCGGGGCTCAAACTTGTGAGCCGTGAGATCATGACCTGAGCCAACGTCGGATGCTTAACCGACTGAGTCACCCAGATGCCCCTAGAAGAAAGTTTTATGGAAACTTTAAAAGAGATCTCTATCTTATAAAAACAACCCCATTCTAGTATAAGATTGGCAATCAAATTAGATAAGGGAAGTAAAAGAAAATTAAATTATAGACGTTTGTTTTGAAACATGGTGTAAAATTCATAAGCAAAATACTAGCAAATTGAATATAAGATTGTACAGAATATTTTGTTAGGACCAACTAGTGTTTATTTAAGAAATTCAAGTATCTTTTTTAAAGATCTGGAAATCTCTAAATATTACTCACTACATTAACAAATTGAGATCAAAATCCATATAATCATTTCAGTGATTGGAGAAAAATCATTCTATAAAATTAACTATTCACTTATGATAAAACTCTTATTAAACTAGGAGTAGAAGGGGTTTTCAAGCTAAAGCAGGGCATCTAACAAAAAGTATATTGATCTCATACTTGAAGTTACAATTTTAAAGCATTTCCATTAATATACTTTATAAGGCACAGGTGTTCATTATAATCATGCAACCTTGTTCTCATGAACCCAGCTACCAAGATAATAAATAAAATTACAATTTATACAGAAATTGCAAAGAAAAAGGCAGACAACAAATGATCATGTACAAACATACTCTGGGAGAATCAACTGGCAAAACATTATAGCTACTAAAAGATTTCAGGAAAGTTTATATATATAAGATTAACAAATGCAAATTAATATATTTCCGGTTTCTAAGATATAATCAATTAGAAAATCCCATCCACAATGGCAAAATCATTTGTAAGGTAGCCAGGAGCAAATTTAACAAAAGGTATGGAGAAGATTACAAACCTTTGTTGAAGAACATTGAAGGAGTCTTGGCATAATAAAAAAATATATCCATTTTCATGAATGGGAAGATTCACAATGATGAAGATGCCATTGTCCTTCCAAATCAGTTTTTAAGTGCAATGCACTTGCAATTAAAATCCTGTCACTAAGTTTTTAGAATTTGAGTGATGTTCAAAAATTAAAATGGAAAATAGTTCCCCCCAAATATTTAAGACAATCCTAAAAACAAAATAAACAGAAGAAACAGGTGCAAACAAAGATAAGACAATTACTCTATCAGATAACAAGACAATATAAAGCTCAATTTAAAACCTATGATATAATATAAAGCAATATAAAAAGAAGGGGTTAAGAATAAGAACAATTGTTGAACGGTACAGAATATAATGTCTAGAAGCATATTCGTCTTGTATGAAAACTTATATGAGAGGTACCTTCTGCAAATGGGCAGGAGATGGGCTATTTCAACGTTTTTATTTTTTATTTATTTATTTATTTTTGGGACAGAGAGAGACAGAGCATGAACGGGGGAGGGGCAGAGAGAGAGGGAGACACAGAATCGGAAACAGGCTCCAGGCTCTGAGCCATCAGCCCAGAGCCCGACGCGGGGCTCGAACTCCCGGACCGCGAGATCGTGACCTGGCTGAAGTCGGACGCTTAACCGACTGCGCCACCCAGGCGCCCCGGAGATGGGCTATTTAATACATGATAAGAAGATAACATGGCTTTCAAGACAGGAAAAATATAATCGGTTCCCTTATCTCACATCACACACACATCACTTCTGTGTGGATTAAGTGCTTAAAGGTGAAAAACAAAATTCTGAAACCATTAGAAGAAAATACAGGAGATAAATTTATCATCTGGGAGAGAAAAGGACATCTTCAGCAAGGTACAAAAAATACAACTCTAAAGAAGATTTATACGTGTGACTACATCGAAATTAAAGTTCTAATTGCCATGGTAATGCATGAAATATGTACTTAAAGAAATGTAAACATTAAGAAAAAAATTTTAACATATATAACTGATATAGAATTAGTATCTTTAATATAAGGAAGATATAAGAAAATTCTTGTTAAAAAAAACCCACCAGAAAACTAGGCAAATGAAACTGGACAATGAGTTTCAGTGAGGATGTGAAAAGGAAATCAAATTGGCCAATATACATGTAAAAGGAAATTTAACTTTATTAATAATTAGAGATACACAAACTGAAGAAACAAAGTATCCCTTTATACTTGCTTGATTGGCAAGTATTAAAATGCCAGACTCTATGGAGTTGGCAAGGATAAGGGGAAAGGAACTGTCCTAAACCGTGGGTGGGTGTGTTCATTGTTACAACAACCTTGGAAAGCCATTTGGTAATGGCTGTCCCCAATATTTGCACACCCTGCCACCCAGCAAGTCTGCTAGGTACCCGCTTTAGAGAAACTTGCACACATGTATCTGAGGAGACATAGGCAAGACGTTTATTGCAGCTTTTCAAAAAAAGTAATACGCTCTAAGCCCCCTTGGTGTCCAGGGATAGGAGAATGTATGAAACACACTTCATTTTGAGCTACCTTTGTTGTTATGATTCTGAGTATTACCCTCATGATTCTTTTTTTAAAAGTTTATTTATTTTGAGAGAGAGAGAGAGAGAGAGAGAGAGAGAGAGAGAGCAGGGAGAGAGGTAGAGAGGGGAGGGGTAGAGAGAGAGGGAGAGGGAGAGAATCCCAAGCAGGCTCCTCACCATTAGCACAGAGCCCACTGGAGGACTCGATCTCAATGAACCGTGAGATCATGACTTGAGCCGAAATCAAGAGTCGGATGTTGAACCGACTGAGTCACCCGGACACCCCTGCCTTTATGATTCTTAATCAAATTCATCTCTTGACCTGCATTTTGCCACTGATTTGGTATATAAAATTATGTGGCCTCCTCTTTCCTCAGTGATTTTGTGTGATTACATTTCTTTATGTTCTGATAGATCTTTAAGTAGGAAAACAGATGACCAGAAACTAAAAATAACAAAGACTTGTTTTGGAGGATAGTCCCGAAGATTAACCCAGGACTCAAGAGAAAGAAGAAATTTATGGGGTGGAGCGAGCGTTTGAAATGAACAGTGATCAGAGCTCTGTGGCTGCTGGGGACTGTGGAAGGGTGTGTGAACTGATTTAAGAACCAGAGGCAGTCGCCTTTCAATACTGTTCCAGGTCAAGCGCTTTATTTTCTGTTTGAAATAGAAGAATTATTGAGCAAACATTTTATTAAAAAAACATGGTGTCTCCATTAAAAATATTTCTAAAAGCATATATAGCCTTTTAAATACAGTCCTGTTGTTGACTTTGGGGCACACATGCTATGAGACTATTTTATTCTTTTATGATTACATGTTAATTAAATATTCTGATTACATTACATAGTGATTACACATTCCCTTGCTTCAGTCTTTCCAAAGGCAGGCATTTTAGACGATCTTGAAGTAGTCTTTCATAAATTATCACTTAATAAAAGAAAAGAAGCGTAGCCAATTATAATTAAGTGTTCGAGAGCTAACAGTTTTTTTTTTTTTCTTTTCAAAAATAAGTTCTGGGAAATTTGCGCAGCCTTGTATTCTGAGAGGCTAAAAAACCCTATAGCAAGTGAAAAACAACGTTGTTAAATAAATGAGGTGCAAAATTTGATTTACCTTAATATTGTTACAGTCTGCTGGGGAAACTCTACAATATTCTTCATTCTGTCACTTGCAAATTAAAAAAGTATCCATTGTTTATTTAGATCCGGTAACGCTGTGGCTTCCAGTGCAACTGCAGACGCTGTGATTGATCTAAACTCTTCCATGTTAAGGAACATGCTTCATCCACACACACACGAACATATTTATGTCTGCTCCTTGAGGACAGGCATGATTTATTTGTGTGTGCACTGAAATGAATTTTAGTTCCAACGAGTTCCAATTTAAGGCAGCTGGTGATGCTCTTCTGCTCACCTGTCTTGAGTAATTTACAAACTTTCACTTTTGTGCAAAGTTAGTACTCTTTATCATGCAGATAATTTGGGGAAAAAATTTAAATGTTTGGTGATTGCTCTACTAAATCATTATTTAAGTTTATGTCATTGTATCCATTCAGTTTTGGGTCGCTTAGGACTGTAGAATAGAAATGCCATTCAGCTTCAGTGTTAGGTTTAAGCAGAATTAATTATCTGTCTAGCGGTTTATCTGGATTGTGCTGGATCTGCTAATTAAATTTGCGCCGTACATAGTCAGCCAAGTAACTGATGTAAGGATAACTTTGGAAACTGACAACATGACATTCCTGGATATTCTAGTAGAACCTATAATAGAGTTCATTTTGCGTTAGTCCTAAATGTCCACTTCTGGCTCTTTCCCTTGGTCTGTGTACCTGCGGGCATTAATGATTTGGTTGTTCTGCATTGCCAGCCTTGGCACTTTGGTGGGGCGATTGGTAATTTGAACACGACCGGCAGCGGATTGAGGCACACAGCTCGGGCTCCTGTGACTCCCGGCTCTGCTGCTACCAGCTGGCTGACTTTGGCTGAGCTACCGACCTTCCTGACCCTCAGTTTCCACAGCCGGTAAGCGGGATGATGAATACTTATAGGGTGATAGTAAAGGTACATCAGGCTGTGTCCATCAGTTCCTGGGTATAGTGCACCATCCATGCACACAACATGTTAGTTATTTTTACTGATAGTCCCTGCCGTGCAACAGGAATCTACGAATTTCTTCCACGAGCCAGCAGGGAGGCTTTGTACTTGCTCCCTTCCCTGTCACCTATGACAATACTCCTCAATCTGGGCTGCAAATTCAAACTACTTTTGAAGCTTTAATATATTTTTTTCAAGTAGGCTTCAAGCCCAGTGTGGAGCCCAGTGCAGGGCTTAAACTTAAGACCCTGCGATCAAGAGTCAGACACTTAGCTGACTGAACCACCCAGGTGCCCCTCACTTTTGAAGCTTTAAAACCACATAGATGTCAGCGGTATTTCAAAATCAGTTGGGTACAAATTTTCGCATTTGGCCTGGGCGTCATTATCTCTTAAAGTTTCCTGAAGCGGTTCTACTTCAGGTTCTACTTTCAGCGGTTGAAAACTGCTGGCCGGAGAAAATTCAGCCTTTGGCTGAATGGGGATACAGGGGTGGGAGTGGAGAGATGTCTCTCTTTCACTTCACCAAAAAGGACCTAAAAATATAGCCCATTGTCGTTTTGTTTTGTTTTGTTCTGTTGTTGTTACATATCTAGAATACTTCCTGGCACATGGGAGGGGCTTCTTTATTTTTAAAATTAATCTACCAATGAATCGAATCAGAAAACGGATTCAAAAGGGAGCAGAATTTGGTATCATTAAGTGAGTGGTGAGGGAGCCTGGGTGGTTCAGTCGGTTAAACATCTGACTTCGGCTCAGGTCATGATCTCACAGTTCGTGGGTTCGAGCCCCGTGCCGGGCTCTCTGCTGACAGCTCAGAGCCTGGATCCTGTTTCAGATTCTGTGTCTCCCTCTCTCCCTGCCCCTCCCCTGTTCACGCTGTGTCTCTGTCTCAAAAAGAAGTCAACATTAAAAAAAATTAAATTATCTACTTCTTGATAGATCTCATCATTTTGCATAAACTTGCACTCACGTGTTTGAACTTCCCATCCTCTGCCTTCCCCTTTATATCATCACATTTTCCTTCTATTTATTCAAATAATATACATCCTGTCGACACTTCAAGACTTGTATCTTAAGTTTTATCTCTTCCATGAAACTTTTTTTTATTAAAAAAATTTTTTTTACATTTATTTGTTTATTTATTTAATGAAATTTATTGTCAACTTGGTTTCCATACAACACCCAGTGCTCATCCCAACAGGTGCCCTTCTCAATACCCATCACCCACCCCCCACCCCCAGCATTTATTTATTTTTGAGAGACAGAGAGAGACAGAGCACACTAGTCGGGAGGGATAGAGAGAGAGGGAGACCCAGAATCCAAAGCAGGCTCCAGGCTCTGAGCTGTCAGCACAGAGCCCGACCGATATGGAGCTTGAATGCACAAACCGTGAGATCAGGACCTGAGTGAGCTAAAGTCAGACGCTTCACTGACTGAGCCACCCAGGCGCCCCTCTTCCATGAAACTTTTTTAAGAACAATAACATTAGCCCAAACAGAGTATCTATTCACTAGAATATATTATCTACAACCCAAACTTTAGGCAGCTGATCAGAGGTTGTGGTGTATGATGTTTAAGTACATGAACTTTGGAGCCAGAAAGACAATCGAGTAGCTGACGACTCTGGCAAATTATTTAACTGCTTCGAGCTGAGCTCTCTCAGCCGCAAAATGTGGATTTCGATGACAATGGGTATATAACACAGTGAGAAATAAATAAAATAGCGCGTGTACAGAGCTTAGCATGCTGACACATAGCAAGTACTTCCTAAATGTTGGCTAATACTACCTTTTTTATTAGATGCTTATATTTATCTCAGTGATCTCATAGTGTTCTATTTTACAGGCTCTGGCTTCCCAGGAACAATGTAATTATCTCAAGGGCAGAGAAAGTGTTAGCACATCTGGCAAATTACTAAATACTCAATAAATGCTGAATGAATAGATGATTGCACAACTTCTTTTGCTTTTCTTTCAGTGGCTAGCATCATATCGGACCCTTACCGGACACTGAATAAACACTACTGGAGTGTTTTAAAATTATTATTAAAAAACAATGATCAGTATGATCTCATGCTTGATTAACCCAATTGAATGGAACTCCACGTACATTGTAACCAGAGGAATTTTCTCTAAATTACAAGCAGCAGAACACTGGGTTGATGCTTTTTCTTGGCATCATTAGTATCTGCGTGAATATCTTCATCTGGCAATTCCTATTTCCTTCACATTTATGCCTTTGCTAGGACTTCAAGGGTGGGGGTCTCTCAGTTTATGAAGGGGATGGAACAGAATTTCTTCCTCTCTCTTCCCTTCCTCCCTCCTTTCTTTCCTTCCTTTGCCCTTTCCATTCCTTTACATCCTGTCTCCTTTCCCTCCTTCTCTCCGCTTTTTCTTTCTACCTTCCTTCCTTCCTTCCTTGCTTCCTTCCTTCCTTTTTTCTCTCCTTTTATCCCTCCTTTATCAATTCAACAAATGCATATCACATGGCTATTGTGTCCCAGCACTGGGGATCCAACGAGGAACGTGAAGATTCAGTGAGGAAGAAGTTACAGTCAACCGTCTCAAGGAGCTTATGAGTTAGGGTAGGGGAGAGACCAGTAAACAGACAACTACAGAGCAAGAAAACAGAACAAAGCCCATGGTGTCATGGGGAAAGCTTGAGGATCACTAACTCAAGATTCATGACATCGTTTCCTGTTGTCCTGGAGTTATCCAAGATGTATTTCTTTGAACAGACTAAGTTACTGTGTAAACACATCACTGTGACCTTCAACCTGGAAAATGGAGAGTAAAATTAGGCTGGAGCATCTTTTTCTCTTCTGACATTATACATCTGATTTCACTGATATATAGTACACAATTACTTGAAAGAAGTGACTATAAAAGTCCATAAAAACCAAGTGACCTTTCACGATATAACAAAGGTAAAAGATTACTGTCATCACTCTCTATGAATCATCTCATTATCAATATTTTAGACTTGGAAGTAAAATAATGGAAAGCTTACTCAAAGCAGTGACATCAGATAATTTAGTCATTCTTTGGTATTTGGTAGCGATAGTTCAGAAATAGGACTCCAAGGTGTTTCTACATGTGCTTACGTATGCTGACTGGTTGTAGGCTTACCATTCCATTTATAACTACATTGATACGATTGGTTTTCTTCACATGGGATGTGATTGTGGTGACATCTGTCACCCTGAGATTAACCAAAAACATGGCACAAATGGATAAATGTAGAGGTAACCAGGCAAATATTATAAAACACACAAAAACATTTTATTTGTATGCTGCATTTCATTGTCTATCATATTTACTTCTTATTTAATGTTTTAATTTGTTCCATTAAGTAAATGTTCCTGCACATTCACAAGTATATTTCGTAATGTTATTGCTAGAGTATACTCATCAATGTATCTGACTTATTAAAACAAATAGCTATATATGTACTTGTGCTGTCACCCATGTGACAGACTACAAACTTGGGATCACTACAGTAGCTGTTTACAGGAAATAGACTACTATGTCACTGCTGTAAATTACAAGATTTCTCATTGGAACCATAGACTGTTAATAAGGGTTGCATTCATTACAGATTTATCAGGTTTGTGTTTCTGCTGTGAGTTGGCATTTACATATCTGTAAGTTCATTTGCATAAGGAATCAAAAGCAATTGATTGAGGCTACTGGAAAAAAGAGCTTTCAAATCTTGTGAAGTTGTTATCTGCACAGTTGAGGATGGAAAGGTCCTAAATCTGCTCTAGTGAATTGCCTTTGGACCCCTTCAATGAAACCACGTTGTTGTTTTCTGATTATGCTATTTTTGGAGTCAGATTTGCCCAGGACGCTATTTTGACCAAGTTTGGGTTGTCAATTACCCGCAACAGAATCTAGGACAGGAAGGATGCCATAGCAGTTAGATCACAGTGGTCAATAGCAAAGCTTCTGGAATCAGATTGCAAAGATCAGAATCTCATTCTGTCTTTGGCCAGCAGTATGATCTTGACCAAGTTCTCTCCAAACTTCTTTTTCTTCAGCGGAGCACAGGAACATTAATGCTAGTCACCTTACAGTTTTTATTCTAGAAATCAAATGGAAAAAGATATATAAGACACTGGCAAGGGGATGGCACACAGTAAGTGCTCAGTACATTTTGGCTAAACATACACATTTTGCAAAACATACACACTTCAATGTTTAAAAATTGAGATAATTGACATGCAACATTGTATTAGTTTTAAGTGTATAACCTGATGATGTGATAGATGTACATATTGTGAAATGATCACTGCAATAAGTTAAATTAACATCCGTGATGTCACAGTTACGAATTTTTCTTGTGATAAGAACTTTTACCTTCTACTCTCTTAACAACTTCCAAATATACAATACAGTATAATTAACTGTAGCGATCATGCTGTACGTTATGGCCCCAGGACTTAATTATGCTACGACTGGGAGTTTGTACCTTTTGACCACCTTCTCTCATTTTGCCCACTCCCAACCCCTGCCTCTGGCAACCACCAATCTGGTCTCTGTGTCTCTGAGTTGAGTTTTTATAACATTCTGTGTGTAAGTGAGATCATGCGGTGATTGGTCTTTCTCTGTCTGACTTTGAGGATGCCCTCAAAGTGCATCCATGTCGCCACAAACAGCAGGATTTTCTTTTTCTTACAGCTGAATAATATTTCATGTATTTATTTATTTATTTTATGATATATTACATATAAAATATATGATTACATGTATATTTTATTTATTAATATATTTACACAAATCTATAATATAAAGTATGTAATTATATATATATATCATATTTTATTTATCCATTTATCCATTGGTGGACACTTAGTTTATTTCTGTGTCTTGACTATTGTAAGTAATGCTACAGGGGACATGAAAGTGCAGATATCTATTTGAAATAGCGATTCTGTTTCCTTTAGGTAAATACTCAGAAGCAGAATTGATGGATCCTATGGTAGCTTTATTTTTAATTTTTGAGGAATTGCCATACCATGGCAGCTTATAAACATTAGATTTGTCCTCTCAGACCCTTATTCTGATGATCTTAATTACATTCTTAGGCTTAGCATGACAACATAGCCATGTTTTTGGCTACATAATTGATGGTAGAGATGTGACAGCTCTTCATTAGCCTTATCAGAATGATACAGATATTCCTTTTTCAAGTCTTAAAATAGTATTCACAATGACTCCACCCTAGGTCAAAGTGATAGACAAAGAGCAGAAAGCATCAACTTCTTTTTTTTTTTTTAATTTTTTTTCAACATTTATTTATTTTTGGGACAGAGAGAGACAGAGCATGAACAGGGGAGGGGCAGAGAGAGAGGGAGACACAGAATCGGAAACAGGCTCCAGGCTCTGAGCCATCAGCCCAGAGCCTGACGCGGGGCTCGAACTCACGGACCGCGAGATCGTGACCTGGCTGAAGTCGGACGCTTAACCGACTGCGCCACCCAGGCACCCCTGAAAGCATCAACTTCTTAAAGATGGTTTCAAGAAAGAAATACCGTATGATCTCACTCACATGTGGCATTTAAGAAACAAAACAAATGAGCAAAGGGAGAGAGAGAGAGCGAGCGACCAAGAAACAGACTTTTAATGACAGAGAACAAACTGATGGTTACCGGGGTGGGGAGAATGGCTTAAATAGATGATGAATACCGATTGATGGGTCGAATTGTTGAATCACTATATTGTACGCTGACGTAACACTGTATATTGTGACACTAACATAACACTGTATGTTAACTAACTGGAATTAAAACAAAAACTTCAAAAAAAAAAAAAAAGAGGGTTTCAAGGTTAGAGAAACAGTAAAAATAAGTTCCATGCACCATCAATAAAAATGAAAAGAACAAAAATAGAAAAAAGTGTTTAGTATGGTTTTGTATGGTGACGGACAAAAACAATTCGCTTATCACTTAGTTTCATTTTGAAACAATATTAACATGAGATTCCCTGGTAGTGATTGTGGGATCCTTCAGATCGTCATTCGGGGATGGCAGAGATGGTCATGCACACACAACTGCCTTGGTTTTCTAAGGTCATGTAGATCTAGTATGGTCTGGTGGAAAGAACATTGTAGGAGACAGAGCCCTGTATTCTTACCCAACCTCTTCCTCTAAACAGCTGTGTGGTAATGCAGTTACCTACTCAGGTCTGTCTGCTACAAAATAAAGGCGCCAGTCTCCAGCATCTTTTAAATTTTTTTTTTCAACGTTTTATTTATTTTTGGGACAGAGAGAGACAGAGCATGAACGGGGGAGGGGCAGAGAGAGAGGGAGACACAGAATCGGAAACAGGCTCCAGGCTCCGAGCCATCAGCCCAGAGCCCGACGCGGGGCTCGAACTCGGGGACCGCGAGATCGTGACCTGGCTGAAGTCGGTCGCTCAACCGACTGCGCCACCCAGGCACCCCTCCAGCATCTTTTAAGGGTCCCTTGTACTGCCGATGTCCTGTAAGCTGGGACATTGGTCAGAAAGTCAGGGCAGACTTGCAGTTGCCAAGTTCCCCATGTCTGCTCCGGCTCTCTCTCCTACAGTGTAACGGTGTGTTTATACTGACTGGTGTTTGCTCTCTCACATTTGCAGCATCGCCTATCTGAGACAGGTTGGGAAAATCTGTCATACTAGAAATACTCAAAATTACAATCTATTTAAACCAATTAAATCAGAGCTCTGTGTTTTGCCACTGTGTTTGCATTTAGAGTAAAATAGCTATTTAATCTGTATAACAATTTGAAACTAATGATGGTGAAATCACCTAATACTCCTTGATATCAATGCAAATTAATCGGAAATTTAACTCCATTTGTTGGAACCTTGCAATCTCCAGGTGCTTGCATTAGATCTCCTCTAAGAAATGATTTAAAAACGCTCTGACATCAAATCCTTCTTGACTTTGGGGACTGCATTTCAAAGTACAGGAGTTTTTCGTATTGGATCATAAATCTGCTCCACAGGAGCTTGGTCTCTGTAGGTTCCAGCTTTTGCTTTATGCTTCAAAAAACAATTATACTAATAAAAATGTCTAAGCAGGGGATAAACAGAAGTAGCAAGTACTTTAGAAACAAAAGCAAAAAAATTTTTTAACAGAGAGGGAGAGACACCTCTTTGGCATCCACCATTATAAAACACAAGATTAATGCAGTTCTCAATAAGAAGGCTTAAGTGCATAAAATAAAAGAGGACAACCATTATCCATCTCAATGGATATGCCTCCAACTCACCAATCCCAACAATACATAAAAAATACATGATGTTATTAGGTGGTGGAAGCTGGCAATATATTGTCCATAACTTATTTATATAAGGCTGTCCTGAGAAGCAGTGTTTAACTCTGCCGCCTAGGCAGATAAGAGCTGGGACCCGGGTCGTTGCTTACTGAGAGTCAGAAGGTGACTGACAAACACTTTTTTGAAAGCCAAGGGAGTGGGGGACATCTTAACACCTCTGTCATTATCTTCTGGACAAGTTCTCAGTTTACCTCCAAGATTCTGCTGATCTCACAGATCAGCAAGAGTCAACTCATTGTTCTGTCTAAACTTATTGGTAAATATATTAAATGAATAAATGTCGCAAAAATTAGGAACCAACGGTTGCAGTCAGTCACAGAGGTATTTGGAAGCCCCACCTCTGTCTCGGACTAAAACACCGGAGCCTGATTTGGGCTTCCAGGGGTCTAGGGCTGCTTGGGAGGTCAGGGGTCTCTAAAGATGGGGATTTTCAGCAATAAGTTGTATAGCATTTAGAGAGGTCCATCGCCATCGGTGAGAAATAGAATGGAAATAAGGTTCAGTCACTAGAAAGCAACTCTTGAATCTGGATATTCAGGGATCCTGGGCCCCTGACAGAAAGAACACAGGGTCAGGCTAGGGCCACTCATGGGAGGTGTATTCACTGGATAGGTATGACAATTCATGGTGATGGCTACTATGTTTTGTATCTACACTCTGACAATTTCATTTCCATGACTACCTCTAGTGTTTGCCTATGTACAAATGACTTTCATCTTTTTTAGAAAAGAAAATGTATTGCTTTTAAAATAAAGATTTTGGGTGTCTGGGTGGCTCAGTCGGTTAAGCACCTGACTCTTGATTTTGGCTCAGGTCATGATCTCACAAGCTGTGACCTCGAGATCGAGCCCCGCGTCGGGCTCTGCACTGGCAGCACGGAGCCTGCTTGAGATTCTCTCTCTCCCTCTCTCTCTGCCCCTCTCCTGCTAACACATATGGGCACTCTTCCTCTCTCTCAAAACAAATAAGTAATAAATACATAAATATTTTTAAAAAATACAATAAAGGTTTCAATACAGAAAGTACTTTATAGGAAGCAAACTGATGGTTCCCAGAGGGGAGGGGAGAGGGAGCATGGGTGAATAAGTGATGGATATTAAGGAGTGCACTTGTGATGAGATAAGCACCGGGTGATGTATAGGGAGTGTTGAATCACTATATTGTACATCTGAAACTGATATTACAGTGTATGTTAACTCACTGGAATTAAAATAAAAACATATAAAAGTGACTTTAACTTTTTTACATTTTTTTAATGCTTATTTTTGAGAAACAGAGAGAGAATGCAAGCAGGGGAAGGGCAGGGAGAGAGGCAGACACAGCATCTGAAGCAGGCTCCAGGCTCTGAGCTGTCAGCAGAGGGCCCCCTGTGGGGCCCGAACTCACAGACCACAAGATCATGACCTGAGCTGAAATCGGACACTTAACGACTGAGCCACCCCCAAAAGTGACCTTAATTTTTATTCAAGTAGTCAAAACAATGAGTGGGTAAGGCGAAAATAAGTACTTAAGAAAATTGCTCAGTATTTCTGCCAACTACCAAATTCAGAGCTGTCCATCCCTTTGCTCTTTCTTTTTGTGGGGACTCAAAGTTTCCCATCAGGACGTAACAGGCTGTCATCAAAATCTAACTGTGAAAAGTGCTCTCCCATATTTGGTAGGGACAGCTCATGTCTCTTAAGGTCATCAGTTCATAGGGAAGTTAGACCATCTATTTTCCTGGGATACTATCCAATTGATTTCTCAAAGGTCACCAATGAACTCCTTCAAGTGAATTCAATTTAAAATTTGGTTTAGCCTTAAAGGGCATTGCAGTTCAATGGTCTAAATCAAGGATTAACAATTAAAATTCTGAATGCTGTTTTTCGGGCCTATTGGTGATAGGAGAGATTTCATGGATGCTTACTGTTAGCAAAGGCTCCAGGCTCTTCTCCTGCTCGTGTGTATTTTGCCAGCTCAGGAGGTGGGGTATATTTGTTCCTTTATAAAAATATAAATGTCTTGAGGACTTAAGGTTTTTGGATTTCACAACTTAACATAACTTGTTCTAACCCGCTAATTAGAACTCTGCCTCTCTGCTGAGTTCAATAGCAGGAAGCAGGCAATCTTAACCAAGAGTGCTCATATCAATCATCTATTTGTAATCCGTAGTGTAGACCTTATGTAGAGATATCCTGATTTGGTAGTTTAGGATCAGGACTGTGGAAAGTATATTTTGACAAACGATTAAAACAAAACAAACAACAGCAATGCATATGCGCATACACGAACACAGATAAATGAATATTTTTCACTTAAAAATATTGTCTGGAAGCCTTATAGCATGAATATACATGGAAAGCTCATTCTTTTTAATAGCTGCAATGACTCATTAACTTGATGAACATTTTATTTAACAGCAAGTTTATTTCTCCGTGCTTCATTTTTGTTTTTTCATTTGTAAAGTGGGGATAATCACAGCGCCTGTATAATCATACTGCCATGAGGATTAAAGGTGTTCGTATAGGTAAAGGGCTTAGAAATGTGTCTGGAAGGTAGTACGTGTCATAAACAGGTTGGATATCATCATTGTCGTCGTCGTTATTTTTAACCACAATCCACCACTCTTCCAAGCGATATTCACATATGTACACAGTGTTTGGATTTGCCTGTAGTGGCAACTTCATGAGAGTCAGATGATTGTTTTCAAACTTTTGTATGCAACGACACTGGTAATTTAATTTTAAATGAACTGGAGAATGAATTCAGTGGCGTGAGGGAGGATCACAAACCCCCTAGGAGGCAGGAGAACTTGGGTCTCAATTTCACTCTGTCACTGAGGAATACAGCTTTGGACAAGTCATAGAGAAATCCTGGGACTACAGACAAATCCTGGGAACATTTGCATTCTCTATGCACCAAATGACGGTGTTGGAAGAAATGGTCTCTAAGTTCCCGATAGCTCTGACTGTGACTTGGCATGATGGGAAAAAAAAGAGAAGGTACACATATAATATAAAGCTTCCTCCAGCAGATAAGCTTTATGTATAATCGGTCAACATCAGAAAAAATGTACATCGACATAGTTTTATTCTTAGCACATCAATGCATATCTTTTTCTACTGTCATATTAAAATACTCTAATGGAACCACTTCGACAGTTGCAAAATGCTCTGCCTAGAGTACCTGGTGAACGTCAAGGAGCTGGTGGGTGCATGAAGAATTCCGTCTGCACTTGGCATGTGGAGACTGAACATCATTGGAGATGTCTAGCTCCTCTTGGGGAAACCATTTAAATGCAGTGGTGCACTTGGAAGGACCTTCTGGATTATTAATCAGAGTGATCCTTTTTCACATTGATCAATGAGGAGGAATTTTTACAGATCAGCTCAAAGAGACACAGTTATATTGCGCTTTGATAACATTGGCATTTGTTATGTGGTGGCAGAACCCAGAGATGTTGGAAGGTGAAAGGGTGGGCCCCTTGAATTCTTTAGTCTCACTCTCCACTGGATGGTTCAAAGCCACCTCTTCTAGGGATGTTGAGGCATCTATGCGTCCTTCCTGTAAATAGAATTCACGTTTCCATGCTGGAGTATGGATTTTTTTTAAATGCCAAGTTTCATTTAATTGAACAATGAAACCCAAACCACACTTCTTCTTAGTCAGAAATATCGTGTGTGGGGGGGGGGGGGGAGAAAGTTTGGAAAGCCAAGGGATTATAATAAATAATAGTGAGTCTTAATATAAAACTCACTGAAAGATGCAACAGGTCAACCAATCTATGAACCTCTGGAGGGTAGCAAGACAGTAAACTTGACATTGCACAGTATTTGACATACTGTGGTATTTGACATACAGTGAATCATTATTTACATTTTATCCAAAAACATTTACCTGAGAAAAGGTCATGACGTTAAATTTGGAGACATTTACAGCAATTGCCAAATGTTTACTATCTACATGAATGTCATGCTTCTCAGTCAAAAGCAGGTTGATGTGCTAAATGTCAATTATTTCGACTTGTTTGATGGTGCACAGATTGCCAAGCAACATAAAAAGAGGTTTAATAAATATTATATACACTGCTAACCATCAATCTTGCCTAGCAGAGGCTTGAGTTTTACATACAGAGGATTTATGACCAGCAACGGCTCAGGACATTAAAACTCAATTATTGCCTCCTGGATGGCGGCACTGTCATTAGCTTCTGGAAGCCGCACCTTGTTTCTTCTGCTTCTGCTGTCACTTTTGAGAAGGCACTGGGGAGAACAAAATTATTTCAGGAAATAGCACTTGGATGTTTTCTTTGCGCTCTCCGGTCCTTTTCAGAATTAGCGGCAAAGGGGGATTACCCAGGTACGTTGGCAGGAAATTGAATCGTCCCATTTTTCTCAAGATGACAAGACAAAATGAGATTCTGCAACAACTCCAAAGGCTTTAAGGGAAAGACCCAGGTATGTTAGGAGGAATGCAAGCAAGAGGCATTGCAGTGGAATAAAAGCTGTCAAGGAGCCAGCAGTGAATGAAATGGAAAGCAGCCTCCAGGATGGTTCATCAGGACCTGAGCTTGATGAGAGCAACTCAGGAGCTTTTTTTTTTTTTTTTCATTTTCTTCTAACAGCAACAGACGTACATAACAAAAGACCCGGTGATAATCACCCACATGCCTTGGATCAAGTGCCCAAGGTCAGTATTCTAAAACGCTGGCCTTGGGCCTAAAATGAACGTGTATGGATGCGATGTATATATCCATGGATGCGATGTATATATCCGTTCTCTCTTGGTTTCCTTTTCAGTGGCATGTGAGTTGACGAGTAAACTTGTTCCTGGCCTAGATTTGATGCCATCTGATAAACACTGAGGGGCGCAGGAGTCGAACACGGTACTAGGCTCTGGCATAGGACATTCCGAGGGGCGGGGAGGAAGATGAGAACACAGTACGTGTGAGACTACAACTGCCACAAGAGAGCAATCACACCAGTTCCCAGAGAGTTTAGAAGCAGGGGTGATGAGCAGTTTCAAAGAAATCTCCACGGCGGCGCCTGTGTTAGGCTCTGAAGAAAGGTAGGACCTATTCATTTGGAAACAGTAGTGGACCCAGCGGACGTCAACGCTGGTCTGAACAGGTTTCTGTGTGTTTGCAGAGGCGGGTACAATGCGTAGCTTTGCTTTGCTCAGAGGGTTTATGGAAGAAATGTGGGCGGTCAGCCCAGAAAAGGAGGAGTCAGGTGGCTCATGAAGAACCTGGATTCCCAGTTTAGAGTTGGGCTTTCATTCTGGAAGCACATGTGACCACTGGAGTTGTTTAAGCAGATCGGTGCTGGCTTGACAGTTCCTGGAGAGTGAAAGTGTCATTCCTGGAAGAACAGAAAAAGGCGGGGAGACTCAGGGGGTTTGGAATCAGGGTGAGAAGGGCGGGGGGATGTGCCTTACTTTTCAATAATATTTATTCAATAATGATATGTTAAATAATGTCTTCGGCCACATTGGCGAAAATAACCACAGGATACAGTGGCATTTCCTTGCTGGGAGACCTCTAACTTCTCATCAGTCAGGAAGGGTTTAGGAGTTCTGCCCTGATAGACAGCTGAGCTAACGGGCCTCTCCATCCATAGAATGAAGGGATTTCTAGAAACGAGGGTAAAGAATTTTCTTCCCTTGAATATATGAGTAATCACAGGAGAACGCTTATGGTAAGCTTCTTACTTCCCAGATGCAAATGCAGTTCAGCTGAGTTGATTTGCAGCTTATGCCAGAAGTGTTGAGTCATCTCCCAAAACAAATTGCATAAGCGATTCTTTCAACATTGAAATGTAGGTTTGCTCTAGAATCCGAGACATATTACTATTAATCTCCAGCACTGGGCCCTAGGCTAGACAAAGTTTACTTTAAAAGGATCAAAAGCACTTTCCAGATCTTAAGGTCTTACTCCTTTCAGACTGCTAGGTCATCTGATGTTTGCAACATCATGTACTTAGTCACGTTATATCTCGATGGTCTCTGGAACATGTAATGATGTGGACAGAAAAGGCTAAGTCCTCTGCCCAGTTCACTTTTGGTCTGAATTCACATGTTAGAGTTTTCACCAATCCCCTAGTGGGATCTTAGGGGAAATATAGGTGAATATTGGGGAAATGTGTAAAGTCAGGGCTCTTCTGGAGGAAGAAGCAAGGCAGAGACAGAAAAAGGCATGGGTGGGATGGAAATTCAGGAAATAGCACTTCGATGCTTTCTTCGTGTTCTCTGGTCAAGCTGATGCGCAGGTAGGGAAACAAATTGCGTGATTCATAATTCAACCTAATGTATACCCTAACTCCCTGACTATAGCTAGAGGCTTGGAGACTTCAGTGGACTTGAAGGTGATTTTCACTATTTGCTCAGCTTCATATGTGAAAACTAAATATCTGTTTTGCTCTGAGAACCCAGAACAACAGTTGGAAGCCACAGATTTCTTTTTTTTTTTTTTTTGCCACTAGAACAAAAGTAACAGCAATGACAAACCCCAAGAAAATAGATTTCCTTCCGTTGTGCAAATAAAGAAAAGATTGACTCCTAAGATTCTGAGTTACCTGCAGACTGAATAGCTATTCGGGGTTCTTTTTATTGGTCTGCTGGAACAGGGTTTAGATATTAATTACGTGGCTGGACTGAGGTGATCTTTAAAATTCCTCCACATTTTTGAGATCTTTTGCCAGCAGAGTGCTGGGGACGATAAAGAGATCATATTAAGGGCTTAAGCCTGAAGAAGGTGGCTAAAATAACTCAATATGCTTTATATGTCTTAGCTAAGTGATGAATTGGAGAGACACAATAACTCTTGACTGTCATCTGAAGGGTAAAAAGAAGGGTAGGATTATATATAGTGCCAAGAGGAAGTATAACGAGAAATAATACCATGAAATTTACTAAAGGAAACTGTAGGATCTGAATTAGAAACATTTTTTCAAATTAGAGCTTCACAATCTAATGTGTTTTGGCACTATCTCCCAAGGGCAGCCATAGAAGCCCCTTTGAAGAGCTCTGCACAGTCTTGGTTGGAACGATTTAAGCATCGTGCCCTTTAGGAAAAAAAAAAAAGCCTTTTCTGAAAGATAGGGAGGGAAGGATTGTACAATTGCTTTTTGACATAAGGTATTCAGATGTGAGGATTTCTCCTTAGGTCTTGTCCCCCACAGACCATTTCTTCTGTAAACAGGCTACAGGCAGACCCAGGCTGACTTGTGCCTAACATGTGCCTGCGAAGGCTGCACGTTAAGAAACATCAGCCGGGGAGCACCTGGGTGGCTCAGTCGGTTAAGCGACGGCCTCTTGGCTTCGGCTCAGGTTCATGATCTCATGGTTTGGGGGTTCGAGCACCAGGTCAAGCATGGAGCTGACGGTGCAAGCCGGCTTGGGATTCTCTCTCCTCCTTTCTCTGCCCCTCCCCTGCTCGTGCTCTCTCTCTCTCTCTAAATTAATAAATAAACTTAAATTTTTTTTAAAAAAAAGAAACATTAGCTGGGCATGTCTGAAAAAGCTCTCCTAGCCTGCTCTCCTGCAGTCATGCAGACAGCTACCTCTTGGGCTAGTCTTCTGTCATCTTTCCTCTCAGGGAATGGTTCTGGGGAGCCCAGGCAGCTCTATATATCTTCTCCCCCACCTTTTGTTCTAAGCTAGTATGTCAGACTTTTGTCTGGTGACCATCAACCTAGCAGATGTGGAGGGAGGAGAACAACACTGGTCCCTCTCATGATTGAGGTTTGGTGCTTCCTGAACATTTCAGCCTACTTACCTTACTTACCTTCTCTCCCTTCTCCAAGGACTGAATCTTCAGTGAGTCTACCCTCCACCCTCACTTCCTTTATCCCAATTAGCAATGCCACACCCTCACTGTCATTTAAAATAAGGAGGCCGCAGTTTACACTCTGTGGGCAACATCAGGACCCAGTAACCCCAAATCGGAGTCAGAGCCCTGCATCTTTCGGGTTGTGTAACCTAGCCGCATATCCTAGGGCAAAATCACTGAAATTCTCTAAAGCTCAGCTTTCACATTGGTATATTGGGGAGGTCTGATTTACTAGTTCCTCACGGCTACCGTGGGGATTATGAAAAACTGACATGAATGGAGCCATTTTAAAATGGCGGAGGGGCCACTGCAGAAAACCTGCCCTGCCCTGCCCTGCCCTCCTTTGAACTGGGCCAAAGTGGCAACTTTTTAAGTTCTTCGGACTGGGCCAAGTGGCAACTTTTTAAGCCACTGCTTGAGAAGTCAGCAGGAGAACAGACATTCTGATCATAGTCTGATAGTTGTGGACTTTCTGAAGATAAAATCAGCAGCCAATCAATGTGTAAATGAGTAGCTTAACTTGTTAACACCCATAGAGAACTTTTTTCCTTTTCTTCAACTCAGGTGATTGTCCCCACCCTTTCCTCATAAAACTCCTTGCTTTTACCTACAAGTAAGACACTATCTGGGTTTCGACCTGAGTCTGTGTTCCCTGAATTACAATTCTTTTTTTTTAAAGTTTATTTATTTATTTTGAGAGAAACAGAGACAGCATGAGTAGGGGAGGGGCAGAAAGAGACAGAAAATCCAGAGAACCCCAAGTGGGCTCTGTACCGTCAGAGCAGAGCCCGAAATGGGTGGAACTCACAAAACCATGAGGTCACGACCTGAGCTGAAACCTAGAGTCTGATGCTTAACCGACTGAGCCACCCAGGCACCCCAAGAATTACAATTCTTTCATCCCAAAGAAATGCTTGTGTATCTCTCACTGTTGCTTTTAATTTTTAGGTTGACAGGATCAATAGTGATGCTACATATATACTTCGGTGGTAATGTTCTACGTTAATGTGAATTACTGTCATTAGCAGTAAAATAGGCAACTCTTTCTTTGGTCCATTATATATAGAATGACCTCTCTTGGTATGACTGTATCTATCCTAACAAGATTTAAGTTATGGAAGAGGGAAAGGGCATTTATTACCTGCTACTTTAAACCTTTAAAAATCTTCAGATGGCCTTACATGTGCTTTATGGGCTAGAGAAATCAGAGGGAAGCTGGCAGGGTGTATCTGTACTTTGGCAGAGTAGAGTAGGAGGAAATCACGATTCTACACAGCTGGTGGTGGCCATGGAAAGGGACATGGGATGTATAGGTCCAGGGACAGGTGAAACAAAAATAAAAGGGGAACTTAGGAATGGGCTTTAGATTTCAGCATTTCTGAGTGGTCTCTAAGAGAAGGCTGTTATAGGCTGAATTGTGCCAGCTCCAAATTCACATATTGAAGTGCTAACCCCAAGTATCTCAGAATGTGACTGTATTTGGGGATAGGGTCTTTGAAAACGTGATGATTACATCAGCACGAAGTCATTAGCATGGGCCCTAACCCAATACGACTAGTGTCATTCTAAGAAGAGGAAATTGTGAGACAGACACTCCCAGAGGGAAAACCATGTAAAGTCCCGGGGAGAAAACGGTCGTCTACGAGCCAAGGAGAGATGCCTCAGAAGAAACAGACACCGCTTTGATCACCTTGATCACCCTGATCTTGATCACCTTGATCTTGAACTTCCAAAATTGTGAGAAAACAAATTTCTGTTGTTTCAGCCCGCAGTCTGCGGCACTTTGCGATGACCGCCCTCGCAGACTAATCTAGGCTTGAAAACACGTGACTCCTCTTTCTCTGGTCGCATGAACCTGCTCCCCTCTCAGGAGCCGGTCATCACCAAATGTATAGGGTTGGCAGTGTGTCTTCCTCTTGGTCTGCTGGATGCCTGGTGGACAGGTGCTTCTAATACTCTGTGTTGTAAGAATGAAACAGTTGTTTTTTTTTCTTTCCTGAAACACCACCCCTGCACATGGCATTTAGTTCTACAGGTCAATAAGGACCATAGGGTGTTATAGGCACATCCTGAAGAGACCAGGTTGACTAACTACGTTCTGTGGCCCAAATCGGCTCCGTTGCCTGTTTTCATAGATAAAGTTTTATTGGAATACAGGCACACTCATTTACTTATATATTGTCTATGGCTGCTTTTGTGCCATATATAATGGCAGAGTTGAGTAATTGTAACAGAGAACTGATAGCCACAGTGTCTAAAATATTTGCTATCTGAAAACGAAAATGCTGCTCACTGTTGTTGACTGAAGGGCCTTCTTGTGACTAAGCCCCTGACTGTCATGGATATGCATGTTGCCGGAAGGGAAAAAGAGATTTATACACTAAAGAACTGGCTATACAGCCAAAGGTCATTTGTAAGTCAGGGACTGCAGATTTTACGTCTTCCACAGCCATTTGTGGGGTGACTTTCCCCCATATCTCTTGGCATATTATCTTAATTTCCATGTTCACAGTCATTCAGTTCCTGCAATTTATAATAAATTAACCTTCAGTAAAAATTATTCATTCAGCACTTACAAATTAGCTTCCTGTAGAGTACCTTTTACTTTGCATACTGTGAGAGAGAGAGACTCAAAGTCAATAGAAAAGAAAATTCTTGTCCCTAAAGAACTTTTATATATAACACTTCAAACTACCTGGCTAGTTGGCATAGTGGCAGTTAATTTACAGGACTGATGATTTAAAAGGCTATTACACGAAATAATAAATAACTTAAAAATGATTAGGGAAATTAAAGTAAGGCAAATTAACAGAAAAAGTGCAGAAGTTGTGCACTGAAGACCACAAAACACTGCTGAAAGAAATTGAAGAAGATCTAAATGAATGAAGAAAGCTATCCCATATTCATGGATTGGAAGACTTAATATTGTTAAAATGTCAATACTCTCCAAATTGATCTATCGATCCAATGTAATCTCTATCAAAAATCTATCAAAAACCACTTTTTATTTTCTAGACGTTGACAAGGTGATCCCAAAACCCATATGGAATCTCAAGGAACTCAGAACAGCAGAAGGTATAGACAGTTCTCCAAAGAAGATATATCATGGCTAATTAGCACATGAAGAGATGATCAACGTAATTATTAACTTCAAAAATGCCAATTAAACCCACAATGAGATACCATTTCCTTTTGACCAACATAGCTATAATAATAAAAAAAAAAAGATAAGAGCAGGTGTGATAAAAATGTGTAGGACATTGCTGGTGGGAATGTCACATCATGCAACCACTTTAGAAAACAGTGTGGTAGTCCTCAACATGTTAGCCATACTGTATGGTCTATTATTTCACTCCTAGTATATACCTAAGAGGAATGAAAACATACGTCTAACAAAACTTGTACATGAACGATTACAGCTGTATTATTCATAATGATCAAAAAAGGAAATTACCCCAAATGCCCATCGATTCGATAAATGGTAAATAAAAGGTAGCATATTTATATAATAGAATGTGATGCAGCTATAAAAATGAAATGTGGTACCGATACGTACCACAACACAGATGAACCTTGATACATTAGGCTAAGTGAAAAAAAATGATAAAAGGCCACATCTTGTGGGATTTCATATGTTTATCAAATATCCAAAATAAACAAATGTATAGATACAGAAAGCAGATTGATTGTTGCCCGGGGCTAGGGGGAGGGAAGAATGATGGAATGACAGTTAATGTGTTTCTTTCTGGAGCGATGATTAGGGGTGATGGTTATACATAAGCAGATTATGGGTGATGGTTATACAACCCCGAATATACTAAAACCACTGTAAAAACACTTGGGTGAATTTTTGGTATACGAATTATAGTTCAATAAAGTTGTGAAAATAAAGGAAAGAGAGAATGAGACCATGGTAGATACTTAATAAATATTTATTGCATGAGTTTTCAAGAAGCAGCAGACTTCAACAGAGGAGTTATATATGAAAATAAAAATTCTGAAAATGCCATATTGATATATGGGTTGTCATAGGACACTGTGAAATTCCTCTTTCTGGAGGGCTTTTCCAAACAGGAAAAGTTTTTATCTGCCTGAGATGGTGTCGGTGTTGTTGAGAAGAGGAAGGATTACATGACTTCGGTCCGTAAGCTCCCCTTTGAGTTTGCCCTTTACTGATGTCCACGTGAAAATTTAGAAATAATTGACTCAATATGAAAATTTCCCTCTAGATTTCTCTGATATTCCTTTACTGGATTTCATTGCAGGGGTGCAGTTCTCGCTAGCGAGTTCTGCTATCGCAGGATGTTCTCTAGGGAGGTACCAGCACTTTCCCTATTCTAGCTTGGTGGTTGTTGATATCAAACGACTGCAAGTGGGCTGAATCTCCTTGCGTCTGAAATATTTACCTTAAGAAGGAGGGAATTGGTATTTGTTGCTATTAGCCACTCTACCTTAATATTGAATCAAAGCCTGGGGATAAGCCATGTGAAAAGCTAAGACCTTGTTAATGATCCAGAAATTCATTCCCTCCTCTGGAGTATTCACTCAGTTACCAAATAAATACATGTGATCTTTCCAAATCATCCACTGCACCCCAGAGACACCCCTCCTCTCTTTGCAGTTCTTTAGTATTATTCTTGTAGTATGTTAATAAAGATAATCTTGCTGTGAGTTAACTAATGATCAGTTATATTATCATCTCTCCACAGTGCAGATTACAATACTCCAATCTTGTGGCTGTTTAGATTGTCAAATAATTTTATTCTCAAGGTAAAGTTAGCTTCCTTAGCTCAAAGTAACAGGGTCCTTGTATTTGATTTTATTATTAAAAAATTTTTACTGTTTATTTTATTTTATTTTTTGAGAGACAGAGAGAGATGGAGTGCAAGCAGGGGAGGGGCAGAGAGAGAGGGAGACACAGAATCCAAAGCAGGGTCCAGGTTCTGAGCTGTCACACAGAGCTTGATGCGGGGCTCAAACCCACAAATGCAAGATCATGACCTGAGCCGAAGTCGGGCGCTCAAACGACTAAGCCACCCAGGCACCCCCACAGGATCCTTTTAGAAGGGTGAGGTCATTTGCTGGACAAGATGCAAATACTAACTTATGTGCTCCCCTAACCTACTATGACCTCATGTTCAATGCCGACAAGAATAATTCAAATGAAGTTTCCAATCTTCACTACCAGTGCAGTAGCCTTGACATTGTATGGTCACAGTGTAAGAGTTAAATAAATTCAGGAGAGAAATATTTATTTAAACTCTCTGGCAGTGATACTCTTATTCTCCTTTGTTATTGAATAATTGAAAAGGTATCAAATAGCAAAGTTTCAATTATTCATCAAGTTATTTCATTTACTATACAAATGTCTGTAGGCAAATAAATGACACTGGAATTAAAAACTGGCAACATCTCTATGGGTTTGCTTATCGGGTCATCACTGCTTAAACCCTCAAATATGAAAGCCTCATACAAATTGTGTATCAGCGGTTGTAGAGGGAGTTCTTGTATTTGGTATTTGTATTCGTTTCTACTGCTGCCATAACAAGTTCCCACAAATCTAGCACTTAAAACAACACACATTTATTAGAGAACAGTTCTGTGGGTTAGAAGTCCCAGTGTAGCTTAGTGTAGCTGGGTCCTCTGCTTCGAGTACTATAAAGCAGAAATCAACATGATGGCAGGGTTGTACTCTTTTCTGGAGACTCTGGGGATGAGTCCACTTCTGAACTTGTTTCACTCATGGCTAAATTCAGCTCCATGTGGTTGTGAGACTGAGGTCTCTATTTTCTTGCTGACTTTCAGCAAAGTCTTTACTCCTAGCCAGCCTTTGCTCCTAGAGGCTGCCTGCCCGCATTGTTTCTTGAGTGTTCCATGCGGTGCCTTTCCAGCAACAATGAATGGAATCCCTTCCGTGCTTCAAATCTCCTTCGCTTCTCCTCTGTGGCGTCTTTCCCGCCTCTAGCTAAAAAAGTTCTCTGCTTTTAGGGGCTGGTGCAATTAGATAGGTCCCCCCAAATAATCCAGAATAATCTCCCCGTTTAACAGTTTGAAACCTTGGGGTGCCTGGGTGGCTCAGTTGGTTAAGCATCCGACTTTGGCTCAGGGCATGAACTCACGGTTCGTGAGTGAGTTCAAGCCCCACATCAGGATAGCTGCTGTCAGCACAAAGCCTGCTTTGGATCCTCTGTGCCTACCCACCCCCACACCCCCCCCCCGCCACCCCTCCCCTGCTCACGTTCTTTCAGTCTCAAAAATAAACATTAAATTTTTTTTTTTAAGTTTGAAACCTTGAGTATATTAGCAAGTCTCTTTTGCCGTGAATTACGGCTTTTATATAGGTTCTGGGGATTAAGGCATGGCATGTATAAGGGGTTATTATTCTGCCTATTATAGTACTGAGTACAAGACAAGGAGTTTCATAATCCAAAATCTTGGTATGTTTTTTTTTTTGTCCTAAAAGAACAAAATGAACACACGATACAGGGACACCCTGTTAGGTGCTAATCATGAGTGTAGACAGTGCAACTTATTTTGCCAATTCCACAGCATTTATTTTTCTGGAATATTGTACTTTACAGTTTGTCCCTACAAAGGTACCTTTCTAATCCTTTCTTCCATTCTTGAATTGCAAGCATGCAATATATATTCTGATCATGCCAGGGCAACCAAAAGAAAAAAGAGGTTATGGTTTCCATGTAGAACTACTTTAGATATATCTATATCTCATCTACATCTACATCTATATCTATATCTATATCTATCTATATGTCCTGGCATGATCAGAATACATACTGCATGCTTGCAATTTAAAAATGGGAGAAAGGATTAGAAAGGTATTGACATTGTATGGTCACAGTGTGTGTGTGTGTGTGTGTGTGTGTGTGTGTGTGTGTATTGTTTGTTTTTTTGCAGACTTATAAAATATACTTGTCCCAACGCTCCCTGATTCTGGCTCCCTGCCAACCCTTTCTGTTTGTGAACTCCATAAACTGTGTGGAGGGTATGGACCAGGAAAACAAAACCACTGTGTTCTGAAATTCTGCCTCTATCATATTCTTTCTTTGTCATTGTATCTTACATTGACAGTCCCTAGAAACCAATGCTATGAATTTGGTCCCTTCAAAAAGACTAAGCCTCTACATCCCTTCTCCATTTGTGTCATTCAATCCTCCACTGACACCTTCAAACCTTTCCTGCTATTACATGGGAAGATATTTATCTGAAGGTGTCACCTCACTGTAAATGTTACAGCTGCCAAGAACTATGAAAAGTCTGAGATCTTATCCTATTTGCAAGCTAATAAGTTAGCCTGTTACAGTTTTATGGATGCTTGCAGAAGATATGAGACTCCTGGGTCAGAGACAGAGGATGTTATTACTCATGGCACAGCGAGAAGCATGAACTTTATGCTTATGATATTTCCTTTGTACCCTGAGACCCATGGGTATGATGTGGATGAGTGGGTTTGTCTCATGGCTGAGAAACCCTGAACTTTTGTTTTATTTTATTCTTTTTTAAAAGTCTATGTATTTATTTTGAGAGAGACCCAGACAGCGTGAGTGGGGGAGGAGCAAAGAGAGGGGGAGAGGGAGAGCATCCCAAGCAGGCGCTGTGCTGCCAACACAGAACCCGATACAGGGCTCGAACTCACGAAACCGTGAAATCATGAGCTGAACGGAAACCAAGAGTTGGACACTCAATAGACTGAGCCACCTTAGCGCTCCGAGAAGCCCTGAACTTTTAAAGGTAGTTCAGGAACTATTCTTTCAAGGGGGCTTAAAGGGAGCTGCTAACAAACCTGTACAACCTTTGTCTGGAGCCCTGTGCTCCAGAGGGAGGCTCTGTATCTTCTGAGGCTGTTTACAAATGTCATTCAAAGGCGGTCCTGACAAAAAAGCTGCTGCAAGCACTTTGCTGGCCATAAGGCATGCAAAAATGTAAGAGACCCATGGAGAATTGCTTTCTAACAACTGCTTCTTGTTTTAAAAGTGTCCCTTTGGAGATAAGTGGGCATGCCTATCTGATATAAACCAGTCTAGCTTTGCCTAGGTTTGGAAAATAAGTTAGAGCCATTTATAATGATCAAAATTATATACATTCACTTCATAATTATTTACTTATTGAAAATAAATGCAGAAATATACACACTTACACAAAAAAACACTTTCCAAGAGATTATTTAAAAACAAGCAACAAACTAATTATTTCTGGCATTTACTAAGCAGAACAAATGAAGCAACATACTTATCAAAAGATTAAGTGAGATGTGGTTTAGGGAACTATCTAGGCTCACATATTTAAGAAAGGCTTCCTCTGGGAAAATAAATACCACTTTAAGACAGCTTTCCCAAAGTTTGTTTTTCAAACACAAATTTCAGTAGCTCCTCCTTAATAAAATGATTTATGGCCAAATCATTTGGGGAGCCTGTATCTTTCTCCAACGTGATTCACAGTGCAGATTAGCATATTAAAGGCTCTGAGAAGTCCTGAAACTGGCTTTTGTTTAATTCAATATTATTGTACTTGATTTGATAATGAATTCATGGTGTGTGAGTGTGTGTGTGTGGGGGTGTGTGTGTGTGGGGTGTGTGTGTGTGTGTGTGTGTGTGTGTGTGTGTGTTCAACACTTACCCCTTCAGCAGAGGGCATTCAAGATGCTGCCAGTTTAAGGTGATCAGGGCTTATCAGGTTGCTCTTTTCTTATTCAGCACAGGGTATTTAAAGTCTTAGGATGCACCTTAGAATTTGATTTACTCTGCACATTGCACATTTAAACACAACATTTTTATTGGGCTTGATTATCTGGAAATGTCGTTAGCTTATTCTCAATGTCCTTCTGCTTTCTCTGATCTATTTATAAGGTCAGTCCCTGAAGTTTAATTTTCATATTGATGAGGAAATGTGCCTAATGCTACAGGATTGATTGCAATGAATTTGAAAGCCAAGCAGAGAAAATCTATTCCCATCAATGAATTTGTTTTTCAAATTTTGACAAAAGAGTCTAGGAGTGAAACTGCAAAAGGGTAAACATGATATTATCCTGATGCTTTTTTATTATGATTGTATGTAAGGAGCAATGACTTATTGTTATAACAATCAGAATGCTCTAAACGGAGCTATAATTCAAACGAGGTACCGAAAGTAGTAAATAACGACATTTGTGTAGATACCTCAAACTGCTTAATAAGTCACAATGAAGATAAGAATCCATGTGTCTTCTTTGTACTCTAAAATGTATATTAAAAAACTACCAGTTACTACAAATTTCACTAATTTTAGTATAAATTCATGCATACCATTTGATGATCTCTCCACATAGTCAACTTCAGTTTTAAGTAGCTTGATTTCTCCCTGCTCATTAGAAGATACAACACACATCAGGACGCTGAATGATCGGAAGCCAGAGCGATTTCTTTCAATGCAGGATTTCTAATAAATGATGATGGTTTCTTTTTATATATTTACTTCTAATCTTTTTAAAAGATAATCTTAATAGATGTATTATTTTACATGTAAATTAACCGATTTTAATGCATAGTTTTGACAAATGGATGCAGCTAAGTAAGCATCACCACAATCAAAATAGAAAGTGTTTTTATCAGTGTTTTAAAGTTTAAAGTGTTTTAAAAATTCTCCTGTGACTCTTTGCATGTAGTTTTCCGTTCCTTTGCCTGGCCCCTGGCGACGACTGATCTTTCCACTATCATAGTTTTGTCTTTGTCATATAGTATGTAGTTCTTTGTGTCTGGCTTCTTTCATTTATAAAATTCATTTGAGAATCATCTATGCTTTGAGTCTATCAGGAGTGCATTTCCTTTTATGACTGAGTAGTGTTCCCTTGTAGGGCTATGCCATTTGTTTATTCATTCACTACCTGAGGCACATTTGGTTTGTTTTCAGTTTGGGGCTATTAGGAATAAAACTGTTATAAGTTTTAACATGGCATATTTTCAGTTCTCTTAAGAAAATATGTAGGAGTGGGATTTCTGGGTAGCATGGTAAATGCACTTTCAGTGTTGTAAGAAGCTGCCAAACTTTCCTGTGAAGCGATCATGGCAATTTGTTTCTTTCTTCTTTTCTTTCTTTTTTTTTTTTTTTTTTTGAGTGTGAGAGAGAGAATCTTAAGCAGGCTCCATGCCTAGTGTGGAGCCCCATGTGGGGCTCAATCCCACGACCCTGGGATCCTGACCTGAGCTGAAGTCAAGAGTCAGATGCTTGGGGCGCCTGGGTGGCGCAGTCGGTTAAGCGTCCGACTTCAGCCAGGTCACGATCTTGCGGTCCGTGAGTTCGAGCCCCACGTCAGGCTCTGGGCTGATGGCTCAGAGCCTGGAGCCTGTTTCCGATTCTGTGTCTCCCTCTCTCTCTGCCCCTCCCCCGTTCATGCTCTGTCTCTCTCTGTCCCAAAAATAAATAAAACGTTGAAAAAAAATTAAAAAAAAAAAAGAGTCAGATGCTTAATGGACTGAGCCACACAGGCGCCCCATTTTTTTTATTTTATTTATACAGTGAAGCGATGTATGAAAGGTCAGTTAATCCCTATCTCCATCCATACTTTGTAGAGTTCCTCTTTTTAATTCTAGCCAATTGAGCGGGTGTCGTAGTATTTGTATTTCCTGCATGACTAATGATACTGAACACCCATTTATGCACTTACATGCCATTGGTATATACACATTTTTAAGAAGTGCCCACATGCTTTCCCCAGCCTTTTTTGAGTTGTTTGACTTAGTATGAATTCTGAGTTCTTTGGAGGCCTTGGGTAGAAGTCCTTCATCAGATATATGTTTTGGAAATATTTACTCCAAGTCCATAGTTTATCTTTTAATTTTCTTAACAGTGTCTTTTGATGAGCAATGTTTGTTTGTTAAACATCGTGAAGTCCAATTTACATATTTCTTGTGGTTTGTATTTTTTGTGTCTTAAGAAATCTTTGCCTAGCCCAGGGTCACAGATTTCCTTCTGTGCTTTAGTGCAGAAGTTCACATGGGATTATCATTCACGTTGAGTCATTTTTTGTCTGTGGTGTGAAGTAAAAGATTTTTTTTTTTTTTTTTTTTGGCATATAGATATCCAGTTGTAGCACTATTTGTTGAAAAGTATGTCATTTCCTTATTGAATTACCCTGGCATTAATGTTGAAAAACAATTGGTTATCTATATGGTCTATTTCTGGACTCTCTAGTTCAACTGTGCTATACGTCTATCCTTTTACCCACACCTCACTGTCACAACAACTTTTGGAATCAGTAAGTTTTCTAAGTTTGTCATTCTTTTTAAAAATTGGTTTCACTCTTCTAAAGATTTTGCAATTCCATATACATTGTAGAAGCAGCTTGTCAATTTCTGTCGAAAGCCTCTGTGGATCTTGATTTTTACTGTGTTGAACCCATGGCTCTGCTTTGGTAATATTAAGTCTTTCTTTCAGTCCACTCACTTGATGTACCTCTTCCGTAATCTAAGTTTTCTTTAATTTCTCTCAGTAACGTTTTGTAGTTTTCAGTGTATAGGTCTTATATAAATTATGTTAAATTTATCCTCGAATGTTTAGATTTTAATGGTATTACAGTGGTAGTGTTTCTTTCTTTTGAAAAATCAATTTTCAATAGTCTCTTGTTCATACAAAGGAATACAATTGGTGTTTTCATACAGATTTTTCCTCTTGTAACCTTGCTAAGATCATTTCTTAGCTTTCTCAGGTTCCTTAGAATTTTCTAAATTAATGATCATGTTGTCAGAAAATAAAAACAATTTTATTTTTTTCCTTTTCCTATCTGTATGCATTTTATTTCCTTTTACTTGCCTTATTGGACCAACGAGGAATCCAGTATAATGTTGAGTAGGAGTGGTAAGGGAAGGTATCTTTGTCTTATTCTCAATCTTAAGAGTAAATTATTTCATTTTTCACTATTGATTATGGTAGTAGTTGTAGATTTTTTTTGGTATATGTCTTTTATCAAGTTGAGGAAGTTTCTTTCTTTTGGTAGTTCACTGAGTTTTTATTATGAGTAGGTATTGAAATTTTTCAGATACTTTTTCTACATCTGTTGCAATAATTATGATGATTTTCTTTTTGCCTCCTAATATGGTGAAATATACTGATTTTTGAATGTTGCATTCCTGAGATGAATCCCACTTGGTCATGATGCATTGTCTTTTTATATATGGCTGAGTGTAATTTGCTAATATTTTGTTAAGGCTTTTGCCTTTATGTTTATAAAAGATCTTCAACTGTAGTTTTCTTATAATACTTTTTGTCTTATTTCAGAATCAGAATAATTCTGGTTTTTCTCTTCTATTTTCTGGAAGCTTTGATGTTTTCTTCACCTTACATATTTGGTCCTACCAATAGGACCATGGAAGCTTGGGATTTTCTTTATGGGATGATTTTTTTAACCACGAATTCAGTTTCTTCAGTAGATATAGATCCTTAAGCTTATTTCTTTTTGAGTGGACTTTTTTTGTTTTGTATTTTTTTGTCTTTCATGGAATTTTTCCATTTTATCTAACCTGTCAAATTAAATGATATAAATATGTTTGTAATATTTTCTTATCATTCTTTTAGTGTGCATGGAATCAGTAGTGATTTTGCTTCTTTTATTCCTGATATTGGTAATTTATATCTTCCTTTTTTTCAGACAACCAGTTTTTGGTGACCTTGATTTTTCTCTATTATTTATCCAATTTCTATTTTGTAGTCCCTTTTCTTATCATTTCCTTCTTTCTGCTAACTTTGGGTTTAATTTCTTAGATAATTATTTTTAGACTATTTTCCTTTCTTTTTCTTTTTTCTTTTAGAGATGGGGGTGGGCAGAGGGAAAGAGAGAGAAAGAGAGGGAGAATCTCAAGCAGGCTTCATGCTCAGTGAGGAGCTCGATACCAGGCTGGATCCCGTGACCCTGGGATCATGACTTGCGCCAAAATCAAGAGTCAGATGCTCAACTGACTGAGCCGTCCAGGTGCCCCATGTTTTCCTTTCTTATTGTAACTATTTAAAGCTATAAATTTCCCTCTAGGCACTATTTTGGCCGCATCCCACAAATACTGATATGTTATATTTTCATTTTCATTTAGTTTAAAATATTTTCTCATTTCCTTTGGATTTTTTTGACCTATGGCTTATTTAGAGTATGTTATTAAATTTTCAAATAGGGATTTTCTGGAATATATATATATATATATATATACATATATATATAAATTTAAGATTTTTAGTTTAATCCTACTGTGATAAAAGAACATACTTTGTAAGATTTCAGTCTATTTCAATTTATTGAGACATGATATATGGTCTTGGTGAATGCTCCATATACTGTTGAAAAGAATACATATTCTTCTGTTTTGGGGTGGAGTGTTCTATAAATGTCAATTTGGTCAAGTTGATCGATCATGTTGTTCTTCAGGCCTTCAATATTTTAGTGATTTTTCTCTCTACTTATTTTTTCAATTACTGAGAAAATATTATTGACATATCTAACAGTAATTTTGGATTTATCTATATCTCTCTTCAGTTCCATCAATATTTGCTTCATATATTTTGAAAGTCTGTTATCAAGTACATACACCTTTATCATGATGCAATGTCCCTCTTAATTCCTGGTAATATTCATTGTTCTGACGTCTAGTTTTCCTGGTGTAAATACAGTCAGTCTGGCTTTCTTCTGATTGTTTTTCATGATATCTCTTTTCTCATTCTTTTACCTTTAATCTACCTAAGTCTTTATATTTAAAATTGCCTTCCTGGAGACAGCATATTTCTGGGTTTTGCATTTTTATTAAATCTGACAATTGGTTTCTTAATTAGTCTTTAGACTACTTCTATTCAACACAATTATCCATATGTTTTGCGTTACATCTACCATTTTGCGAATTGTTATCTATTTGTCTCATCTTTTTTTTTTTTTTTCCTCCTGCTTTCCCTGCCTTTTCTCAGTTTTTCATCCTATGGCTTTCTGGTTCTTTCCCAGGCATTCAGGAATTTAACCTTACACAGGTACACATAAATGTTCAGGCAACAATTTGAGTGGATACATCTGCAGGTCACGGAGCTGTTTCTGAGTAGCTCCCTCTTGTCCACTACCCTGTCCTGCAAATGTGATACACTCTGGCTTCTCCCAACTATAAACTCTGTTTCTTCAACTCAGAAACTCCTACCTCTCTTTGTTTTCTGTCTTGCTGCTGGGTCCTAGAAACTGTCTGCAGGTGGTAAACTGGGGTAATCGTAGGATTTACTTCAATTTCCCCCTTCTCTGAAGAACCCCTGACATTCATCTCCTGTTTTTCACTGTCTGGAAACATTTTTTTTCTATATTTTTTCTGTTTTTTTTTTCCAGTTATGTATAGCAAGTGGCAATTCCCATAGCAGTTAATCCCTCATGAGTGGAAACTTTGATGATGCTTTCTTTATTATGTAGCTATACAAGTTGTCCATATAAATTTTTAGTGCCATTTTGTACATGAGTGAATGAATGATGTCCCCTTAGAAATTAGTCTCCACAGTGGAAGAATGACTTCCTCTTCCTTTCTTAAACTTCATTCTCCAAACCTTAATTATTTCTCATGAAAGAATTTTCAGACTAGAAAGTTGAATCTGTATTTTTCTTAGCTAGAGTTGTTTAAGGAACTTGAAAAAGGTTTTCTGAAATCTCATTAATTTATTCTTCATTTTAGTATCTTGAAGGGATTTTATTTTTATGTTCCTGCCAACTGTAGAGAAGACTTTAAAACCATTTTCTTTCCCATTTACAAAATGAAGTTAAAAAGCAAAAAGTGCTCACTTAGTGCTTTATTGGGACTGGAAAATTCATAAAGTAGAGTGGATTTTAAAATGGGTAAAACTGTTGAATTATCAAAGTCACCATTTCATATAAACAGATTACTCTTCTCCTTGGCCTTAGAAATGAATCTATGGCATGTTTTGTGAAGAAAGAGAATGGTCAATCCAAATAGGATAGGGACAGGAAAATCACTGCTAGAGAAATCTAGAACAGACAAAAGGGTTTGTCCTCATCTTCATTAGAGGACAGAAACCCTGGATGAAATGACTGGCCATGGGACACCTTGTTCCTTCAGAGTCAAAAGCCAACACCACCAAGACCACAGGGAGAAGTGGAGAACTGCACCAGCTTCACGCAGACTTCTAGAGGTCTCTTCTCTGAGGCCAGAAGAAGGAAGGCTCAAGAGAATTGAATTTTCCTTCCTTTTCACTTAGTGAGGAGATTCTCCCTGATGGGAGTATGTAGTTTCCTACAGGACAGTACAAGCTCAACAGGTTGGAGATAGCATTTTCTCTGGAAGAATAACCGACTGGCATAATCGAATTCCTTCTTCTAAGAGTATAAGGAGCTTTTTCAAAGTTGCCTTCACAATGACTTGCACTTCATAAATCAAAATTTGTAGTTTTGCTTGAGGAAGCAAGCTGCTTAAGCAGGCCATTTTAGAAAAACCTTTTCTGAGACTCTCTCTTTTCACTCAATCGTTTCAAGTATGAAACCTAGTGATTTGGGCATCAAGGGTATTTATTCAATTTGTTTTCATATGGTACTGTAAGAAATGAGAGTAATCGTGTTCATTTTTCTGTTTATATGAGGTGATATACGAGGCTATTCTCATTTCAACATCTCATAGAGATGCACTCAGATTGCCCTTAGGCATTGTGTGTAGAGCTATACCAGCTTCCCTGCTAAAAATCTTCCATTTAGGCTTTCTCTTCCGTCACTGGAGAACCAAGGAGTCTTATGCGCTGCGGCCAAGGGGTTTGTTATGCTTCTGACCAAATGAGAAAAAATGTGGGAGACTATCAGTCATTGGAAATAGAAAGTGAACATGGCCAAATGCCTGGTCACTATTCAGTGTAATTAGTCAACACATGTTGTATGAACTTCTACGTGACATGCACTATTACTTGAGGTTGGGGACACCGAGATGAATAATAGAAAACTCCTACTTTTGTGGAGCTTATTCTCCATTCTCATGGTAGTCAGATGATATCAACCCTGGGGGGCTATGTGCCAGGATAGAGCAAGAGCATGAAGGAGGGACATATTCTCACAGAGCAGAGATGCCCCAGATAGCTACACAATATCCATAAAAGTCATCCTCCTCTGCTTTGATATTACTGCGACCAAGTGAAAGCTGTGAAATTCAGAAGGAGAATGTATCACTTATTTCTGCAAGCCTCCAGTGGAAGCACCGTGGTGTTTTTAAAGAAGGCGTGCAGGGATGGATTTGCTGTAGCACTGTCACTGCAGAGTAAAAGTAGACAAATAGCAAGTCACAGGAGAGTCTCGGAAGGATATTGGATCAGATATTTGTAAACCAAGACTTTATGTTTTTGTTTCTATTTAACAAATTTATACTCCCTTCACCAGATCTTCCTCCTACCCGCCCCTCCCTCCCCCCTCCAACCTCTGGCAACCACCAATCCGTTCTTTGTATCTATGAGCTTGGTTTTTCTTAGCGTCCACATATAAGAGAGATCATATAGTATTTGTACTTCTCTGTCTGACTTATTTCACTTAGCATTATACCCTTGAGGCCCGTCAATGTTGTTGCAAATGGCAAAATTTCATTCTTTTTAATTGCTGAATAATATTCTGTTGTGTGTATGTGTGTCTCTGTGGTGTGTATGTGTGTGTGTGTGTGTATACCACAATTTATTCATCCATTTTTTCTTCAATGACTCTTAGGTTGTTTCCATTTTTTGGCTATTGTAAATAGTGCTGCAATGAAAACAGAGGTGAATGTATCTTTTCAGTTAGTGTTTTTGTTTTTTTCAGATAAATACTCAAAAGTGGAATAGCTATCATATGGCAGTTCTATTTTTAATTCTTTGAGGAACCTTTATACTTTATGCATAGTGTCAATACCCATTTCCGTTCTCACCAACAGTGTACAAGGGTTCCCTTTTATCCACGTCCTTGCCAACACTTGTTATTTCTTGTGTGTGTGTTTTTTTTTTTTTTTTATGGTAGCCATTCTAACAGATGTCGAGTGATGTCCTGTGGTGGTTCTGATTTGCATTTCTCTGATGGGTAATGATGAGCATTTTTTCATGTACTTGCTGGTCCTCTGTATGTCGTCTTTGGAAGAATGTCCATTCAGATCTATCCTTTTTAAAAATTGGATTGTTGGTTGGTTGGTTGGTTTCACTAGTAAGTTTTTTGAATTCTTTATGTATTTTGGACATTCGCCCCTTATCAGATAGATGATTTGCAAATATTTTCTTCCCTTCAGTAGGTTACTTTCTCATTTTGTTGATGGTCTCCTCCGCTGGGCAGAATCTTTCTAGTTTGATGTAGTCCCACCTGTTTATTTTTGCTTTTGTTGCTCTTGCTTTTGGTGTCAGATTAAAAAAATCATTGCCAACACTGAAACTGAGGAGCTGATTGCCTATGCTTTCTTCTAGTTTTATAGCTTCAAGTACATTTAAGTCTTTAATATATTTTGAGTTAATTTTTGTGTGTGGTTTAAGATGGTGATGCCTCTAGGTTTGTTCCTCTTTCTCAGGATTGCTTTGCTCTTCAAAGCTATTTCTTTTTTTGTTGTTCCATACGAATTTTAGAATTTTTTTTTTTTTGAAAAATGTTTTTTGGAATTTTGCTAGGGGTTGCATTGAACTTGCAGATGGCTTTGGGTAGTGTGAGTATTTTAACACACCGAGTCTTCTAATCTGTGAGCCCTTAAAAAGAATTATGATCACATTCTTCTTCAAAAATGATAAAACTACTATGATTTGGTTGCAATACACACATACTTGAACATGTTCCCTTGATTTTTGCATCAAATATAACGAATGGTTCAACTGCTGAATCACATTACAACCGATTTTTATCAAGTTATTTGTGACAAATACATAACTTCCTTCTGCTAAAAACACCCAAAAGTTTGGACACAGTGGCAAAAGAAATGTGAGTAGTCACATTTCCAAGGGACTCTCCTCCAGGCCTCAGATCCGTAGCAATTTTTTTGTCATTTTCCTAAAAAAAGCAGCTGGAAGTCGCATGTATTGTTACATCTGCGGGGCAGGTGATCTAACCACGGAGGGAGTCTAGCTGACCACCCTAAATCTGCATACTGCTTTGCTTTTCTCCACTGGTTTTCATATTCAAGATAACTCTCTTTGGAGGGATTGAGGACGCCATTTGAATTGATTTTTTCACAGGAAACCCATTTCATCATGTTGAAGAATTTAAAAGCTGCAGTGCTGTTATGTTGATTTGTGGAGACACAAATGTTGGGATTTAGCTCTCCCTGAATGTCAAGAGTTACTACGTTTTTAAAAATATTTTTTAATGTTTATTTTTGAGACAGACAGAGAGAGAGAAAGTGTGAGCGGGGAGGGGCAGAGACAGAGGAAAACACAGAATCTGAAGCAGGCGCCAGGCTCTGAGTTGTCGGCACAGAACCCAATGCGGAGACTCGAACCCACAAACGGGGGCTCGAACCCACGAACGGCTCATGATCTGAGCCGCAGTCGGAGGCTTAACTGACTGAGCCACCCAGGTGCCCCGGGAATTCCTATATTACTAAGGGCAATTTGATTTTTCAGCATCAAATAGCCAGGTGTTTGACTTTTTAAATGGTCTCCTCTTCAAGTTTCTTGGCCCCATACTTGGGTTTCCCTGAGGAGTGAGTGTTGATATCAACTCCGCGCATGTGGGTGACGGTGGCAGAGCTTCAGGGGTACCCTAAAATCCCGGGCACGCAGCATGCGTGTTGGAGCATGAGGGGAGTACTGGCTGGAAGCTGGTCAGGCAAGCCTTCAAAATATGTAACAGTAAATCCCAGAGAAACATCAGGTGGGAAATGGGGGGGGGGGGTGATCTGGATAATCTTGCAGGTTACCCCAGAAATTCATGAGCTTGGTACATATTTTCCCCAGCGTTTTCAGGCGTGGTGCTGTCGTTACAAGGCTGCAGATCACGCAGCAAACACGTCCGTTTGCCACCAGGGCAGGTATGTTGCCGAAGCAGGTGCTTCCTATTAATTCTTTAGCGTTCTTTCCATCTCGGTAGGATGTCTGTCAGGGCTCAGACTGCGGGCCGGGGTTTATCTGTGTTATTCCTATTTGTGAAATAATAATTACAAAAACAACAAGGGTTGCCGGCAGGGGAAGAGAGGTTTCTCTCGAGGGTGCCTTGTGACGCGTACATAACAATGTCTATGCCTCCAAAATGGAGCATACATGTAGAAGTTAGGTCTTTGATGTAGGGCATTCTTCCTCCTTGAACCGTCTACAAGGTCGATGGGAAACAGCGTGCTCCGGCACGTGAATTTTAACATTCCCACAGATGCTCAGCTACCCTGTAGTGTGGCATTCTGGAAATCGAATGTGCCAGCCGGCGGTCACTTACATGTTCCAAAAGCTAATGCATTTAGTAGGAGCTGTTTTGCTACCAGAGATGGCTTTAAGTTATGGGACCAGACTCCCCACACCAGTGTCTAATCTATCTTGCGGTTAAGTTTATAGCAACAAGATGATAGTGCCGAGCTCTATATGCTAAATTCCTTGCATAGGTGGTGTTACAGTTCTCCTCTAAATAAAGCAATCAATCAATATTTCTTCTCTGCTTACACTCCAATCTTCAGAACTGCTTGTTACGCTAGCTAGATGGATTTACTTAGAGCAGTGAAAGACATTCAGCAAGTCCATCCAATTTCTTGATTTATTTGCTATTGATGCATAAAATAAGCTTGTCTGTGAAATAGCCAGGTTGAAATTGCTGTTCTCATGCATTTTCATTGTTATTATTTGGCTAGATTGACTCCTGAGGGTCAAATTAAAACTCATTCATCCAGAGCTACATGAGTGACACTAGATAGCTTCTTCAGTTAAAATCAGTACTAGTATTTGAATAAAACTGTGGGAGAATCATAAATCAGATCTGGGTTTCCCAAATATTCTAAAAGCTAGGGAGGAAGACCATTCCCACGAATTGTTCGTCTTAGAAACTTGCCTACGATTTCACATCTAGATTTTATTATCACTAAAAATGAAAAGGAGTAAGCCATAAGCCTAAGAGCACAATGGCAGCATGTGTGGAATTTTCTAACACTAACGCTAATAACAGTGGCGATGTTTATATTTTGTATCGCCTTACAGTTGAAAGAAAGATCTCCGTGGGTATTCTGTCTTCAGATAGCACATCTCGAGATATTTTTAAGATAAACTACTACCGGCATGTTTGAAAACTAGATAATTAAAAAAAAAATTTCTTAGAGATAGTCATTACGCCGAAAAGTCACACCTGCCTTTCCAACTTTAATAACACAAGAATCTTTTCAAAAAAGAAATCCTAAGTGTCTTATGTTTCATAAAGGTGATTTTTGCAAAATATCAAAAGCATTTTCAAAGAAAGCAACATTTAGGCAATGTGTTACTTCTTCCAAAATGTATACTTAAAATCTTTTTGCATTCAATACCTAAAAAAACGTGTTTCTTGTGGTGTAGAACTTAGAAGTAATTCCAGTCCAAGGGCTTCATTGAATAGATGAGGAAATTAAAATAAAATTAAAAAAAAAAAAAAAGAGATGAGGAAATTAAGACGTAAAAAACTGAGTGACGGGGTCACACATTCAGTGTCAGCTAGCATGACAGAGTTTATCTTACCTTGCTGTTAATCCACTGTTCGTTTTCGTAGGACTGGTTCTCCAGAGTATAGGCCATGGCTTCAAACAGGATTTTACAGTGCACAGCCAGTCTTAGAGGGTAGGGCATCCCCAGGCCGAAGATTCCATGTAACTCATTGCTACCTTTCTCCAGTGGTGATTCGTGTTTCTTACTCTTCTTTTCCTCTGTTCTTCTCCTTGTAATCATTTGTATCCCTGAACAATGTGTTGTGCTGGTTACACTACCCAGTGACAAATTCTTTGAAGATAGGGAACATATTCTGGGAAGTCAGCTGAGTTCGGTTTTGTACCTACAAAAATTTCTGGAACAGATCTTTAGACTTTTCTCATAACCGCTGAATAAAGGCGAGCTTGCTACGTTCCGCTCTTCTGAACTCTCTTAGATTGGGGTTCCCCCGATGTCTCTAGTACTACAGTAGAAGCAAAAAAGGAAATAATACATTGACTTAAAAAAAAAAGAAATTTGGATCTTCAAATACTTGTTTATATTTTTCATGCACCGGTTTGGGGCACTTTGGTTTTCTAGGTTTAAATGATATGATCTACAAGAGTAGAAATATTCCCGACTGCCTCCTGTCTCTACTTTGGTACAAGAATTTAAATATGGAATAAGGAGAGGGCCATCACTCAAAATAAGTCGCAGCATTAGGCGATGAGTTTGGGCTTTCCTGGTTGGAGGCCGAATGGAAGATGGTATTCTTGGCTCCAAGAAAGCGGAGTCAATCCTAAGAAGCTTAAGGATTCTGGCGAATGGCAGTGCAAGATCTGGTCCGCTTTTTCTTATCGTTAGACACGTATAGGCTAAAGGTACTTGGTCGAGGATAAAATAATGATTTGGTCATTAACAGTTCGTTTGACTGCGTAGAAAACCCCTCTCCGTTTCCATGTGCTGACTAATGCACCTTACTTATCCATAGGAATCAAATGAACTTCACTTCATAATGATACAGAAGGAATTGTACTATGATAGCCCTTCACTGTTGTGCCACTGCTCAGGTCACCGGACAGAAAGAGACCAGGTGACAAAGAGAGAGCCACCTGGGTCCATAAGACTTTTCTTTTGGAATTTTTCTTATCATTCCTTCCATTGAATGTAAATATTCTTCCTCTCTCTCCAAAGAGCACTCCTGTGCTACATCTGAATCACCCTTACAGATTTATTTCCTTGTACCGGTACTATTTCCAGGGGGAAAAAATTCCTGTCCTTTTATTTAAGGATTTTGGACACTATTATATTTTATCTAGGTTTTTGTTTTTGTTTTTGTCTTTTAATTCTAGAGTTTTGATCAGGAACTTGAAACATTCTACATATTCTGTTTCTTTTGGCAATAAAATCAAGTTCGGGTGGGAGAATTAAGTAACCTCCAGCATATCCATTTGTCAATGTACCGTCCTGAGTAGCACACTTTAAACTTTTAAGCATATACATTTTTAAAAGATTTCCCTATAAATAGCTAATGGGGAACATTGTAATGTATGAAAGCTCTGAGTCATCTGTCTCACCCACTGCTACCGTCATGAGAAAAGGAACAAAATTTGTCATCAGGGGTTCATTTCGCGGGGCATTCCCTTTCTGGATTTGAAACGGGTGGCCGCTGTGTTTCAAACATGCTGTAGGTACTTTAAGTAATTTGTATGTCAGAAATAGAACTCTTTGTTACAACTTAGAAATAATACTTAAATAATTAAAATAATAACTCTTCTCAGCAGGCATCATCATTGAAAATTTTGAGAACTCTGGATATGTAATTTTTGGTCAAGCCATTTAATCCCGTCACATGAGTGGCGTAGGCCAAGGTCATGCTGCTGTCATCTAGTGGGCAGTTAGGGAACTCTGTCCTTTGAGATGCGAATGAAATGAGCTTGAACAACCACACGGGCTGTGTAGAGTTCCAATGACTGCATCCAGATTTCTGTGACTCTCTACTGGGTGGAGGCAGGAGAGTGAGTGGGACATGTGTTTTGGTCAACTTGGCCCCTATTTTTGCCTCTGCTGAACTATTGTTCTTCATTCTTTACCTCATGGCTGTTCCCACGTGGCAATCCTGGTGTTGACACCAAGAGAGAAGAACACAAATCCTTCTCCTTGATCCCTACTCTGTTCTAGAGCAACATTAACATAGATTGATCGCATACAGTAGGGCTTTTACTAATGATTTGTAGTTTGCCTTGATGAGAGGGTTCATCATCATATTATTACAGTAAATAATGTAAAATTGTCTTTTAGGTCGTCCTGACCTTTTAGAACCAAAATTCTTTTCCTCAACTTATCTTTACATAAACTTAAACGAATTAGTGCATGTGTCAATTTTTTTAAATAGCATGGAAGGGTATACTATGAAAAATATTCTCATACCAGATCCCCAGTTGCCCTCCTCAGAGGTAACTACTGTTAGCAATTTATTGTAACCTTCTAGAACATTTTAATATATATACAGGCCTATGTATGTATGTGAATGCTTTTTTTTTTTTTTAATGTTTGTTTATTTCTGAGACAGAGAGAGACAGAGCATGAGTGAAGGAGGGGCAGAGAGAGAGGGAGACAGACACAATCCGAAGCAGGCTCCAGGCTCCAAGCTGTCAGCACAGAGCCCGACGCGGGGCTCGAACTCACAGACCGCGAGATCATGACCTGAGCCGAAGTCGGTCGCTCCACCGACTGAGCCACCCAGGCGCCCCTGAATGCTTTTTTATAAAGGAAATGATGTATCTCTGCTTTCATCCCTTCTCTTTTAACCTACCTATGCCATTGAATTTGGAGTAAACTTCCTGTAAACAGTATGTAGTTGGATTATTTATTTCTGTTTTTTAAACTCTGTCGATTTCTCCCTTCCAGTTGGCATATTTAAACCATTTAACCCTTAAAGTAATTAGCGATTTGTTGGAGCTTAAATCTAACATTGTCATATTATTTTATGCTTATTTCTTCTGTTTCCCGTTCTTCGTTTTTTCTTTCATTGCTTTTCTGCGGGTTGGTTGAACATTTTTTAAGGACTCTTCCTTGATATATTTATAGCATATTTGAGAGTATCACAGGGTATATTTCCTAGTGGTTGCTCTGGGTGTTAACAGTATCATATACGCTTTATCACAGACTACTGGTGTCAACATTTCATGACTTCAAGTTAAATGTGGAAACCTCACTTCCACTTCCCTTTGCCTCTCTACCTTTTAAATATCATTGTCTTAAGTATTAGATGGCATTATCATTTTATTTCTATCATAGCATGTATTTTCAAAAACTCATGAGGAAAAGGATTGTCTGTTGTATTGCTTTCCTTACTATTTTTTTCTTCCTTCTTCATGGCATGGAGATGTGCTTTTTTCACTTTATTTATATTTGAAGAACTTCCTTTAACCATTTATTTATTTTTTTTTTAAGGTAGACTGCTGGTCTCCAGCCGTTCCCTTCTGGTGCTGCTTGAAGAGTTGGGAAAAATGACACCGGGCTGTCACCTCATGTAATCCTCTAGGTGAGGGAACGGAGTCTCTGGCCATGGGGACAGAGAGCCCTCCCTGTGCAGGTGCTTGTTGTGGCAAAGTCCTCCTTGTAGGTGTTCAATGTCCCCACAAGGTCGTGTCTTTGTGTAGAAGGGGAGAGTCTCAGGATCCACAGAGAAGGAGAGTTTCCCCTGGTGGCTTATTGTCACCTGGACTTCAGAGCCATCCCCTGTGGTAGTTCTGTGGGCAGAACTCCTGTTAGATCCCATTGTTATTATGACTACCTGGGTCATGTTCTGTTGTTAGTTTTGGGGTCTGGGAAATGCCAGGCCTGAATTGCCTTATTCCATTAGGCCTTGAGTAGTTTGTAAGAAGGTGCCAACATTATATCGTTTCTCTAGCCTGGCTCCTTAATCAACTTGCCTCCCTCTTACCACTTCTCAGAGTTCTCTTTGACTTTCTCCTGCATTATTGTTGGGATTAATATCGTACTTAGCAGGGGGGGGGGGAGAACAGGGCAAGATGAGTCTATACCAGCTAGTTTATTTGGACAGAAGTCTCTCTTGTTAGATTTTTTAAAGCTAGATGGTCAGATTCTTGGACATTTTTTAGCTAGCACAGAACAAGGGATTTCTCACTGGCTATGCGGTGTCTGGACTCTTGCCTTCATTTTTCCGTCTCTATTCCACCCCCATTTTCACCCAGGTTTTCTAGGGAATAACACATTGTCAGTTAATTATGCAGAGAACTCTGCTCTCTCTGGCCCCTAACCTATAACTCTGCTCTAAGTTTCTATGTTTCTCTCAAGCCCATCAATTGACGCAGTTGAACAAAAGATTCTTCTGTTCTCTTGGGCAGCTCAAAAGATAGGCAGAGACCCAGGGCAACGGATCTTCCCTTTCACAGTAGGCTTTGTCCTTTGAAGACATTCACTGTTTTAAATAGCATCTTCTATCACCCCTATATGTTAACACTTATGTAGATGGAACATTTTTGTTCCCCCTTTTGGCCAAAGACTGTGATCTCCTTCAAGAGTGGGTGTTACCTTCCTAGCACCAAGCAGAGTGCCAAGCACAGAGAGGGTTGTAATAAATGTGTGTTAAGTGTAGGAATAAAAAGCAAGCTGTTACTATTTTTTCCACCATGTGAATGGGTTCGGCATGACAATAATAGATCTGGAGGAACTCTAAAAGGTCAATTAGTTCATTTTTCTGCTTCTGTCCAAGAACACATACCAGATAACTAGGTAGCTAGTCTGATTTTAAGTATATAAAAGGAAAGGAAATTACAGTTTCCTTTGGTAATCCATTTCAGTGTTTAACAACTCTCATTGTCAGCAAGATTTTCTTTATATCTAGCCTGAAGCTCCCACACTGAATTCTTAAACCTTAGCAGGTAGAAACGCGCAGCCAGGATTTAAATGGTCTTTATTTCTTTAATTACTTTTGAGCAAGTATTTACAGGCTCAATATTTCCTTTCTATGTGTTTGTCCACAGGTTTTTCTTTATCAGAAGGTATATGCACTTAATGTGTTCTTGTCACTTAGCTGCAAACTACCAATGCCCTGATTTGGGCTCCTTATTGTGGTATGCTGATTGCATTAGTGGTTTCAATTTGCGCCATTTTTTTTTGGTCGGACCCTCCCATACTGGCTCTGGGCTTAACCATGTGACTTGCCTTGACCAATGGGAAGCAGTCATCTAGATGTGAGCAAAGACTTAAAAAATTGCTTGCATATCTTCTTTTTTTGGTATCTCACCATAAGAACATACCCAGCTTAACCTGCTGGAGAGATAAGACTATCTGGACAGATAAGATAACCTATCTGGAGGAGAGATGAGTCTTCTGAGGTGAGGCCGTCCAAGAAACAGCCAACCCTCAGAGAACACATCAGCTGGCCACAGACACATGAGGGAGCTCAGCCAAGATCGACTGAGCCTGGTTCAGATCATCAGAAATGACTGCCCAATGGGCTTATATACTCAATGGATATTGCTTGAAACCAGGAATTTTTAATGTGGTTTTTTTGCAGCAAAAATTGACACTGTCCTTAGGAGTAACTTTCTAGCTCTGGTGAAACTCCACTTCAGCCATAGATTCTCCTTGCTACTTATGAAGCCTGTAAACTTCTCTCTTATTGTCTTCCTTTCTGGCTGCACATTTTCCTTGTTGTTTTGCTTTGAGTGATCAGCCAGCCCAAACCACCTTGACCTATTCACTTGGATTCTGACCCTCAGCTCTTTGTCCACTAGTGTTGGGGAGGAAAAAAACTCACCATACCCATTCAAGTCCTTCTAGCTGGTCTAAGAATTAAATTGACATGAGGTAGACTGACAGGAGAAAATCACACAAGTTTAATAACATGTCTACTTCCTGTATCCATGGAAGATACTGGATAACTCCTCAAAACAGGTGAAGCCATCACCTTAAATACCATCTCTAGCTAAAGGAAAAATAAGATGTTGGGGAATGGGACAAGTTATGGGAGGTTACCAGGAAAAATGTGGTCAGCACAGTTCATGCGGATTTAAGTTTAGGCCTCCTCCACTGATAACAGGTTCTAGAGATTTAGAGTCATCACCCTCTTCCTGGTACTGAGGCAGACAACCTTACAAATAGAGATTTGTAAATGTCTCATACATGTAAATGTCTCTTACAAAAAGATGACTTCTGCTCAGTTTTCAGGGCTTCTCCTGTGTCTGCACTTTCCTAAAAATGACCAGTGCAGAATGATCAATATGCCAAAGAGACCTATCTTGGAGTGGCAAAATTTGCTTCCCTAGGGATTCTCAGGACGGAAATGAGGAACTTAAAGTCATCAAAGAGATGGGCAGTGGTTTTTTAAAAAGTGAATTTTGAGATCAGTGTAGTGCTAAAATGTGCCAACTTTACACGTGCTTATGTTTTTCTCCGAAGTCTTTGTGTTCTGCTCATGTTACCTCCCCAACCGTTTCAGAACAAGCGCACTATTGTAGAGCTTCAGTTCCACTTACCCTTCTCAGAAAAGACACTGCCAACATCGACTCTGGGTAGGACACTGACGCCCAGGCATGGATCCCCCATGTTATGTCGATGTAAGTGTCTTCTCTCCATCCTGCTGTTTTTAATCTTTTTTCATACAAGGTGAAACTCCTCTGTTTCCATTTACTTTATCCTGTAAACTTAACACTTTCTAACCTCATCTTCGTTGGCTTTAACACCTTCTAATCTTGTCTTCATTGGCTATGCTATACCCAAGGTAAAACAATGATCAGCTACAGGCGAAATCCAGTGACTTTTGTCAGCGCTCATACTTCTTGAACTTTGTCCCACGTTTAATGACGTTGGATACCTCCATCCCTGTCCTGAGTCATTCCCTTGTCATTGGCCAACACATTCAGCTGTGACTCCTTTAATAGATCTTTCATGGCTCTTCTCTCTCTACCTGTCTCTAAATGTAAAATTTCTCCATGGTTAAGTCATTGGTTCTCTGTCTTCCTTTCTTTATACTTTCTTTCATAGCCACATCCCTTAGGCTCGCAATCTCACACCTATTTGACTCTAATACCGATATGGCTCAACTCATCATAATGTGCCCATCTTGCCTGCCAAACGTGTGCTTCAATATTCAGGCAAGTCACACTGACCTTGACACCTGTTGAGTAAAGAATAAGTCATTTTTTCTCCTTAGTATTCAATTTGATGTGTCATAGCCAAAATCATTTTGTCTAGAGCTCTGACATTATGAGGCACATAAATTATGTTTTGTTATTTAAACAAGTGAGTCAGACCATGGAACTGCCAAATTCAAAGGTCTGTGAGTCTTCTCTCTGCTGTAGGTGGATGAATCTGCTATTTCTGAATATACTCCCAACTACTCCAACTTCTATTTCTGTTCAGTTAGGAAAATGACTCTCTGACTTTGCTTTGTTTCTGGATGCAGCACAACAGGGTATCCCAGAGAACTCTGTAGGGAAGGTTCAAAAGTAAATGAATTTTATTCACATACTGAATGGTCTTATTTGGTATTTCCACTCTGGCTCTTTCATATAACGTCTCCTTTCTTTTGTTCCATGTTGTTAATGCCTAGCCTCTGATGCCGAATGTTCCCTGGAGAGAGATGTGGATGCTTACAATGGCCCAGCATGGTTTCTTGGCACTGGTGCTAGGAGGAGGCAGGGGGACTACAGAGACTGAGGAGACAAGTAAGCAGCAAGCTGCTGTCCTCCAAGTGATGCAGAGCATCTCCAGGTCTTTCTACATGCCCCGTCACTCTTTAGAGCTTTTCCTAAAGTTCAAGGCTAAGTAAAGAAACCTTGAGTAAAGAAACCTTGTCCACAGATGAACATTTTTTAAAAAAAATTTAATGTTTTTTTATTTTATTTTTGAGATATTTTTGAGACAGAGAGAGACAGAGCATAAACTAGGGAGGGTCAGAGACAGAGGGAGACACAGAATCCGAAGCAGGTTTAAGCTGTTGGCACAGAGCCCGACGCGGGACTCAAACCCATGAGTGGAAGATCATGACCTGAGTCGAAGGCAGACACGCAACTGACTGAGCCACCCAGGAGCCCCTACAGATGAACTTTTAACAGAGCTTTTATTGGATCTCGGCTTCTCCCTATTTATGTCAATCATTCCGATCACTGAGTTTGATACAGTGTTGCCACATATGATTCTGTTTCATTTTCTTACAAATGTGGGAAGTGTTTAAGACAAGACTCATCCTGTAGCTCTTGAATTCAAGCAGTAAAGACTCACGGCAACAACCGCAGGGTACGCATCAATGATTCACACTGTGGGATGAAGAGAACTTGAGTTACAGCACACTAATAAAATAATGATCCCTTCCCATAATGTGATCATGATCCCATCAATGAACTAACAATGATTCAAGAGCCTTCTAAAATCACTTTTGGCATTTACATTGTGTGGATGGCTTCTTTATCAATTTGAGGAACTAGGCTTTTGGTTAGCATGTTTGAAAATGCTGTTACTCAGTGTGGACTGTGGACCAGCGGCTTCAGCATCCCCTTGGACTTGTTAAAAATGCGGAATCTTGATCGCAGTCCAGGCCTCATGAAAAAAAGCTTGCATTTTAAACAGGATTCTCAGGTGATATGTACACACTTTAATTTTGAAAACAATATTCTAAGGCATTAAGTCTATTTTTCCAAATTTCACTCATTGATACTTTAATCTAGTAACCTGTTTTCCCTCCTTACATATATATTTTTTCTTTCTGGGTCTTTGAGGGCATATCACCCAACCACATACATTTAGTTGAGTTCAGGACTTCTTGGTCACACTGATTAGAGTATCAGTCAGACCATGTTGAAAATATCTGAATGCAAACCAATGAGAATCTATTTCTAAATTCTTAGTTGACTATTTGGTAAACCAGTTCTAAGCACTCTGTCTCTCTCCCTGTCTCTGTCTACCATACACCCCCCCCACACACACACCCACACACACTGCCATTGAGTATGTGAAAATCCAGTTTTCTAGTTCCAAGTACAGGTCTGGTTAAACATTATGTTTGAGGCACACTGTAATTGACACAGTAATTTTAGGAACCTGGATGCAAGATTAGAAGTGGCTCTAATAAAATTTTATTGCTAGATTACCTGGCTTAGGAAAAGTGTTTACCAACAAGCCATTGTTCTTACAATGATATGTCATCCAAAGAGAGAAAGGTTTGCTCAAACGCATAACTACAGCTCAACACAGTTAAGTGAAACCATGAAGATAAGTCTCAGGGTAACCTTATTTATATAGAAAGAGCCAAATATTATTGAAGACCCTTGTGTGCCTCCATCTGTGAGAAGGGTGCGTTAGATGGGTTTGAAAATACTCACTGTGTCTTAGACTCACTCAGCTTCTAATGCTAATGCTCTGAGTTTTTACACTGCCGTGAAGGATGAGCTGGAGTGAGGTCTCTTTTCCAGGGGAGAAGAGAAACGGAGTTTACAGCATCGGAAGAGCCACCTGTACTCATTGTAGAGCCAAACATCAGAGGGCGAATGACAACTTCATTACTAGGGAGTGACTGGTCTCCTGACCCCATTTCAAGGACCCTGGTTGGAAGTGAAGAAAGGCCTCGAAAAATAAATAGGACATTTGGACAGAACTCGGGGGGACCATATGGAAATTCCTTCAATTTGACAACTTCATTTAGTCCTTAGCTCATTTATGTATTTATTCAGTAAATAGTTATTCAGGACCTGCTATCTGTTTGGCATTATTCTATGTACTGGGTCTACAGCGGTGATCAGAATGGCCAGAAATAACTGCCATCTATGGCTTAACAGCTTTTAGTAGGAAGCCATGGGAGGGTTTGAGTGGAGGTGTGACATGATTTAGCTTATGGTTTAGGAAAAACCATTACCTGAATTTATTTTGAGTAGTAGACTTCTCTTCATGTAGGGTAATTCAGTTTGAACGTTTGGTGCAAATTACTGTAGAAAATCCTAAAAATTAGGGTAGTTTCGGAAGGTCTCCTGGAACTTCCCATCAGACTTCTGTTGAAAATTCAGGTCTTGATCTCTCCATATATTAAGTTGCATGAGAAATAAATTTGGGGATTAAGGGAAAAGAAGCTAACATTTGTTGATAGCCTATTATGTGCCAGACACTTTATGTACATCCTTTCATTTAATCCTCATGCCAATAATGTGCAGTGCAGTAGATATTGTTATTCCTGATTCACAAATGTGGAAAATGAGCTCGGAGCGGTTAAGTATTTTCCCATGATTCACAATTTGATATCGGCAGGAGCAAGATTGGGAAACAAAACTGTCTTCTTTTGATAGAACTATACTGCATCAGCGAAGACTACAGCTGCATACCGTGGGCACTGCTATTGGACTCCTTGCTATTATTACATTTCTCATTAATTAAATATAAAGATGTAAGGATGTTGCAACCCTTACAATTCTGTGACTCAGGTCATCCAAGCAACCCTCCATCTTGAATTGCTTGCTATAAAGATTCCTGTTAAAAGCCTGGCTGTCACAGTTGAATTCAATGAGGCAACATGTAAGTGATCATTGTCTATTAGGATGGCTATTATCAAAAGAAAACGTCCAGTGTGGATGAAGAGGTGAAGAATTTTAAGCCCTTGTACACTGTTGGTGGGAACATAAAATGGTGGAGCCATTGCGGAAAACAGAAGGAAGGATCCTCAAAAATTTTAAACTAGGTAAATTAAAAATTACCATATGACCTAGCACTCCTACTTCTGAGTATATATTCAAAGTAACTCAAAGCAGGATTTGAAAGAGGCATTTGCATACTCACGTTTATTACGGCATTACTCACAATAGCCAAGAGGTTGAAGCAGCTCAAATGTCCATCGATGGGTGAATGGATAAAGAAAATGTGGTATATACATATGGTGGAATATTATTCCATCTCAAAGAAGCAGGAAATCCTGTCATAAACTACAACATGGGTGAAGCTTGAGGACATTATGCTAAGTGAAGCAAGCCAGTCACAGAAGGACAAGTGATTCCACTCATATGAAATATCTAAAGTAGTCGAGGTCATAGAAACAGAAAGTAGAAAGGTGGCTGTCAAGGGTTGAAGGGACGGAGGAGAATTAGTGTTCGTTGCGTATAACATTTTAGTTTTGCGAGATGAAAAAGCTCTAGAAATTTGTTGCACAATGAGAATACACTTGACATTTCTGAACTCAACACTTAAAATGGTTAAGATGGGAAGTTTACTGTTATGTTTTCTTTTACTGCAATAAAAAAAAATCCAGAGAAAAGTCATCCACTGATTGGTATGTAATCGCCATTACCAATTGAATATCTAAGACAAGAATTAACAAGGTATTTCCACTCTTAGTTTACAACAGGCTCGTGGATAAATATTTGTTGGTTGTTTCTTTTGAGGGATACACATCATCTCTGTAGATGCTTCTTTTATGTCGCTTCTGCTTTAAACAACTGATATTTAAGGATATGTCTGAACTCCCTTCTTTTAGTATAATATAGCTTTCGTATGGAATTGGCGTTCTTTTGCTATGCAAGATAAGAAAATAAAGCATGTACTACTGAGAAAAGAAGTGATCGCTGAAGACATTCATTTGTCCATATTCTCTAAGATCTACCTTGTATCAAGTTAGGTCACTTAAATGCTACACAACTAGAAAATATTGGTGTTTAGCCTTCTTTAAAAGCGGTTTGACAAATTTCCAGAACAGCAACATGTTTTTCATCTTGATCCAAGGTCAACCTAAGATATGACTTTATGAAGAGTACTTTTCCATCATTCGTTAAATTGCTATTGAATGCAATGTTTGTTATATAAGCCTAATGTTCCTGATTAAAACCAACAAACAAAAAGCTTGCATTCTATCCCTCTGATTTTTCTAAATTTGGATCGGTTTGCCTTCTTTGCTTATATAATATTTCCTTCATTTATTATAAAATGAGAAGGATACCACTCATTCTATTTACTTTTTACTTTGCCTTTAGGGATCTCAGATTATACACTTTTATAAAACTTCATTATATTTCTTAGTTCAGTTTTCTGATATAATTACTATCATCGCCACTATTAAGCATTACACTTTTAATTTGTATTTTATTGTGAACTAACTTTAACCCTATCACAGAGTTCACCAATGACATTTCTGGACCTAACAGACCTTATCAACTCATGATCAGGTGTCCAAACTTGTCACATTGGAAGCCTTTCACTCATGTGCAGTTGCCTATGGAAGCTTCTCTCAAATACATAAAAACTGTCCTTAAAGGCAGAAAGAATGAATGAGAATCCTTCAGGGATTTGGGAGTGTATCTCAAATAGCCCACGCCAGGCATCACATTCCTTTGTAGCTTCATGTTTTATCTCTCCCATAGTATCTGCATTTTTTAAAGATAAAAAGATAATTTTTAAATCACTTGCCAGCCAAACTATTAAACCCTTTCTCCTCAATTCTTTGAATAAAATTAATACTCAAGGTAGATGTTCTGTCTTTATCCCGTGACTTTGAAACCCCTTTAATTCTTAATACTAAATGTGTTACAAAAGGGAAATTTAGAACTGAAAGCAAACTTGGATATGACCTTTCCCAATCCTTCGTTTTCCTTGTAATGCAAGTTAGGTAAAGAAAAGTTCAACCAAGATCACCCAGAATCAAATTTGTTTCAGGTTTCTTGCACTAGGGGACTGCCTGTTATACAGCTTGTCTCATTCTTCGGTCCTGTGTCCTGTTAAATCACACAAGGAGGCTGGACCAGATGATCTCCAGGTTCCTTTCCAGTTCAACTACTTTTGTTTTTGTATTTCTGAAAGCCATGACCACACTGGGCTTCAATGATGTAAGTAGAGTTAAAAAAAAGAAAAGAAAAGAAAGAAAAGAAAAGAAAAGAAAAGAAAAGAAAAGAAGATGCTAATGTCTGCTCTGAAGATGTCCAAAATTATACACTCTACACATGGTCGTCATGTGAATATTTTAGAGGATGCAGTAATATTCCCAGTTCACATCATACACAAATGAGTGTGAAAGTCTGCATTTTAATCCCAATTTTCGATTCCCCTTTATTTCCATTTCAGTATGTCAGCCTCACAGAGAAAGGCACTGACAAGAGATACAATTTGTATATATCAATTTCTGGAAGTACATTCACATCTTTGAGCCATTATCCCTCAGGCAGAGCAATCGAGTAGAACTTTCTGTGGCGACGGCAATGCTTTCTATCTGCCTTGCGCAATATGGCCGCCACTAGCCTCATGCGACTATTGAACCCGTAGAATACGGCAGGTGCAATTGAAGAGCTGGATTTTAAATTTTAGTTAACTTTAATTAACTTAAATTTCAATTGCACACATGGCTACTAGTGACTGCTGTACTTGACTGCACAGTATCAGCATCTGAAAGTAGAAGTTTGAGATAGAGAAATTTGAGGAATGAGGCGATCAACTTTAGAAACACTGACCCAAAGAATAAGATGTAAGCAGGCACTTTTCCATTATTTGAAGCATTTTCAGAGATATCAAATTGATTGTTATTAATCATATTAAAGAATATCTCAGAAGAAAAGATATCTTTATCTTTTTCTTAAAAAAAAAACCCAGATGAGTCATAAAATTAACTTCTTAGAGAGGAAAACAAAAAGTGACCGCTACTGCCATCTTGTGGATTCTGGATGACGGGACATGTTCAGGCTCAGACTGCGCGCTCATTAACAAGCTGTGAGGTTGAGGCCATGTTCACAATAGCCTTTCAAATACATCTTTTGAATGTGGGAGGAAGAATTGGAGTCACAGGGCCTCAAAGAATACTCACCTGTCAAAAATCAATTTTAGAAAAAGTAAATCATCTTTTAACCTCGAATGACTGATATAGAGTGGGCAGCTACCTGAATTCAGTAACAATGAGATTGCACAGAATGAACATTGGCCCCTGTTCCGCTTCATTTCCACAACAACAAACCATTACAACATTTACCCAATGTCCTCTGTTACCTCTCTGAAGTGTCCTGGCAAAGGAGATACAAGAAGGTATTTAGAAAGTTTTCAGGATTCTTGAATCAAAATAAAATGTATTTTTATACATTTTTTTTTTTTTTTAGTTTCAAGTTTTAATTTAAGTTCCAGTTAGTTAACATATAGTGTGATATTAGTTGCAGGCATAGAATTTAGCAATTCATCACTTACATATGACACCCAGCGCTCATCACAGCAAGTGCCCTCCTTAATACCCATCGCCTGTCTAGGGCGCCTGGGTGGCGCAGTCGGTTAAGCGTCCGACTTCAGCCAGGTCACGATCTCGCGGTCCGTGGGTTCGAGCCCCGCGTCGGGCTCTGGGCTGATGGCTCAGAGCCTGGAGCCTGTTTCCGATTCTGTGTCTCCCTCTCTCTCTGCCCCTCCCCCATTCATGCTCTGTCTCTCTCTGTCCCAAAAATAAATTAAAAAAAAAGTTGAAAAAAAAATTAAAAAAAAAAATACCCATCGCCTGTCTAGCCCTTCCCCCCCACCTCCCCTCCAGTAACCCTCAGTTTGCTGTCTATAGTTAAAAGTCTGTTTTATGGTTTGCATCTCTGTTTTCCCCCCCATGTTAATCTGTTTCATTTCTTAAATTCCACATATGAGTGAAATCATATGGTGTTCGTCTTATGCACCTTATTTTAAATTTCTGAAAATGTTTCTGATTGCCATTCATGGTACTATTTGTTTAAATACACACACACACACGCACGCATGTGCAGACACACGCCTGCAGTAATTCATTGTCCTGTCTCTCATGCCATATTCCTTTCATTATAAGAAGTGTAGGACCCTTTAGGGTAGGAATTCTACCCTAGGTAGCATGGTGCTGGCCAAATATTAATTATAATTTATACTTATTAATTGATTTGTCTTCTGAATCTCCTTTTATTAAGGCTCTCAGAAATGCTCCCTTGATACAACTAAGGATATGGAGATTGCTTTTATTCTAGACAATGCTTATCTGATAAAATAAAGATAATAAAAATAATTTTATACATATGGCAGGGATAAGGAGGACGGGGATATGTAATTATGATAGGCTATAGGGAAGAAGAGATGATCATAGTTATTCCTTCCCATTTAGCTCTGGAATGGTGCTAATGATTGATATTGGTGACATCTTCCAATAAAAAAGTTTTTTTTTATTTGGCAACATCAAAATAACCATCGTGTTAAGGTATTCTATAAGCCTGAATTTGAAGGGAAGGGAAAAAGAAGGAAAGGAAGAAGTTGTAATTAATGGGAAATCTTGAATTCAGAATTCTGGAAATTTAATCTAGAAAGTTGTAATCATACACATTGGTACACACATGAGGCAGAGATTGAAGAGAGAAGAGAGTGGGGACCTCGGGACCTTAAGCATCCAAAGACTATGTCTCCAAAAGACAATTTATTGGTACCCTAGAATGGTTGCTACTATTCTGTAGAAAGAAATAGCAGGATTTTAAACATATGGTGATGAACAAAAAGTGCAATGGGTCCTGTAAAAAGTCAAAAATATTGAGTCTGAGGCAGTAAGTCCATTAGGAACAGATTAGGAAGAGACAAGGTCATTTAGGTACATGAGAGGGATCAGGAGAGGAAAAGAGCTTCCTGGATCATTGACTCAAAAAGAAACCAGAAGGTCTAACTTTCAGTGGGATAGGTAAGAATGAGAGCATATAGGTACAGGAGAAGCTCTCTGACAAATAGGAGACGAATCAAGTACAATTCCCAAGGAATAGAAAAGACAGCAATATCAAAGAGATTAAAGTTGACAATAATAAAGATGAACATATGAAAGCCAGGAACATATCAAATGAAAGACAGTGCTCCCCTTGCCTAATTGCTTTCTTCAGGAATAAATTTATTGGCCAAATGTAGGTCAATGAAATAACAGTAGGAGATTTTGAAGGTTGGCACACAGGAATTTCAGAGGAACATAACTTATCCTGAGAGACATTCATGAAAGAAGACTCAAATGTTAGTATGAATAAATTCATTTTTCTTCTGCTGGAATTTGAGTAAAAGTGGTAAAAGGTGATGAGGAACACTGATATCACGTAAGGTTTAAAAGAAAAAAAGAATCGGTGCTTCCGTTTGTGGCAATACGGTAAACCAGGCGATCCGAAAGCTCGCTTGTAACTAACAACTAGGAATGTGGGATGAAATATACAAATTATGTGAAATGTAGAGCTGAACTGCAATGGGACCATATGGTATGGGAGACAAAAAGGAACAGTGAAATGAAAACCACTGTGGTAAGTGTGTAAGCCAAGACCCTCAAAGGGCTACGTGTGCACTGAACGGGCATCTTGGGGAGTTTCTGCACACCAGTTGGGAAAGATGACAATGATGATTGTGTGTCTCAGCCTGGATTCTGAGAATTGATAAATACAGACATAGCCCTACCTTAATTTGGGGACTGAACTTACGTTTTCTGAATTACCTGGGAATTCTTAAATTGAGAAATTAACATGAAATGGTTCTGGGCTAGTGATAGCCCTGAGGCTCCTCGCAGGAAGAAAAAAAAAATCACTAGAAATACTTTTATAACCCAGACCATAAGAAGTTTTATTGACGGAGGCCCCATCTGCCAAATAATGAGCGCACAATCCAGTATTTCAAAACTCAAGATCCAACAGTCCCCGATGGGAGAAAACTAGCATATAAGGTAAACAAGAATGTTAAACATCAAAAACTTGAGATAATAAGGTTGTAACATATAATATGAAATATAAAGCAAATGTGTTTGGTGGGTATAAAGGATAGTCATTTTAGAAAAGGGAACTAATACATTTTCATGAAATTAAAAACACAATCTTTAAAGTAAAAAGTCTAGTAGACACGTTAAATAGCTGGACATAGACTTAGCAAAGTAAAAGATATATTTGAAGGAACGGTGCAATGTTCAGTGCAAAGAGATAAAAAGACGGAAATATGAGGAGCAGTTAAGAGATATGGAGATCAGAATGACAAATTTCAACACATGAAATAGTAGATGCAGAAAAACAGACTAGTGAGACTAGGGGAAAGGTAATATTCAACGGTACCACATAAAAGAGTTACCAGACTTTTTTAGATTCAAGGAGCACAATGAATCCATGGCAGAATAAAGGAAGTTTCAGATCTAGAAAAACAATAACACCAAAAAAGAATACTTCCAAATTAATAGCAACTAAGTTCTCTGCACACTTTCGAATCGCAACAAAAGCAAGGAGAAAACAAAGTACTAAGATTTCAAAGAGGTTTGAGAAATAATCTTCAACTATAGTTCTATACCCAGCTCAATTATGATTTAGGAATGAGGGTTAGATAAAGACATTTTTGGACAAAAAAAAAGATCGGGAAGATCTACCACTCATGGAACAAAATTGAAAGAATTATCAAAGGACGAAGTATGGACAGAATTTCATGCTCCCTCTTGTGTGAGATACAAGAAGCGGTGATAAACCCACAAAATGTAAACATGTGGGAAACCAATGATGATGATGACGGTAATTGATTTAGTAGGGTATAAACAGAGTTTAACTAAAAATACAGAGCAACAGTAGCATGTAAGATCCAAGGGCTACGATTAGTGTAAAGCTTCTGCTAGAGTGAGAGTGTAGATAAACTAACTTTAGACTTTGTTATGTTTATTTATTTAATACATTTTATTGTGAATATTAAAACGTTAAGATCTAATAATAGAAAAGAAACAGATGTGTGTGTATATATTTGCATAAAGTAATCATTTTTTTCCCTAAAGAACTGTAAGTTACTCTTGTAGCAAAACAGACTGATATGACAGAAATTTAAGACATGATGGATATCTTGCATTTCATTTATACAGTCATCATTTTATTATTTTTTATGCTTCTTAAAAAGTGGTAACATTTCTCTATATATCCAAATAACATTATCTCACATGGTAATGATTCCTTAATATCTCTTGATACTCATTCTGCTTACTTGTTACAAAAAGTCCTTTAGAGTTGTTTTTTACTTTTCCCTTATAGAATCTGATGTTTTTCTTTGTGACTGTCTCATGTTCCTTTGGTATCAAAAAACAAAACAAAACAAAAAAACAAACGTTCTATTTCCTGCCAAACATTGACTTAATGTTAACAACAATCGATAATCTTGTTTTGAATAAATTAAAGTTGTAAAGGGATGAATTCCTAATTCCATCATTTCTTCTAAATATATTATCTGGCATTCTTCTACCAAAGAGTGTTTTTCGCTTCCTCACCTGAGACTATTTGGTTATCCTAAAGTAAAGTTCTTGCTTGAAAGGCAGAGTAAATGCTTAGCTTCTTCCCTTTATTTAACACTTTTGAAAACAAGGAGCTGCTTGAAGAGGGATCTCAATGGGTAACAAATGGTTTTTTTTCTTTTCTCTTTTTTTAGAGTTATTTTAGATACATGGATTTTCATAGATGCTAAGTGCTTCAATCAACCACAGTCATTATTCTTTTTGATGCTCCAATTGACATAATTCTGGCCACTGAACAGCCCCTTCAAGTTGGCTCCTGTGTCCTTCTGACAGACCCCATTAATCTTGAAAATGCTTTTGCTTTTTGGAAGAACAAGATATTCTAGGCTCACATTGTACCTTCTTTACTCTGGCTTGCGCTCAGCCATTTCCTCAAGGGTCCTTGTTTCTCTTAGTCATGAATTATATTAAAGATGAGAATCCTTATATTAAAGGAAACTCATTACTGCTGGGGCAACCATCCTTCTAGGTCCTCTGAGTGGACCATAGGAGGCAGTCAGCAAACTTATTTTACCTCTTCACCTTTCCCCCCGTTGTCCTCCTATTCCCCCCCTTCATTCTGCTACTTCTACATTGTTCTATAAAATCTATGTTCCTTAGCCACCCGTATCCTTTACTGTATCAGCAGTCTTCAGTAAGTGTACACAGACAAAACGTGCCAGTTAGAACATAGAGATTCTCTCAAAAAGTCACAGATATGCTGCTTACAAGCAGCATATTTAAGATGTCACTACAAAGAATGAGAGTGAAAGGAAATTAGAAAATACGTGCAGGGAAACACTAAGAAGAATAAAGGTAGAGTGACTAGGTTAATATCAGAACAATACAGACTTTAAGGCAAAAACTTTATCAGGAATAATGATGAGTGTTCTAGAACGGTAAGAGGGAAATTCTTGTACAAAATATATAACGATCCTGCAATTGTACATAGCTGGCTACACAGCCTCCAATTTTATGATGTAAAATTGTCAGAAGTTCCAGAGGGACATATCCATAATCATACTGGAATGAATGCATCAGAGGTGTTTTAATGCGTGAGGCAAAAACGTAATAAGGCCATAGAACTTGAAACAGAACCAATGGACAAGCTACATGTAACGAATGTGTGTAGAACCTTAGGCATCTTACAGTTACAGAATATACCTCCAAACATACATGAAACGTGTAAAACCATCACTCATCGGACCACATGACAGCATCATCCAATACTAAAGAATCAGTATCATGTGGGCCATATTCTCTGATCAAGTTGGAACTCAAAAAGGCTAGATAGTAAAACGTGCCCTTCTAAATAACTAAAATAAACAAACAAAAACACCCCCCCCCAAAAAAACACTAAAAAATTAATGGAAATGCCACATATCAAAACTTGTGGAATACAAGTCAATCAGCTCTTAGAAGGAAATGTACAAGTTCCAAATACGACTCTTAGAAAGACTGAATATTAAAGGGCCAAGCAGGAAACCCAACAAGTCCGATAAAGGAACAGCAGGGCACGTGCAGAGAAAGCAGAAGGAAAAAAAAAAGTATGACATTTGCAATTAATAAAAGGGAAAAAAGGCAAATAGATAGCATTGATGGAACTAAAAACTGTTCCTTTTAAAAGACTAACAACGGGGCGCCTGGGTGGCGCAGTCGGTTAAGCGTCCGACTTCAGCCAGGTCATGATCTCGCGGTCCGTGAGTTCGAGCCCCGCGTCGGGCTCTGGCCTGATGGCTCAGAGCCTGGAGCCTGTTTCCGATTCTGTGTCTCCCTCTCTCTCTGCCCCTCCCCCGTTCATGCTCTGTCTCTCTCTGTCCCCAAAATAAATAAATGTTGAAAAAAAAATTAAAAAAAAAAAAAAGACTAACAACATAGAAAAAACCTAAAGGAAGATCAAGAGAAAAGAAAGAGAAGGCGAAAAGCAAAACCAGAGAGTATTTGGAATGACGAGATGTGTGTAGGAATAGCTTCGGTAGATGATCAGCTTCGTGAATCTTGCTCAGGGCTGTGTTTTCGATGAGCAGCAAGATCCCTGGCAGAATGGACGCTATAGTAACATTTCTCAAAAAACTGCATGAACCGGGCAAACGTCCTTGACGGTTGTGACAGATTAATAACTAACATATGGAACAAATGAATTTATTAGATAATTTTTTCCGTGACGAGAGAGAGCTGAGAGAGAGAGGAATTTTCTAAGGAATAAGGTGGTAGTTTTGGGGGGACAGGACAAGAATAAGGGGTGATGACATAAAAAGTCTAATTTAGGCACTGCATGCGTTATTTATGAGGATGCACATGTTTTGGGGGGGTTCCCACCACAAAATGGAATGATGGTAAAGAGTTTCCAGGGGTTTCAACCATGCATTTAAGGCAGTAGGGGCACAGCGTTCTTTAAAAAAAAACAATGAACAATTCACAAGACAGAAGGATATTTTAAATGATAGGGCGATACACAAACATAGAGATCTATCTCTGCAGCTTTGAGCACTGTGTCCTGCAGAGGTTTTAAGAAGGGAAGCCAAGGGGTACCTGGGTGGCTCAGTCGGTTGAGCGAATGACTCACGATCTCATGGTCCGTGAGTTCGAGCCCCGCGTCAGGATCTGTGCTGACAGCTCAGAGCCTGGAGCCTGCTTCAGATTCTGTGTCTCCCTCTCTCTGACCCTCCCCCGTTCATGCTCTGTCTCTCTCTGTCTCAAAGATAAATAAACGTTAAAAAAGTTTTTTTTTTTTAAAAAGAAGGGAAGCCATGTCACGCGAATTGCATGTGCCTCAAACAAAATAGTATTGAAGGATATTCCCTAAAGAGATTTTTTTTTCTTTCCCTAATTGTTTGAAGTGTTGCCAAGCTCGGGCAAAAGCAACAAGCAAGAGAAATAAATACCAGATAACGCATAGAGTATACATATTTATAACACTTCCAGATATGTACACACTCATTTTGGGCTCCGACAAATTAACACTCAATGCCTCCTTTTAATGTTTATTGCTGGGAACAAATGTGATATTAAAGAGTATCAATTTGGCTATGATCTTACTGTCCATCGTGGATTTTATATCTGAAAGTCAAACCATCTTGGATTGTACTCTGCGGAGGCTGATCCTTATCTGGATTTGATTAAGACAAATCTGGTTACGTGGCTTTTGCCAAGTGGTCCTAAAGGTAAACCTTATGTGGAAAATACCCTGCTTTATTTCTTAGGTCCCAGAGATAATATAGAACAGGAAAAAGTATGCCTGTCACAGACTAGTCAAAAAAAAAAAAAAAAAAAAAAGCCTTCCGACATAAAAAAACATTTATTCTCCGATGTCCTGACATCAGCTGTCAAGTGATTAGCTCCTGGTGTTACCGGCAGAAGGATTGAGATAAGTAAGTCAAAAGTCATCGCTGTGCTAAACTCTCTCAAAAGATGTAATTGGAGGTGGGATTTTGTGGTGGGAGGACCATAAGCGAAGCCCAACAATTAAAATTTCACAGAGTTTCTTCCAGTTAAATAAAATTTGCATCTTGCACAAATTAATTGGAATTTTATAACAGATGGAGCCGGATCTAGGGTCAGCAGAAAGAAAGTTTCAGTTGATTGATGAGACTTGGTGAAAATTTCCGGCTCCTTTATATAATAAAAGAACTTCACAAAGATAACTCGGGTATATCCGTGCAGTTCTGGCCTTCACAATGGGCACAGGCATCAAGGTAAAAATGTATGAGGGCCGTGTCAATGTCTTTTCTGAATCAGCACATCTGACACTTCTCTCCCAGGAAGGTGTTTTTCTCTCAATTGTGTTGGCTAAGTGACAACACAATGGAGGTGAATTTCTCTCAGTGTCTCACTAAGCATCGCTGATGCATTGTACCATTTAAGGACATTTATTTCAGCTTTGTGAAAGGAGAATCTCGGAGTGGCATCTGTGAATAGACTTTCTTGATTTGTATTGAAAAACATCACACCCAACCAACCACCACATTAGGTAGCATAAAAATCTTGTCTCTGTCTGTCATCTGAATGAGTTAAATTTGTATAAAGTTTTACTAGAAATGTCTTCGGCAATCTAGATACTCCTTTTTAAAAGAGGCAGGATTTTTTTTTTTTGGTATAAGGCTTAGAAATAAAACAACTTTACATGCTTCTGGAAGATTGAAAAGATTGAAGGTAAGGCAATTGCAGATGCCTATGAAGATATTTTTCTGAACATTTCTCTGACATACCTACTCAGTTTGTTGTCCTTTGGTGACCTGCATTGAGGGCTGCTGCTCACAGCAGTGGTTGAATATACATTTGTCATTGAAGGGACTAAAAATCCCCAAAGTGTTACTGGCCTGGGTGTAATAAAACAGACAGCTGAACTCGAACTGATTGAAATGCAGTCTAGCCTACAGCTACAGGCAAAGTTAAAGACACAGGCATGGCGGTGCTTATAAATTGACTTAGGTTTTAACACTGGCTGCATGCAGGGTCTACTATCCTTGTATGGCTGTGGCTTGCTGAACTTGAGGTTATCCTGAGAATGATAGTCACCAGGAAGAGCTTAACAACCAAAAGGATCATCAACATCAAGTATGCATTTATATACATTCTGGGTACGTGTGTGTGTGTGTGTGTGTGTGTGTGTGTGTATCATACACACACAGACATGATGACCTCGGAAAATGGACATCCAAGGGCAAACATGAAAAATAACAACAGTTATTTTAATTGTCTCGTTGAACACAAGCTTTATCAAGTTCTGGTGCATGGGAAGCATATATAATGTAGGACAAGGGTTAGGTTTCTCTATTTGCATCTGAGATTAGAAATTAGGCTTTGCCAAGAATACATCAGACACCTTCAATTTCTCATCTGCAGAAGTGCATTGGGTGTGCTAACAGTCTCTCCAATGCCATCTCTTCTGACTCCCTTCTGGGAGGGCACTTCCCTGAGAGAGAGGCAAAGGAGTTGCTTTTATTACAATAGGAGATTTCCAAGGTTTGACTTGAAATTTCCAAGCTTGTTTCCCAGGGGCATTTGTAGATGTGGCCATGGAGTAATGCAATCAGATACCAGTTTGATTTCAGAAAGCATCGTCTCATCATAGATCTGCCTCCAACGCCATATGGACAATGCTCCACGATTCCAAGTCTCTTGCATTTATGTTCACATAAAAGATGCACTAACAATTAAATAAGGGATGCATATGGATATGTATTCCAGACTGGGTACCGTTCCTACCTGTCCTGGCTTGGAAAAAGGGGGAAGGCTCCTTCGGAAGCAGATAGATCAGGAAAGATAAATGAGCAAATAACTGAGTGGAGTGCTCAGCTGGTTAATTTCAGGTAGTTTTCATGGTACCTTATCGGATGGCTCACAAGTTGTCCTTGTCCTTGTCCAAGAGCATCACGTAAGGTCTGACACCGTGCCTAATGTCAAAGGGGAGACACGGGACCAGCAGCTCAGGTGGAGGAAAAGAGAAGATCTCAAACTCATAAGATACAGTGTTTTGCCTATGGCCATACTTTTCAGAGTGTGTGTTCAAGGCTAAAATAAGGTTTCTAGCACATTTCATAAACCTGAATGATAATTGATACAGAGAATTAGAAACTGGATAAAAGTCATATGTGATTCTATCTTGAAATACAGTTTCTGAAGATGTTTTCAAATAAGAATATGTTTTTAACCTTGAGCCACTGGCTATTTTCTCGTTATCTTTTCCTTAAATCAGAGGAAGGGGCGAGTAGAGATTTTTTACAACATTAAGCATTGTTTACTTCTGTAGTTACCTTTCTAATTAGACATTAGCACAGTTTACATGCAAATAAAGCAACTATACAGGTTTATGTGTGAACCTGCTTGCACTTGTCCCCGTAAGTGATTACAGCTAATTTTGGTAAATAATTTATATTGCACTTGGAGGCATAAAGTGAATTTACAAATGAGAAAAAATTAGAACAATTGTTTCACACCCTCTGACATTTCTTCACATCTTGAATCTGAAGGTTTTTATCTCCCTGGTTGGCCTTAATTATCCTTGCATTACAGTAATTCTCTTAGAAGCGATTATCAGAAAATCATCTTAATTTTTTTCATCATATTGATGACACCAAAAATATTTTTTACTAATATGCTTTTAGGCTACATTACAAAAGTTGCTTTTGAAAATGTCCTATTATTACACATGCAACTTGGTAATTGAATTTATCATTAGCAAGTATAATTTAGCCATTTGCATTGATTTTGAAGATATAAGTGACCAAATACTTCTCTGTTCATCTCAATTACCCCACGTGAAATGCAAGTCTTTTAGAATATGTAGGGTATCTTTTCTGGGATTCTTAACAGAGATCCAAACACAGGCTTTACTTACGACAACTGATTGATTAATTAGTGATTTAACAAATATTTAGAGAGTGCCTAACATTTACTAAGTCTAAACGAGTTCTTAGCGATAGGCATATGGGCAAGAGCCCATACTTTTCGGGACCTCAAAATCTAGAGGAAAAACCAGCATGTAAACAAATACTTAATGTATGATTAGATTCCCGCTATAGTAGAGATCATCACAAGAGGCATTGCCAGTGGAGTAGAAAAATAAGTAAGCATACAGCTAAGCACACAGGCTAAGAACAAGGACTCCAGAGCCAGTCTGCCGGGCTTTGAATCTCAGCTCAACCATTTACCTATAATGGTGCCATTTACCTACCATTTACCCTATAAATGAGGCACAAAATATAGCACATAGCTTGTAGAGTGGTTGTTGTAAGGAAAAAGTGAGATAGTATTTGAAAAGCACTTCAGACAGAAATCGTAAGACGTTGGTGATCGTAGATGCATTTAAAGTGTCTGTTTAATTAATTCTGCAAGAGTTGGGGGTTAGGTAGGGAAATCTTCACAGAGGTGATGTGTTAATTGAATCTTGAAGGATGGGTGGAGATTTGTCATTGTACATAAGGGGGTTGATCAGATGGGTAGCTTTCGAGGGTGCCACTCTATATGGGGTGCTAAAACATCACTTGACAATTAAAAGATGGTGAGATTGTATTTATTAGAGCTCCTCCCAGGGAGAACACTGATTGTGGTTGTAAGAAACGCTATGAAAGCTGATTGGAGTGGCAGAGAGGGACTCCCAAGGGCGATGCTCATGTAACAACAGATGGTCACTAAGTGGCTTCCTAGGAGAATGTCTGCGTAACGGCTAGATGGTTATTAGGATGAGCTCTTACCCCACAAAACTTTCAATCTTTTCTCCAGATTAATATCAATTTGACACAGTGCTAATTGCTAGCTTGCCTTGAAGCCAGCTTATATGGTTATCCTAGGCAGTGAGGAGCCTGGGTATAGCCAGGAAGCACAAGCCAGTGAGTTTGAGGGGATAAAACCAGGAGGAGGTGATAATGGAAAGACTGACAGAGCCATGCGGGAAGGGCCTCAGACACATGTTGGAGAGTCTTGGCTTAATCCTTTAGGCGAGGGATGGCCATTGGTGGAATACAAGCTCAGGATGACCTAAATAGATTAAGGGGACTGGAGGCAAGGAAGTTCTACAGCAGGCTTTTGAAATACCTGGGGAGCTGGAAGATGAGAATCTGAAATGTGTCAGTGGCTGGGGAGTCAGAAGGCTTGGACCCAGGGATGGAGAGAGGGCAGCAGTTCTAGAACTTGGTGACCAACTAGATGCAAGAGGTGTTTATCGCATGATTGTTATTTATGTGCGATAAAAGAGTAAAAACTCTTAAGCGCGGCATGAGGCCCTGCCAAATCAGATTTGAGTCTGAGAATTGGCACCAGGAGGAGCTTCAGCAGCATCAGAATAATCTCGGCACTTGGGCGTCCTAAGGGATGCAGGGCTCCTGAAAGAGTTCCAATCAAATAATCGACTATTGCCATTCAGAAATGTAATGATTCATAGCTTCTCAAACCTAAACAGCACTACTATGAAGTGATATCTGTGTGCACTTTTCAAGAAGAAATACTCAATGCGGCTTCCTTCAGCACAAAAAATAAGTCAATGTGCAAACACAGAAGAATATTATACAGAATCCTATTTTTTTTCTTTTTTTCTTTCTCTTTCTTTTTTTCTTTTCTTGCTTCCGTTGTATGAAGTTTTCCTTCAGAACTTTATTTAAGTCTGTCACTCTCTAGGAGCTCCAGAAGGTTCTTTTGTCCCCTTCTCTGAAAGGAATTTGACAGAAGTCTACATATCCTTTGAACTTTAAAACCCTTGGCTTTCCACTAGCTTAATTAAAGATTCTTTAGCTTAACTAGATTGTATATATATCTTTGTTCCATCCTAATTGGGCTGTGAGCCAGGTCTCAGAGCATTACTTGACTAACTTTTCTGACGTATTTTTTTATTGCCTTTTCACTATAACTCCTCCCAGCCTTCCTTTCCACCCTCAAAGAAGAATGAGCTCTGCTTTAGACAGATTTCCTGTCGGAAAGCCCAGAACTTCTTTATCACTTGCATAAATTACATAATCCCATATGCAACGAGCATTTCATTAAACTCAGAACAATTTCACATGTAGAATGCTGCGATTGGAACATTGAAATAATGTCAGACCTAAAACCCTGTGTGGGAAGAGGGCCCTCCTTGATACAAGCTTTTTAGATGCTTAGGGAACCAGGATCCACAATCTCAGCTGGCTCAGGCTGGGAGTGAAGAGGCCATATCAAAGAAGCTTCTCTCTTTTTAACTTGCTGCTCCTTGAGAGGGAATCTCACAGGGCAGACTCGCAAAGGTGGAAATACTGTCTCAAGCAGCTGCTGTGTTTCAGTACTTCCGGGGGGAAAGAAATGTCCTCTCTCAGACTGAACACAACAAATTTCATCAACAAAAGAAAGATAAAGGGATAAGGCAAATAATGCTTATTGAGGAGCACCTGCTGTGTGTGATGCACTTTACATACATGATAATATATCATTGCCATGGCAAACTCATAAGGGGGATGTTATTCTTCCCATTTTACAGTTGAGGGAACTGAGATTCCCAGGGCGTCAATGTGGGAATTTCTGGAAATGCTGGTAAACAGTGGAATTAGGGTTCAAAACTTTTGGCCTGCTGCAAAAACTCATGTTCTTTCTACCGGGCGATACTGTCTTATCGATTTTCTTTTGCTTTGATTTTTAGGGATTTAATATGTATATTTGATTTTCAAAATGTGATCATGGTAACAGAAATGCCCACTTTTTTTTTTTTTTTTTAGATGGGTTGGGGGGGGATGGTCAGAGCAGGGGAAGGGGCAGGGAGAAAGGGAGAGAGAATCTTAAGCCGGATCCTTGCCCATCATGGAGCCTGATTCAGGGCTAGATCCCACTACCCTGGGATCATGATTTGAGCCGAAATCAAGAGTCGAACGCTCAACTGACTGAGCCACCCAGGCACCCCAGGGAATATACACGCTTTAATGTCTTTTCCCTTCCTAAGAATTTATTTATACGTTGATTGTATGGAACTAAAAACAGGTTTTGCATCGTTAATGTGAGACAAAAATAGGGTTAGTTTCCAAAGCTGATCTCTAGTTTGGGATCCTGCAATCCAGGGACCAGTTGGGAGAACGCAGTGTAGGTGGGGAGAAGGAAGACAGTCATTGAGGTCCCTTCTCATTTCCTGGGGTTGAGCTTACTTAGCTCGATGCAAAGTGTTGCCATTGGTGAAGGTTTTTGCTGGCATTTTTATTTTCTTCTTTTACCATTGCCCATTCTCCTAGGGTCTTGTCTCAAAAGCCCTTTGTATCAGTCTGGGTCCAGCCAGGAGACAGAAACCAACAACAGTAATTTAAAGAGTGAAAATTCAATACAAAATATTATGAAGTTACAATAGGAAGGTAACGACAAAGGTGTAGAGAGAAACTTAAAATTAAAAAAAGAATTTTTACATGCTTATCTACTTTTGAGAGAGAGAAAGAGAGAGAGTACAAGCCGAGGAGGGACAGAAAAGAGGGAGACACAGAATCCACAGCAGGCTCCGGGCTCTGAGCTGTCAGCACAGAGCCCGACACGGGGCTCAAACTCGGGAACCGCAAGATCATGAGCTGAGGTAATTGGAGCGAGGCCAAGGTTGTGAGGCCACCGAGCGACCGTGAGCTCTGGGGCAGAGCCAGCACCGTCTGGCTCACACATACCCACAACGCTGTGAGAACAACAACAATAATAATAGTAAACACAGTGCACAGAATTAACAGGGATCCTGGTCTTCAATATCCCTCCAGTGGCATCTACTCACAAAGCTTAACATCATGCTCGCTCTGAAGGAGTAATGTTTAGAGTCCATCCCATGACCACAGTGCAGGGTAGTGCAGGGTGATTTGGAGCGAAGAAGCAGGAAATTGATAACTACCCACTTCTCATCAGGGTAGAAAATCACGTTCCCAAACCACCGATTTTCCTCTTCATCCACACCTACAGGAGTCTTTTTCTTCGGGGAAAATAATTTCATGTGAATGCCAGCAAAGTGAAAGCAAATCAGTTTCAATAATTTTTACTAATTGTGAATGGCTGCTCACATACCATCATCCCCAAATGTGTCTGGGTGGGTTTTTTTTGGGGGGGGGGGGGGGGACTATATTGCCAGTTATTAGCATAGCACCTGGCATGTAGTAGATTTCAATCAATATTCATTGAATGAATAAATCCCAGAAACATTTACATTTATAATAAAGAGGTATTAACTAACACTAATCATCTGTAAGTGGCAGCATTTTAGAAAGTGAAAGTAAGTGAAACAGGAAAAGACATAGAACAAGGCATACGGCATAGGTAGGAAGAGGATTCTGGACAAGTAAATAAATAGTCTGTTTCACGGGTGGGTGGAGGATGGATGTTGGTACTGCGATGTTGCCTCTGCTTTCATACTTTCTCTTCTTCTCTTTTGAAATTACAGATACACTAGACCCTCCAAATAGTTGCACTAAGTGCTTCTGAATAGCGAGAGGAATTGAATGGATCCTCAGGGCTTGGGGTTATAGTAGGGACGGTTTTCTTGATTAAGATTAATTTTGATCGGGGAATTGTCCTCATTAGCGGAAATTAACGAGCGTCTTATTGAAAATACATGAAAAGATGGTTCCCATCTACATTTTTTTGCTTTCTTTGTTTGTCACCTCAATATGATTTAAATTGCGTTATTGTCAGGGGAATCAGCAAGCCTCAGATTTAAAATCTATTTGTGTGTCTATTTATTAATTTATTTATGATACCCCACCTTTTCCAAAAAGTGGTTAAAAGCAAACATAATTAAACCACATAAAAGATTAATAAGAAGGCTGGGAAGAAGGATTAGGAACACATAAAAGGCGAGGGAAAGATCTATACCCCAAATTAAAATACTATGGTTACTGTGGAAAGTGAAATTATTGAATGCCATATGTTGGTTACCTAAAATATTTATTTGGTTGGAAAAATAATTGATTTGAGATCTAAATATCAAAAGTCAGGTTCCCACTGTGCCTTACACTAGCTGTGTGGCCTTGGCAACCAGCGTTCGAGAGTCTCAATTTTCTCATCTGCAAAGTAGAGGTATAAATTAATATGTCACTATGAGGATTAAAAAAACTTTTATATGTGTACATGTTCTATAAAGACAGTGTACATATTTGAGATGTTACTATGAGGGAAACAATATCCATAATGCTAGTCATATTAAATATGTGGGTCATAAAATTGACATTTAATTATGAAGAGATAAACTCATATTTTCCCTCAATAATAGTGATAAGCCAATTGCTTCTAGGCAGACTGTAGGGGTGCCTATGCTCAAATGTTCTAAAAAATAATTCCTGGTTCAATATTTGACTGAAACTCCAAAACTCAGTGCTATCGGACATAAAAGAGCCAAAGTGGCCTGGACATTTTTAGGACAAAATTTTGCCAGTAGATCCCATCAGCTGCAAAGAATCCACTACAGAACAGTTAATTTTTAAAAATACCATCTCCTCATAAATTAGCTGCAAAACATACCTTGAAGTACACTGCAAATTTTTGTCTACAGTAGAGGTGCTTTATTATTCGGAATGATCTGGAAGGATATCTGTCCCAAACAGAGCTTTTGATTTAGGATTGACTGTGTGATTAACCTCCAAATGGAACTTCAAAAATGGAACTCGAAGGCAACACTCTGGAGGTTTATCTTCTTTTTAGGGGTCCTGAGCATATCCCTTAGGGCCTTGTATGGTGTCTGGAATGAAAGCGGGTGTTGAATGAATGCATTTACTAATCCCACTTACTGGGAAACCCTGGGAAAGTCATCTGAGGAAGCCAGTGAGTCTTGTTCTGAGAGAACCATTATCCATCCTGTTGCTCTTCTTGTCCAGAACACAGCAGGCATATTTAAGTACTAGCCCTTGGAGTTCCCATATCTTCTTGCCCATCATGGCCTCCTGTGTGACTGCATCCATTCTGTTGGCATCAGTCATGGACTCTATACTCAAGACTCTGGGCCTCTCTCTGGAATTCCTGCCAACTGCCCGCCATATATCCAATTAAGACAGTATCACCTGCATGTCTTAGAGGCATCTCAAATTCAAATTTCTCAAACTCTTTTCTCCCCCAAACTTCTCCTCCAACAAAACAGACTTTCGTCATAAAATCGAGAAGCCCGAGTCTTATTCTTGATTGCTCCTGCTTCCTCAGTAGTCCTGAATTTCCCGCCAGTCATCAAGTTCTATTTAATGTACTCTCTCCCCTGAACATATCTCAGTTCAAGCCCCTCTCCCCATTCTCACGCTGCCACGGTCATTGAAGTCACCAACACTTTTTCTTAATTCTACTTAGTAGGTCGGCCAGCTGTCAATCCTGGTTTCCTCATTTCTGTCCACTCTTCAGCCTGGAGGATTATTCTAAAACACAGAGCTGATTATGCCCTTCCTCTAAGAAGCAATAATTTTGTCCATGCTTTAGTCTCAGTCCCTTACTTTGAGAAGACCTGTCTGATTCTCTGTGGGTTAGATATGAAAGGTGTGAATTATACATGGAAAGAGGGTTTTTTTTTAACATGAAAATACAGATCGTACATAAGAGGAATGCAATGCTAAAGCCCTTTATATGTCCGACTTGTTCAATAAACAAATGGAACTCATCTCAGAGTTACTAAAAGTTGTTGAGCATCTTACAGAATAAACACCCCTGGAACCACATGGCAATCAAGACATCTTTGCTAGCATTGCATTCAAATTCCATCTCCACCTTTTTTTTTTTTTAATTTTTTTTTTCAACGTTTATTTATTTATTTTTGGGACAGAGAGAGACAGAGCATGAATGGGGGAGGGTCAGAGAGAGAGGGAGACACAGAATCGGAAACAGGCTCCAGGCTCCGAGCCATCAGCCCAGAGCCTGACGTGGGGCTCGAACTCACGGACCGCGAGATCGTGACCTGGCTGAAGTCGGACGCTTAACCGACTGCGCCACCCAGGCGCCCCAATCTCCACCTTTTTAAGCCCATTTGCTTTCACTGTTTCCACTCAAAACCATCAAATCATTTGCCACTGTCACCATAGCAAATCCCTTGACCGCTGATAAACTATTACTGGATTATTCTATTTCCGTCCTTGCTTGCTTTCAGAGTCCAGATTTTGGAGCTATTTTGCACTGTGCGATAAATCCCTATTTCAAGCCTGCTGCCTTGATTACATCTCCCTGTTTTTCCCAACTCTGTCAGAGAGTCCTACTGTCTTCTGAATCAACTACAGTCTTCTAATAAGAGCCTCAAAAGTTTTCCATCAAGGCTTCTTCTCCAGACCAGCTCTCATAGTGTTGTAAATCAGCTATGACTGTCTACATCTCCCTGGTTCTCCTTCTCTTCTTAGCAAGTCCCCAATGTACCAAAGACAGCCTCAGATTAGCAGTGCTAGAATTCATCTGTTTCAGAATCATTTATGGACTTACCTACTCAAAGAAACTTTCTCCTATTAAACATCTTTCTTTTGCAACCTACAGCAATATTCCCTGACACCCCAATGCCCTTCTTAACCAGTTTTAAAATTATGTTATTTATTTGAACACACTATTCCTATCGATCATATATTTTCCTGCCTTCTAAAATCCTTTAGGGCAGAAACAATTTCTCTATTTCTATACACTGTGTGATCCTAAGCGCTTAGAAATGAGAGTGCTTCTCCATGGGTCTACAGTAAATATTTGCTGATTTAGTGATTAATCTGTGTGTTTGCAACTGTATTGGGGATTCCACATGGGAAAAGTGAGGAGTCTGGATTCTGTCCTATGTGCCAATTGTTGTTTCGGCCTTGAATGCAGATGTAATTGAACTCATGTTACAAAGATTTTGAATATACTAAAACTCTTAGAAACTACATTTCATAAAACCTGATGAAAAGCAAATTTAGATATAAGGTAGTATCTGAGAAATAGGTAGAGTTATGTTTGAACATTTCCATTCCACATCTTTAAGGAGTATCTTATGTATTAGAAATATAAAGAAATATTTGGAACTTTTCATCACTGGTCACACCAATTTTTGATACAGCTGAGGACTTTAATTTCTGACCCTGGTCTCATGACGATCTTTGAAAATTATAAACCATTTTTTGCCACTTCTGATTATGATTCATAAAATAATCACCCTGAGTTACTCATGATGCTTTGTAGAAACTTATTGGCTTTTATCGTTCTAATTTTTGAAAATTTTCTGGTCACTCCTGAAGACACATTGTGTAGAATTCTGAAGATGTTCCCCCAAGATTCCTTTCTCTGGCTACTCAGTCAAACATTAAACAGGTGATGTTATGAAGGCCCTCTGCAGGTGGCATTAAGGTCATTAACTTGATGACCTTAAGATAGAGGATCCTGGATTCTTCAGATGGACCCAATGTAATCATATGAAACTTTAAAAGTGGAAAAAGAAGGCAGAAGGGAGATAAAGCTGGAGAGACAAAGCAGAAAAGAAAACCAGGAGGATTCGAAGCATGAGGAGGATTCTGCTTGCTGTTTCTGCTTCTGAGAAGGACAGGGAAATGTGCTACAGAGACCTCTAGAAGTTAAGAGTGACTCCCTGCTGATAGCCCGGGAACTTCAGTCCTACAGCCCAAGAAACTGGATTCTGCCTACCGTCTGGATCAGTGTGGAAGCGGATTCTTTCCAGAGTATCCTGATAAGAGCCCGGCCAGCTGACACCTTGATTTGATCTTATGAAATCAGGAGTAGACAGCAAACTGAATGTCTGAGTACAGAACTATGAGATAATACATGGGTGTTGTTTTCAGCTGCTCAATTTGTGATAACTTGTTATAGCGACAATAGAATGCCAATACACATATCACAGACAAACAAGGGTTGTTTTATTCTTTCCTTTCTGTAGGGGAAACTTGAACTCATTTCAGGCTGGACCCTTCCAGGCACCGTCCTGGAACTTATGGTGCTCTGTGGATGACTAATCCAAGCTTTGCCTTAATACACTTTGTTATAGAGAAAATTTGGTTTTCTAATGCAAGTAGACTTTCAATGCTATTTAGAAAGACTTCTGAACTAAACCTTAGTTCATGATAAAACCTTATCATGATAGAAGTCTCACCTGTACTCCACTGTTTGGGCAACGACACTTTAGGTGGTGGCTTGAGAGACTACCTCAGTAGTAATACGACCGTTAGGTAAAATATTTACGTAGTACGATCTGAGAAAGGTCCCATGGAATTTGTCTCTCTCGTGGAAAAACATTTCTTTCATTAGCCTGCCTGAAAATTTCACCTTGAGAGACAAGATATTAAATAGAGTTGTTGAAATGTTACCTTGAGGAAGAAGTAACAATCATAATGCCTGTGAAGGTTGTCATAGTTTACAAAGTATTTTTACATACGTTACCTAATTCTCTTATCACAGTAATTCTGTGAGGTAGATGGGAGTAGGGTGAAATTTTTTTTTTTTTCTTCATGGCATTTTTTGTTCTCTATCTTGTTATCAGCACTTTTATTTCCTTGTGGGAAATTGCCCTCTTCCCTGTGGGATTCTGCTGGTTGGGACCCTGAGTCAGGTGCATTGGCCATTGCTAGGCACATAGACATGTCTCACCTCTAGGCTAGCTGTGTTCCCTCCCTCTGTGGGGTGTGCTGACCAAAGGTAGCTGGCACACCTGGTCATGCAGGCCAAGACCCGTCGCTCTGTTGGTGCCCTGAGATGCAGCTGGAGTTCTCACCTCCAACACCCAGGGGCTTCCTTCACTTTCTGATTTTCCAGCTTGGATCCTCGGCCTTCCTGTCCATTCTGTGAAGTCTTAGGACCCCTCTGATAATTCTCTTTGCTCAAATTATCCAGAGGTGGTCAAAGAAATTACTCTTTTCCTCCATGTCATGCTTTGACCCTTTTAAAATGATTTTGGAGGTTGGGGCGCCTGGGTGGCGCAGTCGGCTAAGCGTCCGACTTCAGCCAGGTCATGATCTCGCGGTCCGTGAGTTTGAGCCCCGCGTCAGGCTCTGGGCTGATGGCTCAGAGCCTGGAGCCTGTTTCCGATTCTGTGTCTCCCTCTCTCTCTGCCCCTCCCCCGTTCATGCTCTGTCTCTCTCTGTCCCAAAAATAAAATAAATGTTGAAAAAAAAAATTAAAAAAAAAATAAAATGATTTTGGAGGCAATTCAGTATAAAGAGCACTAGGCTGGAAGTTAGAAGATCCAGATTCTAGCCTTGGCTTACCATTTAACTAGCTATCAACAAGGCCTTTTCTAGCGGGGGAGTAACCCCAAAAGACGTGAAAAATCAGGCTAAATATACCTTCCCAGTTTCTTACAGGCTAGGATAATCAGGCTGTTGGGAGCACTAAAAGCAAGGAAAAGAAATTGCGCTAAATTAAACCCAACAAACATTTATTTAACACCAATTTAAAAAACATTTAGAGAGAGGAAATTGGAAATGGGAGAGTGGAAGGAAACACGATATGTTGTTTTATAAATGAGGTTCAGCTCTACAAGTTTAGTGTGACAAGTCTTCTCAGTATTCCTTTCACCCCCATTTTCTTTGGGGAAATTTTAAGTAGTTTGGGTAATTAAGTTTATATTAAAATAGATATAATTTTCACAGTACAAAATGTGAGTGAATTTTAAGATGAAACATAAGATTCCACGATATTTTTTATTGTGGCAAAATCTTAGAAAAAATCTTACTCTTAGTCTCTCGGAGACGCCTGGTTACTGGACACTTTGGCGGAAGTTTGAAAATTATTATATATGGAGAACAAAGGGGAAAGCTCATTATCAAACGTATATGGGCACAGCTGACACAGTATCAATTATTTAGCTCTGATTTTCAAAACTGGGTGAAAGCATATACCATAAATATATATCGCTGATCTTACAATCAAGGTCACATACTTCTTTTTTTTTTTTTTTTTGCTTCTTCTGCTCTGGACTTCTTAGTTTTCATTTTTGACATCACTGAGTCCCTTCTTTTTAAATTAAAAATTCAGGGTTTTTTTGTAGTAGTAAAAAACACATACTCAGTGAACAATATTCAATCAATACGAAGTGTCGAAAGTAGCTATTCCACCCCCCCTCCACCCCACCCCACCCCACCTCCCCCCCCTCC